>NC_140589.1:1831874256-1833074256 GCF_964204655.1 Triturus cristatus | reverse complement strand
ACGCTCACACAGTGGTGTCATACTAACTCAGAGAGCACTCAGTCACAGAGGGGTTTCACGCTCACACAGTGGTGTCATGCTAACTCAGAGAGCACTCAGTCACCGAGGGGCTTCACGCTCACACAGTGGTGTCATGCTAACTCAGAGAGCCCTCAGTCACCGAGGGGTTTCACGCTCACACAGGGGTGTCATGCTAACTCAGGGAGCCCTCAATCACCGAGGGGTTTCACGCTCACACAGTGGTGTCATGCTAACTCAGAGAGCCCTCAGTCACTGAGGGGTTTCACGCTCACACAGTGGTGTCATGCTAATTCAGAGATCCCTCAGTCACCGAGAGGTTTCACGCTCACACAGTAGTGTCATGCTAACTCAGAGAGCTCTCAGTTACCGAGGGGTTTCACGCTCACACAGTGGTGTCATGCTAGCTCAGAGAGCCCTTAGTCCCGAGGGGTTTCACGCTCACGCAGTGGTGTCATGCTAACTCAGAGAGTCCTCAGTGACCGAGGGGTTTCACCCTCACACAGTGGTGTCATGCTAACTCAGAGATCCCTCAATCACCAAGGGGTTTCACGCTCACACAGTGGTGTCATGCTAACTCAGAGAGCCCTCAGTCACCGAGGTGTTTCACACTCACACAGTGTTGTCAAGCTAACTTAAAGGGCCCTCAGTCACCGAGGGGTTTCACTCTCACACAGTCGTGTCATGCTAACTTAGAGATCCCTCGAACACCGAGGGGTTTCACCCTCACTCAGTGGTGTCATGCTAACTCAGAGAGCACTCAGTCACCGAGGGATTTCACGCTCACACAGTGGTGTCATACTAACTCAGAGAGCCCTCAGTCACAGAGGGGTTTCACACTCACACAGTGGTGTCATGCTATCTTAGAGATCCCTCGAACACCGAGGGGTTTCACCCTCACACAGTGGTGTCATGCTAACTCAGAGACCCCACAGTTACCGAGGGGCTTCACACTCACACAGTGGTGTCATGCTAACTGAGAGATCCCTCAATCACCGAGGGGTTTCATGCTCACACAGTGGTGTCATGCTAACTCAGAGAGTCCTCAGTCACCGAGGGGTTTCATGCTCACACAGTGGTGTCATGCTAACTCAGAGAGCCCTCAGTCACCGAGGGTTTTCACGCTCACACAGGGGTGTCATGCTAACTCAGGGAGCCCTCAATCACCGAGGGGTTTCACGCTCACACAGTGGTGTCATGCTAACTCAGAGAGCCCTCAGTCACTGAGGGGTTTCACGCTCACACAGTGGTGTCATGCTAATTCAGAGATCCCTCAGTCACCGAGAGGTTTCACGCTCACACAGTAGTGTCATGCTAACTCAGAGAGCTCTCAGTTACCGAGGGGTTTCACGCTCACACAGTGGTGTCATGCTAGCTCAGAGAGCCCTTAGTCCCGAGGGGTTTCACGCTCACGCAGTGGTGTCATGCTAACTCAGAGAGTCCTCAGTGACCAAGGGGTTTCACGCTCACACAGTGGTGTCATGCTAACTCAGAGAGCCCTCAGTCACCGAGGGGTTTCACACTCACACAGTGTTGTCAAGCTAACTTAAAGGGCCCTCAGTCACCGAGGGGTTTCACTCTCACACAGTCGTGTCATGCTAACTTAGAGATCCCTCGAACACCGAGGGGTTTCACCCTCACTCAGTGGTGTCATGCTAACTCAGAGAGCACTCAGTCACCGAGGGATTTCACGCTCACACAGTGGTGTCATACTAACTCAGAGAGCCCTCAGTCACAGAGGGGTTTCACACTCACACAGTGGTGTCATGCTAACTTAGAGATCCCTCGAACACCGAGGGGTTTCACCCTCACACAGTGGTGTCATGCTAACTCAGAGAGCACTCAGTCACAGAGGGGTTTCACGCTCACACAGTGGTGTCATACTAACTCAGAGAGCCCTCAGTCACAGAGGGATTTCACGCTCACACAGTGGTGTCATGCTAACTCAGAGAGCACTCAGTCACCGAGGGGTTTCACGCTCACACAGTGGTGTCATACTAACTCAGAGAACACTCAGTCACAGAGGGGTTTCACGCTCACACAGTGGTGTCATGCTAACTCAGAGAGCACTCAGTCACCGAGGGGCTTCACGCTCACACAGTGGTGTCATGCTAACTCAGAGAGCCCTCAGTCACCGAGGGGTTTCACGCTCACACAGGGGTGTCATGCTAACTCAGGGAGCCCTCAATCACCGAGGGGTTTCACGCTCACACAGTGGTGTCATGCTAACTCAGAGAGCCCTCAGTCACTGAGGGGTTTCACGCTCACACAGTGGTGTCATGCTAATTCAGAGATCCCTCAGTCACCGAGAGGTTTCACGCTCACACAGTAGTGTCATGCTAACTCAGAGAGCTCTCAGTTACCGAGGGGTTTCACGCTCACACAGTGGTGTCATGCTAACTCAGAGAGCCCTCAGTCCCGAGGGGTTTCACGCTCACGCAGTGGTGTCATGCTAACTCAGAGAGTCCTCAGTGACCGAGGGGTTTCACCCTCACACAGTGGTGTCATGCTAACTCAGAGATCCCTCAATGACCAAGGGGTTTCACGCTCACACAGTGGTGTCATGCTAACTCAGAGAGCCCTCAGTCACCGAGGGGTTTCACACTCACACAGTGTTGTCAAGCTAACTTAAAGGGCCCTCAGTCACCGAGGGGTTTCACTCTCACACAGTCGTTTCATGCTAACTTAGAGATCCCTCGAACACCGAGGGGTTTCACCCTCACACAGTGGTGTCATGCTAACTCAGAGAGCACTCAGTCACCGAGGGGTTTCACGCTCACACAGTGGTGTCATACTAACTCAGACAGCCCTCAGTCACAGAGGGGTTTCACACTCACACAGTGGTGTCATGCTAATTCAGAGATCCCTCAGTCACCGAGAGGTTTCACGCTCACACAGTAGTGTCATGCTAACTCAGAGAGCTCTCAGTTACCGAGGGGTTTCACGCTCACACAGTGGTGTCATGCTAGCTCAGAGAGCCCTTAGTCCCGAGGGGTTTCACGCTCACGCAGTGGTGTCATGCTAACTCAGAGAGTCCTCAGTGACCGAGGGGTTTCACCCTCACACAGTGGTGTCATGCTAACTCAGAGATCCCTCAATCACCAAGGGGTTTCACGCTCACACAGTGGTGTCATGCTAACTCAGAGAGCCCTCAGTCACCGAGGGGTTTCACACTCACACAGTGTTGTCAAGCTAACTTAAAGGGCCCTCAGTCACCGAGGGGTTTCACTCTCACACAGTCGTGTCATGCTAACTTAGAGATCCCTCGAACACCGAGGGGTTTCACCCTCACTCAGTGGTGTCATGCTAACTCAGAGAGCACTCAGTCACCGAGGGATTTCACGCTCACACAGTGGTGTCATACTAACTCAGAGAGCCCTCAGTCACAGAGGGGTTTCACACTCACACAGTGGTGTCATACTAACTCAGAGAGCCCTCAGTCACAGAGGGGTTTCACCCTCACACAGTGGTGTCATGCTAACTCAGAGAGCACTCAGTCACAGAGGGGTTTCACGCTCACACAGTGGTGTCATACTAACTCAGAGAGCACTCAGTCACAGAGGGGTTTCACGCTCACACAGTGGTGTCATGCTAACTCAGAGAGCACTCAGTCACAGAGGGGTTTCACGCTCACACAGTGGTGTCATGCTAACTCAGAGAGCCCTCAGTCACCGAGGGGTTTCATGCTCACACAGTGGTGTCATGCTAACTCAGAGAGCCCTCAATCACCGAGGGGTTTCACGCTCACACAGTGGTGTCATGCTAACTCAGAGAGCCCTCAATCACCGAGGGGTTTCACGCTCACACAGAGGTGTCATGCTAATTCAGAGATCCCTCAGTCACCGAGGGGTTTCACGCTCACACAGTGGTGTCATGCTAACTCAGAGACCCCACAGTTACAGAGGGGTTTCACGCTCATACAGTGGTGTCATGCTAACTCAGAGACCCCTCAATCACCAAGGGGTTTCACGCTCACACAGTGGTGTCATGCTAACTCAGAGATCCCTCAATCACCGAAGGGTTTCACTCTCAGACAGTGGTGTCATGCTAACTCAGAGATCCCTCAATCACCAAGGGGTTTCACGCTCACACAGTGGTGTCATGCTAACTCAGAGAGCCCTCAGTCACCGAGGGGTTTCACGCTCACACAGTGGTGTCATGCTAACTCAGAGACCCCACAGTTACCGAGGGGCTTCACACTCACACAGTGGTGTCATGCTAACTGAGAGATCCCTCAATCACCGAGGGGTTTCATGCTCACACAGTGGTGTCATGCTAACTCAGAGAGTCCTCAGTCACCGAGGGGTTTCATGCTCACACAGTGGTGTCATGCTAACTCAGAGAGCCCTCAGTCACCGAGGGGTTTCACCCTCACACAGTGGTGTCATGCTAACTTAGAGGGCCCTCAGTCACCGAGGGGTTTCACTCTCACACAGTGGTGTCATGCTAACTTAGAGATCCCTCGAACACCGAGGGGTTTCACCCTCACACAGTGGTGTCATGCTAACTCAGATAGCACTCAGTCACAGAGGGGTTTCACGCTCACACAGTGGTGTCATACTAACTCAGAGAGCCCTCAGTCACAGAGGGGTTTCACGCTCACACAGTGGTGTCATGCTAACTCAGAGAGCACTCAGTCACCGAGGGGTTTCACGCTCACACAGTGGTGTCATGCTAACTCAGATAGCACTCAGTCACCGAGGGGTTTCACGTTCACACAGTGGTGTCATGCTAACTCAGAGAGCCCTAAGTCACCGAGGGGTTTCACGCTCACACATTGGTGTCATGCTAACTCAGAGAGCCCTCAATCACTGAGGGGTTTCACTCTCACACAGTGGTGTCATGCTAACTTAGAGATCCCTCGAACACCGAGGGGTTTCACGCTCACACGGTGGTGTCATGCTAACTCAGAGAGCACTCAGTCACAGAGGGGTTTCACGCTCACACAGTGGTGTCATGCTAACTCAGATAGCACTCAGTCACCGAGGGGTTTCACGCTCACACAGTGGTGTCATGCTAACTCAGAGAGCCCTCAGTCACCGAGGGGTTTCACGCTCACACATTGGTGTCATGCTAACTCAGAGAGCCCTCAATCACTGAGGGGTTTCACTCTCACACAGTGGTGTCATGCTAACTTAGAGATCCCTCGAACACCGAGGGGTTTCACGCTCACACGGTGGTGTCATGCTAACTCAGAGAGCCCTCAGTCACCGAGGGGTTTCATGCTCACACAGTGGTGTCATGCTAACTCAGAGAGCCCTCAATCACCGAGGGGTTTCACGCTCACACAGTGGTGTCATGCTAACTCAGAGAGCCCTCAATCACCGAGGGGTTTCACGCTCACACAGAGGTGTCATGCTAATTCAGAGATCCCTCAGTCACCGAGGGGTTTCACGCTCACACAGTGGTGTCATGCTAACTCAGAGAGCACTCAGTCACAGAGGGGTTTCACGCTCACACAGTGGTGTCATGCTAACTCAGAGAGCACTCAGTCACAGAGGGGTTTCACGCTCACACAGTGGTGTCATGCTAACTCAGAGAGCCCTCAGTCACCGAGGGGTTTCATGCTCACACAGTGGTGTCATGCTAACTCAGAGAGCCCTCAATCACCGAGGGGTTTCACGCTCACACAGTGGTGTCATGCTAACTCAGAGAGCCCTCAATCACCGAGGGGTTTCACGCTCACACAGAGGTGTCATGCTAATTCAGAGATCCCTCAGTCACCGAGGGGTTTCACGCTCACACAGTGGTGTCATGCTAACTCAGAGACCCCACAGTTACAGAGGGGTTTCACGCTCATACAGTGGTGTCATGCTAACTCAGAGAGCCCTCAATCACCAAGGGGTTTCACGCTCACACAGTGGTGTCATGCTAACTCAGAGATCCCTCAATCACCGAAGGGTTTCACTCTCAGACAGTGGTGTCATGCTAACTCAGAGATCCCTCAATCACCAAGGGGTTTCACGCTCACACAGTGGTGTCATGCTAACTCAGAGAGCCCTCAGTCACCGAGGGGTTTCACGCTCACACAGTGGTGTCATGCTAACTCAGAGACCCCACAGTTACCGAGGGGCTTCACACTCACACAGTGGTGTCATGCTAACTGAGAGATCCCTCAATCACCGAGGGGTTTCATGCTCACACAGTGGTGTCATGCTAACTCAGAGAGTCCTCAGTCACCGAGGGGTTTCATGCTCACACAGTGGTGTCATGCTAACTCAGAGAGCCCTCAGTCACCGAGGGGTTTCACCCTCACACAGTGGTGTCATGCTAACTTAGAGGGCCCTCAGTCACCGAGGGGTTTCACTCTCACACAGTGGTGTCATGCTAACTTAGAGATCCCTCGAACACCGAGGGGTTTCACCCTCACACAGTGGTGTCATGCTAACTCAGATAGCACTCAGTCACAGAGGGGTTTCACGCTCACACAGTGGTGTCATACTAACTCAGAGAGCCCTCAGTCACAGAGGGGTTTCACGCTCACACAGTGGTGTCATGCTAACTCAGAGAGCACTCAGTCACCGAGGGGTTTCACGCTCACACAGTGGTGTCATGCTAACTCAGATAGCACTCAGTCACCGAGGGGTTTCACGCTCACACAGTGGTGTCATGCTAACTCAGAGAGCCCTCAGTCACCGAGGGGTTTCACGCTCACACATTGGTGTCATGCTAACTCAGAGAGCCCTCAATCACTGAGGGGTTTCACTCTCACACAGTGGTGTCATGCTAACTTAGAGATCCCTCGAACACCGAGGGGTTTCACGCTCACACGGTGGTGTCATGCTAACTCAGAGAGCACTCAGTCACAGAGGGGTTTCACGCTCACACAGTGGTGTCATGCTAACTCAGATAGCACTCAGTCACCGAGGGGTTTCACGCTCACACAGTGGTGGCATGCTAACTCAGAGAGCCCTCAGTCACCGAGGGGTTTCACGCTCACACATTGGTGTCATGCTAACTCAGAGAGCCCTCAATCCCTGAGGGGTTTCACTCTCACACAGTGGTGTCATGCTAACTTAGAGATCCCTCGAACACCGAGGGGTTTCACGCTCACACGGTGGTGTCATGCTAACTCAGAGAGCCCTCAGTGACCGAGGGGTTTCACCCTCACACAGTGGTGTCATGCTAACTCAGAGATCCCTCAATCACCGAGGGGTTTTACGCTCACACAGTGGTGCCATGCTAACTCAGAGAGCCCTCAATCACCGAGGGGTTTCACGCTCACACAGTGGTGTCGTTCTGACTCAGAGAGCCCTCAATCACCGAGGGGTTTTACGCTCACACAGTGGTGTCATGCTAACTCAGAGATCCCTCAGTCACCGAGGGGTTTCACGCTCACACAGTGGTGTCATGCAAACTCAGAGACCCCACAGTTACAGAGGGGTTTCACGCTCATACAGTGGTGTCATGCTAACTCAGAGATCCCTCAATCACCAAGGGGTTTCACGCTCACACAGTAGTGTCATGCTAGGCTCCATTGCTGCTACTCCTGAGGCGGAAAGCCGGGAGGTGTTGTATCGTTTTTAAAACCTGCTTTGTTGTATTGTATTGATTTTAAAAATACTTGCCTGACTTTGCACAATTCCTGACTCCCATAACAGCTGAATATTAGCTGCCGGGACTCAGAATCCACTCGTTTCTTGGCGCCATTGACCGCCGAAGGGAGACGACAGCCACGCCCACCTCTTGTTGGCCACACCCCCTCCTACGCTACCCGCCACCACTATAAACTATGTGTCAAAATCGGAAGCGCAGCGGACGAGCGCAGCGGGCACGCCGATTGCGCGCCGCAGGCGCGCTTAAGGCAAGCTCGTCTGCGCTCGACAGCGACGAGGACGCGCCTAGCGCCACAAACCCTGTCCAGTACAGCCCATCATCCCCCGGCTACACTCGGGATGCTTTGATCGACCTTCGAGGGTATGCGCATGAAGGTAAGCTCACCTTCGAAGAGACTGCCTCTCCACTAACTGACTTCACACACAAGGACCTAATTGTAGGAGGCCTCTTGAACGTAAGATCCTTACCAAAGCACGCCACTGAAATTAATCTTCTTATCGAGTCACACCATCTAGATGTACTTTTTTTAACCGAGACCTGGACACATGCAAACTGTGAGACCGACCTAGCAGCCGCTTGTCCGCTAAATTTCAATATTCTTCATCTTCCTAGACCCAAAGGCCGCGGTGGCGGAGTTGGCGTCATCTTCAAAGCCTCGTGGCAAACGAACACCTTAGACAGAGATCCGACACCCGGAATCGAGCTCTTTGGTTTGTCGATAAACTGCCATCAAGGAGATACCTTTACGGTAATCATTTGCTACCGCCCACCTGGGGCCTTTTCTCTCTCGCAACAGCAAGCACTCCTCACGACTATCACCAACATGGCAACCTCTCACAGTAAACTAGTACTTCTAGGAGACTTTAACCTTTGGCCAAACGGCAGCCTAGACACAGGTCTAGACAACCTTCGGCTGTCCTGTGATAGTGTGGGCCTTCAACAACTAATAAAGGACCCCACTCACTCTGCAGGCAACCGACTCGATCTTATCTTCTCGAGCCCGGGTCTAACCCAAGTAGGCGACATCCTGCCTATGAGCTGGACAGACCACTCGCTCATTAAACTCTACATCAATAATGCCACAACAAGCAAACCCAAATCTCACCCGCCCCCACAATTCTCGTACCGAAACTGGAAAGCGTTAGAAAAACTCAGCACCTCCACCAGAATCTTCGAGGTGGAGGACAGTTTCGCCATTACCAATTCGGTGGAAGATAACTATAGATCCTTTAGCTCGAGAATCACCTCCCTTGCGGACTCTGCTGCCCCTCTTAAACTCTGTAAACCGAAAGGTAGAGCTCCGGCTCCCTGGTACAACGACTCTTTGAAAACCCTCAAGTCAGCCTGCAAACAAGCTGAGAGAAAGTGGAGACATGGATACTGCAACAATAATAAAACCCTCTGGAAGAAGGCACTCCGTGACTACAAGTCCGCTATTGCAGAGAGTAAAGCGAACTACTACTGCGCCACTATTACCAATGCGGCCAACAGTCCAAAAAGTATATTTCAGATTCTGGACAATATCCTACACCCTGACTGTGTCAAAAACCCCATCCCCCCTTCTCAGCCCCTTTGTGATAGCCTCGCTCAGTTTTTTACTGACAAAATTGAGACGATCATCAATAATCTAGCAACGTCCCCGTCATCCACTCTTCCCACCCTCCCTGAAATCAACCCCACTATTCCTGAATCTCTGAGGTCAGCCTGTCCTCCCACGAATAAACTACTGGCTTTCCCTCTTATTTCTCAAACAGAATTTGAAATAGTCGCACAGGGCATCACTTCCGGATCCCCCCTTGACCCTCTGCCTCCGAAAATATGGAAAACTTGTGGGCACGAACTGTTTCACACTCTCCGGATGATTTGTAATCAATCCCTGAGCTGCGGCGTCGTTCCCCGCTCCTGGAAGCAAGGGCTTATAACCCTGCTGCTAAAGAAACCCACGCTAAACCCAGATTGTCTGTCCAATTTCCGCCCCATATCACTCCTGCCTTTCCCGGCGAAGGTGCTCGAACGCTGGGTCAGTAAATGCCTCTCAACCCATCTCGAGCAGTACCATTTTCTGGACGAATTCCAATTTGGGTTTCGCCCAGCCCATGGCACTGAAACTGCGGTGCTCACCGCCATGGAGGAGCTTCGAATGCGCGCAGACAAGGGCCAAGCCGTGGCCCTGATTTTACTTGACCTGTCTGCCGCATTCGATACTGTCAATCATAGGATCCTGCTCGAGCGGTTGAGAGAGGCAGGGATCGACGGCACGGCCCTGATCTGGTTTCACTCCTACCTTAGTGACAGAAAACAGGCCGTTTCCCTCCCCCCTTTCCAATCGGTCTTCTCCCCGGTCCCTCACGGTGTTCCCCAGGGTTCCTCTATCAGTCCGATTCTTTTTAATGTTTACTTAAAACCTTTGGTCACGTTAATCAAATCGCATAACATGACCACAGTAAACTATGCGGACGATACCCAGCTCCTTCTCTCTTGGGAAGGCGAAGACTCCATCCCCTTGCAAGCCTTCCATGACTGTCTACGAGACACGGCAAGCTGGTTGCACCGGAACTCACTTCAGTTCAACTCCTCGAAAACCGAGGTGATGTTCTGCCCTGCGAGTCGCATACCCCGCCCTCTGCCCGCTGAGTTCTGGCCCCCGGAAAACTCCAACAACCCCCCACCAGTTACCACTGTTCGCAACCTGGGCGTCATGTTAAACCATCAATTGAGCATGGAAACGCAGGTCTCAAGAACAGTTGCTACTTGCTCTGGCCTTATGCGCTCACTGCGCAAAGTCTTGCCTCTACTTCCACCCTCCGCCAGAGCACTAGTAGTCAGGTGTACCATTCTCAGTCGCCTTGACTACTGCAACGCCCTGCTGCTTGAATCTCCTGCGACACTACTGGACAGACTCCAACGAGTCCAGTCGGCAGCAGCCAAACTGGCTCTTGGATGGACCAGGAGATCCTCGGCCACCGCCGCACTGGCCGAGCTGCATTGGTTGCCTTTGAGGCAACGCATTGCCTTCAAGGCCCTCTGCCTGGTCTTCAAGGCACTACATGGAGTAGGACCAAGACCTCTTCAACGTCTGTTCTCCTGGTACACCCCCACCAGAACACTCAGGTCCACAACTGCCTGCCTTGCGAAAGTGCCCAGATGTAAGAAGGCCAGGATGGGAGGAAGATCGTTCAGAGTAGCTGCAGCCAAGCTATGGAACAGTCTACCTGTCGACATTCGCCAAATCTCTCATCTCCTCCCATTCAGGAAACGAATTAAAACATGGCTCTTTCCTCCACCCCTATAAAAATTCGGCCAGCCCAGTTCACCCCCGTCAATAAACCACAGGAGTAGCTACCAGCGCCAGGATACCTGCCAGGTGACAGTCGCGCTTTATAAATATTAAAAAAAAAAAAAACTCAGAGATCCCTCAATCACCGAGGGGTTTCACGCTCACACAGAGGTGTCATGCTAACTCAGAGATCCCTCAATCACCAAGGGGTTTCACGCTCACACAGTGGTGTCATGCTAACTCAGAGAGCCCTCAATCACCGAGGGGATTCACGCTCACACAGTGGTGTCATGCTAACTCAGAGACCCCACAGTTACCGAGGGGTTTCACACTCACACAGTGGTGTCATGCTAACTCAGGGATCCCTCAATCACCGAGGGGTTTCACGCTCACACAGTGGTGTCATGCTAACTCAGAGTCCTCAGTCACCGAGGGGTTTCACGCTCACATAGAGGTGTCATGCTAATTCAGAGATCCCTCAGTCACCGAGGGGTTTCACGCTCACACAGAGGTGTCATGCTAACTCAGAGATCCCTCAATCACCAAGGGGTTTCACGCTCACACAGTGGTGTCATGCTAACTCAGAGAGCCCTCAATCACCGAGGGGATTCACGCTCACACAGTGGTGTCATGCTAACTTAGAGATCCCTCAATCACCGAGGGGTTTCACGCTCACAGAGTGGTGTCATGCTAACTTAGAGATCCCTCGAACACCGAGGGGTTTCACGCTCACACAGTGGTGTCATGCTAACTCAGAGAGCCTTCGATCACCAAGGGGTCTCATGCTCTCATAGTAAATGGTTAATATCACAAAGATCCTCCAGTCATAGAGAGGCGTCTTCGTCATGCAGCAGTTTCACTCTCACATGGAGGTTTTGTGCTCATGTATAAGCTTCTTGCTCACACAGAGATCTCTTGTGCACGTAAAGGTTTCACACTCACATAGGAGTCCCTCGTTCACATAGAGGTTTCATGCTCACATGGAGGTCCCTGCTGCACATGGAGGTTTCATGCTGACCTACAGTTTCACACTCACGTGGGGATTTCATGCCCACATAGAGTTCCCATGTGCACATGGGCGTTTCATGCTGACATGGAGGTCGCTTGTGCACATGAAGGTTTCATGTTCACATATAAGTACCTCATGGGCATGTTCCCATAGAAGTCACTTGTGCACATGAAGGTTAGATGCTCGCATAGAGTTCCCACATGCACATGGACATTTCGTTTCATTCTGATAAAGAGGTTCCTCATGCACATGGAAGTTTCATGCTCACATGGAGGTCACTTGTGCACACGGAGGTTTCATGCTCACATAAGGTCACTCGTGCACATGAACGTTTCACACTGACATAGAGGTCCCTCGTGCACATGGAGGTTTCATGCTCACATGGAGGTCCCTTGCACACAAGTATATTTGATGTTCACATGGAGGTCCCTCTTGCACATTGAAGTTTCATGTTCACATAGAGGTCACTTGTGCACATGTATGTTTCATGTTCACATAGAAGTCCCTTGTGCACATGGATGTTTGATGTCCTTCAGTCACAGGGGGGTTTCATGCTAACAGAGGTATCTCCTACACAAAAATGTTTCAAGCTGACATAGGTGTCCCTCATGCACATGGACGTTTCATGCTGACACGTAGGTCCCTCGTGCACATGGAAGTGTTATGTTCACACAAAGGTCACTTGTGCACATGGGGGTTTCATGGGCACATGGAGGTCCCACGTGCACAGGGAGGTGTCATTCCATGCTGACAATGAGGCGCCTCGGGCACGTTTGACGCACTCACCCCGGTTTCTCGTCTCCTTGGAGTGGGCCAGGGATGAGACATCCGAAGGCTCTTTAAGAGCCCTCCTCACATCCATCCCTCCCTGCCCCCCTCCTTCCGCCTGCTGGGAAGTCGAGGACCCCCTCTCCGAGCTGCTGGCTGGGGTTCAATCCGACGAGCTGCTGCTATTTCGGGACCCCGGCTCTTCGGGTGAGCGCGCGCTCCTCGAGGCATCTGGGCTCTTTTTCCCTTTTATGGAGACGAGCGCAGGGTCGAAGGAGAGAGGGAGAAAGGCCGCTTTCCAGCCCCGGAGCTGGGCCGGGTCCAGGGGGGGCTGGAGCCGGTGTCTGGCGGCGCCGGGGTAAATCATCCACTCGAGACCCGTCTCGGTGACCTCACCCCGTAGGCCGCACCTCGGATATCTGTTCACCAGGAACCGTGCGGTGGAGGCTGAGCCCACACCCAGGACAGACAGATCTCCACTCAAGATATGCAAATGTTTGAGCGTCACAGCAAAGCCTGAACTAACACCAGCCCTGGCATTACTCACAGTCTGGACCATAGCTAGGGAAGGCTGTGACTCGGGAAACGAAAAGCATTGATAGAGGCAACTGCTTGGCCTTTTGTATAGTGAGAAGTGTCTGGTGTTGCACTAGTAGCCTCAGGGCCACAGACACTTTACAGTCAGAACCAGGGCTGTTGAAACAATCTGGTCTCGACCAGCCAAAGTTGTGGCTTTTCTGATAAAGGCATACTGGTGCAGCTTTAGGTTTTGCTGGAAGCGCATTGACCTGACATTGAATATCTTGGGCTTGGTTCATTGTTGCATGGTAGCCAAAAATATTCTGATTTGTAGGCAAAGCGCGTATTCCCCCATGAGAAGAATCTCCAGTGGTGGTGAGTTTTCCAGCGGAGAGCCTCCGACGAGTCAGGATTTACCGCTTCTTCCAAACATTGAAGGATTTCCCCTGACTGTGTTACTCGAGAAATGACCCCCTAGCAAAGGAGAGATGATTTTTCCTAATAAAAATGCTGCCAGCCAATGAATGAGGTGAATGAAGGAAGGGCCATCAGGAGTGGCTCGTTCTTTTTAGATTTATATGACGCACTCTGACAATGGAATTGTCCAACGGCACTAGGCTCAAATAAGGTAAAGGCAGGGACTAAAAAAACATACATCTGTGTGCTGAGAAATTAGGCTCCGAGTGGCCTTCAGAAGCTCATCAGAACAGGTTCATTTTTAGGTCTTGCTAGCGCGCATGCGCTGCTCGGAGAGACTTTAGTAAGGGCTTTAAAAATGCTACAGCCGGCTACAGCTTGCAGTGCACGTGCGCGGGCACGCGTTTCAGCAGAGGCGCCATATGGCTTGACTACTGCTGCGCGCGCACCACTCACGCACATGCACTGCAAGCTGTGACCGGCAGTAGCATTTTTAGCTTGCTAATCGCGGCACCGGTGCTTTATTTTTAACATTAAAACAAAGCGCCGGTGCCGCGATTATAGCAAAAGTAAAGAAATAGAAACAAACATCTATTTCTTTACTTTTGCTATAATCGCGGCACCCGCGCTTTACTTTTAATGTTAAAAGTAAAGCACTGGTGCCGCGATTAGAAAGAAAACAAGCATTGGCATAGCCAATAGGTCTCGCCTTTGGGACCTTATAAGTGTTTAGCCATGCAACAGTTGCATAACTAAATACTTATAAGGTCCCATAAAGCGAGGTCTATCGGCTATGCCAATGCTTGTTTATTTCAGATGATGAAATAATGTCACTCTCTGTTCCACTGCAGACAAGTCTTTGGAACCATGTTAGATGAAATGAGTGGTCTAACAGGACGGGGTCTCCTGGTGTTTTTCTGAAGGTGGGAAAGGACTTCAAGCAGAGATTTTACATTATATAGAATTATGGACCAGTGACAAGTGTGGCGATCTTACTCCTGTTGAGCTGCTGTAGAATATCTCGACACCCTGGAGCCGTCGGCGACAGCATTCTGCACAGCATGGCGGTAAGCGATTTGGCGTTGGGAGAACCCTCTAAAAGAGCAATTCCACAACCATGCTTTGAATGGATGAGCACCAATTTTTTAAGGGGGGTGCTGCCATCAATGAAGTTTTTTAGGAATTGTGAAAAACGCAAGCGTCACTTAACGACCAAGGGGCTTATTTACAAGCCCTTTGCGCCGCCCATACGTCACTTTTTCCCATAATAAAAGTGACGCACCGGCGGCGCCAGGGGCTTGTAAATAAGCCCCCAAGTGTAGCAAATGAGCCACGCCCATTCAGCAGGCGAGTGGTAAGTGTGTGGTGTGGAGCTGGTGGTGCCTTTTGGAACATACTGTCCCAAAACTATTATTTTTGCAGACAGCACATTTTTCATTGAGATGGCCACAATATTTGAAGAGACGAGCAGTTTTGCTGATAAAAACACAGTGCACAAATGATAATGTGTGAAAATTGGGGTTCAGCAAATATTTATCGTTTGCATATCATCAAATAAAGAGTTTTGATCCTATTAAAACCTTTGTGTTCATCACACGTCAGAATTACAAAACAGTGTGCTTTATTTGTTCTATCCTAACTACTGATATATTTTGAAATATGTATACAGTTCGTTTACAGGTATTTAATTGTTGTTGTGTGTTAGAAAAAAATCTGACATCACAGAGCCTTTCCTTTCACACTCCCTGTACCCCAGCAAGATTGTCAGATAGTAAACCTTATAAAATCTCCTAACTTTGTAGTTAGAGAAAGAAACGTAAACACCAATCTCCATAATAAGAGAATGAGTAGCAATTTGTCAGAAGACATACCATGATATTTGAACTCTGTCTTTGAATGGACCACGAATGTGTGAAGATCAAGCCTGGGCGTAGTGGGCGTAGTGGGGCTACGTGGAGCAGCACGGAGTGTGGCAAAATCTACGCACACTTGCGCGCTCCGCGTAGCCCCACTACGCGCTGCCTGCCTCCCGCCTGCCCTAATTTTAAAATAATTAAAAGAAGGTTAAAAGTAAATATAAACCTCCTTACCTTCAGCGTGGCGTCCCGGGGCTCCCTCTACTTTCTGACCGTAAATTCTTCATGCAAATGCGCATGCGCGGGGGTCCGCGCATGCGCATTTGCATGAAGAAGTTACCGTCAGCAAGAAGAGGGAGCCCCGGGACGCCGCGCTGAAGGTAAGGTAGTTTATTTACCTTTAACCTTCTTTAAATTATTTTAAAATTAGGTCGGGCGGGAGGCGGGTGGCGGGCAGCTCTGCTTCGCTACGGTGTGTGCGTAGGGCTGCCTGCTTCGCCTACTTCGTAAACGGCGAAGCAGGCAGCGCTACGTGCACTCCGTGGGCGAAGCGGAGCACGACGCCCAGGGTTAGTGTAGATAAAACCAAAAAATAAAAAGGCATCTTTTTTACTCACTGGCCTTCTGCATTCCACCATGGTTATTTTGGGGGTGCTCCAGCACCCTCTATCCTCCAATGTCCACTTTCAGTGATTAGGCGAATGCCCCAACAATCAGCCCTTCCAACCGATTCGGATCATATCGGCCGGATTCCTTTCCGACTGAGCCGTTCTGATGGGCTCGGTCGGAAAGGAAACCGACACGGATTTCTGGATTGCGCACGACAGGCTCAGAGAGCCCGTCCGCCATCCGGAAATCTCCCAGTACTCCCCCGCCTGCCTCTTTGCGACCGAGGGAGTACGATGGCAGTTTTTCACTGCCTTTTCGTGCTGGTTTTTCCGGCACGAAAAGGCAGTCGGAAACTGTCTTTGGGGGCCCCTAGTAGGGCCCCCATGGGTGTGAGGCTGCCGAATGGCAGCCTGGGGGCTCCTATGGTGTCCCTCTGTGTATCCCTGCACCCGGTGGCAGGCACCTTAGGGTGCCACCCACAGGGTGCAGGGATGAACTGCACCCCTGCTTTCAAGGACGCAGGCATTCATTTCGCTCGGAATGCATGCCTGCATTGACTTGTATACGAGTGCGACCGAACCCTGTTCGGTCGCATCGTACTAGCAGGGCCGTAACCGACGACAGCAGGTCGGTCGGTTACGGTTCCTGACCGATCCGACATCGGAATCGGCCCCAGAGTTGGGGATTACCACCATTGTGCTAGAGCCAGCATGTTGCCATGAATTACCAACATTGTGCCAGGGCCAGCATGTTGCAAGAGGTTATACCATTGTGTCAGGACCAGCATTTTGCCAGGAATGCTTCCAGGAATTGCTACCAATGTGCCATGGTAAGCATGTTGCCAGGGATTATAAACATTATGTTAAGATCCACATTTTACGAGAAAAAACCACCATTGTGCCAGGGCCAGCATGTTACCAAAATTACAAAAATTATGCCGGGACCATTATGTTCTGGGAATTTACCACCATTGTGTCAGGGCATGAATTTTACTAGGATATATCACCACTGTGCCAGTGCCAGCATGTCATCTAAGGGCACCACCAACAGATTGCCAGGATTTGTCACCATTGTGCCAGGTCCTGAATTTCAGGGGCAGCATTAGTGCACAAAACACCCGCTCCTCACCGGGAGTCCCGTTGCAATGGCCCTAAACACAAACACAGACATGCACTCTCAGACACTGTCTCAGGTATGCACAGACATACACATACAAATACAAACACACACAGACATATACACACATACCTGTACACTCACAAGCAACCTGGGAAAGGGGGAAAAAGGTGAAGGGATGGGGTTAGCTGCTGTGGGTGCCCGGCAAGGACAGAAGGGGGTGGGGATCAATGAGAGCCCATAGGGAATGCAGGGTGAAATGAGGGAATGAAGCAGAAGTGTGGGGACAGTAGAGCGGTGCGGGGAGAGTGCCAGGTGGCAGGAGTCTAACAGGAGTGTGGGGGCAGGGGGATAATCAAGCTGGAGTGCAGGGGCTGGGAGACAGGAAGAGACCAAAGTGCTTGACTGGGGTGACATAAGCAAAGTGATCGGGGGAGCTCATTAGCAGCTAACAGGTGTTCTGGGGAGGTTGGTAGGTGGCGCTATGGAGGCACTGATGACGGGTTTCATTTACCTCTAGCAGTGCACCTCTAGCGGCAGGGCGAGGCAGTGCAGACACTGCTGTACGAGGGGAAGGATATACTTTTCGGCTCACATAGCACCAGGTTGTGTGGTATGCCTAGCAACATGCCAGATGCCTTTTTTAGGCTGAGCCTGGGCAGCGCATACGCTGTCTCTTTGAGACATGCTGTATTCACTCTGTGGGCTTACAGTCCGCCCAGTGCCTTTTTGTTCGTTCCTGCGATTGTCGTTCAAAAATGCTTGCTTGCTAGTGGTTAATCGTTCCTCTTTGTCAATTCTTTTTGCCTTTTGTTTCCACCCTTGAAGCACCTTCCAATTACTTGTATCTTTACGCCTCTGTGTTTATCTGTTATTTTGGGGGACTCTTAATTTCTTTTATTCCTGCTCGTGTTTGTCGTTGCTTGTTTGCATTGCATGCTTTTTAAAGGCTGCTTCTCGTTTGGTGCTTCCTACTAGTGAAGATGCCACAATGAGCTCACTAATGAGAGATGACTAAAATGTTGCCGGCTAGCTCGTTAGCAGCATTCTGTATCACCACTTTTAAAAACCCCCAGCTTTATCTTGCCCAGCTTCATCTCACTCCCCCATCCGCCTTGTCCCTACTTCATCTTGCTCCCCATCCCACACTCAATTTCATCTCGCTCCCCCGCCCTCATGTCTATTTCTTCCCCCCACCAACCAGTCGGTGCCGGTTTCTTCTCCTCCCGACCACCCTGCACATTCATGTCAATCTGCGGATGCTGCTATGCCCGCACTGCATAGCTAAAATAAGAATGGGCTCAAGCCCAAACTAAAATGAAAGTTATAATCTTCCGGGTTAGTCTGCACACAGCTCCTATTTGCAGGCACTGCTACGCAGTGCACTGACAGCAGTGGCTATTTGATTCTACCAGCAGAATTGTGCCCGCTCTGTGTCGGAGCAGTGCTTACAACAGGAGGCAGCAGCTCATGGTTTCATTCAGCCCACCCTGTGGCGGTAATAAAGCACATACATCGTCCCATTCAGCGGGCACTGGTGACTCTGCAGATGCAGGGTACAAGGCTTGGGGGCAGCAGGGTGAGTGAGACTCCTTACTAGTTCCCTTTGATATATTTTCACCCTTTTAATAGGGTCACTGCGGCTCCCATACTCTTCCTCCGCGTATTCCTGCTTTGTTACATTCCCAGGTCGCAGTGTTCCTCATTGCTGCGGCCTGGATTCAAAACATAAGTGATTTACACGAACTGCCTGTCGCAACCCACTTCCAGATTTGTACTTCTGCTGTTTTAATCAACAGTTTTTGTTTTGCAGTGAAAAGAACAACTCCTAATTTGTTTGTTCACATCTTCAAAGTAACTTTGTGGTTTAAAATAAATACTGTATCAAGTGTTTCTCCATTTTGTGAATTTTTATAGGTTTTTGAGGTGTTTTAATTGCTGAATTTTTTAAGAGCATGATCAATGGGATTGTTTCGTTTTTAATCCTTTAGGGGTTTGGGTATTTAATGTGTCATGGTTTAATGTGCCTCTGTTATAGCCAATTGCCCTAAAGCTCTTTTCTTCTTCATCATTGCGTATGAAAGCACTTCCAGATATGTAAGTTCAGATTACCAGTTGTACAAAAACAACACTTCAAATAAGTACTTCTCAATGCAGTGCTATAATGTGCCTATTAGTGTCAAGACTTCTTGGTTAAAAAAATACACTTTTTTTGAATTTTGAAGAGACTTTATCATATTTTATGTCAAGTTTGTAGTATGATTTACACAGCAAAAAATATTTCCAGGGCTTGGCTCATGCATGGGCCTAAAAAACCAAGCCACACCCTTGTCTCGGCTCTGGCTCAAGTGTAAAGCTATCTGGGCTGCTTTTCAAAGAGCGAGATCAAATGCCAGATGCTGTTTTCGAGGGCATCACAAGCTCATTATCTGCTCCAGGCTTTCTCCAGAAGAGAGTTAATGATTATCAAACCATTTTCATTCAATTATTTTAGGTTTTGTGATGCATTAGGTAGTCTGATTAATTCATTAAGTACTCTTCCGTGGGACACCATGGGGCAGATTTATGTTCCTTGGCGCATCCCTGCAAATCAGCAGGGATGCGCCAGGGAAGATGCATCACGCGAGTTTGCCCTTGCGCCACCGCAGATGCGCCGCATTTATAATGCGTTGCAACGTGGCGCAAGGACAAGCAGATGCGTGACGCATCTGCCGGCATAAGGTTGGCGCAGTGCTGAAGTTGTGTCGCAAGCGCGACGCAACTCCAGCACTGTTACAACCTGCCCTATCCCTAACATGGTGCGTCACGCCTTACGCCTGCTTGAAGCAGGCGTAAGGATTTGACGCACCAGCGTCGGAAAAGTGACTGCGTGAAATCTTGAAGATTTCACTGCGTCACTTTTCCAAGGCTTTTTCCGACGTAACGCCCACCCTGCATACATTAAACCTGACGCAGGTTTAATGTGGCGCAGGGCTTTACAACGTGACGCATCTCCCTAGATGCGTCACGTTGTAAATCTGTCGCAGGATGGCGCTAGCTTTGCGCCGCCGCTGCGTCACAAAAGTGACGCAACGGCGGCGCAAAAGTGGCGCACGGGGCTTGTAAATCTGCCCCTTTATGTTGAAAAGTGCACCTTTGCACTCCATCTAGGCACTGCACATGGTAAAACCTGGCGAATTACGACTATTGAACACAATGAAAAGTTACAGTCAGTATGTTGATACCACAAAGAATAATACAAATTCCTCCCCCATTTACTTGCATATTTAAGAAAAAAGCTGCATAAATAATCAAGTAACATGCATCATGTCACTGCTGCCATATGCAGGTTTGTTTTCATTGCATCACCGACTGGTGCAGTTAGCAAAGGTATTATTTGAAAAACATTATTTTATTCATCGTTTAAATTCCGTTACGTTGCAGACTTGCCCTATCTGGGCATAAATTGCATTTCCAGTGTCCATTAAAGAGCACGGAAGCCCAACCTTGTTTCTCTTTCTCAACAATAGTTTTTGCTAAATTCCACCACTGAGTTGCATCATTGAGGCAAAACACAAACAAGCATAGGCAAAGCCTACAAAGCCTACTGGCCTTGCAAATCTTTTTTAACCAATGGGTACAGCATTGCAGCTAGTGTGCAGCATTGCTATTTAACCCTTTCCGCGCTGCGTGAATTTTCGCGCTGTGCGGCCATTTTATTGAGTGGGCAGAGTTCAGACAGCCCCTGGCCGTCCTCCGCACTCGCCCACCGGACGGCTTAAGCACACAAGGGGTTAAAACAAAAGAGCAATGATGCAGCTGCTGCGCCATTTTCCAGTCATGTGCATGTGGTCAACATGCATGCACCTACAGAACTACTTGTACATTTGTTTTTCTATTTACTAATCTGAGCTTGGACCAGTAAATGGAAAAATATGGAGTGTGAAAGGGCTGTTTAAACAAAGGGGACACAAATGATCAGGTTGCAGGAGCGGGATGGAGGAGGGTGTGCGGGAGAAGCAATCTAAGTGAAAGAGAGCAATTTGGACCACCAGGAAGGCCAGAAGCACACAGAGGTAAGATAGCACAACATGAGTGTGGGTGGGGGTGTAGAGGTACATGGCCGTGAGAGAAACTTGGACGTGGGATAGACAGCTGGGAAACACATGCACATTCATAGCATGAATAAGTACAATGAAAAATGTAGTTCCTAAAAGCAAGCAGTGAAAGCACAGAAACCAGCCATTCAAAGAGATTGGTCAACAGACTATGCTTCAGGGGAGGGACAAACATAAGATTGACAAAATAACATCAAATGAGAAGCATCCAAATCAAAAGGACAGAGAGGCCAACCAATGGTAAGCGATGGGTGGGCATCTAGCACCTGTGGTAAACCCACAAAATGTCTCTTGCAACAAGACAGCTGTGCTGCAGATATGCTTGTTTAAACAGCCTTGTCCATATAGCTGTCCTTTAGAGAGACCTCTGTTTGTGGCAAGTGGTACTGCAGCCTTCTAACTCTTAATAAACCTATTTATTGCTAGTGCCTGTTACTGCAGCAACAATGGGTGCATAAGACATCCGAAAATGCATTGTCAAAAAACCTGTGTGCATAAAAGATAAAGGCTTTAAATAATTGTGTTTCTGTAGGAGAGGCTGGACCCCTACAGTGTTTCTTTTTGATCTCACGGGGTCGGCAGCCCACCCAGGAAATTCTTTTTTCCTCATTTTACTATTTTGTTGTCTGTGTTCAGTGTTTTCAAGAGCTATTTAGCTCTTGTGTTCTTGGAGGTAGGTCAGGAATGCTGTGGGATGTCCTGAACTCCTCCACCCTTCTAGGGGACATGTGCTTGCTGACAGCTGAAGTTACTGGCATGCATCGAGCTGAAACATGATGGGCAACTGAGTGCTTGATGAGAGGGCCACACGGGGCCCTCGTCCATTAATACGCAACGGGACCGGCGCAGTCTGATGCCGCCCAGCCACTTTTGTTGTAAAGAGAGGAAGAGATATCAAGTCTTGGAAGTGGTCAATGCTCCACACGGTGGAACTGGACAGAGCAGCTGACTGCTTCACTGGCTGCTTCAAGAGCCTTACTGGTGGCTGGCATGCAGATCCCTTGTTCTTCTGTTTCTGTCCTGCTCCAATATTGTGTAAGAGGATCTGTTGGGCACTAGTGAGTGATACCATGTGTATGAAACTCCCTAGACACTGGACCCGAGGGTATCTGGAGTGTTGCACCCACTGACCATGTTTACTGGAGCTCAAGTACCAAACTCATCACTCTCCCTGCCTGTGTGCAGATAGACCAGTTGGGGAAAATGTCTTGTGCAGGTTTGTGATGATTTGCAATCTATTCTGTATTCCTGTAAGAGTAAACTTACAACTCTCTTCCAACCCCTGCCCCGCAGATTGCCATGTCAGGTCATGCTACTTTCACACCGGTTAAGTATCCTTTGGACAAGCTTTAGGAGACACCGGCTCCATCACTAGTGTCTTGCCTCACTTGGACGACCAAATATAGTACTTCCAGGTATCAAATTAATTGTTACATTACACCCGACTTAATGCTGAAGACGGATTTAAAGTAATCTTTTACTAAAATGATGACTTTAGAAATTCACCATTTTATTGCCCCAAAGTTCAAGTAGCCATTTCTGATTCACTGCAGCTGTTGTAGCCCAGGACAGCCTGCTGGCCTCCTGCCAGGAGGAGTGAATGGCTCTCTGGAAAGGTCTGTTGGAGGGATGAGGTGTGACCTCCTCCTGACAGGATGGACAGAGGGCTGTGGCCATAAATGGCTCAGCTTCAAAGAGGCTGCCCTCTCACATAGGCAAATACAAGTCACACATTGGCTTGCCCACTCCTTTGTGCAGGTAGACAGGATGGCATCTCTTCCAGAGAGAGAAAACCCGTTGTCGATGCAATTTTCAAAGAGGGGTGGCTCATTATGGTGGACACGCCTCAGGGGTGTGTCCTTAGCTCTGACATAGGGAAGAAGACTTCAGACAACTTGGATTTGGGCCTAGAGATGCGCTCTGGTATTATTTAGTGTCCCAGGAAGTGAGGTAAGAGCGGGTAGAATTGTCCCGTTTCATTGGATCTCAGGTATTCGGGGACCAAAGCTCCATACTAACGGCAATGTGGCAATGTTGGGTTGGCTCTGTCCCTTCAGCTGTTCCTGGTATTTAGTTTCTACTCAAAAGTGCCACTACTCTTATTTAGGGGTTTAAGTCTGAAAGGGAGATGGCAAGTTTGATACAAGGAGCTGATGTAGCTAAAGAACAGTGTGATAACATATATAGGACTATAAATATGTAGGCTGAGGAATAAAAATAACTGTATTTACAAAAAGCATAATTAAACAAAACCATCAAGTGTGTACGCAGCAAACTGGAAGTGCCTAGGAATTTTGGGGACAGTGTTATACAAAGAAATGCAATAACAAATGTTACGCACATTTTTACATGCATAAGTTTACCATGGCTCAACATTAGACCGTGCTTGCACATCAAAGAGCCCCTGTTCCAGAGTAAATATTGCAACTCAGTAGCACGTGATCCTGATCAGCAAACAGTGTGGTCAGGCTGCAATAGGGGTCCAGATAGGACTTTACACCCCAGCCCCATGCTTTCCAGTGCCCCATGCAGCTGCAGAAAACATATGTGTAGATTTTGAAGGGAATGCAAACCTGTCGCCTTGATTAGTGTCACTAACTTTCAGTCTACAGAAGTGTCACTGTAAGAACATATTTTATTAGTGGAGGGGGATAAGTACCCACCTCAATTAATAATCACAATCCTTGTCAGGGTGAACCCTCAAAGTCACTTAATTAACCTGAGCACCACTCCCCTGTTTGTTATGGCACAAAGCAGACAGGATTAAGTTAGGGTATTGTGTAAAACAAAATTAATTTAAAAAACGTTAATATACAAAATGACACCAAAATGACAAAAATACAATTAGGGGAATCGGAGACATGAACTTTTAAACTTTTAAGTAGAAACAGCACCAAGAAGCACAAAGTGCCAATGATAGTCAATGTTTGCAGTAGAGAAGGACCAAGGCGCAATTTGACACTGACCACGATCGAGAGCGGGTCAGATGCTCTAACCAGGTTTGCCTTGGTCAAAGATTTTACCTTTTGAATTTGCTCCTTTAAATCCCAATTAATCACAGGACTACCCTTCCAAAGCCCCCCGAGAACTCTTAGAGGCTCACAGGGTGTCAGGCAGCGCCTAGGTCAAGTCCAGTTACTACTGATCCGCTGGGCAACTACAGAAAAGACCTCTTGTAAGTTGTTGTAACCCTGCAGCTTGAACAGGAGGTAAGCCTTGTGATCCTTTGAGTCGCCTTCTTTGTCCTGGGACAAACAGAGAGAGCAGGTCCAGTCCTCAAGGGCTCTTCTCTGGTGGGGTGCAGAGACAGAATATCGAGTAAAAATATCGAATTACACAAATATCAAGTCATTAATGTTGTGGTTCAGAAACCTCGACAGCAAGAATATCGTGGTCAAGAATATTGATTTAAGCCAAGTAATATCGATGTTAAGAATATTGAAGTGTTTAATATCGTTTGCAAAAATATAGTTGTTAAAAATATCATTTTTTTATTAATGTTATGTATTTTTAAATGTATGTGTTGTATTTTTCTGTATAAGAATTGTTTGTATTTTTAATATATGTGTTCCAGTTTTAGTAGTTATTAAATTTATTTTATTTGAATTTTGCGTTTTTAGTTCCGCAGCGGGTTGTGGGTTTATAGGGGAATAGGGTGGGAAGTAATTTAATTATATTACATTTAATAATTCTTTTTTATTTATTAATATTTAGTTAATTGAGATGGTATAGTGTTAAATGTGTGAAGTAATTTATTATTAATTGATTAATAATTGGTTGTTAATTAATTGGTCATTAATTATGGTAATTGTAAAATTAACGATAGTTGTGTGTGTTGTGGTGATTATAGGTGTAAAGGGTGGGAAGTAATTTATTTTTGATGTATGAATTAATTATTTGTTGTTAATTAAATTTAATTAATTAATTGGGAATTAATTATGGTAATTGTGTCATTAATTTAAGGTGTTTGTTGTGGTGTTTATAGGTGTAAAGTGTTGGAAGTAATTTATTTTTAATTTACAAATTAATTATGGGTTTTTCATAAATTTTAATTAATTGTTGGGAATTAATTATGGTAATTGTGTAATTAATTTTAGGTGTGTGTTGTGGTGTTTATAGGTGTAAAGGGTGGGAAGTAATTTATTTTTAATTCATGAATTAATTATTGGTTGTTAATGAGTTTTAATTAATTAATTGGTAATTAATTATGGCAATTGTGTAATACATTTTAGGTGTGTGTTGTGGTGTTTATTGGAGTAAAGGGAAAGAAGTAATTTTTATGTAATTAATCAATATATAGTTGTTTAATAATGTGATTTATTTGATATTTATTTTGGGTAATTGTTTATTTTTTGGTGTGTTTTATTTACTTTTAAAGGGGTAAAGGGTAGGAATTAAACACATTTTAATTATTTTATTATTAGTTGTTAATAGTAATAGTTTTTAATTTAAAAATGAGTTTTAATTGTGTATTATTATTTTATAGTTTAATTTAGGTGTGTTTTGTGGATACTATAGTGTTAAAGTGTCTGTAGTCAATTAATATCTATTCAGTTTTTTATTAATAATATTTTTTAACTGAATATTAATTATGTTAATTATGGAAGTAAATTTAATTAAAAAGGTTGAAATCGTTAGTTATTGGTGTGGTGTTATAGGGTAGGAAAAAAAATACACTTATGTATTAATTCATTTTTTTGTTTGTCAATATATTCTAGTTTAAAAGATTTTTTTTAAATACATTTATTTATTATTTTATATATTATTTGTAGCTTTTTGTTATATGTAATTCATATTATAATGTTTTCTTTTTATATATTGAATATATTTGATTTCTCATTTTTCAAATATTGTTTATTTGTTTTTATGATTTTTTTATTTTTATGATTTTGTATTTTTGTTTCAATTGTTTGAGTGTGAATTGTAAATTTTGTCTCTCCACTATCCAACACTTTCCCTAATGTTGCATTAACTGGAGTGGGAATAGTAATTTTTACCTCTCCGCTATCCTGCACTTTTCCTACTGTTGCACTCACTGGAGTGGGAATAGTAATTTTTACCCCACCACTATCCAACACTTTCCCTACTGTTGCACTCACTGGAGTTGGAATAGTAATTTTTACCTCTCCGCTATCCTTGCACTTTTTCTACTGTTGCACTCACTAGAGTGGGATTAGTAATTTTTACCCCTCCACTATCCAACACTTTCCCTACTGTTGCACTCACTGGAGTTGGAATAGTAATTTTTACCTCTCCGCTATCCTGCACTTTTCCTACTGTTGCACTCACTGGAGTGGGATTAGTAATTTTTACCCCTCCACTATCCAACACTTTCCTTACTGTTGCACTCACTGGAGTTGGAATAGTAATTTTTACCCCGCCGCTATCCAACACTTTCTCTACTGTTGCACTCACTGGAATGGGAATAGTAATTTTTACCCTTTCGCAATCCAACATTTTCCCTACTTTTGCACTCACTGGAGTATGAATAAAAATGTTTAGCCCTCCGCTATCCAATCCTTATTCTACTGTTGCATTCAGTGGAGTTGGAATAGTCATTTTTACCCCTCTGATTTCCAACACTTTCCCTATTGTTGCACTCACTGGAGTGGGAATAGTATTTTTTACCTGCTAAGAGTCTGGACTTCAGGTTAGCTGCTTAAGTCTGTCACCTGAAAGAGCCTTTTCTGAGCAGGCCCCTTTCTATCCTTTCTATAGAACTCCATGATGAAAGAGTTAGGACAAATGTCTTAAAATAAATCATACTTATTCTAGGTGTCACTAATGACCCACGCAAGAGGCCAAGCTGTTAGAGCCACTTATTATAGGCCATAAATCAACGTGAGCCACTCTAGCCTTAGTGCCAAGTAGGGTGGCCTTAAATTCACCCCTGAACTTCCTGCTTAGGGCAGACACAGCACACTATAGTCTTCTTCTTGGGAATGAAATGATTTATCTAAAGTAACTAGAGTAAATAACAAAGCACTAACTGGTAGTAAAACCTTTTCCCCTGTAGAACTGATTAGATATGAGTTTTACACCACATGTGCGCAGTTTAATTTGAAATATTTCTTATTAATCTTCATGTATGATGGATTTGGGGACCTTGGTAATTCTGCTGTTTTCTATTAGCCATCAGCTGCTGTTGCCGGCTAAGGTGACCAGAGTGTCTTAGACAACTTGCTCAGGATGTTGGCCATGATCTTGAGATAAAATTTGCCAGGAAAAGGGCAGACGTGTAATTATACAAACATTTAAAACAAGATACAGTGGTACCCATCCTCCTTATATATCCCACATTTGTTCTCCCAGTAGATCAGATCAGATCAGAATATTCTTTATTCGGCTGCTGACAGCCATAAAAGCATGCAAGACATGCAAAATAGGAATAGAATACATACAAATGATTTAAAACACGCAAATAAAATGCATAAAATCTTCAGGTTTGAGATATTAATGACCAACAATCTGGGATGAGCAAAACCAAGATTAAGACCTCTTGGAGCAGACTGCGGCTTGTCCCCTGTCCACACGTTCCGTTATCTGGTAATGCCAGTAAAAAATGACATGCTTGCATACAAAGCCATAGATTCCTAAGCCTCAAAAATGGTTGAGGAATTTTTTGGTATACATTTTATAATATCTAGAAAAGAAGAGAAGTGAGGGCAGGGTCCTACTTAGGAATGCGAGACAGGGATAGGTAAGTTGGAAAGGGCTAGAGCGTGGTAGGTGCTGATGGAAGACCTGATGAGAGAGGGTCGGACATCTGAGGCCTCCACCCCTGAGAGACCACCACAACAGGAGCACCTCCAGGGGCTATACTGCAGATCCCGGGAGATGGGGGACATATAACATAGCACCACATGAAACGACAGCTCCAAGAGGGGAGGCATCTGTGAGGGGCCACCACTCACCACAAGGTACTGGGGAGGCGACTATCTGAGCTCAGTAGATGTAATTGGGAGACAGCAGTGCGGGGCGGGAGGGAGAGGGGAAGGTGGGGCTAGTTATCTTGTTGGGGAAAAGGGAAGAGGGGAGGGAGCTTACAGCCTAAATAGAAGACTACTCACCAAATGGAAGATTAGACATATGGAAATTGGACTCATTAAGACAACGATATATGAAACACGCAATGTAATACATTGATCCTGAAAAGGTTTTGCATATAATGGTACTGCAGTCAGCGGAAAGAATGTATAACATGTAAAAGGCAATAAAGTTTTTTAAAAAAAAAATCTAGAAAAGAAGAGAAATTGTACTACAGTTTGTTTGGGCGAATTAGTACAAGGCCATTCTTTAGAGTCCAGCTGGGGTTGGTGTTCAGCCAGAAAAAAAGAAAATATTTCACTTTACAACCCTAGCAGCTGAACAATAAAAGCCTTTCCCAGCTCTTAGGAGAGACTTTTATTGGTTTTATTATTGCGACTTGTGAAAATGCGTCTCCCTGCAAACAAGCAAAGGATGGGAGTCTTGGCTGACCCTCAGACGTGGGTAGTTGCTCTGAGGTGGGCTCCTGTCTGTCATCTTTTTGCTCACTGTGCCTCCGCCATCATGGACCAACCACATGTAAATCAGTCTTGGCCCTGCCCCACTAGAGGCAATCTGTCCTGAAGGGCCAGGCCACGCCCCCTCAACCTCTGTGCTCACCGGTGCCAAGGAGAAAACTCCAAAAAAGTGGAGCGGCTGGAGTTTGCGCGGGTGGTGTTGGCACAACTAAGCGCATTCTGCTAACGTTTCTATTTTCATAAAAATCAGGAAAAACTACTTTCAACTTTTTCCCCAAGCACTGAAGCAGCTAGGTGAAGTCTAGCATTCCAGTTCTTATAAAAATCTCCTCTTGTGTCTCCAAGCACTTCCGGAGATAATTCCATCGATGAATAAAACATGCGCTTTGTGTGTTTCAGGCCACTGGAAATACTCTGTAGCATTACAACATAATGCATACATTTTTTAACAGAATTGTGTAACTGATACGTTTAGTAAATCGTGGGAAAACGTTGAAACAACTGATGCGTATTTCATGTTCCAGTGTACAACAGAAAAGTGGGCCCTCAAACAGGAATACGGCCGCTAAAATCTATAAATGACAATTTATTGAGAGCAATGCATGTGAAAGCTTTGGTAATGTGGGAGGATCCCCTAAAGGGTCCATTCGGTGAATGGTGAATGACGTCACAATACAACTCAAAACCCACCAGAAGTCATCAAACAAAGCAACATTCTAGATTGTCTGTTGTTGGTGACCGAGATTCACCTCTAGGAGAAGAGAATTGCTTTTGTTTTGCTCCACACTGGATGGCCCCTTAGACCTTGATATAAAGAATTTCCACCCTACCCAACTATCAACAAGAGATATTGGCCCCTTGGATAGTCCACTTTCTTCATGTAGACCAGGTTTGACCTCTGGAGCACTATTTCCTTCTATGGTGTTTACAACAAACATCTCCATCAAACCACCACCGAAGAGAAACAATGCCAACCTAGTCCAAGGTTGGCTATTGGGGCCAGATTTGTTTGAGGGTACAGGTGACTTCACCAGCAACGCTGATGCAGGGGTTCAAGAGCTTATGTTTTGGAACTGGCCGGTTGAGATGAATTCGTAGCAGGTTTTCGCCAGGGCAACAGCAGGACTGTAGGCTGTTTGTAGTGTAGCCATACCATATACTCTTAACCGCATTATAAGTATATCGCGATAGCGTGATAACTTGAGAATGACTACACAGAACCATATCGTGTTTGGTGTCAAACATGTAGGAATCATACCCCCAGTCCAGTCATGGGCATGAGGGCATGATTCCCCCCTGCTAGAGGGGCGATATGGGAAAAGTGGCAGAATTTAGACACCAATTTAAAAGTGCACACGTATCACAAAATGGATGCTACTCGCCACCCACACGACTCTGGCTGCCTGTTGCTGGGGAAAACCCCAGCCTCGGCAGCTGGACAATAGGGATCCTGTTGCAGGGAGGTGCCAGCACCTTCCCAGACAGGCTATGTGGATTGGAACTGGGTGGGTGCACCATAGGATACCTTTCAGAGTTGCACGTAGGCTGCTACAGCGCCTACATTCTGCATACACCGCCTGGAACCGGTTCAGGGGCATCCTGCCCCTCGCCCAGGTGGAAAACACACAAAGGGGAGAGGGTGTAGCCACCCTTTCCCGCCTCAACTACCATTGGTGGACACTGATCTGGACACTCCCCTAATCTTGTGGATAAAGGTGAATAACGTGTCCCCGGAGAATCAGATTAATCTTGGACTTCACAGACTTGACCTTCGACGAGCTGCTGCCCAGCTGACTGCAGAAATCTCCCTTGGGGTAAAGGAGTTACCCCCCTGCTTGGCAGGCACCTGAAACACTGCAAGTGACCCAGTTGGAACTTCGCTGCTCCTTCGGACATCGACGACTCCTCTCAACCTGGAGGTGGGTTTCCTAGCATCCCAGAGGCCAGTGAGTGTGCCCAGCAAGTCTGAGCACCGTGGACCGTGTGGGTGCCGAGATCCCTGATACCCCAGGACACCAGCCACCTCTTGCGTAGCACACGACCCTGACCAGTGGGGAAGTTGTGCTTTGCCCCAATATTGAGCCAACCTCTCAGCAGCAACTGTGCCAAAGATCAGCGCCCTAGCTCACTCCGGTGGCCCGTGGGCACCCTTTTACGCACTCCAAATTGCTGCCTTCCGCGGTCCCTTGTCTCTCGACTTGTGGGCCCTGGCGGAGGACAATCCTTACTTTTAAGAGTTCCCCTGGTTGCACCAGGCCTGCTCTACAGTCTCCTTGAAGGAGATCTCTCACAGACCTCGTGGGTCTGCACCAGTAGCTGATTTGTTCATCTTGTGTGGGTTGCGGTTGCCAAGGGTTAGTGGATCCAATCCAGACACTAACACTGCAGAGACCCTCATCCTTTGTGGGACAGTCGCCCTCCAGAAGCTCCCGGAGCCCGTGGCTGCAGATCCAAGCTACGCCTTTTCCACTTGAAGCACCTGACATCGAAGGGCTCTTTTCCTTGAGCTCCCTGGTCACTGTGCCGTGACCCAGACTCTGTCCCCTCTGCTTTCAGGTTCTTCTCTACAAGATCTACAACTTCATTCTTCACGGCATCATCGACGCTTTTGGCTAGCAGCAGTTTTGTACATTTTCACATTGAAAATCAGCCCGTGACCCGACATCGAAAACGACCTATGCACCCGGCTTCCCTGGGGCAGGTAACAGTGGTACCTCGGTACTCCCGTGGTAGTGGGCTCCTCAAAAGCTTAACTCTAAGTTTTTAACTTTGAACTCCTGCTAGAAGTGTCTTTAATCTGTTTGAATCAAACCGCGACATTCTCCATAGGCGTTAATAGAGACCCCGATAGCAGCTATTTCCACTGCACGCGCCTCCCGTGGGTCCCCTTCCTCATCACTTGGGGTGGATTCTCAAGGGGCCAGCGATCCTAAATGCCCTAGGCATTGTCTATAGAATTTTCGTGGTTCTTATACCACTTTTTTAATATATGGTTTGGTCCCCCCCTGGGGCCCTGTGATTCCAGTGCTATTTATTGTACCTATAAATGCTTGTTTGAATTGTAACTTTACCTCTAGCCTCATAAAGAGACTTGTGGGATTCTGTTTAGAATAAATACATATATTTAATATATATACCTGTGTGGACTACTCTTTCATTTGGTCATTCAAGAGGTTATCTATGGTAAAACAATAAGCTTAACACTCCTTCAAGACTTAGCCTGAAGGCTGCTCTCCACAGCTACCACTAGGATAGCTTTCTTTAAAGGTTGTCTTTTAAACCTATCACCTTAAGAGTCGAATTGGACTGGTGCAAGGTGGTCACTATAACTAGTGACCAGCATATGCCAGGCCAACTTCTCACATTGGTGTGCAGCGGTTGGATTCAAGCTTGCCATTGTTTTACCAGATAACAAATTGAATTTCTAAAGTGAAAGCCACTTGGTACTAAAGGTACATATAAATTCAAGCTTAGAATATAATAAGTTCTACTGAACTTAGGAGTTGTGTGTAGCACACCTTGACTACAACTCAAGAAAGGGTTCAGTAGGCCACACCTAGTGTAGGTAGATACACCAGTACCACTACACTAGAAATGTCTTTAAGTTCAGGTGCCCATAAGGCTCTGGAAGGACCCCATAGGGTTCCAGTCGACAAATATGATCATCTCTCCTTTGCTGAGCTTAGGGAGATGTGCACCACTAGGCAACTTAAGACAAACAAAGGTGCCAATACTCAACGTCTCAGGGAAATCCTGCTCATAGCAGACTTTAAGCAGACTTTAGTGTCTGATGGGGTAGACAGGTTGGGTGGGCATCCCCCAGAAGAGGACACCCCAGGGGAGGACTCTGATGAGGACCAGGAAGAGGAAGATGAACTTGACCTGGATGAACAAAACCATTCACAACATGGAGATGATGGCCTAAGAGGCACTCTCTCCATCCCTAAAGGGAGAATGGTGGATCCAAACAGAAGGAACAGACCCCCCTCAGTGGGGTCCAACCATTCTGAGAGATCCAAAGGGACCTCTGCCTCTTCTCAGAGAAGAGAATCCTCCCAAGAGAGGAAATGCAGACTGATCCAGTTTGAGCAGGCTAAGCTACAGCTCAGGAGAGAACAGTTAGCATTGGACAGGGAATCCCTGGAGCTTCAGAAAGCTTCAAGAAAATGGGGTCTAGAGACCCCTGGTGGCAGTAATACCCCTAGAGTTAGAGAGAAAGCTCCTGACAATAGGAACCTACATAAGATTGTGACCCCCTATCAGTCAGGGGATGATATCCACAAATGGATCACTGCACTTGAGAGGGCCTGTAAAGTTCAGAGGGTCCCAGTAGAGCAGTGGCCAGCAATCTTATGGCTTTCCTTTGCAGACAAAGGTAGAGACAAGCTCCTCTCTGTCAGAGAAGAGGATGCAGATGATTATTATATCTTGAGAGATGCTTTGATAGATGGGTTTGGCTTAACCACTGAACAGTATAGACTAAAGTTCAGAGACACCCAGAAAGCACAGGATTAAGATTGGGTAGACTCTGTGGATTGTGCTACCAAGGCTCTGGAAGGTTGGTTAAATGGCAGTAAAGTAAATGATTATCAAGGATTGTACAATCTCATCATGAGGGAGCAGATTCTTAATAATTGTCAAAACCAACTCTTACACCAGTACCTGGTGGACTCTGATCTGACCTCTCCCCAAGAATTGGGTAAGAAGGCAGACAAATGGGTCAGAACCAGGATTAGGCCCAAGAACCAAGGTGGTGACCAGAAGAAAGATTCCACAAAGCCCAAAGAGAAAGGGGGGGATAATAAAACAGAAAAATCCCCTGAAGGGCCCCAAAAAATCCAGTTCTGGGGGTGGGTCCCAAAATCCTTCCTCTACCAATAAGAAGCCATATTGCCATGTGTGTAAGCAACCTGGCCACTGGAAAACTGACTCCAGTTGTCCAAAGAATGGCAATAAAGAAAATATTCCTCCTATTGCAGCTCCAACACCTCCTGTTACTACTAGTAGTAATCCCCCAGGTGGTGGGAGTGCACCCAAAAATTTAGTTGGGCTTTATTGGGGAACTCAGGTGGACTCTGGCCTAACCAGGTCCCCTACACAAGCAACTCTAGTCTGTGATGGTGGCATGGGGTTTGCCAACTTCACCATGAGCCCCAATATCTTGGGCAGGTACAGACAAGAGCCCATGATCAATTGTCAAAAGGCTGTGGCCTACAGGGACACAGGGGCTAGTGTCACCATGGTGACAAAGAGACTAGTGCCCCTAGAACAGCTTTTACCTGAGTTTAGCTACCAGGTGACCAATATTGATGGAGTTAGGACAGATCATCCCATGGCAGTGGTAAATCTCAGCTGGGGAGGGGTCACTGGCCCAAAGAGAGTGGCAGTGTCCCCAACCTTGCCTGTAGATCGTCTACTGGGGAATGACCTGGAAATCTCAGCCTGGGCTGAGGTACACCACAATGCCCATTTAAGAATGGTAGGCATCCCTGAGAGAGTGGATGGGACCCTGAGGGCCTCACCTACACCCCAGGAAGAATTAAAGGGAGTGAGGCCTGAAACTATGGATCACTCCACCCAGACAGAGAGCATAGGGGGTGAGGAACAGTCCTCCCCCCACCAGACTAAAGGTAAGGGTCAGCTTCCTAAGGGAGCTGATCCTGACCCCTGTGAAGTAACTGCCCCAGAAGTGGTCAGGCCTGTCCTGGCCACAGCTCTGATGGCAGGGGATGCTTCCAAGGTGGTACCCAGTCTGGAGCAGGTATCCTGCCCCTCTCTACCCTGCCTCAGTCAGCCCAGGGCTGCAGAGGTCAGGGAGGTCAGTGGACCCTTAATGGGCCCCTGCCCAGAGGAACTCCCTCATCAGCAGATTAGGGACACCCAGCAGAGTAGTTCTAGCCAGGTGAACATTCCTCCACAAACTGAGGGATCCCCTTTCCCCCCAGATGGACTTTGTTGGGCACAGGGAAACCTGGAGCATAGTTGCCCCAAACCTTCCAGTGCCCTCCACTATTCCAACCAGAGGGACCCAACCCCCAGCTGTAGGCAGCCAGAGGTTGACCCTTAGGGCCAGATATGACACAGTCATGGACAGAAAGGTTTCCATGGTGACCAGTGACCTGAGGAGGGTGAGACCACCCCAAATAGGGCCTCACTTCCAGACTCAGACACCCCACCAGCCTGCTTCTGTACCAAAACCCAAAACAGGTAATTTCCAAAGACTTTGGAGAAACTCTAAAACCCCTTGGGGTAGGATTTCCCAAGTGGACCATGAGACAGGGAGCAACCATGCTAGTGCAGGTTCTTCCTTATATGGCCACTCAGAAAATAAAGGCTTATCTGGACAAGGTTAGCCTTATCTCCTTTCGTTTGGGGGGGGATTATGTAGGAAGGTGGAATCCGACTATAAGATTGCCCCCAACCTTTTGCCTGGTATTTGAATAGTTTTTGACTAGTCTGGCTGGGATCCTGCTATCCAGGACCCCAGCCTATTTGCTTCCTCCCTAAAACTGATGTGAGTACCCTAGGTACATTCCAATTGGATACTGAGGACACCCTACCTGCCCCTTGTAGATGGTACCCTAGGTACCCAGGGCATGGGTCCCTCAGAGGCCTACCAGGGGCTGCAGCACTTATTGTGCTACCCTGGGACAGCCATACCAAATGACACCACCAGACCACTACTGTAGTCTGGGTAAGGTGGTGCTTGCACCCCCTTACAGGGATACAGGTACCCTGTATCCCACCTATGTACAACACATGTATTCTCATTGGTCACCCCTCAAGCAGGCCTTGCTAATCCTACAAGGCAGGGTGATGGGATATGTGTGAGGGGGGACCCCTACCTGAGTAGGGCCCCTCTGCAACCCTCGTAAAAATCATTGCTGGGTTGTTTGTAGTGTAGCCATACCATATACTCTTAACCGCATTATAAGTATATCGCAATAGTGTGATAACTTGAGAATGGCTACACAGAACCATATCGTGTTTGGTGTCAAACATGTAGGAATCATACCCCCAGTCCAGCCATGGGCATGAGGGCATGATTCCCCCCTGCTAGAGGGGCGATATGGGAAAAGCGGCAGAATTTAGACACCAATTTAAAAGTGCACACGTATTACAAAATGGATGCTACTCGCCACCCACACGACTCTGGCTGCCTGTTGCTGGGGAAAACCCCAGTCTCAGCAGCTGGACAATAGGGATCCTGTTGCAGGGAGGTGCCAGCACCTTCCCAGACAGGCTATGTGGATTGGAACTGGGTGGGTGCACCATAGGATACCTTTCAGAGTTGCACGTAGGCTGCTACAGCGCCTACATTCGGCATACACTGCCTGGAACCGGTTCAGGGGCCCTCGCCCAGGCGGGAAGCACACAAAGGGGAGAGGGTGTAGCCACCCTTTCCCGCCTCAACTACCATTGGTGGACACTGATCTGGACACTCCCCTAATCTTGTGGATAAAGGTGAATAACGTGTCCCCGGAGAATCAGATTAATCTTGGACTTCACAGACTTGACCTTCGACGAGCTGCTGCCCAGCTGACTGAAGAAATCTCCCTTGGGGTAAAGGAGTTACCCCCCTGCTTGGCAGGCACCTGAAACACTGCAAGTGACCCGGTTGGAACTTCGCTGCTCCTTCGGACATCAACGACTCCTCTCAACCTGGAGGTGGGTTTCCTAGCATCCCAGAGGCCAGTGAGTGTGCCCAGCAAGTCTGAGCACCGTCGGACTGCGTGGGTGCCGAGATCCCTGATACCCCAGGACACCGGCCACCTCTTGCGTAGCACATGACCCTGACCAGTGGGCAAGTTGTGCTTTGCCACAATATTGAGCCAACCTCTCAGCAGCAATTGTGCCAAAGATCAGCGCCCTAGCTCACTCCGGTGGCCCGTGGGCACCCTTTTACGCACTCCAAATTGCTGCCTTCCGCTGTCCCTTGTCTCTCAACTTGTGGGCCCTGGCGGAGGACAATCCTCACTTTTAAGAGTTCCCCTGGTTGCTCCAGGCCTGCTCTACAGTCTCCTTGAAGGAGACCTCTCACAGACCTCGTGGGTCTGCACCAGTAGCTGATTTGTTCATCTTGCGTGGGTTGCAGTAGCCAAGGCTTAGTGGATCCAATCCAGACACTAACACCGCAGCGACCCTCAACCTTTGTGGGACAGTCGCCCTTCAGAAGCTGGCCTTCCTTGAAGCCTCCCGGAGCCCGTGGCTGCAGATCCAAGCTACGCCTTTTCCACTTGAAGCACCCGACATTGAAGGGCTTTTTTCCTTGAGCTCCCTGGTCACTGTGCTGTGACCCAGACTCTGTCCCCTCTGCTTTCAGGTTCTTCTCTACAAGATTTACAACTTCATTCTTCACGGCATCATCGACGCTTTTGGCTAGCAGCAGTTTTGTACATTTTCCCATTGAAAATCAGCCCGCGACCCGACATCAAAAACGACCTATGCACCCGGCTTCCCTGGGGCAGGTAACAGCGGTACCTCGGTACTCCCGTGGTAGTGGGCTCCTCAAAAGCTTAACTCTACGTTTTTAACTTTGAACTCCTGCTAGAAGTGTCTTTAATCTGTTTAAATCAAACTGCGACATTCTCCATAGGCGTTAATAGAGACCCCGATAGCAGCTATTTCCACTGCACGCGCCTCTCGTGGGTCCCCTTCCTCATCACTTGGGGTGGATTCTCAAGGGGCCAGCGATCCTAAATGCCCTAGGCATTGTCTGTAGAATTGTCCTGGTTCTTATACCACTTTTTTAATATATGGTTATATGGTTTGGTCCGCCCTGTGATTCCAGTGCTATTTATTGTATCTATAAATGCTTGTTTGAATTGTAACTTTACCTCTTGCCTCAAAAAGAGACTTGTGGGATTCTGTTTAGAATAAATACATATATTTAATATATATACCTGTGTGGACTACTCTTTCATTTGGTCATTCAAGAGATTATCTATGGTAAAACAATAAGCTTAACACTCCTTCAAGACTTAGCTTGAAGGCTGCTCTCCACAGCTACCACTAGGATAGCTTTCTTTTAAGGTTGTCTTTTAAACCTATCACCTTAAGAGTCGAATTGGACTGGTGCAAGGTGGCCACTATAACTAGTGACCAGCATATGCCAGGCCAACTTCTCACAAGGACCCATAAAGAACCCATCCTCAAATTTAGCACAGCTGTGGTTGGGATACTATTACGACATTTAGAGAGACTTGAGAGCATTTAGGACTAGGAGGACAGGTCTAATGTTCTGGAGTTTTCCAACCCCCTTTTGGCAGGGCGTATGGTTTTACCCAAACAGCTTTAGGGGCCTTCTCTGAAGTTGTGGCCTGCTTCTGGACCCGATGATCTCTAGCTACCCAGGTGGCCCTGATGGAGTCCTATCACTTAGTGGCCCTCAAAGCTTTTTGAATGAAAGGAGCAATTGAAGAGCCGCTGAAAATGTAGCAATGTTAATGGCACATTTGGAACAGCTGGCGGAGGGGTGCGGTTGGGCCCGCTATCCACTCAGGAAGGCTGCAATCTGTGAATTCAGAGTGCACCTCCAGTCAATAGGTCTGACACAGCTTCAGCTGCCTCACCAGATCCATGTCGTCACAATATTCATACTAAATATTCATACTTGTTTATGAACATACTGCTACAGTTTGTATCCTTAGGGGCCGATTCCGATCCGCGTCGGAAAGCACTCCGACCGAGTCGGATCCGGAGTGTTTTGCGACCGAGCCGGACCCCTACAGTCCGACCGAGCGAGTACGATGCGCACGTATGCTGTCGGACTCGGTTCGGTCGGACTCCCATAGATGTCAATGGGAGCCGGTCGTACGACGCGTACATGGGCTCCCATTGGCTGAATGGGTACGTCTCAAACAAGTGCGCTCCCTACAGTGGGTACGCGTCGGTGCCGCCCGCACCGTACATGCCTGTGTTGGGGAGACCCATAGGACTCCCCCTGTGTCTGAGTCGTAGGGCTGCGGGTGTCAGGGGGTCCGACGCGGAACCCCAAAGTCCGACTCCGGGAGCTTTTGCGAGCCGGACACTCCGGCTCGCACAGGCTGTCCGACACGTGCATCGTACTGGCTCGGTTGTAAATCGCATCCATTGCACGCCACGGTTAGCTTCCGACCGGGACTTACGGAGCGGTTCAGACCCGGAAACGACTCGGTCGGTGAATTTCATGTAGCTCGCATCGTACTTGCTCGCTCGTACAGCTGTACGAGTCAGCCGGAAAACACACGTACGGCTTGTTGTTTTTCCGGCCGAACCCGATTCGGTGCCCTTCCGACCGAGATCGGAATCGGCCCCTTAGCGTTCATTGCGTTCCATTGGAATGGAATTACAATGTGTGATTCCAATGCCCTCAGCATTCTGTTGGAGAACAGTTGCTTTGGGCAGAGGCCCTGCACAGAGCTGTTCCCTGTGTATGGGGTGTCTTCACTAAAGTAACCTAACCCAAGCTGCCTGCTGTAGTACTCGGAGACCTTAGTCTTGGTGAGGTCATTTTCCTATGTCAGGTTGGAATGTGGTCGGTGCAGGATTCTTCTCGAGTCAGTTGCTCCGTGGCTGGCGAGGGGAGAATCACGCCACGTTATTGGTGTCTGCTAATAAAGGTATTTCACCTTTATAACCTGTGCGGTGCAGTCACTTCAACATTTTGGCGACGATAGCCAGCCACATGTTGTGACTGTGACACCAGACTGCTGTGTGAGCGGAGTTGGTGCTGGAGCCTTCTACAGCTCTTGGTATGAGACAGACCTGAAGGATTTTCGAGGCTGAGGCTGCGCTCATAAGGAGTCAAAGTCAGCGCTGAAGTGAGGTGCGGGCGTACTAACTCTCCGTGTCTGCCCGCGGTACGAGACTTCTGCTGAACTCCCCTGCAGGGCGCATCACACCACCAGCTTCATTGAGCGTGAAGACTGCGCGTGTCAACCTAAGTAGGACGAAGATCGCAGTGAGTATTGGGTATGCGAGACCATCTCGCCTGTGGTGTCTGCCCGCTCTAGCTGCTGTTTTACACAAACCCATGCAGTAAGGACCCTGCAATACTTCTGTCCTGGTGCACTGGTTGTGTGCAGTTCTAACCGTCTTGACTTCGTACTTGCTGGTAAGGAGGAGTCCATGTGCATTTCTTATGAGTAGACTGTGTAGTTTTATCAGAGGAAAGCACCTCTGCAAGAAAGCTCCAGCAAAATATTAACCCTTTCAGAGCTCCACTGACTTTCAATTATGACAAATTCCTCAATCGTGATTCAACCCCCTTTTCTGGCACAACAGGGCCAACCTTCCACTCAGTGGGAGGAATGGATAGACCTGTTTGATAATTTTATTATTGCACTGGATGGGTTGGAATTCACTCCTGAGCGGAAGAAAGAGGTGTTGTTAGGCACCATTGGCAAGGAGGCTCAATATATTTTTAAATATTTGCCTCAGATGCTGGGCTTTGACAATCAGCCTGTCGAGGATATGCTCCAGGAAGCCATACTGCGTCTGGAAAAAAGGTTTGCTAAGGTGGAAAATATTGCAATGTCATGTTACAAGTTTTATACCAGACCTGAAAAACCGGGCAAATCGCTGGATGACTTTGTCTCAGGCTTACGCAAACTTTCTATAGAATGTCAATTCGGTCAAATGACCGACGAGTTGATCAGGGACCAACTTACTGCCCAGTGCCAGAGTAAAAAACACACAAGAGCGTCCTTCCTTGAAGAATGCCATCGCCATTGCTAAAGTTGTTGAAGAATCGGAGCATTGCATGAAAGAAATGAGTAGAAAAGAGGCTGTAGAAGGAGAGGTTGCTGCAGTTGGGAAGAAAGAAAAAGTAACTAAAGCCACTGTAATGTTGTTTCCTTCCCCCAAATGATGGCACAGACACTCGGGGTGCAGTCAAGGGCTTCTGTATTCACGGAGAGGGAGCGCGTACAACCTGGTTGCTCGCGCTCCGAGATTCAGTCGAGTGCATCCTCCCAGCAGGCTTTGTGGTGCACAACCAATAGACTGCGACACCACACATCTTCCCCCTTAACGACAACAAGGAGCTAACTAACCAATGCATGTACATTTTCCGTTTACTTTGTGTAACAGAACATACAATGCGCAACTGGCGTAGTCAAAGGGCGCCTCACCGAGTAACCATAAGAGACTACAATAATGACAACTTATAGCAGATCGGAGGAGAATATAGGAGAAGAGAAAAAGGGAGAAAGAGAGAAAGAGAGAGAGAGAAAGAACAAGAGAATCACTGTGCATTAATTGCTAGAGGGTAATGAAGGATAGAGGACAGAGGAGTGGTAAATGTCACTCTCTATACCTCTTGGGTAACACCACTGCCCTGCCCCTGCGAGTATGTGTGAGGGGAACTCCTGGTTCATGTGCTTCCCATGTGTGGGAACTGGCCTCCCTGGTGCTCCCCTCCAGGACCCTGTCGTTTATGGTGGAAGTCCCTTGCGTACTGTCCGGGTTGTGTGTATCGTTGGTTTCTTGAGGTGGAGTGTGCTGAGTGGCATCGGAATTATTCTTCCCTACCGTGGTGCCCGCATCGCCCCTTGTTTCCTCCATCAAATCACTCCTCTTTGTACCTGTAACCACCCTGCCTTCGTCATTGGCAGGCTCCCACTCTGCATATCCGGTGCTGGTGGTGGGAAGGACCTTGTTCCATCCGATAACTTTGTTGCACTTGGCCATTCTGCATTGCGACCACACTTTACCGTCGCTCAACAAGGCGAAGCGGGAATACAGTTCTCTGACTTGTAGGGGCTTGCTGAACTTGCTGTCTCTTTTCTTGCCGAGAGTACCAAATTTCACCCTGACCTAATCCCCCGTAGCTAGGGAGACCTCTCACACTCCGTGCCTCTTGTTGTAGTTGGCTTTGAATACTTTCTGGGATTTCTCCAAGTTGCTCCTCACTACTGCTGGGGACCATTTGCTCTGCAGCTTAAGGTTCATCCAAACTTGGTTGTCACGTGTGAACGGTTCTCTTCCTCTTAGGATCTTGAACGGGCTGTATCCAGTTAGGGTGGGTGTGATGCGGTATGCCCATACCGTGTTCCTGACTTCTGCTTCCCAGCTCTTACCCGTATTGATGGCTGCTTGAACAGAACCATTGATCACTGGGTTAACCTGTTCTGCGAGGCCATTACCTGCAGGGTGGTACACTGGGGTGTGTTTAGCTGCGATGCCATTCCTCTTGATGAATGCATTCCACTTCTCCGAGGTGAATTGGGGGCCATTGTCACATGTGATGATTTTCGGGATTCCTTCCCTCAGAAATGTATCAGTGAGAAAGGAAACAACTGCATCCGTGTCCACTTTTTCGTACACTGCTACCTCCGGCCACTTGGAATATCTGTCGACTAGGACCAACACATATTTGGGAATCCCCCAAAGAGTCCAGAGTAGGGCCCAAAATGTCAATCGACAATTGCTCCCAGGGGTTGTTTGGAGTGGGGAATCCTCCCATGGAAGGCCTCAGCAAGGTCGTTGACGTGTCCACGGTGGCGCAGTGTTCGCATGCTCTTATGTACTTTTCCACCTGGTTGTCTATAGCTGGCCACCAGTACGACTGTTTTGTTCTTCTCTTTGACTTCACGATTCCCAGGTGCCCTTCATGTAGGATGCTAAGAATGCGATCCCGCAGTAGTCTCGGAGGGATGACTTTGTCTCCTCTCAGTAAAAAAATGGCGTTGTCGCTGATGGACAATTCATCACGCACCTCCCAGAATTTTCGGAGGTCGTCCTCCATGTGCCTCTTCTCAGGCCATTTTTGCGTGACATACAACTTCACTTACGGGAGCTGAGGATCCTCTTCGTAGGCCGTCTTCAACTCTTGTGCTCTGATGACTGTCTCTTGGTCCGTCGTGAAGGCCACGGCGTACTCGTCCCATTCAGTATGTGTGAGTGCTCCTTACATGGCCGCAGAGCCTTGTTATTAGACCCTGGTAGATACTCAACGTTGTAGACTAAATCCAACAGTTGGAGGGTCATCTTGGCGATACGTGGGGTGGCACTGGCGTGTCCACTGGACGTGAGGACTTTGATCAACGGTTTGTGGTCCGTTCTGAGAGTGAATCGGGACCCCAGAGGTACTGGCAAAATTTCTCCATGGCCCAAACGGATGCGAGCATTTCCTTCTCGATGACGCTGAACTTCACCTCATTAGGGGCGAGGAAACTGGATGCGAAGCTCACGGTTGTTTCCGTGTTGTCAGTGGACCTTTGGGACAGGACAGCTCCTAAGCCATTCTCGCTGGCGTCTGTCGTCAAGATGCTGTGAGCCGAGCTGTTGAAACCCTGCAGGGGGATGGCATCGCATATGTCCTTCTTGATGTCTTCGAATTCCGCGTTGGACTCTGGCGTCCAGCTGAAGGTTTTCTTCTCTTTTAAGATTTGTCGTAAATGGTGTGTTTTAGTGGCAAAATTCCTGAAGAATTTGCTGTAGAATTCAGCGAGTCCCAGAAAGGAGCGGACTTCATCCTTGCTTTGTGGCTTGGGTGTGGATCTGATGGCCTCCATGTTGGTTCTTTTTGGATAGATCCCGCTGTCGCTAATTTCGTGTCCCAGATACGGGACTGTACCCGAAGCGGCATTTCTCCAATTCCGCCATGAGGCCGTTCTCCGACAGTGTCCGTAACACCTCTTTAAGTTTGTCATCGTGCTCCGCTTTGTATTTTCCCATGATGAGTATGTCGTCCTGGAAATATAGGACGCCGCTGACATTCTTGAACAACTTGTGCATGCGTTTTTGGAAAACCGCAGCTGCTGAAGCCAGGCCAAATGGCACTCGCCGGAATCTGTAGCAGCCGAAGAGAGTGATGAAGGATGCCAAACTCTTTTATGAGAGATGGAGCGATATTTGGTGAAAAGCCGCTGTGAGGTCTATCGTGGAGAACCAATTTACTCCTTTGGTTTGGGCCAACAATTCATTGATTCTGGGTAACGGAAACTTGTCCACTATTATGTTTTTATTCAGTTCTCTAAGGTCTATGCACAGACGCACTTTCCCACTTGGTTTCCGTGCCACCACCAATGGTGCCAACCATTCCGCACTTTCAATGGGTTCTATTATGTCATTTTCTTCCAGGCGTTTGAATTCCAGTTGCACTGCTTCTCTGCAGTTGAAAGGAATGTTCCAGACTTAATGGCTGACTGGCACAGCGCCATCCTTGAGTAATATCTTGTGCGTGAACGAGGAGGGCCTCCCAGTGGGCCCACCAAATACTAAAGGGAACTCTTCTTTCAGTTTTTCCTCTTCGAATACAGGTGGGTTATCGGTCATGAGTACCTGCGTAGTCTCTGGCGTCCAGCCGAAGGTGTTCTTCTCTTGTAAGATTTGTCGTAAATGGTGTGTTTTAGTGGCAAAATTCCTGAAGAATTTGCTGTAGAATTCAGCGAGTCCCAGAAAGGAGCGGACTTCATCCTTGCTTTGTGGCTTGGGTGTGGATCTGATGGCCTCCACGTTGGTTCTTTTTGGATAGATCCCGCTGTCGCTAATTTCGTGTCCCAGATACGGGACTGTACCCGAAGCGGCATTTCTCCAATTCCGCCATGAGGCCGTTCTCCGACAGTGTCCGTAACACCTCTTTAAGTTTGTCATCGTGCTCCGCTTTGTATTTTCCCATGATGAGTATGTCGTCCTGGAAATATAGGACGCCGCTGACATTCTTGAACAACTTGTGCATGCGTTTTTGGAAAACCGCAGCTGCTGAAGCCAGACCAAAGGGCACTCGCCGGAATCTGTAGCAGCCGAAGAGAGTGATGAAGGATGTCAAACTCCTTTATGAGAGATGGAGCGATATTTGGTGAAAAGCCGCTGTGAGGTCTATCGTGGAGAACCAATTTACTCCTTTGGTTTGGGCCAACCATTCATTGATTCTGGGTAACGGAAACTTGTCCACTATTATGTTTTTATTCAGTTCTCTAAGGTCTATGCACAGACGCACTTTCCCACTTGGTTTCCGTGCCACCACCAATGGTGCCAACCATTCCGCACTTTCAATGGGTTCTATTATGTCATTTTTTTCCAGGCGTTTGAATTCCAGTTGCACTGCTTCTCTGCAGTTGAAGGGAATGTTCCAGACTTTATGGCTGACTGGCACAGCGCCATCCTTGAGTAATATCTTGTGCGTGAATGAGGAGGGCCTCCCAGTGGTCCCACCAAATACTAAAGGGAACTCTTCTTTCAGTTTTTCCTCTTCGGATACAGGTGGGTTATCGGTCATGAGTACCTGCGTAGTCCCACTGGGGTTGAGCTGGATGCCCAACGCCCTCTGGTCAGCCCACCCCAGAACAGAAGGTTCTTTTTCTGCGACATACAGTTTGCCGATGGAGTCTCTCCCTTTGAATTCAATTTTAAGCTGCCGGAACCCAACCATAGGGATTCTCTCTCCCGTGAAGGTGACAGGGTGTACATCGGTGGGGTGTAGATGTCTCCCTATAGTGTCAGCAAAGTCCCTTTCCCATATGTGTCTTTGGATTATAGTGTATGGGGAACCAGAGTCCGCCACCATTGATACCTGCACTCCCCCAATGGTTAACATACAGGAAGGCTTTTTGCTGCTCTTGCAATCAATACCCATGCCATGGTCTTCTATGCACAAACTACAATCCTCATCAACATTGTCTTCCCCACCCTCATTGTCCGACTCATACAAGACACATTTGACTGTGGAGTTGCTGGGTTTCCATCTGCAGACTTTACCAAAGTGTCCCACAATCCCACAGAAGAAGCATTTGACATGGAACACAGGGCATCTTCTGTCATTGGCCATGTGGGACTGACTCCCACAGCGGTAGCAACTACCTCGTTGCTCACTCGGGCTCTTGTTGGGTATTGCAAACTTTCTCATGGGTCGCCTGTTCTGTCTGTTCCCCACACTGGGAGCAGGTTTGTCACTTGGCTGTTTTTTGTCACTCACTTTGCAGCCGGTAAGCTTGTGCTAGTTTTGCTTCTTAGCAGCCACCACACATCTTTTAGACAGTTCCGCCTTCTTCACAATCGCAAAGATTTCATTCAGAGGTGCATCACCACTGACCCACAATTTCTCCTGTACACTCGTGTTGACTGTGTGCATTATTATTTGATCTCGTACTAGATCATCGTGAAGGTGGCCAAATTTGCAATTTTCTGCCAATTTTTCAAGCGCCGCTACAGAGTCCTCCACTGTTTCCGAGTCGGTGTGTTTCCTCTGAATAAAATTGTAGCGGTCTATGGCCGTGCTCACTACTGGTTGGTAATGACTGTCTCAGTCTTCCAATGCGTGCTGGAATACGTCTGTGTCATTCGGGCCTCTGGGTTTTTTGACCAGACCCTCATACACCTTCAAGCCTTCCGGTCCCAGATTATGCAGTAAGATTCTTTTCCTGCATTTACTGGAGAACTCCTCTTCCCCCTCATCCTCCAGGGCAGAGAGGTAAGTACACCTTCCATTGAGGAAGAACACCTTCCAATCAGCCCATTTCATGGCGGGCTCCCCGGGCATCGGCAGGAAGTGCACCGGGTTTGTCAAGGAGAAGGTTTGGGCGCACATCGCAGCAGATTAGTTGGCGCAGGAGTGGTAGACCCCTGAAGGGAGAGGGGCACGGCGGTCCGCCGTCCACACTGTAGGCGATGTAGGCGCTCAAGGAATGGAAGGAATCCCAGCACTTGTGGAGGGCTTCTCACTGGCTTTGGGGAGTAGAGGCAGCGTGCGTGTCCCTCTGAGCGCTGTAATGCAGGACACGTGGTTGGTAAGCTGCAAGGGTCAGCAACATAAGTGGCAAACGTGGGCACCTGTAGGCAAGGTATAGTGGTGCTGTGCTGTGGCGAGGACAGCCAGGGGTTGTGTTATGGAGAAGGCCACAGCGTGTAGAGAGCCAAGTCGTGCTGCAAGGAGGGCCGCCGACTAGTGGTGCATCCCCGTGGGACTGCAGAAGAAGGTGCACTCTGGATCAGTATACTGTGGCAATCCTTTCAGTTTGCAGACAACAGGGGTTGGTGTATGCCCTCTGAGGGGACACTGCAGGCTGCCTTTGCAGCTGGCTGCAGCACCGCCGTACTCCCTCTCCGACTGACCTGATGATCACGTGGGCCTCACTTCGGCGCTCCGCTCGATGTTGTTCACGGGGCGCTGGCCATTGCAGATAGAGGTTTACCCGCCTCGTCGCCAGCTTGTAATGTCGTTTCCTTCCCCCAAATGATGGCACAGACACTCGGGGTGCAGTCAAGGGCTTCTTGATTCACGGAGAGGGAGCGCGTACAACCTGGTAGCTCGCGCTCCGAGATTCAGTCGCCCACAGCCTCCCAGCAGGCTTTGCGGTAACACGTGGTGCACAACCACTAGACTGCGACACCACAGCCGCAGCCAGCAAATATGATAATAAAGCACAGAGAGGGGCCCGAGCGAGGGGTTGCTCCTGGTGCAGCAATAAGTATCATACTTGTCTCTAAGTGGTGTTTCACTTCAAACAAAGAGTGCAGAAGATGTGGGCATAGAGGACATTATGCCCAGATTCATAAAGAGGCTGCCAAATACCATGTGGCAGTTGCCAATTACTTCAATTGAGAAGATGAGAATGAAGATCGGGTGTTGATGGTGCTCTCTGGCTTGGAGGAAAATGCCAGATGGATTCAACCAAAGGCATCATTCCAAATTCTGGACAGATGGGTGGAACTGATGGTGAACTCTGGCTCTATATATACTATTGTACCTAAGAAGATGTGGAGAAAGGAGTGGCATCAGGCTACTCTTCTGTTCAAAGACATTAATCCTAGAGGGTACAATGGAGAAAAAACGAAGTGTTGGGATATTTTTCGTCTCCCATTGAGTTTAAATCACAACAAATTGTGGGGAAAGTCTATGTGGCTGAGGATGGTCCACCCATTTTGGGGTGGGGGCATCAGTTTGACTTGCATATAGTTATTGATCCCCATGCTCCCGGGCAGGTGTTGTCAGTGACAGATATTACCACTGATGGTGTTGAGTGAAATGAAGGATGTGTTGAGTGAGAAGAAGGGAAAAACAAACAAAAATATTTGTGAAAACAAAATAAGAAATATATACAAAAGGAACAAATAGAATAAGATCCTCCATAAGCCAATACTATAGGCAACAAAGGGAAAAGAGGCAAAGGAAATTGCAACAAGGTTTATGCATCCCATACAACGCAGGAAATAAAGCCCCCACCCACTATGAACACCAAATCCATGAACGTTATAACACTGTTTGCACATATGCTTCAAGATACCATGGGTGCCTTTGAAGCCTTAAGGAGCAAAGTTCTCTGACTCCATCATTAGAAACGGTGCCATCGGAATTAGGAGCATGGGCAGCATGATGACCATCAGAACTGGGAGGATGAGCATCTCCTGCCCTCCATGATGATAGAAGAGATAAGGTCCCTAGAATCCTTATGTAGCTTGATCTGGTGGTAAGCACTTTTCAGGTTGAGTTTGGAAAAGTACTTTTCACCCTCAAGCAACAACAACAACTCATTTATGTTAGGTAGTGGAAATGGGTCCGTTACCACATGCTGGTTTAAGCTGCAAAGGTCCACACAGAACCTGAGCTTACCATCAATCTCCTTTTTATTATTATTTTTTTTTTTTTAAAACCTTTATTAACCGCAGTTGCATCAATTTACATTGTACTTCCATTTGCCAAAGCGTCAATTCAGCAATACAAAAATACACATGTTCAGAGGGTGAGACACAGCCATTTAGCCGACAACCCGGAGGTCCGGCGGCGGTAAACAGTTGAACATATGCATAGGAATCAGGTATGTACATTGTATGTAAGTGGGTCTATGGTGCTTTTCTGTTTTTCGTCGTGTCGCATCTGAAGCGCATTGCCTGCAAGAGAGGAGGGCGCTGTGTTCCAGCCCTCATTGCGGCGCCGTCGATTAGCCCCTAGGCCCGCAGGGGGAATCGCGCAAGGCACCAGGTTCCCCACCAAATGCCCAGGTCTCCGGGCAACGGAGCCCTGGTGTCCTACTCTTGGCGTAAGCTGGAGCGCGACGAGGAGGTTGCAGTATAGCTCACAAAGACACACATGTCAGCGTGTGTATCCGACGAGCCCAGTGTGCCGGTTCGCAGCTCAGCTCTATGCGCGCGGCGCATGACGCTCTATCGTCCCTTCAGCGGTGTGCTCCCCAGGCCGCCGAGCGCTTGTGCAAGCCTGGTATGGAACTCTGCGCGTTTTGAGTGGATCATCCCGCGTTTGCCAGGCGTAGCCGCCGTCTGCGCGTAGTGCGCGCCATTGCTGCCTCATCAGTGCTACACAGAGCGCGCTAGGTAGAGCAGCGCCTCGGGGGCGTCGGGTAACACATCCAGCAACTGTTTCTGTGGTTGGACATGGGTTCGGTCAGGGAGCGTAGCCAGCAGCCGAGCTGCTCCCCGTGTGCGTATTATGAATGGAGGGGTCAGGGTTAGGGTCAAAAACTCGGGTGAGGTCCAGAGTAAGAGGGGAGGGGGGGAGGTGGAGATCGTTCTGCATGAGAGTGGGAGGAGACAGTAGCTGTCAAGTGGGGCATAGCTGGGCCATATGGGAGGCGTGCCGAGCAGCAGGTCGTGGGGGGGGGGGAGAGAAGGGGGTTGGGAGGGGGGGGCAGGAGGCCGTCGAAAGGGGCCAAGAGCCCGCTGTGTCTGCGTCCGTAGCCCTAGATTATCCTCTCGTACGAGGGAGGTGCTCCTCCATGCCTAGGAGGGGGCTTCTGAATGGGGCGGAGTGGTCATATCTTCCCGGGTGTGTCCGTATCCCAGTATCGCGCGCGCCCTCTCAAACTGCGGCGGCAGCAAGCCCCGCGCGCGCGCCATAGACGCGCTGTAGGCGATGTCTGGCAGCAGCCCCCTGCAGAGTAAAGAGCGAGAGGCGCTAGGGGGTAAGCAAGCAGAGGGGGCCGGGAGCTATCTCCGTCATGGTCTCAGGGATGTCGCCATCCAGCCAGCAGGGCAGCGATGCCCTCCAGAGGCTCAGGTTATCCCTCGGTTCCGGCAGGCCACCTGAAAGGCTGTAAGGAGGTCATCCCAAATTTGGGCGATGGGGAACTTCCGGAGCCCTGCAGTTTCCTCACGTAGAAGCACTGCACTCTCCGCCTGCGCCCAGTTTACGAAGGAGGCCCTCCAGTGTCTGATGTGCGGGGGGGCCGTTGCCTTCCAATGCTTGGTGAGCAGGCGTTTGGCTGTTACAAGCCCCATGTCCCAAAAGCGCGCCTGCACTTTATTTGCTTTTGTGCGCTTGTATAAGCCTAAGATGCATGCCTCCCACGTGCGTGGTAGCCGTCCATCTGTACCGCGCTCAATCAGTGACAGCACGTCGTTCCAGTATGCCTGCACACCAGTGCAATGCCATAGCATATGTAAGAGGTCTGCTCCCGGTAGCGAGCACCGCTGGCAGACAGCGTCCGTCCGCAAGAAATATCTGTTTATCTTTTCAGGTGTGAGATACGCACGCTGCAGTATGTAATATTGTATAAGTTTAAAGCGGGGGTTGCGTGGAACGTTAGTCGGACTGGCCAGTATCATCGCCCATTCTTTGTCTGTCCAGTCTCTGCCCCTGTCTGCCGCCCAGCGCTCCCTCAGCACCAAAGTGGATGGTTGCGAATGCGCCAATAGTGCCTGCGCCAGCCAATGTATGACATGCGCGCCATTTCCCATAACGTGCAGATATTGGATGAAGGTATGCGTCGGCGGCTCCACCACCATGTCATCCCAGGAAGCCGTGAGTGTCTGCATGAGGGAGGCATGCAGGAGGAACTGCCCCGCCGGGAGCGCCGTGTCTTCAGCCAGGGCGGCGAACGTAAGCAAGTCGCCATCTTCATATAGATCACTCAGCGTGTCTACTCCTGCCTGCTCCCATCCTGTCAAGTGGGCCTCCGTGAGCGGTCCCGTCGGGCCAGGCATGCCCAATAACGGTAACTCCGGGGCGTACGGTGTGGTCGCGCTTGTGAGGCGAAGGCACCGCTGGAAACATCTGCGCGCCACTGCCAGGTAGATCTGGGAGGGGCAGGGCGCGCGGGTCAGCGGGTGGAACAGCGTGTTGATTTGTGTCCGCGTCCAGGCAGTCGCATGCGAGGCAGTGTCCTCTAGCTGCTTGCCGCCCAGCCACCCCGCCACCCATTGCATCTGCGCCGCTAGGTCGTACAGCTCCATATTGGGGACCGCTAAGCCCCCGGAGTACGTGGGCATGTATAATTTGGCCAACGCTACACGCGGTCTCCCCTTGTTCCAGATGAGGCCGCGCAGCAGTGCCTCCAGGTCGCGGAACAGCTTGGCGGGTACATACAAGGGCAGGTTTGCAAAATAGTACAATAGGCGGGGCAGCACTATCATCTTGGTCAGTGCCACCCGGCTAGGCACATTGAGGGGCAGGGTGTTCCAGTAGCCAACCTGCGCACGAACAGATGCGATCGCTCTGAGGAGATTCCCGTCCAATACGTCTGCCGGGGTTCTATAGATTCTAATCCCCAGGTAGCGGAAGGTGGTGGGATGCCACTGCAATCTGTCCCCTCCCAGTCGGACGTCGCATTCAGGCGTCGTTGGGCCAAAGGGATAGGCTCCCGACTTGGCCCAGTTAACCCTCAGGCCCGACATCACCTCGAAGGTGCGGAATACATCAGCGAGGGAGGCGGGGATGGCAGTTATGTCTCTGACGTACAGCAGCAGGTCGTCTGCATATAGAGATACCGCGTGCAGTCCATCCGCTAATGGGATTCCCCATTCCAGTCCGTGCGCCCTAAGCGTCGCAGCCAGGGGTTCCATTGCCAGCGCGAACAGCAGCGGCGACAGCGGGCAGCCCTGGCGGGTGCCTCTGCGGACCCGGATGGCGTCAGAGAGGATGCGGCCCGTGCGGACTCGGACAGTCGGTCTGCTATAAAGCAGGTCAATCATGGCGTTATAGCCCCCCCCCCAGCCGGTATTTCTCTGCAACCGCCCTCAGGTACGGCCACTCAACGGAGTCGAAGGCTTTCTCCAAGTCTAGTATCAGGCATCCCGCTCTTGGCCACTGTTGCGTGGCGTATTCCTGTACCCGAAAGAGCCGGCGGATGTTGTAGGAAGTGTGGCGTGTGGGGACGAATCCGTTTTGGTCCCGGTGCACCAGAGCAGGTACATGAGGTGCCAGACTCCTAGCCAACGCAGAAGCAAGGATTTTATAGTCTGTGTTTAGCAGAGCCAGTGGGCGGTAAGAGCCTACTCGCGTGCCGTCCTTGCCTGGCTTAAGGATAGAGACCAATGTGGCCTCATTCAACGTTGGGGGCAAAGCAGCTCCCTCCGCTGCCGCCGCATACATTCGCAGTAACTCCGGGACTAGGATGTCCGAGCCGGCCTTGTAAAATTCAGCCGGCAGCCCGTCCGGGCCTGGGGTTGTCCCATTGGAGAGCTGAAAGATGGCCTCTCTGAGCTCGTCTGCCTCCAGCGGGGCGCCGAGTTCGTCTTGCTGCGCAATAGTCAACTGCGGCATTGGCAGGGGGGAGAGATAGTCGGTGATGTCAGAGTAAGGGACTGTGAGACGGGAGCGATACAATGCGTTATAGTGGACAGTGAAAGTGTCATGGATGCCAGTTTGCGTGTACATTAGTTCCCCCCCCTCTCCCTGTATAGTCGTCACCGGGGCAGAGCGGGCGTCCCGCGAGATCAGCCACGCTAAAAGCTTGCCCGGTCTGTCACCGAGATGATGAGTTCTCACCGAGTGCGCAGCGTAATTGACATTGCGAAGTCGCTCCAAAAGGCGCGCATGCTCCACGTGGGCTTCATGTAGTGGGCCTCCGTCCCCATCCACAGCCTCCCCCTCCCGTGCAAGCAAGCCCGACTCCAGCCTGGTCAGGTCTCTCTCCAGCTGGTGTCGTATCTGCCCCTGGGTGTGTAGACAGTGGCCTCGTATCACTGCCTTGAAGGCGTCCCACTCCACCCTTGAGTCAGTTGCCGTGCCGGTGTTGTCCTCGAAATATTGCGCGGTGCGCTCGAGCAGGGCAGCGCGAAAAGTCGCATCTAGTAACAGCGCTGGCTGTAGGCGCCATGTAGGGACAGGGGGGTGTGGGCGGGCCCAGGCTAGGGACATGAAGTGTGGGTTGTGGTCCGAGTGCGTGCGGCCCATGTATTGCGTGTCCGTCACATGAGGCAGTAGGTCTGTAGATGCCATGAAGCGGTCGAGGCGGACATGCAAATCGTGGGCGCCAGAGTAATAGGAGTATGTCCGCGTCCCTGGGTTGCGCTGCCGCCAAACATCTTGCAAGTCCCACTGCGTGGCCCATTCCAACAACGCTTTCGTGGCTCCCCTGGTAGGGGCATTAGCTGGGGGCGGGGAGGAACGATCCAGTGCGATGTCTAAGGTGCAGTTATAGTCACCCCCTATGATCCATGAAGTTGCATGCCAAGTCGCCATAGTCGCTGATAGCCGCGCCAGGAAGCCGCCCTGATCAACATTTGGGGAGTAAAGGGACATCAGTGTAATAAACTGGCCATCTAGCCTGCCCTGCGAAGCCGTATATTTGCCCTCACTATCTACCACAGTGTCAATGGCCTCCCACGGGGTCCCTGGACGGACCCATATCAGTGTTTCGCGAGCGAATGAGGAGTATTCCGTAGCATACAGTTGCCCTCGCCATCTACGATGGAGCGCCCGCACCTCGGTCCCGCTCAGATGGGTTTCTTGGAGCAGCGCTATGTTGACTTTGTGCCGCTTTAGGTACGAATAGATATGATAACGCCTAGCCGGTGTGTGCATCCCCCTGACATTCCAGGTGCATATTTGTATGCTAGCCATAGCGGTCATGTGCGTGTGCATCTCCCCCATTCCCCAAGGGCGCATCCCCCACCTCAAGGGTCCCCCAGGTCCAGCAGCCCGCTCCCACCGTGCAGCTAAAGCGGATGATGTGTGTGCAGTGTCGTGATCTCCAGCAGGGTAGGGGGAGAGGGAAGGAAGGGTACATAGAAAGCCTGAACATGGCAACTAGAAAGTTTAGAATACCAAAAGGTCGGCTTCACAACGGGTCGCCGTCCAAATACTCAAGTGAGCTTATGAACTATACAGTCTCAGGGGGTGGGTGATTTATCTCTTAACTGTAATTAAAACAGTGCAGTCTTGGAAGCGCCCTGCATGCTCCCCAGGTGGTGCGTGCATGCCGCTGCTGGCCGGCAGGCGTCTAATGTCCGTTGTTCAAGGCCGTAGCAGCTGTACGCCCGGTCGTCAGGCCAGCGTGGGCAGGAGCGCCCGAGGGGGGGCATGGGCATGTCCCCCTCCGAATGACGTCAGTGGTAACAAGCCGGTGACGCAGCACCAAGAGGCATCTCTACATGTCTGTAAAGTGGGTGTGTGAGCCGTGTGTTCATAAGCAGAAAATGTACTCACAGTGTCCAGCTCCGTGGGCGGATCCCTCATAATGTAAACGGTGTAGGCGCAGGGGGCCTCAGGCAGGTCCAGTCGCGCAAGGGGCGGCCCAACAGGAACTCCGGTAGGCCGATGTCTCGTGTCAAGTGGCAGTTCATCACCAGGGCTCCTCAGCCGAAAAGGTCCGCTGTTTGTGGTGTGACCTCTGGGGGTCCCCCAGAGTCCTGCGTGTCCGGGATACCATAGATCGCCTCGTCATCCGTTGAGTGCACTGTCGGGCTGGCGTCCGGTCGAGCCGACGACGCCGGGGAATTGCTGAATTCCGCCACCCTACGCAGGGCATCCCGCTGTTCCTGCTGGACGAGATCCACCGGTGGGGAGCGGCTCGCCGTCCCTCTGGCCGGCGGCGGCGTGGGCGTCCTGCGGCGGCGCCGTCGTCTCGATCCTCTTGCCCTCTCCGCCGCAGCAGCTCCCATCGTCCGCCGCGGCGCGTCCGGCATCCCGCCATCAAGCCAGGCCTCCGCTTCCTCGGGACTCGCGAAGAAGTGTGTCTTATCGTGCGCCACCACTCGTAGTTTGGACGGGAAGAGTAACGAGTACTGGAGGGCCGCTTCGCGCAATCTTCGTTTTATCGCCTGGAAAGAGTGCCTCTGCTTCTGTACTCGCGCCGTGTAGTCTGGGAAGAACATCACTGTTGCGTTGTCGATGGTGATTTCCCCTAAGGTTCTGGCTCCTCGCAGTATGGCATCGCGGTCTCTATAGTTGAGTACCCGGAGGAGAAACGGTCTAGGGTTAGAGCCCGGGGGGGGGCGGTCTCGTGGGCACGCGGTGGGCTCTCTCCACCACGAAGTGCGGGGAAAGTGTGTTGTCCGGTAGCAGGTCTCGCAGCCAGTCCTCAACCTTGCGGACAGGGTTCGCCCCTTCCCATCTCTCCGGGATGCCCACCAGGCGAATGTTGTTTCTTCTTGCCCGGCCCTCCGCATCTTCAGCCCGTCCCTCTAGCAATTCCACCCGATTCAGGAGGTCTTGCATCTTTGTTTCTGTCCGCTTCGTCGCTGGCTCGATATCCGCCATAGCGCCTTCCAGCGTTGTGGTGCGCGCTTGCAACTTTTTATGGTCGGCTTGGAGGTGTGTTAAGTCGATTGCCACACTGTCAATGCGGGTCTCCAGGGAGGTGCGCGTCTGCTGTATTGACTCCTCCATCCTCTCCATGGCCGCCAGGACGCTATCCAGTTTCACCGCTACGTGATCGGTGTCCATCGCGGGTGTTGCTTTCTCGTGCCTTCCCCTCTCCGCTGCAGCTCCCGGTCCGGAGCGAGTTTGCGCCCCTCTAGGCATGGAGTTGGCGGTGTGCGCAAGGTGTCCCCCCGTCGCCGAGGGGCAGGGGTCCGTTTCCGCGCAGCGAAGCGGCTCCGCGCCGCTGATGCCCCTGTCGTGGATCCCGCCCCACTCCAAGGGAGAGGAGCGTCGTGCTTCCCCACCGCCGCGCAGCGCCAGGCGTCGCCGCTTCAGTCAGCCAGGCCGTGTCGCTTTCGCCATGTGTCCAGGGGTCCCAACCAGCGATGGGTCCGGTCGCAGCCGGTGTGGCGCTCAGCGGCTCCCTCCAACTTGCGTGGCACTCCTGCGCCTCTTTTCCCACGTCGCGGTCGCCCACCGCATCAGCCCGAGGCATAGGGATCGTGTCACGTGCGCGGCCAGAAGGCCCAGTCCAGCGCTCCTATAGTGGCCTCAGGAATCACGGGTGGCGGCAACGTGTGTCGGCGCGCCGTGCTGCAGCGCAGCTGTCATCCAGAGCAAAAGCCGCCCCTTGCGGCTAAAGGCCTGCAGGAGTCTCGGAGAGGAAATGGCGTCCCAGTGCATCCACAGCCCGGTCAGAGCGCGAGGGGGGGGAGAGGCAAGTGTCGTGCGCGCCTTCGTAGGCCCGGGGGCCTCCACCGCTGCCCGCCCAGGTCTTCCTCAGTCCACGTGAAGCGCGATGGCTGGCTCCGACGCGCAGCAACGATCAGGTGCCGCACCCCCTCGGGTCCGCCCGGTTGTCTCCAGGGCCCCAGGCACACGACTCACCCCGAGTCCGGGCGTCGCCAGCAGCGTGGTCGCGTGTCCTCGGCGGCGTCCCCAGCTCGTCGCCACCTTCCGTTGGTTCCGCAGGAGGGAGGGGGGGTCCCCAGACGCTCCCAGCTGTGGCGTCCGCCTTTCCAGGTCACCCCTGCCGTGGTCGCGGGCCGCCACTCGGCATCGCAGTAACTCCCCCGTAGGCCGCAGAGTTAGGCCTAGGGGATCAGGCAACGCCGCGGGTTCGCGTAGTCGCGGACCGCGGCCGCGCGTCCAGCAGAGCCGCCGCAGTCCCACCTGTCGGGTCGGCGCGGTTCTCCACCGCCGATTCTCGCCAAAGTCGGCCAGGAGACGGAGAAGGTTCCGTAGCAGGCCCGCCAGCAATCTCGAGCAGGGCACAGGAGCGTTGTGGCGGATAAACGACCCGGGCAGGAGGGCTCAAGCGGGAGCTCTACCCGGGCACGTCTGCTTCCATCGCGTGTTAAGCCACGCCCCCCCCTTACCATCAATCTCCTTGGTAATAACTACTCAGGAGACCCACTCAGATGCTTCAACCGCTCTATGACTCAATGCACAGTTTGTAACATTTCTTTTACCTTGCCTCTCACCACTACTGGAACTCTCCTTAATTTGTGTTTGACAGCAATGGTACCTTTTTCTAACACAATTCTATGGGTGTATCCCCTAATTTCTCCCAGCTTCTCACTGAGCACATCCTTCATTCACCTAACACCTCAACAGTGGTAATATCCGTCACGGATAATACCTGCCCAGGAGCATGGGGATCAATAACAATATGCAAGTCAAACTGATGCTCCCACCCCAAAATGGGTGGATCATCTTCAGCCACATACACTTTTCTCACAACTTGTCATGATTTAAACTCAATGGGAGACGAAAAATATCCCAACACTTCTATTTTTTCTCCCTGTTATTCTCTAGGATTAATGTCTTTGGGCAGAAGAGTAAAAATGAAGGGTAGAAGGGAGAGGGGTGTGTAGTACTCGGAGATCTTAGTCTTGGTGAGGTCATTATCTTGTGTCATGTTGGAATGTTGTGGGTGTGGTATTCTACCCAAGTCAGTTGCTCCGTGGAGAATCACACCACTTTATTGGTGTCCGTTAATAAAGGTATTTCACCTTTATAACCTGTGTTGTACAATCACTTCAACACACGCCTACAAGTGTGCTGATTGTGTGCATCAAGAGGTACACACACAACACATGCATACAAGGGCTTGTTATCAGGGCTCTTCATCCATTGTTTTTTTCGAGTGTCATGCACATTGTGCTTCTGCCCACGACAACATACAACATGGTGCAATAGGGCTGACCACTTCATCAATTGACTCTCTTGCACTCTGAGTGATGGGGTTTCGCCTGTTCTCATGCACACAGCTGCCTGAAGCTGAGGCTTTTTTTTAAGCGCCCGCTGCTGGTGCACCTGAATTCCAGGGTTGGTTCCACCTCGTGCCTCTTTCTTCCACCACTCTATGCTTCCCGTCTCTTTATCTCACTCTTACAGTTTGTTCATATTTGTTTGTCAGTGTATTGCTTTTTACCTGTTCCTCTATCTTTTTCCCTTTTGCACCTTTCGCTGTGTTACTCTGGCTACAAGTCTGATCCTGAAAAATAGGCCCGCCCCAAAAATGAGTGCCGGGACTCACCATTTGCCACCACTGGCACAAATTAGGCAGTGCAGGGATTCATAAAGTTCTTTAACACTGCACCGCACATGTGGAGGGGTGGTTGTCTCGATTATACTGCAACCTTATGGTTCTTACACCATGCCCTAATATAGCCTTAGAGCCCAAGTTGAAGGTGAGGGCCTTTAACAAGGGTGCGGGCCTTTATTGGCCAGTTGAGCCCGCTACGGAGTGCTCTAAGGCTATTAGAACATTCCACCCCAGAGGGCAGAATTTTCTAATTTGTATAACAAAGGCCTCACAGAGCCCGAGGGGGCTGAAATCCCCTGGGGCTCCGTGAGGCCTTTGATCACAGCGGTGGCTGTAAACAAACATTGGAATGTTGATGCTCCAGGCTTCTATCAGCCATTAGAAGCCCAGAGCACTCCATTGTCTTCAATGGAGCGCTCAACATTCCAATGTTCTAAATAGGAGTTTGATGATGAGCTTAATTGTGCATCCATGAAATGTCTATGGGCAGACATATAAGTCAGGGCCCCTTAAAGGGCCTAGTTAGTAGCAGGGCTCAGTAAGGACCCCTAGATGCAGGGCCTTGGAGTAGCGATCCTAGAAGGATGGATGTACGACGAAATAAAGACCCTTGTACCAGTGCTCGGCTAGTGGTAAAGTTCTTGTCACAAGTCTCCAAGAGTTCACAACTGTTCAGAGTAGTGTTCTGTGTAAAATAACTGGTCCCATACAAATGCAGATAAAAAATAAAGCTTTTATTACGCAAGCCAATCTTACTGTAGTTCCTGATTATTCGCCTACCCATGCTTCACAGATTTTCCTAATTTTCCCACACTGCCCTGGTGTCTTTTTAGGTCTCGGCTAGCGAAGGCTGCGCTTGCGCAGTCTCGCTCGCGAGATTTAATGACTTTGAGTGACTTTGAGAAGAGGGGCTTGCACCCGCCCCTCTTCTCTCCTGTTCTCCATTGGCTGGCCTTTTAAATGCAGGCCAGCCACTGGAGAAGAGGTCCAGTCACTCCGTTGAAGCCCCGTCCTTTTCGGATCGGGGGGCGTGTTTTTTGCGAGAAGTCTCAGGGAGGAGACAACAGCAAAACACGCCCCCAAATCCGAAAAGGACGTGGCGTTTCTCCGAGGCATTTTCTGCTTCGCCTCGGAGAAAGGCGGCGGGGTTAGGCTGCTGCTCTGGTCTGCTCTGCTGCTCTGGATAACTGATAATTATCTTTTAACTATATGGTGCCACGGATAAGATCGACTGCCTGTTCATACTGTATTTCTATGCTTAAAAAAACAATAAATGTAAAAATTGACCAAAAAAGAAATCATAACTATATTTTTTAGAAACATGGCACGCGTTTCGCTTGGTTGGGCGTTTCGCTTGGTTGGATATACCGATGCATGGATGGAAGTGGGAGAAAGTCCTTTCAAGATGGCCGGTGCCGTTGACTAGGGGAGCCTGGGTCCCGGAGGTGAGAGACGTGCGCACGGCGACAGCTCAGTCGGGGTTCATGTTGGTTGTTGACACAGCGGCTCAGTCACACTCCTCCTTCCGGAGGTTCGTGTCAACAGAGCCCGGCCATGGAGAGGCCGCGGGATAAGCTGTCACGTTCGCCTCATGGTCATCGTGGCTCCCGGCACGGCCCCCGCTCAGTTAACGGCTCACGGCCCCGTTCCTTGTCCTCCGATAGGCCCCGTAGTTCCCGGCCCAGCTCCCCTTTTGCTACTCGCCGCTCACGGCCCCGCTCCCCTTATGGTTCCCGGCCTCGATCCCCTCATAGGCACTATAGTTCCCGGCCTCGCTCCCCACATAATTTCCGTCGCTCGCCGCCTCGTTCCCGTGGCTCCCGGCCCCGCTCCCCCGGTAGTCTACCTGGCTCCCGGCCTCGCTACTCCCACCGGTCACGACCCACTTACGGCCCCCATGACCACAGGCCCAGGTCTCGTAGCCCCAGGTCCCGCTCCTCCCGTGCCCTCAGGTCCCGCTCACCGCTAGGTTACCGTGGCTTGCGCTCAAGCTCCCCTCTGCCCCCGCTTCCGCTGCGCCCTTACGTGCCCCACGGTTCCCGGGACCTCTCGCCCCTTAGTCTACGGCTGCGCTCTCCCTTTGGTGACCGACCCCGTTCTCCAAGTAGCCCGTATGCCTATCCCCTGCACAGCCCAGGGAACCTGTCCCCTCTTCGTTCCCGCTCCCCTTATCGCTATCACCCAGGGAGTCCCCGTCGCCGCTCCTTCTCCCCCGGGCACCGTCCCCCTCATGACTACCCGTCTTCACCCTCGAGGGGGCTGCCCGAACTGGACTCCTCACAGCGGCCACGTGACCCGGAGGACCTGCGGTACCGCCTAACCCGGCCCAGTCAGAGCGGCGACGGACAGGTAGGGCTCATGTCAACAGGTGAAATTGTTTTCGGAAGCATAGTGGTCATAACTAGCATCCTAAGTTCACTTTTATATAGTCAACCTCAAGACATGGGTGTTTAACCAATAGGTACAGGCAGCATGATCGATCCCACAGTGCCTGGAGACTATCACCAGTAAAACAGTTTCGCTTTACAAATCCTGATTAATTGTATATAGGCGATGCTGCCTTGTTCACGCAAGTATGTTTTGCAGAGGCAACGTTTGATGTGCATATGTGCACAGCCAACTGAAAAGGAGTCCACTTCAGTGACAGGGCTGCTGTGACTAGCTTTTGGTTCATTCCTTTATTTTTTTTAATATTCTGTTATATTGATGCAATTTTTTTCCGAATTCCATATGGGGAGGGGGCGGCCGAGCACTTTGACAGGGCCGGTTTTGGTACCCAGTCCGGCCCTGGTCACAGCAGTCTATTAGCAGCACAGGACGAGCACGCGCACCTTCCCTATGCCGGGGTCAGTGACGCGCCTCTGCTGCTTGAGAGATGACCCAGTTGTGACGGAGGAGCGCGCGCTGAGCACCGGCGGTTATCGGTGCAATCTTTATGACTGTTGTCTCTTGCTCTCTGCCTTGCACAGAGTTCATTCACACCGGGCCCAGAGCTCCTCATGCCTCACACCTGTTAATCTGGGTTAAGGGGTGCAACCTTCACCTACAGGCCAGCAAGGGGGTGGGGCAATGGTGCGGTGCGAGGGGTTCGGCACACAGATCGACAGAGACACACGGGTAAACAGGAGCACACATTCAAACACACAGTTACACACAAACACACGTGCAACTGCAGGGATAAACTGACGCATTTATACACAAATGCTAGACAAACATTTCCAGACACACATCTCAACGTATAGTTACACAGAGATATGCACGTGAACACTTGTGTTAAGTACCCAGGTATGCTACAAAATGCCAGGCATACAGGCACAATCTGTGACGTAGGCATTCAGGCCGAGATAAACCATCCTGTGCATATTCGATGATCAGTTACACAAAAACATAGGGGTAATCTGGCACACGTATCTTCAGCCACCTAGATGAGCATTCGGTAGAAGGCACACATACACAAGTTTGCAAGCACACCAACGTGATCAGGCCTATAGTTAAGCCACACTCACCATCTAGAGCACCACACAGCTCTAAGCCATCGGGGTGGCAACACATGTGCCTCCTCAATGGTACAGCCAGGTCATACCCTACAGTGATGGTACATATAAGACACAGCTGCTGTCATCATCACACACACAACATGCCTCCAGTCACATACTTGGTTAAGCGTTAGTTGCCGAAGTGTTCGCCTCCTGAGAGGTATATCCATTTCATGTTTTTCTGCCTCATCTACATCACCCGCAAACACATAATACGGCATCAAAACCACACATACTGCTCCACCCTAATTCATAACACCATCTAGATGGCCACTATCCAATAAAATCAATCACAGAGGAATACATTAGTCTACTCCAACCCTGCCAGTTACTATCCACTGACTTACAATATGACAAACCACCAAATACAATATCAACAGAATTGTAAAGTGTGCCCAGATTGTGAAAGCACTGTGGGATGCGATTTGCTGCTGAAGTGGGTGTATTAAGCAGACTGCGTTTCCTTCCTTGGTACTTCTACTAAAAATGAATGAGGAATTTATAAAGCGCTGGAATCACCCCGGCAGGGGTATCTCCGCGCTAGCAGCGGATAGAAGCGAGGAAGTCGTGAGGGCGCTCAATCGTTAATAAGCTCCGTTTTTAATAGTTTTCTGATTTTAAGCAAGTTAGGTCACTTACGTAAGGCACAGGGGAGCGAGTTCCAGAGACGTGGGGCAACATAGAAACGAGCATTTACAATGCAACGGTCTCGGCATTGTTAAAGTTAGAGCTATTGGCATTGCTCATGACATTATTTTTGTTTGTTTTTGTTTTTAAAACATGTAGAGAAGCAGCATTGTTATTTACAATGTCAATAGCTTAATCAGTGTGTGTGTAGGTGGCTGTGTGTGGGTGCAAATGCAATAGGTCTCGCATTTGAGAGTGATTAAGCTATTGACATTGTAAATAACAATGCCGTTTCTTTAAATGTTTTAAAAACATAAACAAAAATAATGTCATGAGCAATGCCAATAGCTCTAACTTTACCAATGCCGAGACCATTGCATTGTAAATGCTTGTTTCAGGTAAACTACCAGTATTTCCTCGTGAGTACGAATTGCAGCTGAGAGCGTGAAAATGTGCTTTTTAAAGGAAAATTAGCTTCAAAACAGCTTTCCTTGCTACTTTGAAGCTGAATGGATGATGGCGATTTTTTTTCTAAAACCAACTTTAAAGTGGTTCGAAAATCATGACATAGAAAAACCCACGAATAGAAAATGTTGTGAACCGCAGTGGAAATTGTAGAATTTGCAAGAATTACGGAAAGTGTGTGAGGAGCAAACTTTGGAAATTGGCACACATTATGTTGCAGATTCCTTGTTCGCACTCCACTCCACAGCCCGCCTCGAGGTTCCTGAAAGTGGTGTAGGCGGCCGCCTTGCGCAATGGTGACTGTGCCAGACATTCAGATGGCTAGGGCTGCTCATCTGGGAGCCATGAACCAGTCGCTGCCTGAGTCACCCCGTGCATGGCTGGGCTGAGGGAGGCAGGGGCGGTTCCAGGGAAGTGAGAGAGGATTTCCCAGTAAGGAGGATGACGTCATTAACAGCAGCAGAGTTTATTATACAACCTGCCATTGACACTGGCCCATCACCTTCCAGGCGAATTGATGCTTTTCACCAAGGAGCTCTGAGTGACATCAACTAGACATTGAGAGCGAAGCTGCAATGAAAGGTTTGAAAAGCATGGCCTCCTGCCACCCACCGAAAACATCCTCCTGTTCCTCAATCCAAATATAAACAGAACCTGGCCTTCTGCCAGCCATCCGCACCATCCTCTTCTTACACCGCTGCACCCTTCCACACAAGAGAAAGAAATACCTGGCCTCTTGTCACCCACCCCTACCACCCTCTGTGCCTTCCCACCCCTTCCCAGCCCAAAGCTGCATTCTGCCAGCGTGTTTTCATGGGCCACATGTGTGAAAACGTTTTGCATTTACAAACGGTTCGAATCGCTAATTTTGGCTGTTTGCGAATGCAAAATAGCTTTTCAAGATGTATGAAAGGCTCTGTAGTCGTAATTTTAGGCAATCGTGAAAATTGCGATTCCCTAAAATTGTGACTACAAATAGGGAATCACAATTTGTGATTCTCTAAGCACATGTACCAAGCATCTTCTAAATGCAAACTGTGCATTTAGGAAATGCTATTACCATCGACTCCAAGTCGATGATAGCCATGTGTAATTTTTGAAAAATGCACAAAAATGTATTTTCCAAAGTGCCATGTAGCGCACACCAGGCGAGGCAGCGGTACAAAGGAGAAGAGAGCGCTTCCCCTCGTGATGTCACATCAATACTTAACCTCTTTCGTTAACCACTGATGGGACGTCACTGCCATGAATTACTCGATTTTAATTCAATTGTTCATGATAAAAGCCGCCTATTTGAGCCATGTGCAAAATATAGAATTATAGATCGGTGAGTGTGAATCACAGGGATATTTTTCTCCGAGAGTTTCTGAGCCACATCAAAAACTGCAATTTCAGTCAATATCCTGAGTTAGGAAAAAATACCTTTTGTTTACTATACTTTTATATTACTTATGAGTCCTTTACACTACACTAACATTAATGGGCTTTAGTATTGTTTAGTTTGTTGTGTAATATATTTGGTTATACTAAATAAATTGAACTGTGTACAGGATTTCTTAGAGATGTGCTATTTTTTTATTTGTTTGGCACTTTGAATAAAGTCCTTTGGTTTTGCCTTCTATTTTGCTCTCTGTATGCTCCACTGGAAAACAAGCTTTGTTTCTCACTGCCGGAACATGAATTGGGTTTTGAAAATCATGTTCTTGACAGTGAATGCACAGGGGACCCATATATACCACATATATTATAGTCTGTCCGTGGTAGGGGTCAGGGGTGTAATGCGCCACATTACAAAGTTAATGGCCTCTTTCTAAAGAGTGAAGGGCTGAGTGTATGCAGTGACCACATCCTGGGTATGTCTGCTCATCTGGAGGGCGTGAGCGCTGCATGCATACTTCTCCCTAGGGGGCAGTGTTACACACAGTGTAGAAGGGGGTGGTGATAAAAGTTAGTTGGTCCCAGGAAGGGTAGACCATGCACTACTTTTACACAAAGGTGATCCTGACTTAACTACGAAAGGAGGGCCCACCCCGCCCCCATGAAAACACTAAGAGATGAATACGTTACGTGTCAAGTCATAGTAAAGAGGGGACAGAGAGACCTAAACAAAGCTCTGCCTATTAAATGTGCAAGACCATTAAGGCCTCAGAGGCACTGACCCCAGGCTTATCTTATCCCCCCAAAAAAGGTCATTCCTTATTTATTCCCTTTTATAGCTGTGGTTACCTGAACAATACTTGTGTACAACTAGGTGACCGCCACCCTGCAGGCCATTAAGGACTCGATTGTGTCATAGCCTAGTGCATTCTGGGTGGTGTACATTTCGTGATCTTCCATTGACCTGACTAGATTGACACCCCTGAAATCAATGATTTGGCGGTGAAAGGTTCAAGACTAGAGACAGTGTCAGCAATGACCTGGAGTGGGGTTGTCACCCTATGTACAACCAATGACATGCAAAGCTGAAATCTGTGTTTGTTTGGGAAAGACTTGTTAATCCAGGAAGCTGCACTGACGTTAAAGGAATGCAGCCTTTTCTCCCCAAGAGACATTTGTAGCTTCAAACACAACACATGCTATCATCCACCCTCCAGCCTCTCCGGCTTCCTCAATGTTTTCTTGTTTCCCTTTACCGGTGACTCCGGCTATGGCCGACCATCAGAATAAGAGACTAGGCTCTCCTCCGCGTGCCTCATTACACTCATGAGGGGTGAAGCGTACCAAGAGCGGCACATCATACACCATCATCTCCCCCTCAGGCCTCTCCGGCTTCCCCCAGGTATTTTGTTTGTCTCTGTACAGATTGAGCCTCCAGAGCTCTGCTTTGATGTTTATGGTCTGGCGTGAAAGCGCAGCTGTCGCAAGACAACTATGTGAGCATCACAGAAAAGCGCTTTTGAACCACCCACAGGTTGGGACCCAGGAGTGCATGTTTAGATTGGGTAGAAGTTGTGTGCTTCCACAAAAAAGTGCTTGCCCTCCAGACAGCTACAATGGTTATGGTCTGGCTTGACAGCGCAACTGTCGGCAGCCAATGATGTGAGCATTATTAGAGAGGGGCTTTGTCCCCACCCACAGGTTGGGACCCAGGAGTGCATGCTTGGATTTGGTAGAAGTTGTGTGCTTCCACAAAAAAGTGCCTGCCCTCCAGACAGCTACAATGGTTATGGTCTGGCTTGACAGCGCAACTGTCGGCAGCCAATGATGTGCGCATTATTAGAGACGGGCTTGGTCCCCACCCACACATTGGGAGTCGGGAGTACATGGTTTGATTGGGAAGAAGTTACGTACTTCCACAAAAAAGTGCTTGTCCTCCAGACAGCTGTGATCATTTTGTTTATTCATTCAGTGGCTTGAGGTTGAACTTTCAGGGTCACACACATGACATTACAATGCTATTACACTGTCTTGGATAACTAGATAACTTATAGTGTTTATCTCTGGCAGCAGCACAGTTGGGAGGAGGGCGGTAATCAACCTACATGGATTTTTAGGTCTGGCTTGACAGTGCATTCATAAGCCAGACCTATTGGCAATGCCAATGCTTGTTCCCATTCAATTTTTGGGGCCCTTATGCAAACCATAGCTTCAGGCGAAGAATTGTATCTTGCTGTCAAGGAAGCATAGATCTCTGCTTCACTAGAAACACTCAAAAAACCAAGCCTAACTTGTTTCATGAAGCAGAAAAAGGTAGCCTCAAATTCCCATCCAGCAGTAGCGAGATACAGGGCCATGTAGGAGGTATATGCATCATGACAAAAACCCACCACTCTTTCATTTATTTATGTACTAAATTATTTAATGATTTATGTATGTATTAAAACATTATTAAGTGCACCAAGACTGAAGGTGACAGGACTCTGTAAAACAAGCACTGCCAAAGCCAATAGTCCTCGTCATTTATAATGACTGCTTGTTTGCATTGTATAAATTAAATAAATGTAATCCGTAAGATGGTCACCGGTGCCTAAGTATGTATGCATGCACACTGGTGGCCATCATGCAATGCTTTTCTTTGTGTTTATTACAAAAAACATGTAAGATGACTGAGCATACTTGAGCATGCATTTACATACATGTGCAGCCATGGACAGCCATCGCGAGCTAAAAGAGGCGAAAAGCTTGGTAGCATTGCCCAACTGCTGGACCCATTGCAAAATAATATCCTTTTTTTAAAAAAACAGGGAGAAGGAAGCAAGGTTAGCAGGGAGACAACAGATGAGTGGGAACAGACAGGGCAGGGTGTCGGCATTTCACAGGGGGGCGCGCAGACAGAGGAAAGTGCAAGGAAATCCGTGCACTTCCACAGAGTGTTGAATCACAAAAGAGAAAAGGATAGTTAGTCCCTTGATGTCACAGAGGAAGAATACAAATCATCCAGTCACAAGTTGTACAGAAGCTACGCTCCAGGGGCGGGAGAAAACAAGAATAGGGATGAAAGGCATTGAATCAGAAGCATGGAACTGAGATAGACAATTACACCATCCAATCCTGAGCAAGGGGCTGACACAAATCACACTCTATGTATTGTATTGTAGACAAAGGTCATCGACTCTGTAGGCAAGACCTAAAAATAAATAAGAAACATCAGAACATTTACAAATATGAATAGTAATAGAATAGAACCAGTGAAAATACAATCTAAAACAACTAGAAAATAGTGAACAATCGCAATAATTAATAGAAAACTCAGAAGAAAAAGGCAAGTTTGAAAACGTGTGTTTCAGAATCACTACGAACGAGCAGAAAGTCTGGGGCAGGGTGAATCTCAAGGGGAAAAAGTTACTCAAAGTTGGAGCGCCTGCAGGAAATGCCTGTTTGGAGAGAACAGAAAGTTCTAGAGGGTGAACCACTTTACTCTCAGTCTGACGTGAGCCCCTGACGTCTGTACCTTCGAGGGGAACCAGTGCATATTAAACAGTACCAGGATAATGTGATTAAATTAGCTAATTCCAAAAACCAAGCAAACAACGTGTGTTTGAACGTTAATACATGAAAGAGTGATAGAAAAAGTGCTACAGACAGACTGACGAAAAGAGAGACAGGAAAGGCAGTCAAAGAGATAGGGGAGGACAGAAAGAGAGATGTAGGTAGAGCAAGAAAGAGAAAGTGAGACAGAGAAAGACAGAGGGTAAGATAGAAAAGGAGGAAGAGGCAGAAAGACAAAGAAAAAGAGATGACACCATGAACCAATAGGGGACGAAGAGAGAGATAGGAAAAAACAGAACGAGTGAGAGAGATGAAGAAACATTTAAAGAAGCAGAAGGAGGCAAAAGTAAGGGAGACAAGGAGCTAGACATATACAATGATTACGCAAGAGAATAAAAGGGGGAAAGAAGAGTAAGACAGAGCGAAAGAGAGTGAGAGAAAGTCAGAAAAGAATGGAGACCAAAAAATAAAAAGAGGCACACAGAGAAAGAAGGGAGTGAGAGGTGGTGCAAGGGAAAGAGAAAGACAGAGAGGGAAAGATAAGAAAACTATGTTGAGAGAGAAAAAGAGTGAGGTAGAGAAAAAGTGAATGAACTTGAGAGACGGTTAATGAGAGCAAAGAGATAGGGAGAGATGAGGAATAGACGTCTGGGAGAAGGAATGGGCAAAAAGTGGGAGTGGGATGGAAGGGAGCGAGACAGAGAGAACAGTAGGTAGAGCGGGTGGAGAAAGAGTAAGAGGGAAAGAAATGAGAAGGGAGGCGAAAAGAGAAAGAAAAGGAAGAGACAGGAGATAAAGAACAAGAGAGCTAGAGTGAAGGTGGGAGATAAAAAGAGAGATAATTAGAGAAAGAGAGAGAGAGAACGAAATAGAGAGAGAGAGAAAGAGAGAGAGAGATAGAAGAAGAATAAGAAAGAATAAGAAAGTATTAGAGTGAGAAAGACAGAAGGAGGGATGGTAGCAGGGCTTACCGTTGGAGGGGACTTGGCAGGCATGGGGTTACCATATTCCAAACTTGCGTGCGCTGAGTCTGTGTACATGGCAGAGGGGCTGGCATTGTGTGCAAAGTGTTGGCATGGCCTGATGAAGGGCTTCACATGCATGAAGATGACACTACACAATGATGCCCAGTTATGGGACTATGTTTCAAAGACTTCCTGAACTCTCACTATATTTGAAGATAGTAGCCGCCATCTTGGATTATGGGGAATAACGTCCCTTGCAGTTCACGCTGTCTTTTCTAGGCAGTTGTGCTACAATGTTGCTACATCCAGGACCCTTGTTTTGTGCAGTCTTGATTTTTGTTGGAAGGAACCAAATGTCTATGAGATCCAGCTCAGAACTAATTCTGTTTTGGAGAACAATTATCAAGTCGAGTTACAAAATGAACTATATTTGCACTTAGATTTCAGAAGTTAAGGACTGTGGGAATTAAGTACATTCTCTTTTTTAACTTGTAATTCTTTTGTGAAGAAAGAGAAGGAATTCCTGAAGAGAGAGAGAGAGAGAGCGCGCTCAGATCCCTCCCCACTGCTCACAGGAGGAGGACGAAGAATGGTAAAACTAAAATACAGAAATAAATCAGGTATGAAAACTCCTTGCCGTGTTCTGCCAGAGTGGCATAGAAAGCACACGGACAGAGCCGCACAGCTGTGCTGCCCTTGCCCATCTGATGAGGATTTCTAGCAAAACATCTGGCATACACCTTGAAAGTATTGTTTCTGTGATCTCCACTCAACGCCGGGAAAGGCACAAAATATTCAGATTAGTAGAATATCTTTAAATTAGCTGACGCATTCGTGTATTATCAATAATTGATCTCAGAAAAATCGAGAGATGGCCCTAGCTTGTTTAGGTGGAAAAAAGAGTTCATTAAATGGGCTGAGTTTGAAAGTTCTATTGATTGCAAATAGCTAGACGGACGGGAAGCAAGAAATCGCTGGAGGCAGCTAGAGCATGGACAGCGTTACAAGACTTGTTAAAGAACCCCGAACATATGGGAGGGGGTGACCAGGAGGGAGAGATCCCCGGTGAAGGTGTCTGATTGTCCTGTGCCAGACCTAAAAGGCGCAATGACCCCATGATAGACAAACCCCTATTGGGTGGGAAGAAGACTACTGGGTTTATTCCAGTGACTCACAAAGTAGGAATAAAATGCCCTTCAATCAACAAGGCAGATAGGTGACTAATGTGACACGCCCATGGGCTAAGTTGGGGTAAGTTCAGGTAGTTATATAGGAATTGTAAGGTTTAAAGTACGCAACGGCACACAGTTTACTGATATTATGTAAGGTATGAATGACCAAGTAGCCGGTATTTTGAAACATGATGTGGATATATACAACTAGAGGCATTACCGTTCTGAGGTCCCGTTTTATAAACTGCACTAGGAAATAGACAACTGAGGCTGTACTCTCACTGCTATATTATTGTATTGATTGCCTGAAAATTCAATAAAATTTGTTTACAAAAAAATAAAATTGATCTTAGAAAGCTTAGTTGAATAATATTGTTTTATTTTCTGAGTTCTACCTGCGCTATGTCTCGGATGCTTTTTAGATATTTTTACCACTAGCCAACAATGTTTTAAGTACTTTTGAGTGTTAGCAGTGGAACCTCTCGGGAACAATAATGTAAGAACCTGAGATTCTAAAGTTCCTCCCTGGCTCATAGATGTCTCAGTGAGAAGGACAGTTGTAGCAGTGTCTTAAACCAGGAAAAGCACATCTGATTATGTAGCGTCTTCCCCAGCTTGCAGCAGTCTTTAGAGTGTACCAAGCAAGAGGCCTGTTTTAACACTGTATTAAGATTGTCTTAAATCAGGACAACACCTTAAGGGCCAACTTTCCTTGCTTACCAAAGTCTTAAACCTTGGAGAAACATTAGTGAATAAGAACTGAACTTTTTACCACCGGAATGACACCCAAGGCTCTCCTATTACAGCTCTTAAGTCTCTGAACATTGCAAACTAACTCTGTTACTTAAGAACTCTGTAGCTAGCAAGATGTATTTGAATAATGTGGAAGAGTAAATGTAACCTCTAAGGCCCAGATTAACTAAAAATGTTGCAATGCGGCATGAACATCCGCAGCGTTGTGTTGCGCTAAGGCTACAAAATTGTGCAGAACACCATTTGTCAAGAGTTGCGCACTGCTGATGGCATCCGTAACGCTCTCACAGAAAAAGCATTGTTGTCTGCAACACAAAATGCTGAACCCTGGAACAAGGGCGAGCAAGTTATATTTTGTGTGAGAGGGGCACACTTCCATACAATTTCAATATGCAGAGCATCATCTATGGGTAAATCGCATAGCATGTGTAATTTTGCAGATATTACATGTGTTGCACACAGGAAGATCATGAGAAATTCTTTTTTCCCCTTTGTTGCGACTGTCTTCGTTTGCGCTAAGGATCCTCGTAAAGTCAGGTCACACGGTGTTAGTAGATGTGGCTTTGCATTGAATCCTGGAGGTTTTTGCTCTATCCCAACCTTGTTACGCCTCCCTTGCACATACTAAGAGTAGTTTGGTACTCCACAATGCAAAGCAGCTTCACGGTATAGTCACGTTAACCTGTTAATGCAATAAAACGTTTGCGACCAAAAGTAGATTGACGCTGTCATTTGCACCACGATGCAGCACACAAGAGCTTGTGCCAAAAAACAGCGCCCTTGTGTTCCTTACAGGAATTGTGTAGATTCAAACAAAGGGAGTCTTAATCAGTGCAGAGTGAGTGCGAATCACAGGGATATTTTTCTCCGAAGTGTTTCTGAGCCACATCAAAAACTGCAATTTCAGTCAATATCCTGAGTTAGAAAAAAATACCTTTTGTTTACTATACTTTTATATTACTTATGAGTCCTTTACACTACACTAGCATTAATGGGCTTTGGTATTGTTTAGTTTGTTGTGTAATATATTTGGTTATACTAAATAAATTGAACTGTGTACAGGATTTCTTAGAGATGTGGTATTTTTTTTATTTGTTTGGCTCTTTAAATAAAGTCCTTTGGTTTTGCCTTCTATTTTGCTCTCTGTATGCTCCACTGGAAAACAAGCTTTGTTTCTCACTGCCGGAACATGAATTGGGTTTTGAAAATCATGTTCTTGACAGTGGATGCACAGGGGACCCATATATACCACATATATTATAGTCTGTCCGTGGTAGGGGTCAGGGGTGTAATGTGCCACATTACAAAGTTAATGGCCTCTTTCTAAAGAGTGAAGGGCTGAGTGTATGCAGTGACCACATCCTGGGTATGTCTGCTCATCTGGAGGGCGTGAGCGCTGCATGCATACTTCTCCCTAGGGGGCAGCGTTACACATAGTGTAGAAGGGGGTGGTGATAAAAGTTAGTTGGTCCCAGGAAGGGTAGACCATGCACTACTTTTACACAAAGGTGATCCTGACTTAAGTACGAAAGGAGGGCCCACCCCGCCCCCAGGAAACCACTAAGAGATGAATACGTTAAGTGTCAAGTCATAGTAAAGAGGGGACAGAGAGACCTAAACAAAGCTCTGCCTATTAAATGTGCAAGACCATTAAGGCCTCAGAGGCACTGACCCCAGGCTTATCTTATCCCCCCAAAAAAGGTAATTCCTTATGTATTCCCTTTTATAGCAGTGGTTACCAGAACAATACTTGTGTACAACTAGGTGACCGCCACCCTGCAGGCCATTAAGGACTCGATTGTGTCATAGCCTAGTGCATTCAGGGTGGTGTAAATTTTGTGATCTTCCATTGACCTGACTAGATTGACACCCCTGAAATCAATGATTTGGTGGTGAAAGGTTCAAGACTAGAGACAGTGTCCGCAATGACCTGGAGTGGGGTTGTCACCCTATGTACAACCAATGACATGCAAAGCGGAAATCTGTGTTTGTTTGGGAAAGACTTGTCTTAATCCAGGATGCTGCACTGACGTTAAAGGAATGCAGCCTTTTCTCCCCAAGAGACATTTGTAGCTTCAAACACAACACATGCCATCATCCACCCTCCAGCCTCTCCGGCTTCCTCAATGTTTTCTTGTTTCCCTTTACCGGTGACTCCAGCTATGGCCGACCATCAGAATAAGAGACTAGGCTCTCCTCCGCGTGCCTCATTACACTCATGAGGGGTGAAGCGTACCAAGAGCGGCACATCCTACACTATCATCCACCCTCCAGCCTCTCCGGCTTCCTCAATGTTTTCTTGTTTCCCTTTACCGGTGACTCCAGCTATGGCCGACCATCAGAATAAGAGACTAGGCTCTCCTCCGCGTGCCTCATTACACTCATGAGGGGTGAAGGGTACCAAGAGCGGCACATCCTACACTATCATCTCCCCCTCAGGCCTCTCCTGCTTCCCTCAGGTATTTTGTTTGTCTCTGTACAGATTGAGCCTCCAGATCTCTGCCTTGATGTTTATGGTCTGGCGTGAAAGCGCAGCTGTCGCAAGACAACCATGTGAGCATCACAGAAAAGTGCTTTTGAACCACCCACAGGTTGGGACCCAGGAGTGCATGTTTAGATTGGGTAGAAGTTGTGTGCTTCCACAAAAGAGTGCTTGCCCTCCAGACAGCTGCAATGGTTATGGTCTGGCTTGAGAGCGCAACTGTCGGCAGCCAATGATGTGAGCATTATTAGAGAGGGGCTTTGTCCCCACCCACACATTGGGAGTCGGGAGTACATGATTTGATTGGGAAGAAGTTATGTACTTCCACAAAAATGTGCTTTTCCTCTAGACAGCTGTGATCATTTTGTTTATGTATTCAGTGGCTTGAGGTTGAACTTTCAGGGTCACACACATGACATTACAATGCTATTACACTGTCTTGGATAACTAGATAATGTATAGTGTTTATCTCTGGCAGCAGCACAGTTGGGAGGAGGGCGGTAATCAACCTACATGGATTTTTAGGTCTGGCTTGACAGTGCATTCATAAGCTAGACCTATTGGCATTGCCAATACTTGTTCCCACTCACTTTTTGGGGCCCTTATGCAAAACATAGCTTTAGGCGAACAATTGTATCTTGCTGTCAAAGAAGCATAGATCTCTGCTTCACTAGAAACACTCAAAAAACCAAGCATAACTTGTTTAATGAAGCAGAAAAAGGTAGCCTCAAATTCCCATCCAGCAGTAGAGAGATACAGGGCCATGTAGGAGATACATGCATCATGACAAAAACCCACCACTATTTCATTTACTTATGTACTAAATTATTTAATTATTTAATTATTTATGTATGTATTCAAACAGTTATTATGTGCACCAAGACTGAAGGTGACAGGCCTCTGTAAAACAAGCACCGCCAAAGCCAATAGTCCTCGTCATTTATAATGACTGCATGTTTGCATTGTATACATTAAATAAATTAAATCTGTAAGATGGTCACCGGTGCCTAAGTGTGTATGCATGCACACGGGTGGCCATTATGCAATGCTTTTCTTTGTGTTTATTACAAAAAACATGTAAGATGACTTGAGCATGCATTTACATACATGTGCAGCCATGGACAGCCATCGCGAGCTAAATGGGGCGAAAAGCTTGGTAGCATTGCCCAACTGCTGGACCCATTGCAAAATAATATCCTTTTTTTAAAAAAACAGGGAGAAGGAAGCAAGGTTAGCAGGGAGACAACAGATGAGTGGGAACAGACAGTGCAGGGTGTCGGCATTTCACAGGGGGGGGCGCTCAGACAGAGGAAAGTGCAAGGAAATCCATGCACTTCCACAGAGTGTTGAATCACAAAAGAGAAAAGGATAGTTAGTCCCTTGATGTCACAGAGGAAGAATACAAATCATCCAGTCACAAGTTGTACAGAAGCTACGCTCCAGGGGCGGGAGAACACAAGAATAGGGATGAAAGGCATTGAATCAGAAGCATGGAACTGAGATAGACAATAACACCATCCAGTCCTGAGCAAGGGGCTGACACAAATCACACTCTATTTATTGTATTGTAGACAAAGGTCTTCGACTCTGTAGGCAAGACCTAAAAATAAATAAGAAACATCAGAACATTTACAAATATGAATAGTAATAGAATAGAACCAGTGAAAATACAATCTAAAACAACTAGAAAATAGTGAACAATCGCAATAATTAATAAAAAAAACAGCAGAAAAAGGCAAGTTTGAAAACGTGTGTTTCAGAATCACTACGAAAGAGCAGAAAGTCTGGGGCAGGGTGAATCTCAAGGGGCAAAAGTTACTCAAGGTTGGAGCGCCTGCAGGAAATGCCTGTTTAGAGAGAACAGAAAGTTCTAGAGGGTGAACCACTTTACTCTCAGTCTGACGTGAGCCCCTGACGTCTGTACCTTCAAGGGGAACCAGTGCATATTAAACAGTACCAGGATAATGTGATTCAATTTGCTAATTCCAAAATCCAAACATACAACGTGTGTTTGAACGTTAATACATGAAAGAGTGATAGAAAAAGTGCTACAGATAGACTGACGAAAAGAGAGACAGGAAAGGCAGTCAAAGAGATAGGGGAGGACAGAAAGAGAGATGTAGGTAGAGCAAGGAAGAGAAAGTGAGACAGAGAAAGACAGAGGATAAGATAGAAAAGGAGGAAGAGGCAGAAAGACAAAGAAAAAGAGATAACAACATGAACAAATAGGGGACGAAGAGAGAGATAGGAAAAAACAGAAAGAGTGAGAGAGATGAAGACAAATTTAAAGAAGCAGAAGGAGGCAAAAGTAAGGGAGACAAGGAGCTAGACATATAAAATGATTACGCAAGAGAATAAAAGGGGGAAGGAAGAGTAAGACAGAGCGAAAGAGAGTGAGAGAAAGTCAGAAGAGAATGGAGACAAAAAAATAAAAAGAGGCACACAGAGAAAGAAGGGAGTGAGAGGTGGTGAAAGGGAAGGAGAAAGACAGAGAGGGAAAGATAAGAAAACTATCTTGAGAGAGAAAAAGAGGGAGGTAGAGAAAAAGTGAATGAACTTGAGAGACGGTTAATGAGAGCAAAGAGATAGGGAGAGATGAGAAATAGACGTCTGGGAGAAGGAATGGGAAAAAAGTGGGAGTGGGATGGAAGGGAGTGAGACAGAGAGAACAGTAGGTAGAGCAGGTGGAGAAAGAGTAGGAGAGAAAAAAGAGAAGGGATTCAAAAAGAGGAAGCAAAGGAAGAGAAAGGAGATAAAGAACAAGAGAGCTAGAGTGAGGGTGGGACATAAAAAGAGAGATAATTAGAGAGAGAGAGAAAAGTAGAGAGAGACAGAGAGAACGAGAGAGAGAGAGACAGAAGAAGAATAAAAAAATAAGAAAGAGTCTTAGAGTGAGACAGAGAGAAGGAGGGATGGTAGCAGGGCTTACCGTTGGAGGTGACTTGGCAGGCATGGGGTTACCATATTCCAAACTTGCGTGCGCTGAGTCTGTGTACATGGCAGAGAGGCTGGCATTGTGTGCAAAGTGTTGGCATAGCCTGATGAAGGGCTTCACATGCATGAAGATGACACTACACAATGATGCCCACTTATGGGACTATGTTTCAAAGACTTCCTGAACTCTCACTATATTTGAAGTTAGTAGCAGCCATCTTGGATTATGGGGAATAACGTCCCTTGCATTTCACGCTGTCTTTGCTAGGCAGTTGTGCTACAATGTTGCTGCACATGTTTTGTGCAGTCTTGATTTTTGTTGGAAGGAACAAAATGTCTATGAGATCCTGCTGGAGAATAATTCTGTTTTGGAGAACAATTATCAGGTCGAGTTAGAAAATGTACTATTTTTGCACATAGATTTCAAAAGTTTAGGACTGGGGGAATTAATATATTTCTCTTTTTTAACTTGTAATTCTTTTGTGAAGAAAGAGAAGGAATTCCTGAAGAGAAAGAGAGAGAGAGAGAGAGCGCTCAGATCCCTCCCCACTGCTCACAGGAGGAGGAAGAAGAATGGTAAAACTAAAATACAGAAATAAATCAGAGATAAAAACTCCTTGCCGTGTTCTGCCAGAGTGGCATAGAATGCACATGGACAGAGCCGCACAGCTGTGCCTGCCCCTGCACATCTGGTGAGGATTTCTATCAAAACATCTGGCATACACCTTGAAAGTATTGTTTCTGTGATCTCCACTCAACGCCGGGAAAGGCACAAAATATTCAGATTAGTAGAATATCTTTAAATTAGCTCACGCATTCATGTATTATCAATAATTGATCTCAGAAAGCTTTGTTGAATAATATTATTTTATTTTCTGAGTTCTACCTGCGCTATGTCTCGGATGCTTTTTAGATATTTTTACCACTCGCCAACAATGTTTTAAGTACTTTTGAGCATTAGCAGTGGAACCTCTCGGGAACAATAATGTAAGAACCTGAGATTCTAAAGTTCCTCCCTGGCTCATAGATGTCTCAGTGAGAAGGACAGTTGTAGCAGTGTCTTAAGCCAGGAAAAGCACTTCTGATTATGTAGCGTCTTCCCCAGCTTGCAGCAGTCTTTAGAGTGTACCAAGCAAGAGGCCTGGTTTAATACTATATTAAGATTGTCTTAAGCCAGGACATCACCTTAAGGGCCAACTTTCCTTGCTTATCAAAGTCTTAAGCCATGGAGAAACATTAGTGAATAAGAATTGAACTTTTTACCACCGGAATGACACCCAAGGCTCTCCTATTACAGCTCTTACAACAGTCTCTGAACATTGCAAACTAACTCTGTTACTTAAGAACTCTGAAGCTAGCAAGATGTATTTGAATAATGTGGAAGAGTAAATGTAACCGCTAAGGCCCAGATTAACTAAAAATGTTGCAATGCGGCATGAACATCCGCAGCGTTGTGTTGCGCTAAGGTTACAAAATTGTGCAGAACACCATTTGTCAAGAGTTGCGCACTGCTGATGGCATCTGTAACGCTCTCACATAAAAAGCCTTGTTGTCTGCTACACAAAGTTGCCGAACCCTGGAACAAGGGCGAGCGAGTTCTATTTTGTGCGTGAGGTGCACACTTTCGTACAATTTCAATATGCAGCGATTCATCTATGGTTAAATCACATTAAAATATGTGATTGTGCAGATATGAAGTGTTTTACACACAGGAAGATCATGAGAAGTTCTTTTTTCCCCTTCATTGCGACTGTCTTCGTTTTGTGCTAAGGATCCTCGTAAAGTCAGGTCTCACGGTGTTAGTAGATGTGGCTTTGCATTGAATCCTGGAGGTTTTTGAGCTGTCTCAACCTTGTTATGCCTCCCTTGCACATACTCTGGTGCCGATTAGGATCCTGGAAAAAATTTCCCCGTACGACTCGTATCCGGTCTTTTTACCGTACGAATCGTACAAGTGCCGTACAAACTGCCAAGTACGATTCGCATGGGAAAAAGTCCATACGAATCGCATTGGGAATAATTCCCCACACGTCCTCGGGTCGGAAAATGTGTCCGACACGTCCCCGGACGATTTACCATACAAATGTGAAAAGTGAAGTCCGACCGCGCAAGTACGATCCATCCCGTGCGTCCGATGTTACAACCGTATGGATAAAACACTGTCCGCACCGAACTCCCATAGCAACCATGGAGACTTGTGCCCGCATACGCGCCGAACACCCCCCCCAGCCCCCGTATGTACGCGCCCAACCACCCCCCAGCCCCTGTGAGTACGTGCCGTACCCCCCCAGCCCCCGTGAGTACGAGTCGAACCCCCACCCGTGTATGTACACCCGTGTACGTACGAGTCGAACCCCCACCCGTGTATGTACACCCGTGTACGTACGAGTCGTACCCCCACCCGTGTATGTACACCCGTGTGCGTACGAGTCGAACCCCCACCCATGTATGTACCCCCCACCCGTGTATGTACACCCGCCAGCCCCTGTGAGTACGTGCCGTACCCCCCCCAGCCCCCGTGAGTACGAGTCGAACCCCCACCCGTGTATGTACACCCGTGTACGTACGAGTCGAACCCCCACCCGTGTATGTACACCCGTGTACGTACGAGTCGAACCCCCACCCGTGTATGTACACCCGTGTACGTACGAGTCGTACCCCCACCCATGTATGTACACCCGTGTACGTACGAGCCGAACCCCCACCCGTGTATGTACACCTGTGTACGTACGAGTCGTACCCCCACCCGTGTATGTACACCCGTGTACATACGAGTCGAACCCCCACCCGTGTATGTACACCCGTGTACGTACGAGTCGTAGCGCTGGGGGTACGCACCGTACATACACAGGTGTACATACACGGGTGGGGGTTCGACTCGTACGTACACGGGTGTACATACACGGGTGGGGGTTCGACTCGTATGTACACGGGTGTACATACATGGGTGGGGGTTCGACTCGTACTCACGGGGACTGGGGGGGGTACGGCGCGTACTCACGGGGGCTGGGGGGGGTACGGCGCGTACCGGGCCCCCTAATCTGGTCGTTTCGCGGCGTACTTCACTTTTCCGGCACTTTTTGGGTGCCGTAAAAATATTGCCGTCCGGACTGCTGTCGGTTCGATTCGTACTTCCTGGGTCGTGAAACGCTGCCTGAAAGCGTCCCGACGTCACGTCGGAGCATTCCCGGATCACATTCGTATGTATATTTTCGTCGGTCGGTGTTTTGTACGACTCGTACGGAAATGGTGTTTCCGTGCGAATCGTACTTCCATGTTTGTAATGTTTTTGTCCCGGGTACGAGTCGGACGGGGAAAACGCTCCGACCGACGGTTCCTACCCGGTTTTTCCAGAATCCTAATCGGTACCTAAGTGTAGTTTGCTACTTCACAATGCAAAGCAGCTTCACGGTATAGTCACGTTAACCTGTTAATGCAATAAAGCGTTTGTGACCAAAAGTAGATTGATGCTGTCATTTGCACCACAATGCAGCACACAAGAGCTTGCGCCAAAGAACAGCGCCCTTGTGTTCCTTACAGGAATTGTGTAGATTCAAACAAAGGGAGTCTTCATCAGTGCATAATGAGAGGTACCTTGTGAAGCACATGTGTGCTCCAATGATTGTCCTAACACTAGAATGTAAGATAATCACTTATTTGTGTGTAGTATCAGCAGTTAGAAAGTGGCCCATTACCACTCTGCTGATTACCTATATCGATAATAAACTGTATGTAATAATATGTCTGTGTGTTCATGCATGTCGTTGCATGTGTCTGTGCATGTTCCTCTTCTATTTAATACCGTTCAATTTCCTAGATGTTTAAAAAAGAACATATTTTCTATGACCATGTTCATCAGTAAATTAATTAAGTGTACTTCTCATAACCTACCTACAGAGGTCAGAAGAGCAGATGTCTTTCTTAATTATTCTGATAATATAACCTTTTATATAACAAATTAATGTATATTAGGCTAAGAAGCCAGTTTTGAATTGTGTTCTGTACGATGCCGAGGGTTAGTCTCACAAAGCGTTCCTCACTTGCCAAGCTTCACAAAATATTCTTCTCTTTTTATATAAAATACTTTATTTGAATCACAAAGAAAATTGCAACAATTAGAAGCAATAGAACATTTACTTATGCAAACAAATGGATTCATTAAAAAAATGGGCATAACTTTGGCAAACAGTCATTATCATAAAAATAACTAGCATTTAAGACCCAATTCTTCTGAGACTGGCGAAGATGGATGGTGTATGCTTCTTTTATTCCCTAGTCTGCCCTATCATCTAATGTGTTCATTGTGTCTATCAGTAGTAAGTATACGTAAATTGAAAAAAGTATTTTGACAAGATTTCTCTGTTATTTAATTCATGCAACATTCAACAAGACAATTAAACAACTAAGCCAGATATCACATTATTGATTCAGCCAAATCTCTCGGAATCACCCTGGACATGCACTTGAACATGAAGAATCATATTAGCAATGTATGCAAGGGTGCTAAACACCAGATGAGGATACTCAGGAATCTCAAAGCATTCCTTCCGCAAGTTGACTTCAAGCAGGTGGTCCAAGCGCTTGTTTTGCTAAGGCTAGACTATGGCAGTGCTACGCTCTGTGGCCTCCCCAAATATACCTTGGCCCCACTAAGGGCTTCCTTGAATGCCACTGCCAGATTGATTACGGGTGCAAAAAGAAATGCTCACATATCGCCAGCCCTAAAATCCCTATATTTGTTGCTCTACCAAGCAAGAATACAGCTAAAGACTGCCTGCTTGTCTCACAAAGCCCTCCATTTCGAAACCCCCGGTTACCTCGCTCAAAAGCTAGAATTATCTGGAGGTGGTAGACCATCAAGAACAGCAAACTCTTTCCTCTTGAAACCACAGATGTTTTGCAAAAAGAAAATGAGTCACAGAGCTTTCTCAGGCTCTGCCCCAAAGATCTGGAACTCTCTCCCACCGGAAGTCCGCAGAATCTCCTCCACGGTTGCTTTCAAAACGGAAGTAAAAATATTCCTTATGAACAAGTTCTTGCATTAATGGGTTTGGATCGTCTGTTTTAATGTATTGAACTTACACCTTTAAGCCCCGAGTCGGTTGTTATGATCCTATAATTAATTGTTTGCTCCTCTTCCAGGTCGCTATTTTTCTAGCCAGTGTGATGTTCTTTGAGACCCCCTTTGTCATTGTTCTTGTCTGCATGCTTAATTGACGCCTGTCTTTCCCTTTATTATTTCCTACCCTCCAAGTGTGAAGCGCTCCGATATCCATTCTGAGTGCTGTTCGCGCTACATTAAACTTTATAAATAAAATAAAAAAATTACAGCAACTCCCTCCTCGTCATTGCTAGAGGTAATGTTTCTAATGCAGAAAACTCTTCAGGCAATATTAGAAGCTTTGAGGGTGAATAATGGGTTGGGGAAAACTCATAAAAATCAACTACAGGGAATCGCTGAGGAGTTAAAATAAATTAATAATTGTATGCCCACCCTAGTGCTATCCATGACAGAGAAAAGAGACCAGGAGTTAAGCGAACTGGTTGATGACGAGCAGGTAAACCCTACTAACACAGCAAGATCCCCAACGGTATACATCTCAAAACAACCCATGCTGATAACAAAACGGGGGACGTACTGGGGGTGCTAAGGGCTACACACCATTATCAGGAAGAACAGAGGGATACAGAATATGATCAAAAAGAAAGGAGTCAAAAACAAAATCGGGAGGTAAGTGCAGAACATAACCCCAAGATCTGAGCCTCGACAAAAGAGTGAAATAGGAGGAAGAAAGAGGGCAAGTGGGTCTATGAGGGGAGCAAAAGTACCAGAAAGAGGGGGTACCCAGACACAGGCTAAAGCAATGCAACCTGAAGACCTGCAAAAAATAAAGTTTGGGGTACTGCCGCCACGGAAACAGAAATACAGCCTGAGAGGTGTGGCACCTGGTGTAAGCAACTGGGGAGAAGCCACTCTAGAACAAACCAGGAAAAGTGAACCCTTAATGCCGGTCAAGGAATTTAAAAGCGAGGGGAGCAGAGTAGGGCATGGTCTATGGGTATACATGGAACCCCAGGGAAGAGGGACAGGTGGAAAATACCAGAGGAAACTTAAGCCCTGAACTGCTCACATGTTTTTGCAAGTACTAGCCAAATGCCCCAGTCTACGTTAGATCGCATCTGGTGACATCAGGCAAATAGAATTCACAACAAACCGAGAGGTAAAAGAGGTGACAAAGGCCCTTTATCACTCTGAGTGTGTAAAACAGAAGGTGGTGTAGGCGGAGGTAGAACTAGGAAAGGAGGGCCTAAGACTGCATCAGACGGGGGAACTGGGAATGAAGGCGGGGAGGGAATATAAGACCCTGACTTGCCACGCAGGTTTAAGCATGGATCAAGTAAGGAGCTGCTCACAAGGGGTCCAACATAGAACATTTACTGACATAAGCGAAGGCGGCATACGGGTGACCATAGCAAGTGGAAATAAATAAAATAATGTTGAGAAATCGATTTGAGTGCCTATCTGATACAGTTTTAAGTTGGAAGGATGGTCGTGTGGGGAGGGTAAGCGACCTGGACTAGGGTTTTGAGCCCTCGCACAGCCTAGCAGCCTTGTCCTGGAGCACAGGAGGTTATAGGAAACTGCTAAACTATAACAGCTTCAAAGAAATGTTGGGAAGTATGAAATTATGTTTCTACAGGAGACTTGGCTGTGGAAGCACTCGAACCATTAGATAGTTTTTTAACGATTTCTATAGACGTTAGGCGTTTGAGCCCAGGTCAGCCTTCAGGCGGTCTGCTCACTTTAGCCAACAAAGGAACCACACTGTAGGTTAAAGTCATGGTTATTGGCTGACCAGATAGAGAACTATAGTGTCCCACAGGTATAAAGATGTATATTTGAAATTAATATATATATCCAACCATGGAATGCTGCAGATTATGTGGAGCATTTATGCTTGTTAGGCAAGGGTATCTCACATTATAATGGTTTTAGAGGATTTTAATCATAAGTTAGATCCTCCCTCCAGCGATAAGATGTACAAAGATTTGTTAGCTGCCACACAAGTACCACTGGCTAAAAAACAGAAAAAGCATGACTTGGAAATAAACGACAAGTTCAGCCTGGCAACACGCAAATAAAAAAATAAGCTGAGGGAAAGAAAAATAGAATTTATAAATAAAAATTGGAAACTATGCTTGAAGTGATAAGTACAAATAATATCAGGAAGTTCTGGCAGTTTGTGCGTGATGGGAGTGGGCAGGGAGAAATGAGGTGTCTAGTAGGCGAGGATGACTGGACAACCACATGAGTACCTTGTATGGTGTTAACAACGCGGATGAGGGCGCAAAGTTTAAGTTCGAGTTTAAGGAGTATATCAGGTCATATTTTTCACTCCAGAAGATAAAAAAAACACACAGAATCTCAAACTAAGACGGCTGGCCAAGAGAACCTCCCTGCAATTATCATAAAAAATAATGTGGATTGGTTGGCAAGTTGTTTTCATGCCACCTTTCAAAAGGCCTTGCTCTCTGGGAGTTTTACAGAGAGTTGGAAATGCACAATAATTAGGCCGATATATAAGAAGAATGATGCAACACAGCCCAGAAATTACTGCCTAATCAGCCTTCTGGATGTGGGGGAGAAAGGATTCTCAAAGTATTGTTAGGTCTAATGAAAACTTGGGTGGAGCAAAATAACGTAATCCCGGTTGAGCAAGGTTGCTTTAAAGAAGGCCACTCGACAGTCACCGCTGCCTTAGTTTATGGTTAATAGCAAAGAAGTCTATTGAGTTGATTGGGCCGATTATTTTGCTGTTTTGTTGATTTCAGGGCCACCTTTGACTTGGTCGACCGTAAACTGCTGTGGGATATGCTGAGGTGGCTCGGCATCAACACGTGCTGCTCGCTTTTATTGAGGAGCTACACAGTTAGAATTGGGCCTGAGTGATCTTAGACACCAGAGGGACCCGATCGAAGAGAATTCAGATAAAGAATGACCCACGACAGGGCTGTGTCCTGTCTCCCTTATTATTCTCTTTATTTTTGTCTGATCTACCAAACATTTTAAAGAAAGTCAACAGTGTTTGCCCTAAAATGAATGGGACCCACGTCCCATGCCTACTATAGGCCGATGATTTAGTGATAGTAGACATGACGGAAATGGGAATATTAAAGAAACTGGATTCCTTCCTTGGATATTGCTTAAGCAAAAGACTCACGATTAACTTGGACAAGACGAAGATAATGGTTTTGGGGAAAAGAAAGGGGGGTTTTAATTGGTGCTTTTGGAAATAAACTTGATGTAGTCAACAAATATAAATACTTGGGAATGTGGTTGATGTCAAGTTAAATTGGAGAGATCTTGTTGAATCGCTAAAAACGATGGCATTGTCCTCGGTATGGGGCATAAAATAGTTTAACCGGAAGTATGGAGGGCCCTGTGTATGCCCCATACTGTCTGCCTTTAATGTAATGGTCCGACCCCAATTACCAATATGGAGTGCAAATGCCAGCACTAGGTGGTAAATTTGATTGGAATCCTGAAGAGGGTAAACATGTGAAAGGGCTCCTCGCATTGCCACCCTCAATCATGATCCAATCCATAGGGGTTGAATGCCAACTTACGGCCAGGAGCTATTTGGGGGTACAAGTTACACTAAAATTCTGGCAGACTAAATAGAGAGGAAACCCCCAAAATATTGCACCTCTGCAAAGCGGCGATAGACAACAGTGAATGAACTTAAGTAAGACATATGCTAGATAAGCTCTGAGTAAAATTGTCACTAATGCCAGATCAGTGGAGGAAAGGGACACAGATCCCTAAGCAGGAGCTACGAGACATTAGAACCAAAAGTGCAAGGGAGGAGGATCTGTTTTACTTGAGAAGTAAATTGTCCTTTCCATTCCTGGTTAAAGGTTGGAACAATGATGACCAATTTCCTTATATTGAGACCCTAACAAACCCCAAGCTCGGGAACGCGGTGTTAAAATTCCGGGTCGAGATAAACCCATGTTACGTAGATAAGAAGACAAAAGCAGTAATGAGCGACGAGCAGGGCACGTGCGCATGTGGATTGAAGGCAAAATGTGATGGGACACATCTTTTACTGTACTGTTGATGCTTTTTAGCTGAAGAGAAAACCTTTTTAAAAACCATTTTTATCACTTATGGAATTACTAATCAGGATCAAGCCCTCAACTTGCTGGTAAACATGAGATTTTTAAATGCCGTATGCGCAATTGGGAGATTTCAAATGCAATACAGCAGACATTATAAGGTCTGTCGAATAATTTGTAGGGACCTAGTGGGTTGATGGACCCCCCACTAAACTACTTTTTCCTTTTATACAGTTGTGTTTATATTGGTGATATGGGTTTTTAACTACTTTCACTCATGTATGATATTAGGATGTATTTATGGGAACGTTTATAGACTAAGGTCTAAATAAACAACTATTTGACTGACTGACTAACTAACCCAGTCAAACAGGACAGAAGTGCATACAACTACCACAAAACCTGTCATGGGGAGATTCCTAACAAAATATATATATATTCAATAGTAGGTTATCCTTATTAGCTGGAGCAAATGTCACTCGGTAGCCAGTCAAAGAAGTAAAGAATTGGTTCAATGAATATCTTAGCAAACAGAATTCCTCCTGCTAACCTGCAAAATTGATCCATTCCTGAATAAGAATACAACATTCTCTTACATTTATTTAATCTAATCCTTTAATCATAGAATGTGGGAAATCACTTGCCATCATATTAGACAAGAACTTAAATTTCCAAACTCACATTAATGCAATAGGTTAAGGGTTACAGGCCCAGGTGAGACATCTCATCTGCGAGGAAGCTTCAAGCTATTTCCGCAATCAAGATTAGAATATAGCAACTCTCTCCTTCAGGCAGTCACAAGCTCTGCTTCGCCTCTCTGAAGTCAGGACTAATCCATCACCAGGCTGGCCACAGGGGCGAAGAAATAAGATCACATTACACCTCTTCTGCTCCCTCTAGAATGGCTCCTGAGAGAAGCAAGAAGCTTTTTTATATGCCTGCACCACTTACAAAATGGCCATGTGTGCCTGCCTGGTGCCATCTCAGTAGTGAGGACAACAGGAGGTCCTGACGTCCTCCTTGGAAACACCAAAGAGGTTGTGACTCTTGAAACGAATTAGCTAAGTCACTAAAAAGATGTGCACATAATTATTACACAAGAGAGAAGCAAATACTCTTCAAGACACACCAGAGAGAAAGACACAATCGCTGTATAATGCAGCCAAAATCTTATATATATTCTCTTATTATGAAAATAGCAAAGTCAATAACACATATGAAGGTTTATCAATAGACTGTCGCTCTAGAATGGCTCCTGGTAGAAGCAAGAAGCTTTATTATATGCCTGCGTCACTTACAAAACGGCCAAGTGTGCCCGCCTGGTGGATATGCCAGGCAAACTCCGCTCACTGCAGACTTTGGAAAGTTCTCTGCTGGAAGCTCTGGGCTCTGACAACATAGGATAATTCCTCTCTGGATGAGCTGCCACGGCCTGGGGCTCGATGCCCCCAGTCATCCGGACAGTTGTGTCTTTAGTGACCTTCAAGAGAGAATTTAATAACTTGCTCTTTCAGCATCCCTTCCACATGCAAGTGCAGCGCCCCTTTCGTTTTTCTAGGATTACTTCTCACTGCTCATGGGGTTGTCATCGATGGGACCTTCGAATGCATAATTTCTTAACTGTTCTGTCAAACTGAACATGTTCCTACGTGAAGTGCTCTGCGTCTTCCGGGTCCAGCTCACGCTTAAACAAATGCTACTAAAACCCCTGCTGTTTTTCTATCTAAAATGTCCTGGGCCTCCATGGGCTGCTTGTGAGACCACTCTGGAGCCAGGGGTGGAGAGAGTGAAGCAGGACAAGCTGTGCAAGAAGGGCTTGAACTCGGGTGAGGTTCCTGCTCTGTCCTCTCCCTCGCTGGCGATCAGAATGAAGGTAGGTAGATCCAGGAGGGACCCAGAGGGGAAAGGGGAAGAGGAGTGAGAGAGAGTCGCAGGTGGCACTCATCTGCTTCAGATATTCAGGAGTGGAACAGCGAGGCCGGTAGGGCTGGGGAGGTTTAACACCGAGCACAAAAAGGCGTAAGCGTAGCAAATTATGATATCAAATGGAAACAATTTAAGTGCTCAAAGGAAGTGGGGTTTATCAGACTCTGTCACGGATGATGCAGAGATGAACCCAACACCGACCTAGATACAGGTGCCATACCCCAAGATGCCACAGAATCTGCATGTCGAAGAAGGTAAAATGCACAGCATACAAGGTAACAGCCCCGCATAACTCCACCACACGGGAGAACCGAAAGTGGGGGGAAAAAAAAGGTGAAGAGAAGGACCACCGTAAAGAACTATCGTAAGGGTAAGCTATATAACTATACAAAAACTTGTCAGGCAGCTACTGCATGCTGATCTGTGGTTTAGGAATGCCCCTGCCTAACAGCTCTGGAAGTCATGGATCTAACCCGGAAGTGAGTACAGTCTGTGGTTTAGTTCTCCCACCAACTTGTTCTTCATTATTTAAGGCAACCTTAAACCCTCTCCATTTCTTCTATACAGATGTTCTAGGGACTTGCAGCCATAGTTGTGTCTGCTTATTTCTAGTAGTAGTAGAAATAAAAGACACACAACTACACTGCACAGCACTGTTGTCTCTCTTTTATTTCTTCGACGACTGACATGTTGGAATAAAACATGGACAACGACGCACGCGGTCGTAGATGGCCATCCAGGGCAGCGGGAAAAGAAATCACCGCGCAGGCAGACCTTGTCCAGACCCCACGCAAGCAGGCGGGCGACAGCCACGGTGAGTGAATGCAAAGCTGATGACTGAAAGTGTGGGAATGTCACTCTTGACATTTCTACACTTGACAACGAAATAGATAACTTGGCACTACCAGTGTGTCACTTCACATAACAGTGACATTCCTATACTTTTAGTGTACCTATGTGTGACATTTGATGTCATACACATCATGCCTGCAGCGGAGAGATCGTGGGGGAGTATTACAATCCTAATGCACGTCTCCCTTTTAACTAGTAGTGGAACCAGTTATGCCTGGGATCTCATTACGATGACTTTGAAGTGGAATTTGCCACAACAGTCGAGCAGCCAGTGTACCTTGTCCACAGTATCTGAGTAACCCACGGGCCACACTGGCCAGCCCTAAATGCTCCTTGGTGAGTCATGTTGACTGTGTAAAGGGTCCCCCCTCCGTGCGCATGATGCTCTGTGTGATGCTTCTGACCTATGATAATGTGCCTCAAACTCCCATATTCTCCGCACTCTCAGTGACGCTCATCATGACTGCCGTTTAGCTTCTGCATCTGACAACTTTAACAGTAGCAAAGCTTCTTTTCCTCCTGAATGATGCTCGGCACTATTGCTTGTAGGTAGCTGAGGTCCTTTCACCACCAAATTAAAGACACAAATCTGCAACCAGAGTAAGAAATACTGGGGTATATTCTTAAGGAGCTATCGCCAAGTTATCGGCACTTTATCGCAGCCAAAGTCGCGATAAAATTACCACCCCGTTCACAAGCTGGTGCAAACAGCCGATACCACCAGTTTTCCGGCGATTGCATCCTCAAAAAACATCGCTACGGATGACCCCGGCAACTATCGCTAATAAGATGCAGAGTAGGCGTTCCCGAACAAAAAGCCGCGGCAACACCACTCCACAACATTCACAACGACCAGCCTGATCTGCGACAAGAACACAAAACAGGCAATAAGGCGCATTAGCAGCAGGAAACTAACAACTGCTCTGACCTGGTGCAAAGTCGGACGACAACCGGCAGCAGCCAAGGAATCACAGCCCATAGCCAAACATGAAGAACAACAGATGCCTCCGAGCAACTGAACATGCAGCCTGGAGCACCAAGAGGGCAACAACACACACCGCCACCCCCCCACCCAGACCCCCCCACCCCTCCCTTCCGACAAAGAGAATGGACATCAACTCCACGAAACCATGACCCAAACAAATCGTCTGAAGTAACACAACCAAAACACCTAACATACAGGTTTGGCCATAAAAATGGAAACAAACATCCACATCATATAACCCCCCAAAAAAACTTTTATTACAGATGAAACAAAAAAAAACAATCATGAAGCGGCACGGCAGGTCTTCTCCGGGCATTCCGTAATTCACAGACTACAAGACAGAAAGACAGTTAAGAAGGTGTGACATGCGCCCATCAAAGGACAGAGAGGGAGAGCGACAGAGAGAGAGAGGGGGTGAGGGGGAGAGAGGGATAGAGAAAGAGAGAGGGAGAGAGAAAGAGAGAGGGAGAGAGGGAGAGAGAGAGATAGAGAGAGGGAGAGAGAGAGAAAGAGAGAGGGAGAGAGAGTGCCGAGACTGCGGACCCAGGCCCCACTGCTCACCTGCAGCCACCGGTGTGTCTCCAAGAGGGCCCACCACGTGCCGGTGGGAGCTCCAAGTCCAGGGCCCACGACCATGGCACCCTCCACATCATGCAGCCGCGCACCGCGGGCCACCAGGTCACACACCTGATTCTTTGTCTTGATTTTGCAATGGCAGAGAACACATCAGTGCACAGGGCATCATCGCAGGCTGCACACCCGCTCAACTCAATAGTTGCCACTAACTCTGTGACCCGCGAGGCAACGCCACTTGGCGGGAGGCCCGCACTGCCCTCTGGCTTAGGCCTACACTGCGGTCCAGCAGGGCTCACACCAATGCCACCATTCTAGACCGCCCGGACGGCGCATCATCGCAGGCTGCACACCCGCTCAGCACTGAAGGTGCCCCTATCTCAGTGCACGGAAAGACACCGTCCCGTGACGGTGTGCCTGTGCCTGCCGCAGTGTATCTGGTGTCGTCAAGTCTGTGCACCGCTGACCATGGACCCTTTATGATTGAGTCCTGTGGTGCGGACGCCATGATGTCACCACCGGCACTGGGCAACGTAACGTGTCAGGGCCCTAGGCCCTCATGCATAATGTATAACCACACGGAGACACACATTTGGGGAGTGAAAATGACGTCCAGCACTTGCGCCAGGCCCTTTTTATTGGCAGGGTCACATGTCCTGTGACGCCGGTGCCGAATGGGTGTGAACCAGCCGTGAGGGAGTGGCTGTGGCATGCAGACAACTAGACCTGTGAGCAGCAGATCCCTACTGGGCAGACCTGGGACATGTATAAGGGTGTAAACAATGACCCCGGGGCTGTGGGTGTGCTTCCGTTCTGGCCTGGACAAGGAAGTAACGAATGCGTGTTTCCCCGTTCTAGTGTCGGCGCCACCAGGCACGCAATCGGCAATGTGTCACCATGTGACCCAAGTCCAACAACATAAGCAACATGGACGTAAGGTGTAATCATTGACCCTACATGCATCCATACCCCCACACTTGCAAGATCATAGACATGAAACTCCGTTGTGTAAATGAATGTTTAATGCACATTCAATGGAGTGTTGTAGCTGGAGCAGTACAGGGCCATGCAAACCCCACTTTGCAGCGTTGGCCCGTGGAGGGCCAGCCAGAGTCCTTCAGGGAATGACATGTACATCAGTAATGGAGGAGTTCAGTCCACAGTCTGATATCTGTGTTATTGGTGGCTAAACAGATTATGGCAGTCCATGTCAAGGTCCAAGGTGAGTGTCACAGAGTGCATCCGGGGACAGTGCAAGGGGATGATGCTGAGGGCAGAACCAAGCAGAAACCGGCCATATGACGGACATGAATGCTACCGCTTCCTTCTGACCACGGGGGCAGATTCAACCGCATCTACCTTCTCTGCTGTTTCATGTGCCTCACATGTGGGTGGTGGTGTTCTGTCTCCAGCACTGTGTGGCACTGACACATCAGGGGCCGGAGATGTGGATGGAGTGGTAGCAGCAGCATACATCAGCGTCAGGCCTTGTGGCAGCAATGCCATGAGGATGGTCTTTATGGCATTAAGGGACCCAGCTAACTCTCGCTGGTGTGCAACCGTGTCAGCCGCTGTTTCTGCACGCTTATGCTCCTTGTCCTCCATGAGCCTCCGCATGAGTCCCAACTCCCGGGCGAGCTTGCTGGAGCCACTATGACTTGGCCAGTCATTCCTGCCTCTGATTCAGGACCCTGGTGATGTCAGCCATGTTTCGTTGGAGAGCATGGAGCGGACTGTCGGTGTCTGTTAGGGACTGTGAATGTTCCCTGATGGGACTTAGACACCCACGTATGGCATCTAATTTGGCTGCCATGTGGTCAAACCCCACATGCACTTGTTCGGTCAGCTTCTCCTGGCACCCCTACACACGGAGTTGGAAGGCCATATGTTCGTCGTGGCGGTCCTAGGAGGCAGCCGTAGTGGTGGGTGCTGCCTGCTGTATGTACTGTGCAGGTGGTGGATTCTCCTCGTAGCAGCTGGGCTGCCCTGCTCCTGGAAATGGGCTGCGGAGGCTGTCTATGAGCTGTTGGAGGGCGTCAGAGTCGAAGGACTGGTTGTCCTCTTCGTCATCAGGGAAGAGAGGTTGGGACTGCTCTGCAGGAGGTGTTGAATTTGCCTCTGCAATGTGAAGGGGAGATGCAGTTTAACATTGTGTTCACATGTATGTTGACGCATTGTACATGTTTACATGCAGACTGAATGACAGTGTACATTGTTACTGTTTGTGGGGAGCTGCCTATTTGATGTGGGACAGTGGACATTTCGACAACTTCACGGATGTGTGTTTGTACTTTTACATTGTTAACTCACATTTCCCTGCGATGCCATATGTGATTGGCCAGTTACTGTACAGAAGCGGGACCAGTTGTGTCCCCTGTTCTGTTGTGGACGTGTTGCGGATTATGCCACATCGTTGTCAATGTTGATGTGCTCTGCATGTGATGTGTGTGCCGCTTTTTGGGGGAGTCGCACCTGCAGCTCTGATTTGGCTGCCCCTGACCCCTTACATGTGGTGTGCCTCTGACTTCTGTGCTTCTACAGTGCTGGGATGTTGCATTCTTGGGTGCATTGGTATCTTGGTGGGAGTTTGGGGTCTGGGGCATGGTTTGTCTGAAGATGTGCTATTCTTACTTGTGCATGTGTGCCATTGTGCCCATCTCCCCCCGTTCCCCAGTCCCTGGTCGTTACCCATCCTGTTGCTGTTGTGTCCGGTCCTGTTGAGCAGTGTCCGGGCCCCCAACTCCTGCCACTGTCTCCCCACTGATGACTGTGGACACCATTTCCTCCATCTCATCCAGTTCCTCCTGTGGAGCTGGACTCCCACCTCCAGTCTGCATTGCTGCCTTCCGGTTGTTTGCGAGCTTCTGCTTGGTTTTGCGCTTGACATCATTCCAGCGCCTCTTGACCTCTTCCATTGTCCTCTTCAGCACTCCGACTGCATTCACCTTGTCCACTTTGGTCTGCCATATTCCATTTTTAGTTGCCAGTGATACAGTGGAGGTGACGAACAGTAGTTAATGGTGTTCTATCACCTCCGTTATCAGGATCCTGTTTTCCTGCGGACTGAACCTTTTCTTCCTACTCTTCTTCTCCTTGCCCTTCCCTGACCCCGAAGTCCTCCGGGGTGCTTGTGGGGTTCTGGTTGTCCTCTGCACTTGCTCTGGTTGACTCCATTGTGCTTCGCTGTTGTTTGGCTTTTGTATGTTTTTTTCACCTTTTGTAGTGCATTTTCCCGCATGTCGTTTGGGGATTGCAGGCCTGTGGCTGGTTTTCGCTGATTTTTGTAGCACGATTGGCGTCATCGCCGCTTTTTTCGCTTTGGTGTTTCGCATTTTTGTGGCGTCGCATTGATGCGTTGTCGTGGGACTATCGCATGGTGCCGCCAGCTTGGGAATACCACGTTGATACAGAGTTATTTTCCCGTGATGGACTGCGATGTGAAGGGTTGCGTTATGCTACTTTTGCGGTAATTATCACATGTCCTTGAGAATATCCCCCACTATTGTTAAATGGGGCTTCTCATTTACAAGCTTGCTCACTAAGCATTGTATTGGGACGGATCTGTGTTATTTTCTGTGTGCTCTCTGTAGGAATATCTGTGGGGATGACTGGGTATCCTTGTGCATTGTAAGGTCATTTACTATGCTTTAAAAGTTAATGCATTTAAACATAATGAAAAAAGTGTTGCCATTCGTTTTCCAAACTTCCTTGGGCTTTACAGCCACTTTATCAAATCCAACCCCCTAAGCAGTGGTCTGCAGCTAGGCTCACTTCAGAAGACAACTCTGCATAAGGCTGAGTAGAGAGGGCTTCAAAAGAACTCAGATTACAGTTTTACCAACACTAAACTCTTAAAAGGGCCACCCATCCCCCTCCCAGTGCAGTCCAGAAGGTCTGGAATGTCAATGGCTGTGATCAGGGCTGCAAATGAAACATTTACCCGCAGTAAACACTGCTCCTTCCCTGGGGAGGAAGCCAGGCCCTCGGCGTCTCTCTTATGTGGTAATGAGCTCTTGAAGCTGTCTGTGAGGCACAACCAGGCTTTGTCTAGAGCCTGTGAGCCTGGCGGGAGGGGCTCTGTGGGACCGCCCCCTCTGATCCAGAATATTGCTGTACTGTGCACACTTTTTATTGGGTGCATGAAGGAACAGGATGTGGCAAGGGCTGCAAATTGTCATTTACACGTCACAGCGCTGGCAGCCTACGGGCATGTCTGCTACTAAAGCCCAGAGAAGGTCCCAGAAGCAGAAGGCCTCATTGAAAGCTGATGTCTGGAGTGTTACTGCCCACAGGATCATGTCACTGGAATTGCCTGCTCGGTGCATGACACCAAAGACATTCCCAATAGTAGGGTGTTTGCAGTATCACCAGCACTCCTGTCAGTATTTTCCATAAATGCTTGTAATGGTCCAGAGAGGAATATATAGTGGGTAACTGGAATACCTGGCATTTCTTTCTTTCTGGAATTAATGCCCATCATCAGCCGCTGCATGAACTTCCATCAACCCTCCAGACACCTGCGCTCTGCCTCACTCGCTCACACCCTTCGTATCCGCGGAAACAACAGTGGAGGATGCCCTTTCTCCTACCTCGCAGCCAAATCCTGCAACGGCCTCCCCCGCTAGCTCCAGACCTCACCCTCTCATCTAGAGTCTAGGAAGGGACTCAAGACCTGGCTGTTCAACTGATCCACCCACAACTGCAGCCCTCGGCACCTGTATACCCTCACGGATGATTATCCACGCTTTACAAATCCTGTTTATTGATTAATTGAGATATTGAATCCTGGATGAGCTACTATTGTTCTCAGCTTAATGCTAACAAAACCAAACTTGTGGAAGGGATTCCCAGTGAGCCAAAGAAGCGCTCGACAGATCAGTGCCAACACTTCACAAACAATTAGTGCAACACAAGTTCATTGTGTATGGGGGTGCAGTGAACCCCTAAAATCTTACTCTCAAAAACTTCTTAATAACGCGCCCTCTGGCCGGGTGGTTTGGAGACGATGCTAAACATCAATCCCATGAAGTAATGTGTCCCAAGTCAAGGTACAAACCACATTTAAAAATGCACCCAAATCAGAAATGACTCACTCAAATTGTGAATTTTAGAGTGCAATTTAGGTACACCATGGAATTTTATTGCAAAATTTAAAAAGAGAACAATACAAAAATTGCAGATCTTACTTAAATCCATAAATCATTGTCATGCAGGTTCTAAGTAACAGTACAACACAGAATACCAGACAAAATCTATAATATGCTGAGTCCCAAATGTGCAGGAAAGTGAGTAAGGAATCGAACAGCATCCCTACTAGAACACAAAGAGTATCTGGCTCCAGTGCTTAATTTGTAAAATGTTAAGTGCCAGGGCTCTGACCGGGAGGCCACTGCAGTTTGCACCACCCATCGCCCCTGTCATCTCTGTCAAAACAGCTACTAACCATCTCTCTTGCATATAAATGCGACAGTTCAGATTATTCCTGGTCCCCAAAGCTAAAGGAATGGCTGGGGAGGCAGGTATTAGCAATTTTTTAATGTACATTGTTTTCCTAAACAACTGTTATACTGCTCATCTCTAAATTACATGAGCAGCGCCACCTTGTGGCAGACTGCCCTAAGTGTGGTGTTGACATTTAGGTGCCGGTGCCTAGCACCGGAAACCAATTAAGTGCCGGTGCTCAGCACCAGAAAGCACCGGCTCAAATTAAGCACTGTCTGGCTTACCCAAACACTTGAGTGTTTATGTAGAAAATCTCCTCATAGAACAATATGAAAACTGCAGAATGATTGTAGTGTGAGCAAAGAAATACATTGTCAACATATCAGAATTCAGTTTTTAAAACCGTCATACAGCCCTACCACGTATGCACTATCCCACTACGTGAAAATTGATTCAACCACTCTGACCTAACATCATCCGGTGGTATCAGAAAAAACTAGCTACATAAACAACAGTGAATCACTGTGAATGAATGTAATACTGCAAGGTGAAGAACCTTGGTAAAATATTACAATAGTGAGTCCGGGCTATAGAGCCTTCTTCGATAACAGTACTATGAGAAAATAAGCAAATCCACATCTTGCCTGACTACATTTAGCAGAAACAACAATAAAGCGTGAACATCCATTTTGAACAAGATGGCGTTGAGGCCTAACTGAGGCCTAGTTAGCGGAGGCCAGGAGAGCACACTTTAACAAGCCATAAGAAATTGTTTCAATGGCAATAGAATCAATTTGACATATACATGTGAAATCAATGTAAACTAATATTCTTCTCATGTGTTAATAATGAACATTTTTCATTGGGCTTCCGCAAATATATCAGTCAAGATGTGCGCATGGCTCATTAACATGTCTGTAGCCTTTTTATCCAGGGTCAGTGCGAAATCTTGCTGTTACGCTCAGGGGCGGCTCCTCCATTGGACTGGAGGAGCATCACCTCACTTAAATACCCCCAGAAAAGCCCAGAGAAGAAAAATAAAATGGTAAAGAAGTTAATTCATTACCATTTTATTTTTCTTCTACGCATCCAGATTCAGGGAGGGGCAGGCCTGCTGAGTGGCAGCAGTGGTGGGCTGCCTCCACACTAGTTTATAGTGCGCATATCCGTTTGGCTGGCACCCTTGCGACGGCCAGCCTGACATGCGCACTATGAACCTCTAAAACCATCTATCTTAGACAGCTCTGTTAAGAGCTACCACAGGCCTCGACTGTCCTCAGGAGCGCCGAGAGATGCCGCTCCCTCCAATCCAGGCGCTGCTGTCATGCTGAGAGCAGCGCCAGGATTGGATAAGTAGGTAAGCTGGGGCCCTGGCTTGATGCCGGAAAAGAAGAGGACCGAAGCGAGGAGGATGTGCCTGCACAAGCAGAAAAGTGCGTTTTCATTTATTTCATGTGTATTTATGTTTTGTATTTATTTTATGCCCTCACCCATTTTCACCCTCTCCAATCGGTATACTTACCAGCTGCCACTGTTTACACTGTACTCCGGCAGTTGTACTTTTTGTAGGATTATTTTATGATTTTTTACTGCTGCAAAAGAATAGAATATTTTTTTTACTTAATTGAAAACAAACTCGAACGAGCTACTTACCATTAGGCCCTATTGTCACAAATGTAACTCACTCATGTTCCACCGGAACCATTGGGTTGTTTAAAGAACCCTCACCCACCAACCTAGTTCGTGGCATGCTTCATCATTGGGTTACTGCACAAGATGCCTAGCGCATCCTGGGTGTGCTGCGACGCCTGATTACAGCACAGCTGGATTTTTATTATGGAGTTGTGAATTTATGAGTGGTTTTAAAACTACCTCAAGGTTGTCCGTACCAATTGAGATTTTTACTACTGGATACCCTGAGTGGTTAAATTAAAAGCAGTGGATGTAGGGTGCAAGAAGAAGGGTCTCACACTTCAGGGTGTGTGGATGACATGTTTCAGCCAATTATGAGTGCTATTAAGTCACGGTGGCTTTCTTCAGGTCCAGGTGTACTAGAAACCAGCCTTGTGTAGTATGGGCATGAAGGCATGCAGCAAACGTTTTTTAATGAATCGTACTTTACATTTTTCCCCATCCTTTTTAATATCTGGAGTGGATATAATGAGAGAAAATTACACAGACAGTGCTATGCTAAATTCCGTAGCCAACAATCATGCCTATGTAATGCAGACTTGCTCAGGGCATCGAGACACAGTTCACTCCACTGTGTTATCAAAAGCTATAACAAGCACAGGTCTATGTTCGGCACTGACTGAGTGCTCAGTCTCCTTACACACAGTGCTTAATAATATAATTATATAGGTGTGAAAATGAGGGCCACGCGACTCACACCATGCCGTTTCAACATCTCATATCTTTCTATGCCAGTGGCATGGTTCATTGATGAAGAACATACTGCTCAGAAGGCAGGGCATGTGCAGCACAAGCACACATGCAACATAAAATCACAAAATCAGGGATTGTGTAATGGTGATATGTGAATTTTGCTCAAAAAGTGATTGACAGAGCTTAGTCCTGTCTAATGCATACTTATGTCGCGTGGAGCAACAAATACAAACAGGATCTTCCTGGAGGATGATTCCTTCTGGAGGGATTAGGCTCAAATAGCCGGCACTGAACAACGGACTGGATCATCCTCATAATAAAAACAGCGAAAAGATTATCCGAGGCAATGCTGACAGAAATCCAAATATCTGAGAATCACTTTCAAACAACCATCAACTCCTTCAAGAAAAACCTGGATAAGGTGAATAAAGAGATTCCTTGGCAAAAAAGGACCCTCCTGTTGGGCTGCGCGCCCATTCTACTCGGGCCACAGCGGCTACTACTGCTTTGGGACGGGGTGTCCCTTTGCAGGACATCTGTCAGGCGGCGACGTGGGCTTCGCTACACACGTTTGCCAGGCATTATTGCCTTGACAGCCAAGTCCGGAGGGATGGCTTCTTTGGCCGTTCTGTCCTCCAGGACTTTCTGGTGTGATCTTGGTTCGCAGACCCACCACCGGGGATGGTATTGCTTGGGTATCTATTCTAAGGTGAGGAATCTAACTAACGTGTTTCTTTCAGATGAACAAGTTACTTACCTTCGGTAACGATGTATCTGTAAGAAACATTAGTTAGTTAGATTCCTCACCGACCCACCCATCCTCCCCGTTCTGCGAACTGACATCTAGGGTTAAGGTTGTCCTTTCAGGCCCCTAGATTTTATTTTTGGCACCAGTGTCGGTCTTTGCATGGCTCTGCGTTCCTGGCGCGGAAGGCTATGTACAAGAACTGACGTCAGCGCGCGAGGGCGGCGTCTAAGTACTCCGACGACGTCATCCCGGCGCACGTAAGGACTATTGACAGATTCTAAGATACAGATGTTTCAAAAAGATCTGAAACGTTTTTCATATGTTAAAACAAACCCCTATTCCGACCCAGATTACACCCCCACGGAAAAACAACACAACTCCACAGATAACAACTCATCCAACAGGACATCATCAGACACAGGGAGTTGGTCAAGTGGGGATAACTCTAAGAATTCACTCCCCTACAGAATCAGATGGTGCCACCACAGCAATTCTACCATCCACCCCAACCCGCCCAATTTTATGGCTGGGGGAACCCCCTCCACCAGCCTTTCCCCTCCCTCTTTTTTCCTCCTGGTCAGAGGTTCCCTTTTGGGCGTCATGAGAGGCAGAGACAGAAGAAGAAGAGGCATCCAAGTGCATGGGGAAGAGAACCCAACAGGGGTGACACCAAGAGCAAGTCAAGGGACATGCAACCAGGAACCAGTACACATCCAGGATTGTGACGAACTTATCCTCAAAGATACTCACAGAAGCGTAAACCAGAGTTTTGAACAAAGGCCTAGGGTTCGTGCCAACTGTACACCTTGACAAGTTTTGCCTCCACTGCAAACTAGCGGAATTCTTTCGAAAGATGAAACTGACAACCTTTTTTGATAAAAAAGTAACTCTCCACTAAATCAGAACCCCCAGGGGACACGGGTCTGAAGATCAAATCCACTTTCTAACCTCACATCTGTACTATCCCCATAGAAATCCTTATATCTGAGCAGGCAGTATCAAGCGCGGTAGAACGCATACAGGACAATAGGAATAATGCTTACCATAATATGAGTAAGGCAGAAACCTCAGCCTTGAAGGAACTTAAAGTGGACAAAACTATCATCATTAAACAGGCAGATAAAGGAGGTGGAGTAGTAATCCTGAACAAAGAGGATTACAGAACTGAGTGTAAACGTCTCGTAGAGGATGAAACAATCGCCAAATACTCCAGCAAGACCTCTCCATCCAACTGCCGAACGAGATTAAAAATTTCATAGAAGGCGCAAAGATCAGGGGGTGGATCTCCAAAAAAGAGGCAGAATTCCTGTCCACAACTAACTCCAAAATACCGTACTTTTACGCACTCACCAAGATTCACAAGAACAGAACTCCAACACCAGGATGCCCTATCTTCTCAGGTATAGGCTCCCTGTTGAAACCATTGCCACATTTCTGTGACTTCTTCCTCGAACCCACAGTACAAGGGAAGCTCGACTTACCTGAAGGACATTAAGGATCTTCTAAGCCTAATCAGTGATATTGAGTACGATACGTTCAACAGCCTATTACTGAGCCTGGACGTAGAAAGCTTGTATACAAGTTTACCCCAAGAGGAAACCATGGCAGTCATCAAGGATGCCCTCCGCCAAGGTGAATGGAATTACAACACCCCTAGAAGGTTCATACTTGACTGTGCCTGTCTTTTCATTATAAAAAACATCTTTGAGATTGAAGGAACCATCTACCTCCAAACATTTGAGACTTCTATGGAGAGCATCTTTGACTCCAGTGTAGCAGGGTCGCATGCCTTTGACTTCGAGAAGAAGAGCACCTTGAATGACGACAATCTCTTCAAAGACAACATACAATTGAGGAAGCATTACATAGACGACATACCGATTATCTAGAAGGGAAAGGTATCAGATAAATACCTGCAACAGAAACCTGAAGTTCGCCCATACATTGAACACAACTCCTATAACTTTCTTGGATGTTACCATCCTTGCAGAGGATGGGGGTATACAAGCTAGAAATTACCACAAGCCAACAAACAGGAACACACTGTTACAATTCGATGGTTTCCATCTGAGAGCCTTGAAAGAAAATGTACCTTATGAGCAGTCATTAAGATTAAGAAGAAAGTGCAGTAAGACCTCTGATTTCAACCTAAAAGCCAAGTCCCTTACTGAAAAACTGTGGGAATACCCTGAGAAGACAATACTATCTAACCGAAGAAGGGCATGAAACCAAAGCAGCCAGGTGAGGATGGTGGCCACAACTGCACCCCTGGTCTGTGTGACTACCTTCAACATGATCTCCAATCAAGTGACGAAAGTGATCAATAAACATTGGTAGATCATCCAAACAGGTCAACTGAACTAGGAGAAGCGCCTCTTTTCATTCAAGAAAGCAAAAAGCTTGAAGGACAGTCTGGTTTCTACCAATCCTAGATCACAACTGGAGACAAGTAGGTTGAAACGCAGCAACTAGGGCTTTCCAGAGGTAGTGGGCCATTACGCATGCAGCAACTGCAGTGTATGCCACATTACCACCAAAACACTTATCTAGAATCCGGAAAAGTTTGGACAATAAAGAAACACACGAACTGTAATTCAACCAATGTGATTTGTCTGATCACTTGATTGTGCAAGCTTTGCTATGTGAGCTTGACCAGTAGGGACATTACGACATGCATCTGCGATTACTGGAGTAAATGTACGCTGCAAAAGAAGTACAACAAGGATGGCAAACCACTTCCTGAAGGAAGGTGATACACCGAAAGACATAAGATGGGTGGTCATTGAACAACTCGAAGGGAGTCTTAATAACTTGCAGGATCTCTCATATGAAGAAGAACAATGCTGGATTTGCCGTTTGTCCACCCACAGGCATGAATTGCATGACAATATCCCTTGGAATACAATCTTGACGTAACTCACTTGTCAGTACCCCGATTCAGTCATAGAATAGGCAGTGTGTTCATACGAGGAACTGTATCTATTCATAGTGATAACCAACTACACACCCTGTGGACATTCTGCCAGTGTACAGCAGTTAGGCAACAAATCACTGTGATCCAGCACTCCACAAGATTATTTTATGATCATATAATATATCAGTCCATTCAGCAGGTGTTGTTTCAAAATTATTTCTTTATTGGGTTCTTCTTCTCTTTACATGTAAGCCTGGACCGCTTGATGGAGGGAATCTGCTCCGACACATTGATATTATTTTAAATCATATAAGGGTGAAAAACACCTTGAAGAACTATGAACAATCAAGTAAAATAAAAAAGGTAACTGACTTAGTCTGGCCAATTAGAGGAAGGCTTAGTTACATTTCGTGATGTTGGAGGGGAATAAGACGAAGCCCTTTTTATACTTCATAATTTTGCCCTGAAGAAGTCCTCTGGGACGAAACGCGTCGGCTACGCTATATGTGTCTTTTATACATGTAAAGAGAAGAAGAACCCAATAAAGAAATAATTTTGAAACAACACCTACTGAATGGACTGATATATTATATGATCATAAAATAATCTTGTGGAGTGCTGGTTCACAGTGATTTTTTGATATATTGTAGGGTCTCTGATCCTAAGGGGGTTTAGGGGTATTTAACCTCATGATCCTTGGCACCCGAAAAACATTAATAATTTTGACCTGACTAAATGATTTGGTGCAATTAAGTTTCTCCCTTATACCCCGTCTCTTTTGTGTATTGTACAGCAGTTAGGCACTTATTTATAAGATCGCTTTTGCATAAGATCATTTATAGCCCCTTAGCACAGAGTTTAGATTTAAAGTCTTTCTTAGCCATGTGCTAATATACTTATCCATTACAAAGAATTTCTATTTTGCAACAACAACAACATTTGAATATCACTTGTCTCTGTCATGATGGCACTATGTACTCAGTTTCTCTCAAAATAGCCCTCTCTAAGAAGATAAACCTTGCTACTGAACTCTTAGCTCAGGTTGTAGGTTACCTACAAGTGTCTCTGTGGAGTAACGTTCCTGACACTTCTTCTGTACAAGTCAGCCCTCAGAGTAGCACTTTGCCGCTGCCAGAAAGGGGTTAACTGAACCTCCCAGCGCCGCACGTATGACGCGTCATGCTGGGATGCGGAAGCACGGCACGGTTCCCAGACAGCTACACTACTTCAGTCGGCCGCAGCGGATACCCTGGTAGCAACGAGATCACCGTGAGGTTGTGAGTAGGCAGATTTGCAGGTGGATCACCTTGACGAAGTAACTGTGGGGGCATGGACTAAATATGTCTGATACCGCAATTGATACCATCTCGGAGCCGGTAAGAAAGGATGACATTATTTTGCACTTATGATATCACTGATGGCTTTCCTCCACAGTGTGTGACTACAGGCCCGCCCATACTGGCCGACCCTTGTTGCTTGAAATCCCTGTGACATAAATATGTATTAGAAAGGGCTAGGTGCCCAATTATGACTTTGGTGGTGCTGCACCGGCTCTCCATCGGCACAGCACCCCCAGAGCTGTATATGGACCACCCACCTGATTACGAGTTCAACTCATGCAGGCAGATGGTCCTTTTGCCTTTCCCACAGTGATTCCCTGAAAAAGGGCATCGCAATGAGAACGGCAAAAAAGTTCCGGCACTGTATGGACTGTGAAGTCCATGCCGTGCCGGAACTGAGGGTGCAAGCAGACAGGGGGGCACATATTGTTCCCCCCTGAATGCATGCCCATGGCGGGGGAACATGATTGCCCTGGTAGGCCCACTTTGTTCTCCCACCACTAGCCTTTTGGAAGCGGGCTCACTGCCATGATAAGGCTGGCGGTGGAGGTACTCGTAATATGCTCATCCAGTGAATGACATGTACATGCCTGAATAAGAAGGCCCGTGAGCTACAGTGAAATAAAGAGGCACTATATATGGGCCCTTATTACCAAGTCGACGTTTCATATAGAGCGAGGTGCACATTTATACAGTTAATGAAATAATATCTGGCTGCTATAAAATAATATACACGATCACTACCGTTATAAACACATCAAATTCACGTCTGGGTTTCGTGTCTGTAAATCTGCCCGGCGTCCTGTATTATATATGTAATGTATTGAGGGACTGCATCTCCGGCAGGCGTTAGACAGAGGCAGGGCACTTTTATTTAAGGGGTCATATTTATGGAAGAATGCGCGTATGGTGTAAGTGTGCGTGTTTTCTAAGGAGCATTGGATGTGATGTCTCTGTAAGCAGAGGAGTCCATGTTTCTATGGATCTATTGTTGAGCCGTGCCTACATTTGAAGGTTAAGCTTTTAATCTGCGTGTTCTCCACCCGCAGAAGTGCCCAACCTGTGAGCCCCCTCTTTGTTGCCAAAAGCTCTCATCTATGTGCAGAATTAATATCACACAGCTGGGAGTACTTTTCTGTGCAACTTGTGCAGGTGAAGAAAATGTATCTGGAAAGATGTGTGCAGGTAAGTCAATAGAAATAAGTGCCGGTGCTAAGCACCAGAAACCACTGGCACAAATTAAGCACTGGCTTGCACCGCACGTGCCCTGCCATCAGATTAGTATGCTCTTCATCAATGAACCACAGCATAGAAAGACATGAGATGTCGGAACGGCGTGGTATGAGTCGTGCGGCCCTCCTTTTCACACGCATGCAATTATAGTATCAAGCACTGTGTGTGAGGAGACTGAGCACTCAGTCAGTGCCGACCATGTATCAGTGCTTGTGATAGCGTTTGATAACACAGTGGAGCGAACTGTGTCTAGACTAGGCCTGGGCTAAAATTCCGTTCCGCTCGCGGAAATTGCGATAATTTGACATTTTCGCGTTCCGCGGAGAGCGCGAAAATGTCAAAATTTACGCAATCCGCATTTTACCAGAAATTTTTTGCTTGCTCGCGCTGTAAAATAATACATTCTCGCATGCGCGCGATCGCCTTACCTGAATCCCCTCGTTCGCCGACAAGTTTTCCCGATCCGGTCGCGTTCTCCACGAGATGTTGGATTGTTGCTAGCCATTTGTGCTGTCTCGCGACAGTTCGCGCCCGCAGTAACGTAATTCGTCGCGCGATCACGTCTTTCTTCTCGCGATCATGCACCACGAGACAAGTGAAAACAAGATGGCCGCGCCCGCGAGCAACCGCATGGGTAAGTTGGCGAGCCGCGACCACGCAGAAAATACCGCGAACGGGCGGGAAAAAAACGTCCGCATCTTCGCGATATTTCCGTGTGTTTGCGGAGATTTTTAACATTTTCGCGATAATTTGCGAAAGTGAATTTCGCAAATTCCGCCCACCCCTAGTCTAGACCCCCTGGGCACCCCTGCATGACATTGGCATGATTGTTCGTTACGGAATTTACCACAGCACTGTTTGCTACCGTTGTTTGTGTAATGTTCTCCCATTATATCCACTCCAGATATTTTTTTAAAGGATGGTGAAAAACGTAAGTTGCGATCCATTAAAAAACTTTCACTGCATGCCTTAGTGCGTATGCCCGCACTACACTAGGCTTGTTCCTAATACACCTAGTCCTGAAGAAAGTCACTGTGACTTAATAGCACTCACAATTGGCCGAAACATATCGACCGCACACTGTGATGTGTAAGACCATTATTCTCCCACCCTACATCCACTGCTTTTAATTTACCTACCCAAGGTATGCATTAATAAAAATCTCGATTGGCACAGACAACCTTGAGGTAGTTCTAAAACCACTCATTAATTCACAACCACATTATAAAAATCCGACTCTGCTGTAATCAGGCGTCGCAGCACACCCGGGATGCGCTAGGTATGTTGTGTGGCACCCAATGATGAAGCATTCATTCCACCAACTAGGTTGGTGGGTGAGGGTTCTTTTAAATAACTCAACGGTTCCCCATCAGCCTGGGACGACTCTTGGTGGCCCACGTCACTAGGCACAGCCCCGGAAACCACGGACCACGCACGCAACCTGGGGGTCATCCTCGACTCCACTCTCTCCATGACCAGGCAAGTCAACGCCGTCTCCGCGTCCTGCTTCAACACCCTCCGTATGCTCCGCAGGATCTTCAAATGGATCCCCCTCGACACGAGAAAAACCGTTACCCAGGCCCTCATCACCAACAGACTCGACTACGGGAACGCCCTCTACTCAGGAACTACAAACAAGCTCCTGAGACGACTCCAACGCATCCAGAACGCCTCGGCCAGACTCATCCTCGACATCCCCCGCCGCAGCCACATCACACTCCACCTGAGAGGCCTGCACTGGCTCCCCGTCAACAAAAGGATCACCTTCAAGCTCCTGATCCACGCACACAAAGCACTGCACAACACCGGACCCACCTACCTCAACAACCGACTCAGCTTCCACACCCCCACCCGAAGCCTCCGCTCAGCCAACCTCGCCCTCGCCACAGTCCCCCGCATCCGGAAAACCACCGCCGCCGGCAGATCCTTCTCCTACCTCACCGCCAAGACCTGGAACTCTCTCCCCACCACCCTGCGGCAGACCCAGGACCTGCCGGCCTTCAGACGACTCCTCAAGACCTGGCTCTTCGACCAGTAGCACCCCCCCCCCCCCTCCCCAGCGCCTTGAGACCCTCTCGGGTATGTAGCGCGCTTTACAAATGCAGTGATTGATTGATTGATTGATTGATTGAACATGAGTGAGTGACATTCGTGACAATAGGGCCTAATGGTAGCTCGCTCGCTCTTTGTTTTTCATATATTAAAAGGGAAGAGGAAGGAACCTACTTGCATCTTCCCGCTCTCTTTTTCTGATTATTCTGGTATTTTAATTGGCCTTTGCTGAATGATTTTAGTTTTACATATGAGAGAAATTACAATGTTTTTATTAGCCAAACAGTAAAATGTATTTCATATCATTTCTTTTCACATTGTTGGCTAGTATGTGTGAGGTTCCTGACCACACAGAGCGATCCGTTCTGTTGCTTGAGGGGTCCTTGTCAAAGAGGAAAAATCACACACAGGAGGACCAACGCAGCTTCCATATTTAAATAACATAATTAGTCCCGTTTTTTATCAAAATCAGATGCTTGGAATCCATCACAGTCCCATTAACTCCTGTGTAAACAGCCCTCCCGCGCTCACAGGCATACATCAGCTGCTAACACACTCTGATTGCATCTGTACACAACCATCAAGCACACATCAAACACACCTCACAACTGCTTTCTAGCCTGCGCCTATTAATTCTTTCTGCTTTCACTGGTTTGAACGCTTGCCTGCACGTGGATGACGCGTATAAGCAAAGGGGGTCTTTAATTAATCAGTGGCAGTGGGCTGCGCAGGGTTTGATAAACTCTCATGAGCGCTGGTGCTGCCGCAGTTTTACAATCCGCGCTCTGCTGGGAGCGGAAAGTGAACCTGATGTTAATGAGACACATGAAAACCATTAAAAACAGGCGCACAACACCCGGTAGCCACGCGCCCTGGGGACACCCCGCCATCCGCACGGGCTGACGTTTTAGGGTCTCTCTCGCTCAGCTGAAACCCCACGAGGCGGAAGAGGCCGGGAACTATTTAAATGATGAATTACACGTGTCTCGAAGTCAGACCGCTTGCAATCATTAGGCTAATCTGTTTTTTCCTTTTTAAGGGTGAGCCGTAAGGGAATCCTTTTCATGCTTTTCGGTGAAGGGTTGTGGCAGTGCGTACGTCTCACGTTACAGAATACAGCAAGGATACAGACACAACGTTTAACTGTTGAGTGACCCTTGTAACCAATTGCATCAGTGGGCGTGGCACTAACATATTTACAAAGAGCTTTTGTGTATGATAGAAGTCACATGTATAAAGCCGTACATTGAAAATATATTAATCCATACATTGATACGATACAAGCAGGTCTTTAAGTGGGATGAAAAAACTGGAGGGTCTCTCAAAGAGGCGTGGCCAATGTAATTAAGGGCGCGGCTTAAAAACACGTAAGCTAAAATCTGTGCTTAGGATACTGTGCTGCCTGACTTGTATTTTGCTGTTTCTGTCATTGCATCTAGAAATATGATACAACAAGTAACATCATACCTACAAGAAGTCAGTACTATTGGCTTTGTCAATCAATCAATACATTTGTAGAGCGCACAACTCACCCGTGCGGGTCTCAAGGCGCCGGGGGCGGGTGGTGCTACTGCTCGAACAGCCAGGTCTTGAGGAGTCTGCTGAAGGCCAGCAGGTCCTGGGTCTGTTGTAGGCTGATGGGGAGGGTGTTCCAGGTTTTTGCAGCGAGATGAGACAATGATCTGCCGCCGGCGGTCACTCGACGGATGCGGGTGACGGTGGCGAGGGCGAGGTCAGTGGAGCGAAGCTGGTGGTTCGGGGTGTAGAAGGTGAGTCGGTCTTTGAGGTACGCTGATCCGGTGTTTTGGAGAGCTTTGTGAGCGTGGGTGAGGAGCTTGAAGGTGATCCTCTTGTTGACAGGGAGCCAGTGTAGGTCTTTCAGGTGGGCTGTGATGTGGCTGTGGCAGGGGATGTCGAGGATGAGACGTGCAGAGGCGTTCTGTATGCGTTGTAGTCGTTTCTGGAATTTGGCTGATGTTCCTGCGTAGAGAGCGTTGCTGTAGTCCAGTCTGCTGTTGACGAGGGCCTGGGTGACTGTCCTTCTGGTACCAGTGGGGATCCATCTGTAGATCTTGCGGAGCAATAGTTAGTTGCATTTCACACCACGACAATGTTGCTGCCCCTGAGTTTCAAAAAGAGAAGGGAAATCCATAGAGAAAATGGCTCTCTTTAAAGGATTTCCATTCCCCTACATTGCTCACCTGGCATGACGTCACTAGTAAGAAGTGAGCAGTGTGAGCAGCGCACATCGATGTGCCTGCTGTGCTGTCACTGCAGTACAGGGAAAAAACAGACCGCCTGCGCCATGGCACAAAACAGAGCCCAATAGAGACCCGTTTCAAGACCCCCTTCCAAAAACTGTCGGTGCTCAGACCCGGTGAGACCCGGTCCACTTAAAGCCCTGGATACAAGGTCCTTATATATTTAATTGCTGTAGAGCGCTGCTCTCTCCATGCGATAACTTCGCAGCACTGAGTTGTACAGAGGGAAAAGTAAAGCAAAATATATTAGGCCATGGATTGAGTCTAGCATAAGTGGTGAAAACTGCCAGATAAAGCCGGACTGGCCAGGTCACCACGTTGGCATGGTCCCAGTGGACTGAAGGCTAGCGCTGTTCCACGAGCAGGACGGGCTGCCATGGCCCACCCATGCCCACTTGGCGCCATTCTACCCACTGGCTCCTGCAGGGTGGGGCTAGTTTGCCCATTTTTGCCAGGGCTGGTTTTGGTTTCGCTCCCAGCGAAGGGCGAGCTCGCTCCTCTGTTCATATTCACGCCTCAGATATCCATGTGTCAGAATGACTCACCAATGCCCTCCTTTCTTTCTGTGGTGCTTGCTAGCACTGTGTTACGGTTTTCTGACACTTTAAACAACAGGTGTTACTATTATCAAGCAGTATTCAATTTATTGACCTGGAAAGTGTGAAAGATTGAATGAAATCTCCAGACTATATCCAGAACTCTGCAGCAATCACTTACCTCACCTACCCCACTTACCATGGACACGTGGGCTGCTGGTGGCCATTTTGTTTCCGAGGGGTCAATGGCGGCTCGCTGGGCACCAAATGAAGGCAGCAGATGAAAAAGGCTGACGTTGCTGTGAGAGCGATGGAGATTGTCTGGAGATAGCCTAAGACGTAGGAAGACATTCAGTCCATGGTCATGTCTTCAAACGCCAACATCGCTGAGACGAAGGCTGGGGTCTTGTGATGACCCTGCTAATAGGTCATCCAATGTAAGTTCAGCAGCTCCATTCCCAATCTCTTGAGCTTTAAGACCATTCCAGGTAGATATTATCAATGACTTAGTTCAGCAGCCGAGGCAGAAGCCAGTTTCCGCAAGTGTCAGCAGGCGTTGTGCTTGATGCATTTGTTGATTTGTTAGATTGCCCCTCAGCTCATTGGTAATAGATCTGTAGCTGTTTTGGATTCTTGGGATCAAGGAAAGTTTCTTTATGACTGGCTTGATGTAGAAAGGTGGGATGCATTACAGAAGAAACTGAGGATAGTTCTCATATTCTAGCCAAAGAGATGGATTGGAAGCACTGAGGCTCCTTGAAGACTGGAAAGGGCACAAGGCCTCACGGGGAGCCTGATTTACCATTTTGTTAACCAGTCGCAAGAAATCCGAATCATGCAAGTGAGAGGGGGTAACACAGCACTTTAACTTCACGAACATCTGCATGCATTAACTGTGCCAGATTTAATGCTGGATCTGATGTTTATGATGTTCATTTACCTAATTTGAAAGGAAATAAATGTGTTTTTCTGCACGAATTTTGCAAGAGTATTGAGGAAAAGCAAATTAGCGGCATGACTTACTTTATTCCATTAGCTTTTGTGTAACTTTCTCTGAAGATAGGTGCCTTGTGATTATTTGTTGTAAAGAAACCTGAGGGAGTTAAGATGTACTGAGCCACTTTGAAACTGATATTTTAGTTCAATCAATTAATTTGACCCTGTGTTTGCAGGTGGGGCTCACCAGTGTTAATTTCAAGGGACCGCCACTTGTTTTTCTTCTTCAGAGTTTCACCCAGAGCAAGAGCGATAAATTCAAACAAGGTGAAAATAAGGAGGAAGAGAAAGAAGGAAAAAAGGTGTCAAAAAGAAAGTAGGGATGAAAAAGAGACTGCAAGGGTGAGATAAAGAGGCAAGGCAATGGATGGATGTGGGGTTGGGTATTTGGGGGAGAAGAATCACTTGAGTGAGTGAGTGAGAGAGAAAGAGAGAGAGAGAGCAAGAAAACACAGACTGTAGAATGCTTAAAAAAAAGTAAAAATAAGTCCTTTCTGATGTAGGCAGTGGAAGAATAAAAATGATCCAATCAAAAGGATGATAAATGTAGGAGAGTAGGATCTGCTTCTTATAGTTACCCCCACTTTTCGCTGATGTTTCACTGTTAACTGATAACCAGGACCCCAGCCTAGCTGCTTCCTCTCTAAATTGATTACCAGTACTATAGGTACACTCTAGGTTGGATTCTGGGGTACCCTTATAACTCCCTAGTATATGGTATACTATGTACCCAGGGCATAGGTACCCCAGAGGCCTACCAGGGGCTGCAGCATGTATTATGCCACCGCTGGGAAGCCTTCCAAAATGACACCACAGGACCGCTACTGCAGCCTGGGTAAGGTGGTGCATGCACCCCTTACTGAGATATAGGTTCACTATATCGCTCCATATCGCTGCACATATCAACCTATCAGTCACCCCTATGGCAGGTCTTACTAATCCTGAAGGCAGGGTGCTGGGTTTTATGTGAGATAGTGCCCATGCATGAGCAGAGCCCCGCTGCAGCCTTCGGAACCTTTATTCAGGGGTTGTTTGTGATGCAGCCAAACCATATACTCTTAAGTGCATTATAACCAAACGGTAAATGCTAACTTTGGGATGGCTGCACGGAAACATGTTGTGTTAGGTGTCAAACACCTTGGAATCATACCCCCACACCAGTAATTGGTGTGGGAGTATGATCCCACCCTTCTAGAGGGAGAGACATTACTGCACCGGTGTACCCGGTACCAGCTAACAGAGCCCTGGCATCACAAAATGGATGCTGCCAGCCAGACATGAGTCTGCCCTCCTGTTGCTGGACGAAACTCCGGTAGAGGAGGCCTGGACAATAGGTTTCCTGTCACAGGGAGGTGTCACCACCTCCCAGACAGGCTTTATTGTATTGGGGTTGAGTGGGTGCGCGCCAAGAGTGCTTTGAAGTCTGCACTGAGGGCACATTTAGTGCCCCTTTGCATAGACCAGCTCAAACCGGTTGCAGAGGCTACCAGTCCCTGCTCTGGTGCAAAACTGGACAAAGGAAATGGGTGTAACCACCCCTCTTTCATGACCCTCCCATAGGTGGGTGCCTAGAGTTTGTCCCACCCCTTCCTTGGGTATAAGATAGGAACCTCTGGCAACAGGACTTTAGATTACACCTGGACGAAACTCTGATACTGAATCTTGGAACTTCGACGATCTACATTGAACCAGATGACTGAAGAATCTCCCTTGGAGTAAAGGAGTTACTCCCCTGCAAGGCAGGCACCAAAGACGCATCTGACCAGTTTGCATCTCCGAAGCTCCCGCCGGACTCCGAAGAATTTTGCAACACAGGAAGTGGGTTTCTGTGGTCTTAGAGGTCGATCAGTGTCAAGTCTAAAGGGGTTTGCTCAAAAACATCTCCTAAGTGTCCTTAACTTCTAAAATTCCAACCGTGACTTTCCCATAGAACGGTACGGGGCTCGCGGCTGTGTTCTCACACTGCACACGTCCTCTGTGGGTCTCCTGTGTCACTACCTTGGATGGATCCTTGGAGTCCTAGCGATTCTACGTACTCTAGGCAGCGTCTAGTCAAGTCGTGGTTCTTATACCACTTTCTTAATATATGGTTTGGTCCGCCCCTAGGGCCCATTGGATATTGTGCTATTTACTGTCATTTTAGAACTGTATTATTGTGTATCTTGGACTCTAATCTCATAAAAAGATTAGTAGTGAGTGTTTAGAAATAAATACATATATTTTATATATATCTTGTGTGGATCCCCTTTCATTTAGTAATACAAGAGGTTATAATCTGGTAAACCAAGCTGCTTTACACTCCTTCAAGACGTAGCCTGAAAGCTGCTCTCCATAGCTACCACTAGGATAGCTTTCAATAAAGGTTGTCTTTCAACCTATCATCAATAAGGGTTGTTTGGGCTGGTGTAAGGTGCCCACTATAATTAGTGGACAGCATATGCCAGGCCAACTTCTCACAATAAAGAAGCTCTGCTCCAAGGGAGGCACAAACTCAAGAAGATGAAGGAAAGCCATAGAATAAGATGCAAGAAAATGAGGTAACAATTAATGCAACCTGTGGGAAGCAATAGACTGGTTCAAATATTTTGCCCATCACTTTTGTGCTCTTGCTTGTTTACTGATACAGGTTGTACTACCCCTAGTTCTTCCAAATGTGTCTGGGATTGACACCTAACCTTGTAGTTGGAGATTTCAGTAACAATGACCAGGGCCAACGGTGCAGTGAACGAGCCTGTGCAGTGACACAGTGACTTTGTGACTTGGACCCGGTAAATAGAGGGGGTGGTGCGATGGCGGTCGGGAGTCCAGGGTGAGTGGCGGGAACCCCCCCTGCCCCTCCCATCTTCCCCCCTGCGTGCATTAATACTGCAACATCAACTGTGGTGGAGCCCCCCATGGCATGTACTGAGTGCCAGTGCAGAGCGGAGCCTGGCAGATAAAACAACTCACTAACGGAGGGGCGCGGAGGTGAAGGGCGACCCAACAGATTGGCCTGAGAGTGCGTGCTGGTGAAGTTGAAGGTCTGGGGCCGAATTGCGTTGTGTGAGCGGCAGTGGGTGTCTGCCTCCCTCAGTAATATAGACCGTGGTGGCGAGGAACAGTGTTCGCACTACGGTGTGGGGCGGCAACCAGCGCCAACTGGGAGAGCAGTAGTGCCAGCCGAGACAGACACCTGAAAATATCAGGAACCCTGGAGAACGGGGGACCGGGGCCCTCGGCTTCCCTCTGCTTTCCCCCGCGGCCCCATCCACCTATGGAGCCTGGTAGGAGAGATCCAAATCAGCAGTGTATTGCATGCTGGCACTGCATGAGAGAAATGGGGGGTTGGACACACATCGTCGCCGCAGGGAGAGGGCAGAGTCGCCTGAGAAACAGCCAGGATGACATCCACGAGGGGACCTAAAACAGTCCAAACTAACAAACTAGACCGCTATACGTTCCCCAAAGAAACGCAAGACCCACCAGCCAGAGATAAACGCACTGGAGAACTTGGGGGTGAAAGCCCGAAACACACCTTGAAAGATGTGATGGAGGCAATAACTGGGGTTAAAACCTCACTGGAGCACAAGATGGACTCAATCTCAATTAAAGTGAATCTCATTTGGGCATATCTCACCAAAATCAGCAAAAGGTCAAACAGGTAGAAATCACCATGGTGAGCCTGGTGGATGACACCACGTAACTACAGGGCGAAGTCCGAGAACTGCAAGCTTTTCGAAAGTTCACCGAAAACATGCTGGATGACTACAAGGGACACTTCAGAAGAACCAACATACGCATCCTGGGAGTACCAGAGAAATCGGAGGGTCAGTAACCGGACCTCTTCATGAAAGATCTTGTCCTTAATTACCTGCAGCCTAAAGGGCTGTATAAATTCTTTGTAATAGAGAGGGCACACAGAGTCTGCGGGGGTCGCCCGAAGCCAGGGGATCCTCCCCGTCCAATGCTGGCAAGAGTCCTCAACTTTTGGGGCAATGATGTTATACTCCAAAACACCAGGGTGGCCCCCCCACTCCGATACGAGAACGCCGACATAACCTTCTTCCCAGACTTTACCCAAGTGGTACAGAAGCAGAGACGATCCTTTGTGGCAATTAAAAAGAAACTCAGAGACAGAGGCCTAAAGTATGCAATGTTGTTCCCCGCTCGGCTCAGGGTGGAGGTGGAGGGAAGGGCATGGTTCTTTGATCACCCGGAGTCAACGGCCGAATGGCTAGAGACCCCGAGAGAATAAGACAGTAACCTTCATGGCCACGACAACCAGACAGACCGTCACGCTGCGGGAAGTGCAGGACCATGGAACGGTGGAGCCTCCCCCCCAGTGGCACCGGATACATGCCCAAGACGGGAACAGGTACCAGGGATCAATTACGGACCTAAACTACATGGGGGCACCTTCCGTGAATAAGGGGTATAACTTTGCAACACGACCCCTCTCTGGGGAACATACCATAGTGGACATAGAGGGGGGTCAGAGGGACGGAGCACCACGTACCTCACTTTTCTTCTTTTAGTTAACTTGTTGAGCAACAGGCACTTTGTAAGTTTATTCATGGGCAGTTTAGCGCCCAGAGTGCAGGGGCGCAGGGAGGGGGGTGGTTGGAGAGGGGGTTTACAGTTGTTGAATGTTGTAGTTTTTGTGTTGACAGATCAAACTGACATTGGTGCAGAGGAGACAGGAAGTTATGTAGGATCCATTAAGTGCACAGTGGGATAAAAGTGCCAAAATCCTGAGTTGGAATGTCAACGGGCTTGGTGATAAGGTCAAGCATAGCGTAATCCTACAATATATTAAAAGACAGGCCCCTGACATTATCCTGCTTCAAGAAACCCATTTGGTGTGCAACTCCTGTAAGGCTTTAAACAGGTGGGGCTACAAATTGGTGGCACACACTGGCTTTACGACCAGCTCCCGAGGGGTAGGCATAATGGTGAGAAACTCATTCCCTCTATCCATCAATTCCACATGGACATAGGGGTAGATAAATAGGAGTCTCGGGACTTTGGCGAGGGAACATATTGACGCTTATGTCAGTCTACCTGTCTCCTGGCCTCCAGAGCGGCACATTTAAAAACCTGGGAACAATCCTACTATCACTCCCGGAGGGTCTCCTGGTGGTAGGGGGTGACTTCAATGCAGTTGTATCAGACACCCTAGACCGGCACCCCCATGCGAGATCGGGTCTTCTTTTAGATGGCTGCCCAACTTTATGGAGGCATTAGGGTTGGTGGATGGGTGGAGAACATACAACCCAGACAGAAATCCAACATACTTTCCATTCCGGGGCTCACCATAGCCTTTCTCGCATAGACTACCCCCTGGTTCGTGCATCTCAGGTGGCCAATATACAAGAGATCAGACATCTGGCAAGGGAACTCTCCGATCATTCTCCTGTATGGGCATGTATAGTCCTGGATCGGTCAAGGGTAGGGAAAATTGCTCCCCTTAATCCATGGTATCTCTGTGACCCAGGAGTCTGGAAAGCATTACTCCAAGCCATAGATCACTATTTCCAAGAGAATGAGGGAACGGTGGACTTGGCCCAGACCTTCTGGGAAGCGTTCAAATCAGTAATATGAGGGCAAGTACTGTCACTAATTGCTGGAACGAAAAAGACACACAGAAAGAAATTGTAGAGACGGAAGACGAGGTCCTCCGATTGGAGGATGAGCTAGAAATAGAAGTCACCTATGAGACACTTCACACACTACAACTCAAACAGGAAGATTATAGAGTGTTGGCCACTGATAGGGCTAAAAGCCTGGGAAGAGAAAAACTGAGCAGAACATATGACCTGGGGGATAAAGCGGGGAAGCTAATTGCATGGGTTGACAAGAAGGAGTGGGCTAGTAGACTAGTTTCGGAATTGAGGGGTGCTGACAACACATCCATGACCGATACACAAGAAATTGTGAATCAATTCGCTAACCACTACCAGGAGGTATATCATACTAGTGGGTCATTCACGGAGGAGGAGTCTCAGTCGCTAATACAAGACATAAAACTTCCCACCCTGACAGAAGAAAATCGACACTTTTTAGAAAGTGAGTTTACAAATGATAAAATAGCGCAAGCCATCAGGTCGCTACACTCAGGAAAGGCACTACGACCCAACGGTATTCCCATTGAGTTGTACAAGCTTAGACCTGATAAATTAGCCGCATACCTCCAAGCTATGTTCGTGGAAAGCAGAGAGGTGGGAGTGCTACCAGAGGGTGGCCACTTTGATCGCCATTCACAAGGAGGGTAAACCAAAGACCGACTGCGCCTCCTCCAGGCCGATTTCCCTGCTCAACACAGAACCCAAAATCCTAGCTAAACTCCTAGCTAACCACCTGATGAAGTTAATTGGCAGCCTGGTTCACCCTGATCAGTCGGGTTTCATGCCGCATCGAAACACCGCGCTACACTTACGGAGAGTGCATGGGGTATTAGGAAGAGTAGCTACAATCCGAGAGGCAGCAATAATCGTGTCATTAGATGGGACCGTGGCATTCAACACTATCAAATGGCTGTATCTCTTTGCAGTCCTTGCTAAAATGGGGTTTGGCCCGAATTTCATTCAATGGGTACGGCTCCTATACTCTGAGCCCCTGGCGCAGTTTGTAGTCAATAATAAGAAATCGACCGTGTTCAAGCTGAGTCGGGGGACCCATCAGGGTTGCCCTCTCTCCCCTCTCCGATTTGCCCTTGCCCTGGAGCCTCTGGCTGCCTGGATTCATAGGGACCCTGTCATACGAGATCTGCATTGGTCCTCCGAATGTGAACACCGTATCTCTCTTTACGCAGACAACATTCTGCTTTACCTAGCCTCCTCGAAAGCATCATTAATAAGTGTATTGGATATATTGACCCTATTCAGGAGATAATCTGGGTTTTCCATTAATTGGGGTAAGTTCCTCATCTAAGTCCTAAAAGGGGATCCACCTACCCCACCACAGAACTGCCCACTACAAATCAATACAATGGGCTTCAAATACCTAGGTATCTTTATCTCCCTAGATCAGACACTCCGTTTTACCCGTAATCTTCTCCCTCCCCTGCAAAGGTTGAAACGAGACATAGCAAGCTGGAAAATGCTTCCGCTCTCGCTGCTGGGCAAAGCAGCCCTCTTAAAAATGATGACATTGCCTCGCTTTCTATATGCGCTGCAGAACTCTCTAGACCAAGTTCCAGCATCATACTTCAAAGAAATTGAGGGCCTACAGTGGGATTTACTGTGGGATGGGAAGCCTCGGATAGCTTTAGCCAAACTAACTCTAAATTGGTATGATGGGTGGATTAGCCTCCCAGATATTAAAAAATACTACTGGGCGACACATCTCGCAGCCATTAATCAGGGCACCTACGGACGCCCAGATGATCCGGGATATGCCATGGATCGGTGGCTCCTATCGAGAGGGAATTATAACAGAGCACTCTATTCAACACCCCAGAAACACCCCTTAACTGGGCCAACTAAACACTCGGTCAATGTATGGCACGCTGCAAATAAGCACTTGGGATGGGACCGAAAACTTCTGTTGGCAACTCCTTTATGGGACTCTGAGAGGCTGGGAAACCTGTGGGGACGAAGGGTTTTGATAACTGGGATCTCATTGGGATCTCACAAATCAGTGATGTATGGGTTAAAGGCGAAATTATACTGTTTGCCTCCCTGCAACAACAACATGAACTAGCCGACTCAGAACGTTTCAGATATACCCAGATCAGCCATGCCTCGAGTCCCATCTCCCAAAAGGCTATTCCCCCCCAGAAGCCTCGCCACTAGAGGATACACTGCTAGATGGCTACCTGCCTGAGAAGGCCATCTCCCTGACATACAAAAAATGAATCAATAACATGGAAGACCGTCTTCAGTCACTCAGAGAAAAATAGATACGTGATGGGATTGAGCTGGCCATGAAGAGTGGCAGGAAGCAGTGGCTTCCCCGCGGGAGATGGCAATCCAAGCTAGACTGAGGTTAGTCTAACTCAAAATTCTTCACAGAGTCTACATTACAGGGCCCTTTGGGTTCGCATGGGTAGAGCAAAAGGAGGAGATTGCAGGCGACAATGTGGAAGAGAGGGCACATTCATGCACATAATATGGGTTTGCGACCTCATACAAACATACTGGCGCAACATTCATGATATCCTTAGTGAAGTGCTCACACTAGACCTGCGCCCAGAAGCTTGGAGATGCCTCCTGAATGTGTGGGAACCCACCGACCTCAATAATTATGACACACAATGGGTCACACTGGGATTAATGTTAGCAAAGAGAGATATTGCACATCTCTGGGGAGCCTCGCAACCGCCTAGAGTAGAGGCCTGGAACGAAGACCTAGACTGGTGCATGTTTTGGGAAAAGTAAATTTAAGTAGCTCGGGCTGCCCCAGGAAGTGGGCCCGGATATGGAGCCCTTGGTATAGCTACTGAGGGAACAGCTGCAACCCACCGTAGTGCACTACCTCGGATGAGTCCCCTACCCCATAAAATGTCTATACAATGTACTGTTGCACGATTCTATAGGATAATGTATCTGCTGAAAGAAAGTGTATTTTGTAACCTCTGTATTGTATACTGCATGTCGATGAACAAGTTCAATAAAAAGAAATATAAAAAAAACAATGATCAGGGCGCCCATTGCAAAGCCTACTGTCACACAGGTAGCAGGATTTTTCTAAAGGCGGATTCATTAAACCAAACTTTGAAAATAGAGGTAGGTGAGGGTGCCAGTTTGCAGACGTGCTATGAATGATGCAACACAGCAGGGTCAACTTTAATCCCTGCCTTCTCTTAAGAAAGCCTTTAAAATGCCATCCCATTCAAATGCCTCTTTCTCATTTCACACCATTAGAGGAAAAGGTCAAATTATGGAAACCCCCTTTGTCTGGTCAGGGGGTAGTGAGCAGGGGAAATTTACATAGCAATTTTCAAGGCACAAATTACATCTATTAATCCTTTTTAGGTCTCGCCTACACGGCGCACATGCGCTGCTTAAGAGGGTCTTTAGTCGTCGTTCTTCACTTTTTCAAGCACTGCACTCGTGCTTGTGGCGGCATCCACCTTGCGGGAGCGCGCAGCGGCGTGCCACAAGCACGAGTGCAGTCCTTGAAAAAGTGAAGACTGCACGCATGCGCACGCACCACTCCTGAGCTTGATAAGATAAGAGTATACAGTGTTTTCTCAGGTGCGTTGTAATCCTTACCCGTCTCTCTATCTTAATTGAATTACTTTAAAAATGAAATCGATTAATATAAATTAGCAATGACGAGCACAAGCACAAGTGCTTTAAAACGCCTGCTGCTTGTGCTCTTTTGTAAGATGGGAAATTAGAGGTTTTCAGAACATGCGGATTCAAGTCTTCACTATAATTGTTTCTTTTATTTGTTCTGCATGTATTTTATTACATATAATAATGTAGTATCCTCAGAGCATTAGGAATAGCCACAAATCGTTAAACTCTGCAAACATGTATGGGTTTTATATTCGAACCATTGTCACAATGAAAGTTGAGCTTTAGAGTACTCACCCTAACTGCAAATGCCTTGCATTAATGGCTGACTCACTCTCACTGACTATCACACTCTCGCTGACACTCTCACAGACTCTCACTCTGTCACACTCTCACTGACACTCTCACAGACTCTCACTCTCTCACACTCTCACTGACACTGACACTCTCACTCTCACTCACACTCTCACTCACACTCTCACTCACACTGACTCTCTCACTCACACTGACTCTCTCACTGACTCACTGACTCACTGACTCTCTCACTCACACTGACTCTCACTGACAGACTCTCCCACTCTCACTCTCTCACTGACAAACTCGCCCACTCTCTCACTCACTCACTCTCTCTAACTGACAGACTCACTGACAGACTCTCACTGACAGACTGACTCACTCTCGCTGACAGACTCTCAGTGACTCACTCTCACTGACAGACTTTCACTGACTGACTCTCCCACTCTCTCACTAACTGACTCTCCCACTCTCTCTCACTGACTGACTGACTGACTCTCTCTCACTGACAGATTCTGACTGATAGACTCTCACTGACTGACTGACTGACTCTCTCTCACTGACAGATTCTGACTGATAGACTCTCACTGACAGACTCTCCCACTCTCTCTCTCTCACTCACTGACTTACTTTCCCACTCTCTCTCACTCACTGACTCACTCACTCACTGACTCACTCACTCTCACTCACTCGCTGACTCACTCTCACTGACTGACTCACTCTCACTGACAAACTCTCACTGACTCTCTCACTCTCTCACTCACTAACTGACTGACCCACTCTCTCTCACTGACTGACTGACTCACTCTCACTGACAGACTCTCACTGACTGACAGACTCTCACTGACAGACTCTCTCACTCTCTCTCACTGACAGACTGACTCACTCTAACTGACTACTCACTCACTCTCACTAACAGACTCTCACTGACTGACTCACTCTCACTGACAGACTTTTTCACTGACTGACTCTCCCACTCTCTCACTGACCGATTGACTCACTCACTCTCACTGACAGAATCTCACTGACTGACTCACTCTCACTGACAGACTCTCACTGACTGACAGACTCTCACTGAAAGACTCACCCACTCTCTCTCACTGACTTACTGACTCACTCATTCTCACTGACTGACATACTTTCTCTGACTGACTGACTCACTCTGACTCACTCACTGACTGACAGACTCTCACTGACAGACTCTCCCACTCTCTCTCACCGACTGACTCACTCACTCTCACTGACTGACAGACTCACTCTCACTGACTGACAGACTCACTCTCACTGACTGAAAGACTCACTCTCGCTGACTGACTGACTCACTCTCACTCACTGACTCACTCACTCTCACTGACTGACTCACTCTCACTGACTGACTCACTCTCACTGACTCACTCGCTGTCACTGACAGACTCTCACTCACTCTCTCACTGAATGACTGACTCACTCTCACTGACTGACTGACTCACTCTCACTAACAGACTCTCACTGACTGACTCACTCTCGCTGACAGTCTCTCACTGACTGACTCTCCCACTCTCTCACTGACTGACTCACTCACTCCCTCTCACTGACAAGCTCTCACTGACTAACTCACTCTCACTGACAGACTCTCAATGACTGCCAGACTCTCACTGACAGACTCTCCCACTCTCTCTCACTGACTGACTCTCCCACTCTCTCTCACTGACTGACTCACTCACTCTCACTGACTGACTCACTCACTCTCACTGACTGACTCTCCCACTCACTCTCACTGACTGACTCACACTCACTGACAGACTCTTACTGACACTCTCACTGACTCACTCTCTCTGACTCACTCTCTCTGACTCACTCTCACTGACTCACTCACTCTCACTGACAGACTCTCACTCACTCTCTCTCACTGACTGACTGACTCACTCTCACTGACTGACTCACTCACTCTCACTAACAGACTCTCACTGACTGACTCACTCTCACTGACAGACTCTCTCACTGACTGACTCTCCCACTCTCTCACTGACTGACTCACTCACTCCCTCCCACTGACAGACGCTCACTGACTGACTCAATCTCACTGGCAGATTCTCACTGACAGACTCTCCCACTCTCTCTCCCACTGACTGACTCTCCCACTCTCTCTCACTGACTGACTCACTCACTCTCACTGACTGACTGACTCACTCTCACTGACTGACTCTCCCACTCTCTCTCACTGACTGACTCTCCCACTCTCTCTCACTGACTGACTGGCTCACTCACTCTCACTGACAGACTCTTACTGACACTCTCACTGACTCACTCTCTCTGACTCACTCTCACTGACTCACTCTCACTGACTCAGTCTGACTCACTCTCACTGACAGACTCCCACTGACTGACTCTCCCACTCTCTCTCACTGACTAACTCTCTCACTGACTGACTCACTCTGCCTGACTCACTCTGCCTGACTCACTCTCACTGACAGACTCTCACTGACAGACTCTCTCTGACTCTCTCACTGACTCACTCTCACTGACTCACTCTCACTGACAGACTCTGACACTCTCTCCCACTCTCTCTCACTGACTGACTCTCCCACTCTCTCTCACTGGCTGACTAACTCTCACTGAAAGACTCACTCTCACTGAAAGACTCACTGATTTACTCTCACTGACTCACTCTCACTGACAGACTCTCACTGACAGTCTCACTCTCTCTCACTGACTGACTGACTGACTCTTGCGCTGTCTCTCACTGGCTGACTCTCCCACGCTCTCTCACTGACTGACTCCCTCACTCTCACTGACTGACTCTCCCACTCTCTCTCACTGACTGACTTACTCACTCTCACTGACTCACTCTCACTGACTCACTCTCACTGACTCACTCTCACTGACTCAGTCTCACTGACAGACTCTCACTGACAGACTCTCACTGACAGACTCACCCACTCTCTCTCACCGACTGACTGACTGACTCACTCTCAATGACTGACTGACTCTCAATGACTGATTGACTCTCTCTCACTGATTGACTCTCTCTCACTGATTGACTCTCTCTGATTGACTCTTTCACACTGACTCTCTCTCACTGACTCTCTCTCACTGACTGACTCTCGCTAAAAGACTGACTGACTCTCGCTAAAAGACTGACTTACTCTCGCTAAAAGACTGACAATCGCACTGACAGACTCTCACTGACAGACTCTCACTGACAGATTCTCACTGACAGACTCTCACTGACAGATTCTCACTGACAGACTCTCTCACTCTCTCACTGACTGACTCTCCCACTCTCTCTCACTGGCTGACTCACTCTCACTGACTGATTGACTCTCTCTCACTGATTGACTCTCTCTCACTGATTGACTCTCTCTGATTGACTCTCTCACACTGACTCTCTCTCTCTCACTGACTCTCTCTCACTGACTGACTCTCTCTCACTGACTGACTGACTCTTGCTAAAAGACTGACTGACTCTCGCTAAAAGACTGACTCACTCTCGCTAAAAGACTGACAATCGCACTGACAGACTCTCACTGACAGACTCTCACTGACAGATTCTCACTGACACACTCTCACTGACAGATTCTCACTGACAGACTCTCTCACTCTCTCACTGACTGACTCTCCCACTCTCTCTCACTGGCTGACTCACTCTCACTGACTGATTGACTCTCTCTCACTGATTGACTCTCTCTCACTGATTGACTCTCTCTGATTGACTCTCTCACACTGACTCTCTCTCTCTCAATGACTCTCTCTCACTGACTGACTCTCTCTCACTGACTGACTGACTCTCGCTAAAAGACTGACTGACTCTCGCTAAAAGACTGACTCACTCTCGCTAAAAGACTGACTCACTCTCACTGACTGACTATCCCACTGACTCACTCTCTTTCACTCACTGACTAACTGACTCACTCTCTCATTCTCATTCACTCTTACTGACTGACTCTCACTCTCACTGGCTGACTCTCTCACTCTCACTGACTGACTGACTCTCTCACTTTCACTGACTCTCTCACTCTCACTGACTGACTCTCTCACTCTCTCACTGACTCTCACTCTCTCACTGACTCTCACTCTCGCTGACTGACTGACTCTCACTCTCTCACTCGCTGACTGACTCTCTCACTCTCACTAATTGACTAATTGACTGTCTCACTGACTGACTCTCTCTCACTTACTGACTCTCTCACTCACTCTCACTAACTGACTAACTGACTGACCTTCACCCTCCTGTTATTTATGCCCCCCATAACAAAACAAGCATTGGCATAGCCAATAGGTCTTGCCTTCAGGACCTTATAAATGTTTAGCCATGCAACAGTTGATGCTGTTGTACCAATGATATTGTGCTGCGTAACTAAATACTTATAAGGTCCCAAAGGCAAGACCTGTTGCCTATGCCAATGCTTGTTTAAAATGTTTTCTCCTCAAGGCCACAAAAAGCTGTTGATCCATCTCGGCCTCTCAATCATTGTTGGGAGGAGCGCGGTCTGAGTGAGTGCCGACTCTGTCGGGTGAAACACAGAAACAGCCCCTCTCACTCCCTCTCCTCTCGGTGAGAAGCTCTTACAGGAAACCAAATGTTCAGGCAGACCATCAGACAACAAGCGACGAGGGAGAAAAGGGAACACCTGGAGAATTGACCCAGGAGTTTGGCCAATGACCGGTCAGACTTTGACATTTCGCATAAGGTTCCGATCTCTTTCTGACACATACGTAGCAGCCAGAGTAACCAGCTGACCTGAAAACACTAAAAAATAACAAATAATTGATCTAATGTGACACACTTTTTATCACTATGACAGTAAATCAACTGTTGCTGTTTTAGGGGGATTTCTGATGTTGTTAAACTGGAAGTAGAGATCTTAAGATGTGTATATTTATGATAAGAGAGATTTTCTCTCGAGTCCATCAAGCCATGACATCAGTCTGATACTACAGGAAGGTCCGGTAAAGCTGGCGGACCCCGCTCAGACCTCTCACCAACACGAGCCCCTTCAGTAGGTACCTGTGATGTGAGACTTCTGGGGTGTGAGAGAAAGGAGGAGATATAAACTGCCCTTGTCTTCTGTTTCCTACATGCATTGGGCTTGTGAAGTGTGTAGCGAGGCTACGGTAGAACCTGCTGGCCGGGGTCTATGCCACTGCTTGTGCCACCGTGGAGCTGTTGAAATTACACCTACTGCTCTGAATCTAGTCTGTAGGAGCATCGCTCTTGCCGCCTCCACCGGTCCTTCCATTCTCCATCTCTAACTGTTCTGTGGCATCACTGCCCCACGTCTTCACTGCTTCTGGCCCTTACACCTGCCCTGAAGTAGTGTGAGTCCTTGCCCACACTACTCCAGCCGCCCTCTCTCCCATTGGTAGCTGGTGACAAAGCTGAGCTTTTCCTGCCCTGTCAGACCTCTCCCTAACCCTATTTAATCCTCCTCCCCACCAGGACATGTTGTGGTGGTATTCAGGTAATGAGCAGAGAGGGGATGGGCATCTCCCTGTCTTCCGGTGCAGCCCATACAGCCTAGAGAAGGAACCCCTACGCCGTAGCCTTCCTCTGACACTCATCCTCCTCTTGGTGCCTTCTCAACTTCCACAGTATTACCTCACTAACACCTCTCTCATCCCAGCAGCAAGAAATACCCACTGTGTTGGAGTCACCAGGACATTGACAAATTGATCTTATTGATAGCCTACCTCTACAACGCACCTACCATGCCCGCCTGTATCCAGCACATGACTGTGGCTTATTCCTTGGTCAGTCCTGGGTGGTCTCTACAACACGCCTACCATGCCCGCCTGTATCCAGGGCATGACTGTGGTTTGTTCCTTGGTCAGTCCTGGGTGGTCTCTACAACACGCCTACCATGCCCGCCTTTATCCAGCGCATGACTGTGGCTTGTTCCTTGGTCAGTCCTGGGTGGTCTCTACAATGCACCTACCATGCCCGCCTGTATCCAGCACATGACTCTGGGTTGTTCTTTGGTCAGTCCTGGGTGGTCTCTACAACGCACCTACCATGCCCGCCTGTATCCAGCGCATGACTGTGGCTTGTTCCTTGGTCAGTCCTGGGTGGTCTGTACAAAACCGCCTACCATGTCCGCCTGTATCCAGCGCATGACTGTTGCTTGTTCCTTGGTCAGTCCTGGGTGGTCTCTACAACGCACCTACCATGCCCGCCTGTATCCAGCGCATGACTGTGGCTTGTTCCTTGGTCAGTCCTGGGTGGTCTCTACAACACGCCTACCATGCCCGCCTGTATCCAGCGCATGACTGTGGCTTGTTCCTTGGTCAGTCCTGGGTGGTCTCTACAATGCACCTACCATGCCCGCCTGTATACAGCGCATGACTGCGGCTTGTTCCTTGGTCAGTCCTGGGTGGTCTCTACAACACGCCTACCATGCCCGCCTGTATCCAGCGCATGACTGTGGCTTGTTCCTTAGTCAGTTCTAGGTGGTCTCTACAACGCACCTACCATGTCTGCCTGTATCCAGCACATGACTGTGGGTTGTTCCTTGGGCACGCCTGGGTGGCTTCAACAGCCCGCCTACCATGTCTGCCAGTATCCAGTACATGACTGTGGGTTGTTCTTTCGGGACTCCTGTGTGGTCTTTACAACGCACCTACCATGTCTGCCTGTATCCAGCGCATGGCTGTGGGTTATTCCTTCTTCTTTGTTGGTCTCTACTATGCATCTACCATGTCTGCCTGTATCCAGTACATGACTGTGGATTGTTCCTTGGGCACTCCTGGGTGGTCTCTACAACGCACCTACTATGTCTGCCTGTATCAAGCGCATGTCTGTGGGTTGTTCCTTGTTCTCCGTTGGTATCTACTATGCATCTACCATGTCTGCCTGTATCCAGTGCATGACTGTGGGTTGTTCTTTGGGGACTCCTGTGTGGTTTTTACAGCACACCTACTATGTCTACCTGTATCAAGTGCTTGACTGTGAGTTGTTCCTTGTTCTTCGTTGGTCTCTACTATGCACCTAGCATGTCTGTCTGCATCCAGTGCATGACTGTGGGTTGTTCCTTGGGCACTCCTGGGTGGTCTCTACAACGCACCTACTATGTCCGCCTGTATCCAGTGCTTGACTGTGGCTTGTTCCTTGGTCAGTCCTGGGTGGTCTCTACAATGCACCTACCATGTCTGCCTGCATCCAGGTCAAGCCTGTGGCTTGCTCGAGGGTCGTCTGTACAGCGCATCTAACATGTCTGCCTGTACCCAGCACATGACTGTGGGTTGGAAGCAACAAACCTAACCTGTGCATGGTTGGCATGCCCACGTGCATCGTTCTCTCTCACACTCTTAGTCCCATTCCATGCATACATGCAGCTACATGATTGAGCCACTATAGGAGTGCATTCCAACACTCTTAAGGCATGACACAAAAACACTTTTCAGATAGACTACAGGCCTAAGCGACACCTTGCCCATTAGAAACAGCAATACATTCATGTAAAACGCAGGCCTTGTATCCTCACTTAAACGCTGCGGCCCATGTCAGGATTGCAGCCCTTGTCTGGTTACTAGTGCACAGCACGAACATGCTTTACATGAGTGTGTGCAGTCAGTGCACCAGGGTGAGACTTGTGCATGGAAGGCTCCTGAACCCCTGTATCCAGCCAACCGAGCGTATGCGGTCATTATACTAGTGTGAGACTTGTGTATGACTAGTTCCTGGACCCCTGAATCCAGTCTGGTGAGTATGTGCAGTCTTTGCACCGGTGTGAGACTTGTGTATAGATGGTTTGTGACCCCTGCAGCCAGTCGTCTGGGCATGTAAGGTCATTGCACCAGTGTGAGGCTTGTGTGTGAATAGTACCAGGACTCCTGCAGTGTGAGACTTACTTATAGATGATTCCTGGACCCCTTCATCCAGCTTCCAGAGTGCTTGAAGTCATTGCACTAGTGTGAGCTTTGTGCATTAATGGTGCCTGGACGCCTGCATCAAGCCTGCTAACTGTTAGCAGCAATTGCACCAGTGTGAGACTTGTACATAGATGGTATCTGGACCCCTTCATCAAGACTGCTGAATGTGTACAGTCCTTGCACCAGTGTGAGACTTGTTTATAGATGGTTCCTGGACCCCTGCATCCAGCCTGTTGAGTGTGTCCAGTCGTTACACCAGTGTGTGACCTGTGCATGGATGGTTCAGGACCCTTGCATCCAGCTTGCTCAGTGTGTGCACTCTTTGCTCCAGTGTGAGACTTGTACATGGATGGTTCTGGGTCCCTGCATCCACCCTGCTCAGTGTGTGCAGTCGCTGCACCAGCGTGAGACTGGTGTATGGATGGTACTGGACCCCTGCATCCAGCCTGCTCAGTGTGTGCAGTCGCTGCACCAGTGTGAGACTTGTGCCTGGATGGTTCCTGGACCCCTGCATCCAGCTTGCTGAGTGTGCCCAGTCGTTACACGAGTGTGAGACTTGTGCATGGATGGTTCCTGGACCCCTGCATCCAGCTTGCTGAGTGTGTCCTGTCATTACACAAGCGTGAGACTTGTGCATGGATGGTTCCTGGACCCGTGCATTTATCCCACTCAGCAAGTGCATTCATTTCCACAGTGAGACTTGTGGATGTATGGTACTTGGACTAGCGGCATCAGACTTTCGTATGGATGGTTCTCGACCCCTGCATCCACCCTGCTGAGAGTGTGCAGTCATTGCACCAAGTTGAGCCATGTGTTTGGATGGTCAGGAACCCCCGCATTCCTCCTGCTGAGCGTGTGCAGTTGTTGCATCCAGCCTGCTGAGTGTGTCCAATTGTTGCACCAGCATCACACTTGTGCATGGAAGGTTCCTGGACCCCTGCATCTAGCCTGCTGAAGTTGTGCACTCCTTGCACAAGTGTGAGACTTGTGTATGAGTAGTTCCTGGACCCCTGCATCCAGCCTCCGGAGTGTGTGCAGTACTTGCACCAGCATGAGACTTGTGCATGGATGGTTCCTGGATCCCTGCATCAAGCCTGCTGAATGTGTGCAGTCACTGCACCAGCTTCAAACTTGTATTTGGATGGCTCCTGGACCCCTGCATCCAGCTTGCTCAATGTGTGCACTCCTTGCACCAGCATGAGACTTGTGTATGTATGGATCTGGACCTCTGCATCCAGCTTGCTCAGTGTCTGCAGTCGCTGCACCCGCATGAGACTTGTGTATGGATGGTACCTGGATCCCTGCATCAAGCCTGCTGAATGTGTGCAGTCTTTGCACCAGCTTGAAACGTGTGTATGGATGGCTCCTGGACCCCTGCATCCAGCTTGCTCAATGTGTGCACTCCTTGCACCAGCATGACACTAGTGAATGGATGGATCTGGACCCCTGCACCCAGCCTGTTGAGTGCGCGCAGTCTTTGCCTCAGTGTGACACTTGTGTATGGATGGTTCTGGACCCCTGCATCCAGCCTGCTCAGTGTGTGCAGTCGCTGCACCAGCATAAGACTAATGTATCGATGGTCCTGGACCCCTGCATCCAGCCTGCTCAGTGTGTGCAGTCTTTGCACCAGTGTGAGACTTGTGCATGGATGGTTCCTGGACCCCTGCATCCAGCCTGCTGAGTGTGTGCATTCATTTTCATAGTGTGTGACTTGTGGATGTATGGTTCTTGGATTAGCAGCATCAGACTTTCGTATGGATGGTTCTGGACCCCTGCATCCAGCCTGCTAAAGGTGCGCACTCCTTGCACCATTGTGAGACTTGTGTATGGATGGTTCCTGGACCCCTGCATCCGCCTTCGCAGTGTTTGCAGTCATTGCACCAGCATGAGACTTGTGCATGAATGGTTCCTGGATCCCTGCATCAAGCCTGCTGAATGTGTGCAGTCTTTGCACCCGCTTGAAACTTGTCTATGGATGGCTCCTGGTCCCCTGCATCCAGCTTGCTCAATGTATGCACTCCTTGCACCAGTATGCGACTTGGGTATGGATGGTTCTGGACCCCTGCAACCAGCCTGTTGCGTGTGTGCAGTCTTTGCACCAGTATGACACTTGTGCATGGATGGTTCTGGACCTTGCATCAGGCCTGCTCAGTGTATGCAGTCACTGCACCAGCGTAAGACTTGTGTATGGACGGCTCCTAGACCCCTGCATCCAGCCTGCTCAGTGTGTGCAGTTGCTGCACCATTATAAGACTTGTGCATGGATGGTTCAGGACCCTTGCATCCAGCTATCTCAGTGTGTGCACTCCTTGCACCAGCTCGAGACTTGTGTATAGATGGTCCTGGACCCCTGCATCCAGCTTGGTCAGTGTGTGCAGTCTTTGCACCAGCGTGAGTCTTGTGTATGGATGGTTCTGGGCCTCTTCGTCCAGCCTGCTGAGTGTGTCCAGTCGTTGCACCTGCATGAGACTTGTGCGTTGGTTGGTTCCAGGACCCCTGCATCGAGTTTGCTCAGTGTGTACAGTCTTTGCACCAGTGTGACACTTGTGCATAGATGGTTCTGGACCCCTTCATCCAGCCTGCTAAGTGTGTCCAATCGCTGCACCAGTGTGAGACTTATGCATGGATGGGTCCTGGACACCTGCATACAGCCTGCTCCTTGTGTGCAGTGGCTGCACCAGCGGGAGTCTTGCGCATGGATGGTTCCTGGATCCCTGCATCCAGCGTGCCCAGTGTGTGCACTCTTTGCACCAGCGAGTCTTGTGCATGGATGGGTCCTGTGAGGAAATATGAATTTTTATGGTCAATTGTGTCCCCTATCTTAGACCCCAACGGCTCCATGTACATGCTACAAGTACATGTATGTTCCCTCCAGTTCCAGCTATGAAGACGCAAATACATGTGCGTCCAACGCCAACATGTCCTCTTTCAGATCCGCCATGAATGGGTCGAATATTCCATTCCTAAGTATGATTGGCCACCGACTTTATATGGTTCACTTTTCACGTTTTACAGTTCAGGCGAGTAGGCCCTGAATTCTGCCATCAAGCCTTTTTCTGCTTCTACCTCTGAAATGCTCCAGCTTGGACCTGCATCCGTATCCATGAACTTTGTCCTACTCCCTGCGCGGTTAACGGTGCATGACGCGGCCTGTTGCCTGCCAAAAACTGTATTCAGCCTTCAAGTTATCTGCTCCGCTCCTCATCCAATGCATTCCTGTCTAGTAGCTTAGGTAAACATCCTTCCAGCTACCGAGCAAAAGGCTCGGCCTTGCTGTCTTTATGCAAGTAATTCATAGCCCCTGTTACCATGGAAGATTCCTGCCCCCTCGCATCTCATGTAGACACATAGACGCTTGTACATGCACTAACAGTCAGTATAGAATAGATTTCGTCCGAGAGACCTTTCCTTTTGGATAAAACAGTTCCTTAAACAAAGATATTAGATACGATTTGGGATTAGGTTGACCTGACCCCCCAGACTTCTGTCTCCACATGTAGAGCTAAATGTCAATTCCCCTTCACCCTCTAGTTGCACGTCAATCACACGTCATGCGGCTGCGCGCGCATCTCTGCCAAACATTTCTGCTGACACTGCAGGATTCTCTTATGGATCCACCCACTTGTGACATCATTTTAAATGACGTTTCTAGTATACGCCTGTTATTACGCCCATTTTTCATTACGTATGTGTATTCTTATCTGTACTATCAGCTGTTACGCCTCCTGCATCTGTCTTAATGCAATGCTTTTCATATATATATTGTTACTTGTCAATAATGTATTGCCTATTCCCTTCCTGAACCTTCGTGGTGATGGAATAAGATTGCCTGGTTCGAACCATGATTCCTTTGTAAGGAATAAAGCCCTTTTCAGAACCTCTAATACCACGGATTCTGCCTCTTATTTTGACTGAGTTATTCTTACTAGACTTTACCGCATAAAAAATAGTACAGGTAATTTAAATATTTACCACATAAATTGGCGCCCGAACAGGGACACTTTCTCATCTCACGCGCCGGAGGTGCGTTGCAGGCCCGGTCCCCTGCCACAGCTGAACGGACAAAAACGCGTACCCGCAGAATTTCCTGTATCTCCCTCCGGCCAAGCGGGGGTGACTGAGGCTGCGATCAACACCCAGACGAGGCGGTGAGAAGTGCGAAGTATCCCGACCAGAGCCTAGCTGAGAGAGCAAGATCCGAGGTATACAGAGGCCCACCAGGTTCCGAAGTTCCGAGTCGAGTCCAGTCCGGTCCAGTTCAGTTCAGTTCCGAGGCCTTCCGTTCCGTGCTACCCGGTGAGTACCATTGCTGGGGAGGCAGTTAGACGTGCACATTAATTTGTGCCGGTCCTGACGGGTTTGGGTACACAGATCCGGTCTGCACTGTTTTAGCAGTGTATCTGTACTGTTTAGCAGTATATCCAGTATGTTCATGTATATAATTAAGTATTATTTAGTATTAGTATTATGTCAGTAGTTAGTTTTCTCCTAATTATCATTGTTCGTTAAATGTTAAATGTCAAATGTTTTAATGTATTTAAAAATTGTGGTATGAATGAGTGTTCATTATTGTGTTTATTGTATTAATTGTGTTCAAGTCCAGTTCAAGTAAGAATCAAGTAGCAAGGTTTAAAGATGCCGTTCTTTTCAAAATTAAGACAGATTAAAACTAGAAAAGGAGTACTCGAAGAAGCTGTTCCCATTCCACCTAGGGACACTCCAGGGTATTTTATGTATCATAAACATGGCTTAGATGCCGTGTTATATCTTGACTTATGGGTGGACTACACCAAGGATCTAGCAGAAAGTCAGAGATGGCCCGCAGCTGGGACATGGGATGCAGATTGCATCATGAGAGTAGAAGAAGAATTATGGAAAAAGAAAGCCAGACAGTCACAGAAAGATGCCATTGAACTATGGCGTAAAGAATCGCATAGGCGCACAGAGAAAGCGCTCAGACTGGAAGAGAAAAGTAGGGAGAACTCAAATAAAGCCCGAGAAAATATATTAATTGAGGAAGGTACCCGAGTAAAAACAGAACAAGTAGACAGACAACGAAACACTCTTATGAATGGTATGTATCCTCTTTTGGCCGAAGGTTTACCTAAAGCCACCCCGGGAATACCGAAAGATTTGCCACCCCCATTACTCCCGATTAAAGCACATCCCAAGACCGCAAAAGATATTTTCCTTTCCTCCTATTTAGACGATGTAGCTCCCGAATATGTTAATGTTCCGCCACACACGCCACCTGTCGATGGTGCTCAACCCCGAGATCATCCGCCCCCAACTCCGCAACCACAAACTCCTCCGCATATTCCAATAGGTCCATCTGTTTCCACCGCTTTTCCTGCATCCACAGTTTCTATCTTACATCCCACAAATCCTTTTGTGCCTAGCACCTCAGAAGGTGCGACAGGAGGTGCGGCAGCAATTTTTGCCACGCCACCATCACGAAGTAAATCGTCTCTTAGAGATTTAGCAAACCAACGTACACCCCAAATAGCAACGTCCGACATGTTTAAGGAACATCTTGTAGATTGTGGATATGATCCAGTGCCCGGTAAAAATGACAGAATGCTGCTATCATCACTACGTATACGACGAGCTTCAATGTATTTAACGACACTACCAGGAATGATTACACATTTAGATAATATATATCGCTTTGTCCAAACAGGGCAAGGCCCTGAAAGTATTGACGAAGCCATGGAATACCAGAAAGTGGATGTACAGAGACTACTGTTACGCTTCTTCATAAACTGCTTGATCAGAGACAGAGATAGGTCCGAGGTAGATCAGGATGAAATGCAAGTACTTACCAGATGGGGTCAGAATATATCTGAGGGAAAACATGATAAACAGACGTGTATAGTAGCTATGTGCCGAAAGATCCGCAAAGAAGTAGAACGAATACATAAAGCCAGATTGGAGGCAGACAAAACTGAATCAGAGGGAGAGGAGGAGGAAGAATCAGAAATGCCCACAGGACAATTAGAAACGATAGCTTATGTAGGTAGGGGAAGACCTTGTAACAATACCAGATACTTTAATGACCCGATACGTCCGATACGTCCAGAATGTAACAGACATTTTCAAGCCCCTATGCTAAATACGAAGTCCCCTGAACACTTATTCCAGGCTGCTGATAAACTACTTCGAGACCGAAGGGGGTATCATATGCTCGATTCTATGGATGAACAAGAATTAGCCAGGTCAGCAGTACAATGGGCTGACAGTTCTGAAAAATACAGTGATGATGCGTTAGCACACACGTTTTTGAATCTTACCCCAGACGAACAGCGTTTAGCTGGCATATACATGATACAACACCTCGTTATATTATATAGAAACCAACACTCCGATCCTGGTCCCCTACCTGATATATTGATAGAATTACTCACGAATAAATGGAGAGGTTCAGGCACTGATTTAATTAAAGAAATTCTAGAATATCGACACCAGTACATTGTCTTCGTATGCCCAGAACATGTTTCAGTTCCCCCCAAAGTGGAAAGAAAAACGTATCACATAGACAGACAGAATCCCTTACGCGAAGTACACCCAATCAGAGGTGAAGACAATACTTTTAAACGCGTGTTTGTGTACACGCCCATAACTAAAATTGAATTATTAGAAATGAAGAAAGTAGTACCTAGCCATGACAAAGACCCAGCAGGTTTCCACCGTGAGATAAAAGACATGTTACTCATGGGAGAGTATACTTATCCTGACATCATGAAAATATTGAAAGTTTTATTGCCTGCCGGTATTTACGAGAAACTCAAAGAAAAGGAATGGGAGGTGGGAGACCAAAAGATAGAGTGGACAGCATTAGAGAACGAAGCAAAAGCCCGAGCTGCAGGTTCAGGGCTTGGGGAAAAGACTACAGCATTGCCAGGATTATTAGTGCAGGTACTACCACGTTTATTAACTACGAAAAAGGAAGACTGGGGTGCAATTTCAGCCTGTAAACAAAAACAAGATGAAGACACTAGTGATTTCTATTCCCGATTTGAAAAATGTTTTGGTATTAATAGTGGCATAAAAGCAAATAGTGAGTCGTATCCACATCTGTTTGTGACAAAATTAGTTGAGAATTCCCTGCCCCAAGTTAAGAATAGGGTATTAAAATTCGAGAGTACCTGGCAAGGTAACACACCGTCACAGATGTTACAAATGTTACAATATCATCACAATAGAATTAGAGAAGAACAAGAACACGAACAAAGACGTATGAAAGACACGGAAATGAAAATGCTTGTTGCTCAGTCAGTTCCAGCTGACGGTCATAAAAAGGGTACGACACAGTCCAATGATTCAGTAGGTCCTGTTAGAGGGACATGCAACTATTGTAAACAGCCAGGTCATTATATACACGATTGCGCAGTTCTAAAACATAATATCTCTACGGGTATAACGAAAGAGAGACCACGTCCGCCTAGACAGGATCAGATCCAACAACAAGTCCCTCAGCATGCGCAACCTATGCCAGTTCCACAACAGACCGCACCACAACCACAACAACAGCCACAGCCTATTGCTGCAACACAAAACACGACACAACAGATGTACCAGTATGCACAAAATGACTATCCAGAGTATCAGCGCTACACATGAAATAGCCTAGAGAGGGAAGTTGGCCTACCCCTTATTGAGGTTCCCGTAGATCAAGAAGGTCCTTACGTACAGAGTCAAGTATTAGGGAAAGACAGAAAGTTTCTACTCGATACAGGGGCAAGCAGAACCACTATCCGTCACAGCGAAGTCCCAGGGGTACCCTTCTCAGGCTCACAAAATATTTCCCTTGGTTTTTCAGGAAAGCCCACTATTAACGAAGTATCGCAACCGCTTGCATTCACAGTCGGTCCATTAACACGGACTACAGATCTATTGCTCACAAAATCATGCCCAGAAAACTTGTTAGGTATAAAAACATTGAAAGCTCTAGGAGCTGTAATATGTTGTTCTCCGGAAGGAGTACGACTATTTTTGCGTGACTTTAAGGGTCACTACGTGTCTAGAGACATGGATCATCGGTTACAGAATCTACCTACACATTTATGGGCACAAGGCCCCACTGATGTAGGTTGTATGCACATTACACCATATCGAGTCACACTCAAAACAGGAGTAGTATTACCACGAATACGACAATACAAGTTACCCCCAGATGCTGTTGTGGCTTTACTGCAAATCGTTGACGAGCTCATTGCACAAGGAGTGGTTGTGGAAACCGACTCCAATGTATGTAATTCCCCGATAATTCCGATTCTTAAACGAACTGATCCAAAAGCACCACCAGTATATCGATTAGTTATTGATCTGCGAGAATTAAATAAATGCATTGTACCACAATACCCCGTGGTCCCAGATATCTCTTCATTGCTAACAGCCATAGATTCAGAAGCAACGTTCTTTACTGTAATTGACCTCAAGAACGCTTTCTTTAGCGTCCCAATCGATCCGGAAAGCCAATATTTGTTCGGATTCAGTTTAAATGGACGAAGTTTTAAATTCGCACGCGCACCTCAAGGATTCACAGAAAGCCCCAGCATCTATAGCCAAGCACTGAAAAGAGAACTTGACAGTATCCACATGCCTGCTAACACTGCCCTGCTTCAATACGTCGATGATCTGCTGATCACCGCCCGAAGCGAACCTGAATGTGAAAAAGCATCACTGACGGATTTACATTTCTTAGCCGACAAGGGGCACAAAGTGTCCCCTTCAAAGCTACAATTCTGTGTCCAGCAAGTTGTGTACCTTGGGCACTTGCTGTCCAAGGGGGGAAGACAGCTTACACCCGACCGTATCCAGTTAATTGTTAACATGCCGCCACCCAAGACACAAAAGGAGGTACGGGCATTCATAGGCCTCACTTCGTACTGTAGGCAGTGGATCCCTCAATATGCATTTCTAGCAAAACCACTCATTCAGTTGACAACACAGGAGGCAGCGACATCGACTGTCCTCCCTTGGACTCAGGAACATACGCAAGCTTTTGAAAGCTTAAAGAAAGCTTTATGTCAAGCACCTGTTTTAGCAACACCATGTTACAGCAAACGTTTTACACTTTTTGTTACAGAACGTGAAGGTACTGCTTTGTCAGTACTCACGCAGGAACAAGCAGGATCACACAAGCCATGTGCTTATTTTTCTAGTACATTAGATCCCGTAGCTCAGGCTCTTCCTGCGTGCCTGAAATCGGTCGCAGCAACAGCTTTAGCAATCAGACAAAGCGACGCCATAGTGTTAGGACATCAATTGACAGTACAAGTACCACACGCAGTAGAGGTTCTCTTGAACCGGACCCAAACACAACACTTGACCATAGCAAGACTGACGGGTTATGAATTGACATTGTTCCAGCCACACATAGAAATCAGATGTTGTAGTACATTAAATCCTGCCACACTTTTGCCAGTAAGTGGAACAGACCCATTGGCACATGATTGTATTGAAGTCATTACTATTACGACGAAACCCAGACAAGACTTGACCGATATTCCATTATCATATCCAGACCTGACATTGTATGTAGACGGTTCATGCATGAGAACAAGTACAGGAGAGTTAGTGGCCGCTTATGCAGTCACAACAGACACTGAAATTGTTGAAACGAATTGTATCGATACCTTGTCAGCTCAAGCAGCAGAGCTCATCGCTCTGACACAAGCCTGTATTCAAGCCAAAGATAAGAAAGTCAACATATACACAGATTCACGTTATGCATTCGGAGTCGTCCATGACTTCGGCGTGCTTTGGCGAGAGAGAGGTTATTTAACTTATCACGGTGCCCACATCCAGCACGGTCCCCTTATTCAAGCTCTGTTAGATGCAATACATTTGCCGACTGCAATATCGATTATGAAGTATAAAGCCCATACAAAAGTGACTGACATTATTTCTCAGGGTAATGACCTAGCTGACAGGACAGCTAAACAGACTGCTCAGAATCAGACTCATACAACTGACACGACAAAGACAATAGTTCCGACACCAACACACTGCATGACAGTTAAGGATCCCGCTCTTGATGTAATTGACATACAGACACATGCTACACCAGAAGAAATAAAGAGATGGACTGAATTAGGAGGGATCCAAACGGATCAAGGATGGATGACGAAGGAAAAATCTATATGGTTTCTTCCTGACTCCATGGTTCAAGTCATCATTAACACAATACATAGTCCAGCGCACCTAGGAGAGAAAGCTATGCTAGACAGTATTCAACACATTTGGTTCAATAAACACTTGCGAGCAGCAGCTAAACAGAAAGTACGTACTTGTATGATTTGTTGTCAGTTCAATCCAGGAAAAGGCGTACCTGTAGAACAGGGTGGATTTCAAACCCCCGATCACCCTTTTGAAGTCCTCCAGATGGATTATATCCAGATGGAACGTTGTCGAGGATTCAAATATGTCCTCGTAGTTGTATGCGCTCTTTCCCGGTGGACAGAGGCGTATCCCGTCTCAGATTACACTGCCCCGACTACTGCCAAACAGTTAGTTCGAGAATTCTTCCCACGGTATGGTTTGCCCCGTGTCGTGTACTCAGATAATGGCCAGCCGTTCTCATCCGAGCTAATGAAACATGTTTCACTTCTGTTAGGCTATCAATGGAAATTCCACTGTGTCCGACATCCCGAGGCGGCAGGTCTTGTGGAGCGGCATAATCAAACTTTGAAAATTAGACTGTCCAAAGTATGTAGAGAAAAAGGTGTCGACTGGATAGTAGCTTTACCAGTTGCGCTCTTTTACATGAGAATGGTAGCACACTCTCGAACAGGGCTATCCCCGTATGAGGTGATCTTCGGTAGACCACCAAATATGTGGGGGACGCCTATACCCCGTAAAATAACTGATGTTGATTGTAATATGCTGACAGATTACCTGGCTTCCTTGATGTCTGCACTACAATCTTGTCGTTCACAGGTAGCTGCAGCTTTTCCCGATAACACTGAGGTGAAGCCCCATGACGTGGTTCCGGGAGATCTTGTGCTTATAAGGAACTTCGACAGAAGGAACCCGCTGGAGCCTCGCTGGCAGTCGCCTAAACTCGTCTTATTGACCACAAGGACAGCTGTGAAGATTGAGGGACGTAAAGGGTGGTTGCACTCGAGCCATATCAAAACATTTCATGGACTATCATCCGACTTAAATTATCAGCCCTGCATTCCCTCACAGACTGACTCAAAACTCCCCCTGGTTGACAAGACTGAAAAAGAAAACTATAAACTGAAACTAAGGTCTAGCAAGTCAGACAATTTGATTGTTTAAGTCCTCTCCAAGGTGAATCGGTTGAATTTGTCTCTGACATGTATCCTCTAGACCGAAATAGAGAGAGAAATAGACAGAAACAGCTCAAGAAACATGCGTACTGTAAATCACTTCGTAGTCACTGCATAGTGACATTGTTAATTATGTTTTTTCTAAGTCTTCTGATTATCATTGCCAGTATATTATTACACATGTATTACCCTATTTCCAAGCGTGCTTTCAATGCTACTGCCGAACATTCTTTTAGCGAATTACCCCCGCACGAGCTGTCCTATAGATTTGCGCTGCGCAACAACACATTCATTAGTATGTTACATCATTCTCATCAGACCAGCAATGCTACAAATTGTTGGATATGTGGCCGACTCCCTCCCTATCAGAAATACAAGGGAGTTCTGCCTCTCTTTCCGTATCCATTTACACACAATGGCTCCTGTGGAGCATGGTTTAGTTTGATTAATTCCCTAGATTCAAATTCAGTAGTTTATCAAGACAACTGGGTTTGGGGAAACCTGAACCTAGTTTTACTTAAAGTCTGCTACCCTAACAAGGAGGGACTTCACAAAAGAACAGGAACTGATCTAGAAAATGAAGTATATGGATTAGGTAACTTTACACTTAATCTCATGATCCTGAATGTTGAATCCGAAGCTACACCAATCTTGCCCGCTATGTCAGTATTTCCAGTTAGAGGCGAATTATGTGTAAGAAAGAATGGTTCAATACACATGGGCCATAGTAAATGTACCACTGTAATAGAATTCAGTGATAAAGGCAAATCTACATTTAGAGCTTCTCGTCACTCCTACTTCATCTGTGGTCACACTGCATACATACGCCTACCCCTAGATTGGGATGGTACCTGTTACATTGCATTCCTTCTGCCACCTGTTTTCCTAGCCCCGCCTGATTACCATAGGAATACCCATTTAGTACACAATAGACAGCAGAGAGATCTCCCGATTGTCGACTACACCGAAACAGCATGGGAGCAATACACAGATTTTAATAAAGGTTTCTTTCCCTACATAGGTACAGTCACTAATAGTAAGTTGATACGTAGATTAACTAGAACCCTTGAAGCAGTAGTGAATGAAACTACTTCCGCCTTAGGCAACTTAACAGAGGAGCAGTCTGCGATGCGGATTGTTGTTCTTCAAAATCGTCTTGTCCTTGACGTCATCCTGGCCGATAGGGGCGGAGCTTGTAGGGTCATCGGATCAAGTTGCTGTGTTTTCATACCAGAAAACGCGCCGTCAGTATATAAAGCCATAACTCGACTTCATAAGATCGTAAGCCAGATACACCAGAATCCAGGCACCTGGACTTGGTCCGGTTGGTTCTGGAGCGTGTTGTCAGCCTGGGGATGGAGGATCCTATCCTTCCTAGGTATTGGCTTTCTCATTCTATTCAGTTGCTGCTTGTGTCTACAATGTGGGCCAGCGATTTGTGGTCTGTGTGCCACATCGTGTATCCCGCCTTCGAATTTTCATTCAAGATCCCTGTGAGAAGTTGGCCTGGTATATGCTGTTCACTAGTTCTAGTGACCACCTTGTACCATGCCAAGCAACCCTTATGGTGTGGTTGTAAGTCAACCTTTTCGGACTAGCTGCCCTAGTGGTAGCGTAGGCTAAGCAGTCTTTGAGGCTAAACTCGTGATGCGTGTTAAGCAAGCTGTTTTACCAATAGTAACCCCCTTTTATACCAATGAAAGGACACCACACAGATATATATTCAAAATATATATGTATTTATTTCTCAAAGTAACCCCTAGTCTCTTTATGAGCACAGGAGCACAAATCGTCAAACAAGATTACAGTAGAATACACAGAAGTTGCACTTTATATGGATAGGCCCTGGTGGCCACTCAAACCATATACTAAAATAGTGGTATAAGTACCACGAACAGAAAAGGGAAAAGGCCTAGGGCCTCTAGAATCGCTGGGCCTACAAGGAGCTAACGTCAGTTAGTGACCAGGAGGTCCACGGGTGGCGTGTGCAGAGCAAATAGTCACACGCGTGCTCCCATAGGTTTCAATGGGTGCGTAAAAAGTACAAAGTTACTGCAAAAGGAATCTTCCGGATGACCTAGGAACTTAAGATTTGGAACACAGGCACTAGAGATGTATTACTACACATGGGCACCGGAGTACCAGCTTTACCTCACCCACAGGAAGCGGGTGCATAGGCCTCAAAGTGCGTCGGGTTTCTTCTATCTGTTCCGTTGAGCCTGGGACAAAGATGCTGCAGGCGGTCGGTCGGGAAGAGATGCAGTGGATCCAAGAGTGGATCGGAGATGTTGAAGACCTGTAAGCAGAGGGGACAGTGTTCACAGTCACTAGCCAGTGACCAGCGTGGCACCAGGTGGGTACCAGGCGATGTCGGGTGCAAACAGGTGATGAGGGGTAGCTTGTCTCCGCAGCCACGTGGTCCCTGAAGGTCGACGACGTCCAGGAGTCGGCTCACGAGCTGTCCCACGCAGGCTCTCGCTGTCGGCGGTGTCGGCGACTTGATCGAAGCAAACAAGCCTTGGCAAAAGCAATTGCAGGAGGATTCGGAAATCAGCTGTTGGTTCTGACCAGCAAGGTCAGAGGGATTGCTCCTTTGGAGGGGAGCAAGGGCCAGTCTGGAGCAACCAGACCAGCGGTGTTTGTCGTAGATTTCGTCGCCAAGATGGCCACTAGCCAGCGGGCCAGCAACCGGTTAGGCGCGTCGAGTGGCAAAATGCAGAAGGGCCCCACGCAGATCGTGGAGATGCTGGAGGGCTCACCTTTGGTGCAGATGCTGCTCGAGGGTTGGGCTTCTCAGGACCCAAAGCACAACTTGGAGGGAGCCTCGGTTGTTGCACTGGTCAGCTTGTCGTAGTCGTTCCAAGATGGCTGGCTCCACGTGTCTCGGTGCCTCCACGGGTCTCCTCTTTGCAGGGACTGTGGATCGGGCGGTGAGAGGTCTGGAGGTCCAGGTCTTGTCAGTCTCTGGGCTCGGGCTCCGGCGGGAGGCGGCGGCAAAGCAGACGGTGATTCGCTGGATGGTGCTTGCGTTAGCAAGGTGGTCACTCCCTGACCACAGGGGAGATTTTCTTCAGTCTTCTGTGCAGCAGAATGTCGAAGTTCCCGTCTTCTTCTTAGTTTCAAGTTGATTCCAGGATGTCTGAAGTCTTAGGACACAGCTCCTACCTTTATTCGGATTCTAGGGGCCGGACTACCTGCTAGGTCCCTCCCTATGGGTGGGACCAGGAAGGGGGGTGGTTACACCCCCAATCCTTTGTCCAGCTCGCCCCAGGCCCGGGACTGGTGTGCCCCAGGACCGGTTTGAACTGGCATATGCACCGAGGCTCCTTGTGAGCCACAGGCATGTCTGGTTTCTTTCAAGCCCTACCTGACCAATACACAAAATCCTGTCTGGGGTGGTGCACGCACCTCCCCTGGCAGGAAACCCTTTGTCCACACCTCCCAAGCTGGAAGGACTCCCAGCAGCAGGAGGGCAGACTTGTGTCTGTGGTGGCAGCATCCATTTTGTGGAGCTGAGGCTATGTCTGATTTTACCCGGGTTTCAGGTACTGTACATGTCGTGTCCCTCTAGAAGGGTGGAATGCTAACCCCGTCGCCAGAATTGGCGAGGGGTTAGTATTCCAATTCGTATGACACCTTACTCGACATGTTTTGATAAAGCCAAACCAAAGATAGCATTTAACCGCGAGGTTCATAATGCACTTAAGAGTATATGGTATGACGATATCTGGAAACAGTAGAAGGAAGTTGTTCCGACCACTGCAGACAGGCTCAGCTCATGCCAGAGCACCATCTCACATGGAACCAAGCACTCTGCCTTCAGGATTGTTAAGGCCTGCCATAGGAGTGACTTATAGGTTACCAGGTGTCCCATTTAAGTTTAGGTATAGGTATACTACACCTAAGTAAGAGGTGATTACACCAACTTACCCCAGCTGAGTGATCAGCCAGTTGTGTCAGATTGTTAGGCCAAGCCTGGGGTGGCATAATACATGCTTCAGCCCCTGGCAGGCCTTGGATACCAATGCCCTGGGTACCTAGTGTACACTGGTACAGGGGCTGACAGGGTGATCCAACCAATTGGGTATGTACCTAGGGTACATGGAGTCCATTTTAAAGAGAGAACAGCCAGGCTGAGATCCTGAATAGCAGGATCTCAGGCCAACTAAGTCGAAAAACCAGCTAGACACTAGGCAAAAATTTGGGGGTAACCATAGTCAGATATCCACCTTCCTACACAACCCCCCCCCAAACGAAGGGAGATAAGGCTGACCTTGACCAGGTAAGCCTATATTGCCCAAGTGGCCATATAAGGAGGAACCAGCACTGGCATGGTTACCCCCTGTCTCATGGTCCACTAAGCAATCCCTCACCCTAAGGGTATCAGAGGGTCTCCACCATAGGGAATCTCTACCTTTGGTGTGTCTTGGCAAAGTAAAAGGCTGGTGTTGAGATGGAGTACTGAAGTGAGTGTCCTCAAAGTGAGGCCTCAGCTTCCTCCAATCCCCCTCCACCATGGATGCCTTTCTTTCCTTAACTGAGTTGCACTGTGCTCTCAGGGTCAGCCTCTGGCTACCTAAAGCTGGAGGCTGGGTCCCTTTTGTGGGCTTACTGGAGGGACAGGTCAGGTTTGGGGCCCTAAGGTCCCAGGTTTGCCTGTGCCCAACAGAATCCCTCTGGGGGAGGTCCCTAACTACCTGTAAAGGAGATCCCTCAGGAATGTTTTTACCCATCCCCTGACTAGGGCTACTAGCCAGGCAATCCTCATTCTTTTGATGGGGGGGTTCTTGTGGACAGGGGCCCTCTGGGGGTCCACTGGCCTCCCTGACCTCTGCAGCCCTGGGCTGACTGAGGCAGGGTAGAGAGAGGCAGGCTACCTGCACCAGACTGGGTCCCACCTTGGAAGGGGCCACTGACATCAGAGGCTCTGCCAGGCCAGGCCTGGCTACCTCTGGGGCAGTTCCTTCACAAGGGGTGAGGTCAGATCCCTGAGGAGGCTGACCTTTTCCTAATGTCTGGGGAGAGGGAGACTTTTCTTCCTCCCCACTACTCTCAGTTTGTGTGGAGTGATCCATTGTTTCAGGCTTCACTACACCTATGTCAGTCTGAGTATAGGCTGAGACCATTACAGCCTTGCCAACCTTTTCAGGGGGGCACTCAGTTTGTGTTTGAGCTGTGACTGTCACAGCTCTGCCAGTCTCTACAGGGAAGTCTGTCTGTGCCTGGGCTGTGGCTACCACTGCCCTTCCAACCTTTTCAGGGAGGAAATCTATTTGGACAGGGGTTGTGAATGGCACAACCCCCCTACCCTTTTGTGACAGGCCTACCATTTTAGAATGGGTGTCTTGTTCAACTCCAGCCCAAGCTGAGAGTTCTAAGTCATTTCCCAGTAAGCAGTCTACAGGCAAGGTTGGGGACACTGCCACCCTTTTAGGGCCAGTGACACCTCCCCAGCTGAGACATACCTCTGCCATGGGATGACTGTTCTGTTTGCCATCAATGTTGGTCACCTGGTAGGAGAAACCAGGCAAAAGCTGCTCAGAGGGAACTAGCCAATGGGCCACCATTGTGATGCTAGCTCCAGTGTCTCTGTAGGCCTCAGCTTTTGTACCATTGATGTAGGGCTCCTGTCTGTACCTACCCAAAGTGTTGGGACAGGCAGTGAAGTTGGCAAACCCCATGCCACCATCACAGACAAGAGTATCTGCTGCAGGGGAATTGGCTAAGCCAGGGTCCCCCTGTGTTCCCCAAGTAAACCCACCCAGATTTCTGGGGGCACTCCCACCACCTGGGGGATTACTGCTGACAGTAATAGGTGGTGTGACAGGAGTAATTGGAGGAACAGTTTTGTTTTTAGCCCTTGGGCAACCGCTGTCAGTTTTCCAATGCCCAGGAGTTTTACACTCATGGCAGTAGGGCTTTTTGGCTGTGGTAGAGGAGGGAGCTTGGGACCCACCACCCTGTGTGGAGTTTTGGGGCCCTGAGGAAGGTTTCTCTTTTTCTTTATCCCCACCCTTCTCTTGAGGCTTGGCGGTATCTTTCTTTTGGTCACCACCCTGGTTTTTAGGCCTGATCCTGGTCCTGACCCATTTATCTGCCCTCTTTCCCAATTCTTGGGGAGAGGTCAAATCTGAGTCTACCAGGTGTTGATGGAGAAGCTGGTTTTGACAATTACTTAAAATCTGCTCTCTCATCATCAAATTGTACAATCCTGTATAATCAGACACCTTACTTCCCAGCAACCAACCCTCCAAAGCCTTAGTGGCACATTCCACATATTCAGACCAGTCCTGAGTCTGTGTCTTCTGGGTGTCTCTGAACATTAACCTGTACTGTTCAGTGGTTAAGCCTAACCCATCAACTAGGACACTCTTCAGGACTCTGTAATTTCTGACATCCTCTTCTCTAACAGTGAGGAGTCTATCTCTGCCTCTCCCCTCAAAGGAGAGCCATAAGATTGCTGCCCACTGGTCTTCAGGAACCTGCTGCACTTTGCAGGCTCTCTCAAGAGCAGTCATCCATTTGTGGATGTCATCCCCACTTTTGTAGGGGGGCACAATCTTGGACAGGTTCCTATTGTCAAAGACCCTATCTTTGTCCCTAGGGACATTGCTGCCACCAGTGGGTATAGACCCACTCTCTCTATGCTGCCTAGCCTTGCTCAGTTTTTCTTCCATCAGGGCTACTTCTAGCTCCTGCTTCCTGATCCTCAGCTGGGCTTCTTGCATCTTGGCCTCATGTTCCCTCCTCTGAGGGGTGGTCATCCTTCTCCTGGAGTGACCTTGAGAGCCTCTAGAGCCATGGGAAGCATTGGAGTCACCTGAGCGATTCCTTTGCCTTCCAAGCCCTGTGTTAAGTCCACTGGGGAGATCCAGTGGGTTGAACCCACTGTCAGTCCCCAATAGCCTTGGTTTAGCTGGGCCAAGTATAATACTTGGCACTGGGCTAGTTCTCCCTTCATCCTCACTACTGTCAGTATCCTTTTCACTCTCATCCTCTGTGGTAGGCATCCCATCTAAGGGGTGACTATTGGAACTGGGTACCTCTGTAGTATCTTCAGAAGGGGGGCCTCCTGTTCCTGACCCTAAGGGGGCTAACTGGGAAGCTTTCTTGAGTGCTCTCTGATTCTCATCATTCTGTAAGAGCTCTCTGAGCTCAGCAGAGTTTGGGTTCTTGGGCTGTTTAAGGCCTCTAAGAGTTGCCAAATGCCTGAGCTCATTCTGATTAAGGGTAGCAAAGCTGGATGGTGCCCTCTGGGGGTCACTCTCAACAGAGATGGGTACAGTGGACCCCTCTGCCCCGGCCATTGCTCTTAAGTGTGGGTGGATGTGTTGCAATCTACCTACACTTGGGTTTACCTACTAAACCTATCTAGTAGTTGTAGTCAGGGTGTGCTACTCCCTTTGCTCTACAACAACTAAGTTCAGTAGAACTTAAGTATATCTAATCTTGTTTTATATGTACCTACAGGTACCTATGTGATCTTTCAATTGGTAACCAAGAGATTACAATGGTAAAACACAGCAAGCTCAAATCCAACCGCTGCTCACCAATGTGAGAAGTTGGCCTGGTATATGCTGTTCACTAGTTCTAGTGACCACCTTGTACCATGCCAAGCAACCCTTATGGTGTGGTTGTAAGTCAACCTTTTCGGACTAGCTGCCCTAGTGGTAGCGTAGGCTAAGCAGTCTTTGAGGCTAAACTCGTGATGCGTGTTAAGCAAGCTGTTTTACCAATAGTAACCCCCTTTTATACCAATGAAAGGACACCACACAGATATATATTCAAAATATATATGTATTTATTTCTCAAAGTAACCCCTAGTCTCTTTATGAGCACAGGAGCACAAATCGTCAAACAAGATTACAGTAGAATACACAGAAGTTGCACTTTATATGGATAGGCCCTGGTGGCCACTCAAACCATATACTAAAATAGTGGTATAAGTACCACGAACAGAAAAGGGAAAAGGCCTAGGGCCTCTAGAATCGCTGGGCCTACAAGGAGCTAACGTCAGTTAGTGACCAGGAGGTCCACGGGTGGCGTGTGCAGAGCAAATAGTCACACGCGTGCTCCCATAGGTTTCAATGGGTGCGTAAAAAGTACAAAGTTACTGCAAAAGGAATCTTCCGGATGACCTAGGAACTTAAGATTTGGAACACAGGCACTAGAGATGTATTACTACACATGGGCACCGGAGTACCAGCTTTACCTCACCCACAGGAAGCGGGTGCATAGGCCTCAAAGTGCGTCGGGTTTCTTCTATCTGTTCCGTTGAGCCTGGGACAAAGATGCTGCAGGCGGTCGGTCGGGAAGAGATGCAGTGGATCCAAGAGTGGATCGGAGATGTTGAAGACCTGTAAGCAGAGGGGACAGTGTTCACAGTCACTAGCCAGTGACCAGCGTGGCACCAGGTGGGTACCAGGCGATGTCGGGTGCAAACAGGTGATGAGGGGTAGCTTGTCTCCGCAGCCACGTGGTCCCTGAAGGTCGACGACGTCCAGGAGTCGGCTCACGAGCTGTCCCACGCAGGCTCTCGCTGTCGGCGGTGTCGGCGACTTGATCGAAGCAAACAAGCCTTGGCAAAAGCAATTGCAGGAGGATTCGGAAATCAGCTGTTGGTTCTGACCAGCAAGGTCAGAGGGATTGCTCCTTTGGAGGGGAGCAAGGGCCAGTCTGGAGCAACCAGACCAGCGGTGTTTGTCGTAGATTTCGTCGCCAAGATGGCCACTAGCCAGCGGGCCAGCAACCGGTTAGGCGCGTCGAGTGGCAAAATGCAGAAGGGCCCCACGCAGATCGTGGAGATGCTGGAGGGCTCACCTTTGGTGCAGATGCTGCTCGAGGGTTGGGCTTCTCAGGACCCAAAGCACAACTTGGAGGGAGCCTCGGTTGTTGCACTGGTCAGCTTGTCGTAGTCGTTCCAAGATGGCTGGCTCCACGTGTCTCGGTGCCTCCACGGGTCTCCTCTTTGCAGGGACTGTGGATCGGGCGGTGAGAGGTCTGGAGGTCCAGGTCTTGTCAGTCTCTGGGCTCGGGCTCCGGCGGGAGGCGGCGGCAAAGCAGACGGTGATTCGCTGGATGGTGCTTGCGTTAGCAAGGTGGTCACTCCCTGACCACAGGGGAGATTTTCTTCAGTCTTCTGTGCAGCAGAATGTCGAAGTTCCCGTCTTCTTCTTAGTTTCAAGTTGATTCCAGGATGTCTGAAGTCTTAGGACACAGCTCCTACCTTTATTCGGATTCTAGGGGCCGGACTACCTGCTAGGTCCCTCCCTATGGGTGGGACCAGGAAGGGGGGTGGTTACACCCCCAATCCTTTGTCCAGCTCGCCCCAGGCCCGGGACTGGTGTGCCCCAGGACCGGTTTGAACTGGCATATGCACCGAGGCTCCTTGTGAGCCACAGGCATGTCTGGTTTCTTTCAAGCCCTACCTGACCAATACACAAAATCCTGTCTGGGGTGGTGCACGCACCTCCCCTGGCAGGAAACCCTTTGTCCACACCTCCCAAGCTGGAAGGACTCCCAGCAGCAGGAGGGCAGACTTGTGTCTGTGGTGGCAGCATCCATTTTGTGGAGCTGAGGCTATGTCTGATTTTACCCGGGTTTCAGGTACTGTACATGTCGTGTCCCTCTAGAAGGGTGGAATGCTAACCCCGTCGCCAGAATTGGCGAGGGGTTAGTATTCCAATTCGTATGACACCTTACTCGACATGTTTTGATAAAGCCAAACCAAAGATAGCATTTAACCGCGAGGTTCATAATGCACTTAAGAGTATATGGTATGACGATATCTGGAAACAGTAGAAGGAAGTTGTTCCGACCACTGCAGACAGGCTCAGCTCATGCCAGAGCACCATCTCACATGGAACCAAGCACTCTGCCTTCAGGATTGTTAAGGCCTGCCATAGGAGTGACTTATAGGTTACCAGGTGTCCCATTTAAGTTTAGGTATAGGTATACTACACCTAAGTAAGAGGTGATTACACCAACTTACCCCAGCTGAGTGATCAGCCAGTTGTGTCAGATTGTTAGGCCAAGCCTGGGGTGGCATAATACATGCTTCAGCCCCTGGCAGGCCTTGGATACCAATGCCCTGGGTACCTAGTGTACACTGGTACAGGGGCTGACAGGGTGATCCAACCAATTGGGTATGTACCTAGGGTACATGGAGTCCATTTTAAAGAGAGAACAGCCAGGCTGAGATCCTGAATAGCAGGATCTCAGGCCAACTAAGTCGAAAAACCAGCTAGACACTAGGCAAAAATTTGGGGGTAACCATAGTCAGATATCCACCTTCCTACAATCCCGGAAGAAGAAAGAAGAACAAATGATGCTATATGAGCAGATTGATGGATTGATGAAGATGGATATTTCATAAGGGTCCGTAGGGGACAAGGAGGGAATGAGGAAATATGAATTTTTATGGTCAATTGTGTCCCCTATCTTAGACCCCAACGGCTCCATGTACATGCTACAAGTACATGTATGTTCCCTCCAGTTCCTGCTATGAAGACGCAAATACATGTGCGTCCAACGCCAACATGTCCTCTTTCAGATCCGCCATGAATGGGTCGAATATTCCATTCCTAAGTATGATTGGCCACCGACTTTATATGGTTCACTTTTCACGTTTTACAGTTCAGGCGAGTAGGCCCTGAATTCTGCCATCAAGCCTTTTTCTGCTTCTGCCTCTGAAATGCTCCAGCTTGGACCTGCATCCGTATCCATGAACTTTGTCCTACTCCCTGCGCGGTTAACGGTGCATGACGCGGCCTGTTGCCTGCCAAAAACTGTATTCAGCCTTCAAGTTATCTGCTCCGCTCCTCATCCAATGCATTCCTGTCTAGTAGCTTAGGTAAACATCCTTCCAGCTACCGAGCAAAGGGCTCGGCCTTGCTGTCTTTATGCAAGTAATTCATAGCCCCTGTTACCATGGAAGATTCCTGCCCCCTCGCATCTCATGTAGACACATAGACGCTTGTACATGCACTAACAGTCAGTATAGAATAGATTTCGTCCGAGAGACCTTTCCTTTTGGATAAAACAGTTCCTTAAACAAAGATATTAGATACGATTTGGGATTAGGTTGACCTGACCCCCCAGACTTCTGTCTCCACATGTAGAGCTAAATGTCAATTCCCCTTCACCCTCTAGTTGCACGTCAATCACACGTCATGCGGCTGCGCGCGCATCTCTGCCAAACATTTCTGCTGACACTGCAGGATTCTCTTATGGATCCACCCACTTGTGACATCATTTTAAATGACGTTTCTAGTATACGCCTGTTATTACGCCCATTTTTCATTACGTATGTGTATTCTTATCTGTACTATCAGCTGTTACGCCTCCTGCATCTGTCTTAATGCAATGCTTTTCATATATATATTGTTACTTGTCAATAATGTATTGCCTATTCCCTTCCTGAACCTTCGTGGTGATGGAATAAGATTGCCTGGTTCGAACCATGATTCCTTTGTAAGGAATAAAGCCCTTTTCAGAACCTCTAATACCACGGATTCTGCCTCTTATTTTGACTGAGTTATTCTTACTAGACTTTACCGCATAAAAAATAGTACAGGTAATTTAAATATTTACCACACCTGGACCCCTGCATCCAGCCTGCTCAGTGTGTGCAGTCGCTGCACCGATGTGAGTCTTATGTGTGGATGGTTCCTGGATCCCCGCATCCAGCTTGCTCAGTGCGTGCACACTTTGCACCAGGGTGAGACGTGTGCATGGATGTTTCCTGAACCCGAATAAACGCCTGGGGACATAAACTACGGTCAAGTGTATAAGGATGGTTTATGTCAGTGGAATGCACAAAGCAACCTACACCAGGGCAGGGCACATGTCCACTCCTGTACTTGGTAGAGGCAGCGCAGACTGCTCACAGGAGGTACAGGACATCCTATAGGAAAACCAGGGCTGCATACACTTTTTAGGTCCCGCGCCTAGCGTTGCAGTGCTCAGCACTGCTTGCGCAGCGCGATACCTCTTGTGCGGGCTTCAGAAAGCTAGCCACACGCTCGTGCGTATGGGTTTGCTTTCCCCGTCTTCCATTGGCTTTCGCGTGCTTTTTTTTTTTAAACGGCACGCGATTGGGCAAAGGTAGGTGCATGTCCCGCCTTTGCTCCGCCCATTCCCACCGGTGGCCAGCACGCGCAGCAGCGCGTGTTTGCCTCACTGACACGCTCCCTCCCCCCGCTCCTCTGTGGTGCGCGCGCACCACAACTTTCGATTCGTTCTGCCTCGGTCCAGCCGCAAGCTTCCCAGGATCGCCCCGGATTTCCCTGCACCTCCCAATGCCCGCCTCTCCGCACCTCGTCCCCGCAGTTGCTCTCCCTGGTGCTGGATGAGATGGGAGATCTCTGAGCGCACCACCATCTCCACGAGGCGTCCGACCTTCTCCTCTTCGGTCCGGATCGCTGTGAGGTTTTGCATCGTTTTGGGGGGGATTACAACACTGGCAACATCTCCCCCGTTTGGAGCCCCTAGGATTGGCTTGTATATTTCCAGACATGACAGTGTGGAGGACGCTCAGGTCTCTGCTCGTGTTCTGCTGGGGACTATTCGCTGCAGCGGAGGAGGGTAAGAGTTATTTGACTTAATTACCTTATAACAATGTACATCAGCCCCCGTGCCCCCCACTACCCCCAATCTTGAGTGCTGACAGTTGTTTGCGCACCGGGAGCTTTGCGTGCTTGAAGTTGGCTTCCGGTGGGTCCTGCTGCTGTGGTCTGGTTTTCCGAACATGTAGTTTTGAGATTCCGCTCTCATTTCTCTCACATATCACAGTACATCCTTAACTGTGGTCTTTCATACATCTCCAGCTGGTGAAGCAGTGGAGACGCGGATACATAGACTTACTTTGTTTCTCTAGCAACCTTCATAGGCTGCAGAATAGACTGGATTGCCTGGCACGGAGCCTTGTATTGATCTGGCAGTGTTGTAGTGGAAATAGGCATGTTTTTCATTTCAATCGTTTGTAAAAAATAACGTAATGTGCTGTACTTCAAACTCCAAACACCCCATCCACCAACTCTTGTCAGGGTAGGAGAGTTGTTGCTGCTTGTTGACTTTCCCTGGTGCAGTCAGTGTTTGAGAAGGCATGGGGAGACAGGCGTTGTGTCACCTGACATAGTAAACGAGCACTTCTGGACAGGGCGTGTTCATTTATCTGCATGTTATGTCTCAATATATCAAGTTATTGGGAAGGCGGGCACCCTGCCACGCCTGTTGAGAGCCGGCCATCACTTACCAGAAAGACTGAATCAAGTGCCCACCTGCTCTCCAACTTGAGATGTTCGCTTCTCGCTTCCTGGACCATTTGCCCTCCCTGCGTCTGGACGGTTCGCCGAAGTCTGGTGTACAGTGGGGCCTCCATGACATAAAACTGCAACAAACACCCAGCACTGGGCCATTTCAGTAATGAAATGGGAACCCTTTACCACTGGTCCACGCCCTATTTCCTTCCAGGGGGCAAAAATCAATAAACGTTTGCATTGCAAGTGTGCTTACGAAATTACGATATATACGTATTATCAATGCCCCGACTAAGCCAACATATGTTCAAAAAAACTCCTGCACATGTCACTTGCATTGCTATAATACCAGACGTAGCATGGGTCACATTATCAACCATATCATCTCCATTGCCTCACAGAGCCCTCTGCCCCTCAAAAGACTCCTGTTTCCTGCGGAGGAGCCATGGAAAGGGCATGGCGTGAAGGTTCTGACGCTAAACAGCGGCTCTCAGTTAGCAGGGCTCAGAGAACCATGTCTTCTTCATGTGAGCCATGAGATCAGGGAGCCAATGGCAGTGTCAGGGGTGGCATGGAACGTGCCAGGGATGCATGGAAGGCCTCTACCACAGACACCACTGAGCTCTTTTTGATAGTGGCTTACTTGTGGCATAACAGCTAGGGCTGCCGACTTTGGAGCTGGGGAACCAGGTTTGAGTCCCAGCGTTGTCTCAACATCCTGTGATTCTGGGCACATCACTTAATCTCCCTGTGCCTACCACAAATGAATGTCCCCTGTCGTTGTGTAATTTAACTGTGCTCCAATACCTTTCGGGTCAAGTTCATGCTATATAAACAAGCATTTGCAATGCAATAGGTCTCGAATTATTACATTTTGAGCTATTGGTGTTGCATTATTTAGCAATGCCAATAGCTCAAACTTTAATAATGCGAGACCTATTGCATTTCAAATGCTTGTTATTATATTGTGAAATGCATTGAAGCGGTGGGAAAACCGCACAATAAAATAACATCCATAAAACATGTAAATAGATATGTAGGGGAGTTATGAGTAGAACAAAAGGGGTCACTGTTTCATCTGATAAAAACGAACGCATGCAAAACCTGAATAGCCCTTGACGAAAATGTTAGTGGGAAATGAATGGAAAAAAGCGGAATGAATTGAGCCACGGACCCGGTCATTTTATTTTTGAATGTCGATTTCATTAATTGTAAAGCGTGCAGTGCCTGGAGGCTTCCAGGCGCAGATCCCAAGACGTGGAGTCAGGTAAAGGCCAATGAAGCGTTCTCAAAGGAGAGCCCGGACAAGAGGCCATTGAGCAGGGGCCTGGGAACCCTACGTCACAGTGACCGCCCGGAAGTGGGAGGAAGGGCATCGCAGTTCGCGGGCTCTTAGGCTAGAGGGCGCTCCTGCCCAATCAATGCATCACAGTCCACAGCGGCAGCCATCTTGTGCTTGCAGAACATGCAGTTCTATTGGCTAAACACCTGGCCTGGACCCAGTGATCCTCCTCACTTGAATAAACCCTGTGTGATCCTGGCCAAGTCGCTACATCTCTCTGTGACTCAGGTTTCCTATTTTCTAAAATAAGGGAGCGCTTAGAGACAGACTAAACTCCAGTAATAGGTACTGCATAAATGTTTCATGTATTGTGAAATCATGATTACATTCAAACTCAAGGGGAATAGTGGGGGGTTAGTTTTTAGGTCTTGCTTGACAGCACATCTGCAAGTCTTTTGTTACTAATTATGTTAAACATTCATAAAGCAGATTTAGGCGTTTGTTCCTTCCAAGAAGTAAGTCTCTGAGGTGGCTGGTAACATTTGAAAGTGGTGAGGCGAGTGAAGTGCCCCCACCACTTCCCAAAAGCCAAAAATGCTGCAGTATTTTGCCTTCATTCTGCCCATTGACGAGGCCTACAAAGAGAGTGTAACCTAGCCACTTAGGGAAAAAAAAGAAATCGAAGTAGCTAACGGTTATGCTGGATTAAAAAAAACAAGCATCATGCAATATAAACAGAAACTAAATCACTGATGTGCACCACACTTGCATTTTAGTTACAATTAAATGTTGCTTACCCACAAGCTCCGCGTCCTTGATGTTCTTCTACTGTTTATTTATTTTATTTTAAAAGTTTTATATAGCGCTAGCTTGACCCGTAGGTATCAGAGCGCTGACTCCCCTAACCAATACAGATGCTGCTCTCATGCTACTAGTAACCAGCATGAGAAAAGCGCCAGGATTGGATGGAGCAGGCTGGCTGGCGCTCCTTCAGGCCCTGGAGGCCTGTGCTTGCTCTCTACCCAGCTAGTCTAACACAGCTCGGGTTGGAGAGCTTTAAAGTGTGCATGTCAGGCTGGCCGTCGCAAGACAGCCAGCCAAACTGACATTTCCACTTTGGAGTGTCTGGCCAATACTCCTTCCTGCAATCAGTCAGCAACAGTGGACAGGCAAGCTACGCATTGGTAAAAAACAAAATGGCAATAAAATCATTTCATAGCCATTTTATATTTCACATTTGCCATGGTTTGGCTCACAGCAGGTGACCCTCCACCACCCTAATGAAAATCCGGCACTGCTCTCTCATCTCATGCTATTGGCTGTTTGGTGTGTCATTCCAACTCCTAGGCAGTGGGGGCATTGCAACTCCTCAGGGATTACTTTACATTTTAAGAGTACACAGAACAGTCACACGTTTAAATTCTTTAACTCATAGCTGCATTGCATACAGAAAGCAACACTTTTTTGTTTTTGTTTTCCATTGCTGCAGTATTTCTTATTTATTTTCTTCAGCTTTAAACATTTAAGCTGACTGATTGGCTTTGCCAATGTTTGTACCTTTTTATTTTATAAAAACATGTTAATTGGTTGAAAAAAAATGTGTATCAAATACAATATTACACACAAATAAAGCCATTGAAACAATAGTCCAACTTAATAAATCCTAAAAACCTTTTGAAGCATGATGTAATACAGTAAGTCAAAAAAAAAGTCATACAAAAAGCAACATTTGAACAGCTGTTTTACAAGACAGCAAGTTTTCTTTGTGGTCTAACCTTGTCGTAGGGCTTTCCTGCCCCTTCCTCAAGAGTGGCCTCGAGCTCTGAGCCTGCAGAGCTGGGATTCACATTCGAGTCTCAGATATACCACTTGCTGTGCTGTGATGCTCTCCGTTTCTCAGTTCACCCAAAGTTAGTGTCTCCTGCACCTTTGTTGTTTTCCCCTCCCTGTTGGTATTCCCTCTCTAAAGGACTGTGTGACTTTGTCTATTACCTGAGAACTCCCTGCCACACTGCTGTCTCCTGGGCTCCTGAAGCTAGAAGCTTGGTCCACTGGTACTTTCCAGGGTTTGTCATCCTGGAGTGTGTGGTTGGTTTGTTCACTGTCTGATGCAAACAATCTGCAAAGGCTATCTGTACCACATATTGAATTATAACCTATCTCTCCAAAGATCCCACGCCTTTATTCTGAACCATGCCATGACTGAACTCCACCCTGAGTCCATCAGTTGAGGTGCCACTGCAGGGGTTTACCTTCTCTCTCTCTCTCTCTCTCTCTCTCTCTAATCCCCATTTCCCCCTGAGGAGGCCACAGTGATGGCCATCCATTCTTGTTCACTTGCCTGCTCGACCCAGAGAGGAGATTGGTGGAATATCGTCAGAGCCTGCATCGACCTTACCCAGTGAGCTGAGTCGTGACATGTGTGAGTTGGCACGCCTGGAGACATGCGGGGCATTTTGGATGCTTTGGCGAAGATATCATCCATACGGCGGGGCCTTAGCAGGACATGGCAGCTTGTGGTCATGGGCGATTTCAATGTGTGCATCTGAGGAGATCAATGACCATCAGGCACGCTCCCAGAGAGTCATACATTCTTAATAAATATAGCCAAGAGAATTCTCTCTTGAGTAAGTATGGCTGCAAATGATAACATTATTTTAGTACTATTAACATCTTGTCACAAAATAAAGATGTTAAAATGAGAAGACATGGGAAAGCTAAAACAAAGTGTAATAAATACCCCTTTAAAGAGAAAGAAATAGATGCAAGAGAGATGGAGAGAGTCACTGGGGTGGGAGGCAGGAGGGTGGGCGGATGTCAGAATCAAAGCAGAGACGTTTTGCAGGCATGGCTGCCGTGTGTGGGGGATCCCACGCACAGGAGCAAGAACAGGGGAGAACTGATATCCCCGGCAGAGCGGGGACGTGCCAGACTGGGTGGACGCTGCAAAGCTTCCTGCCAGACTGAGCCTCATTTCAGACCAAGAATGCAAAGTGGTCTGTGGCCGGAAGAGAATGTAGCCTAACGGTATGGGATCGTGAACATGGCATCAGTCCCAAATCTAGTGCGCCTGCGCCAGCTCCCTAGACAAAGCCAAGGAGCCAAAAAACGACCAGAAACAGGCACTGTGTACTCTGAATGTTGCATGACCGCAATCACGGCCTGATCAGCCCCATTGGCAGTTTGCAAATGATTTGCACAGCGCAGAGGGCAGACTCGGGGAAGGCGGGAAAAAGATAGGAGCATATTAACAAGGGCTTTATCTCCGCTTTTTTGGCTTTAAAAGCCAAAGAAGCGGAGATAAAAATATCGCCCTATCAACAACAGGGTGCTAACATGCAAAATCGCATGTTAGCACCCTTTTTCACTACGCTTCCCTTTGCATCTCTAATGAGCGACATTTCTCCTATTATTAAGCTTCACGCTAACCCTGTTAGAGACAAAAAAAAGCAGAGCTAACCACGGTTAATGCTGCTTTTTTACGTCTTCTAATTTTCAGACTTAGCCATGTAATCCAATGGGAGGTGGATTACATGGCTAAGTCCACCATGGGCTATCAACAAGGATATCCCTATCCTTGTAGTTTTATTGCTGCATTACCAGCGATAACCTCCCAAAATGCCGCTATCGCTGGATTTTTTATCGCCTAGGCGGTTAGCATTGTTAATTACGCGATAACCAGGCGATATTATCCAGCGATAGCGGGCGTTAAAAAAATTAACGCTAAGCGCCCTTAGCATTAATTTTCCCTGTTCCTTGTTAATATGCCCCATAGAGCGTTGTTCAATCAATGAGTCACGAGGCTTGTGAGACAAGGAGAGTGTTGTGTCCCGTGTGCGCCAGCCCGAAAGGATGACACAGCGAGGCTGGGGAGCTCAGGCAGGTGCCTTTATTCTTCTATTCAGTGCGGTGCACGCAGGCACCTCCGTCCTCCTCGAGGGTGCAGGTAATGAATGTCCAGTCCCCCGCTCCCTGACCAGAAGTGGTGTCCGGGCACCTCCCCATATGCCCTGTGCAGGGTACTAGTGCCCACCTGCACTTGTCGTTCCCACCGAGAGCACATGGACAGACGTCAACAGCACCTGGTGCTCTGAATTCATCTCTGGTCACGTGATCCACAGGCAGCGATGCACCAGTTTCCTAATGGCTGCCAGGTTTAGCCGCCCTACAGAACACGTTTATTTATTTATTTATTTATTTAATGCCGTTTTAGATAGTGCGGTCTTTACCCAAAGGTGTCAGAGCGCTTTACAATAGAACCGAGTGCGTTGCTTAAGGAGAATTACACACTAACAAGTTACAAATACAATCAGGGTAATTATAAAGGTAAAGATAAAATAAGAGGTGCAAGAAATTGGTTACTACAGGTATGGGTGACATATTTACAGCGTTGCCTTCAAATGAATGCTAAGCAGTCTTGAGGGACATGAGAGAGTTGAATTAAGCCTGGAAGTGTCTGATGAAGAGAAGAGACATGTGACACCTCAAAGAGAAAATATTGCAGCCCTGGAGTGTCAACCACCACAAATAGCAACAACACTAAAAATAACACAAGAAGTGTTGAATAGCTATGGTGGCGGAGAAGGCCACATTTGTTAATAGGAAATGTCCCAAAAAATGGAGTAGAATATGGGGAAAATGGAATATGTATAGAGGAGATATATGTGCCCCCCCCCCCCCGAGGAAGAAAGTGACTCAGAGGATGATATGTAATAATAGAGAGAGTAGTTGCGAAGTCGAACGTCACTAAATGTAATGAAATAACTGTAATGCAGATGGAAAATTGTACATGCAGATCTTTGTTGTTTACAATAAAATGTAATAAAATTTTTTTTAAAAAGAAGTGTTGATTCAGAAAGATGACTTCTACAGTCCCCACTCGCCAATAAAAGGCGCGATCCTTAATAACCAAAGAAGGTGTCAGATTTTAAAGAAAACTATTAACTGTTGCTACAATGATAGCTTTAGAACAGTTTTAAAAATGGCCTTGTCCAGCGCAGCACAGAACTCCTGTTAGTACACGAGGTCTACTGTTAGATGGAAACTAATGGAGACTTAAATAAAAGAGGAGAGAATGACATTGAGCAATGAACAGGGCTCTGCATCCCTGGGAACTCTCAGGAACTGGGACCTCATTTACTTATTTTCGTTGCAGGGCAGCGCCGCAAGCCTTCCTGCTGCGCTGCCCTAAGTCAAAAGAAAAGGGCAGGAATGCGCTGTCTCTATGAGATACGACACATTCCTGTCCTCTTTCACAGCGCTGGCGCACAAATGACTGCCTGGCGCTAATTCATGAACCCCAGCTCCAGCGTGTCTGTGTTGAAATCAGGTTCTTTTTGTGGAGGAAGGGACACCTTCCCTCACAAAAACAACCCTGATGCCTCCCCTGGGGAGGTGTAGGCTTTTAACCCATTCCCAGATTTACAGCCTGTTGTAAATCTGGGAATGTGTCAAATGCCGTGGGTGTTACATGGGAACACCCACTGTAACACCTATGGCACGCCCCCCCGATTGCAGTTTGAGGCAACACAGCGACTTGCGCTGCGTTGCCTCACACCATATCTACGAGGTCATGAAAAGCCACGCAGGGTGGCTTTACGTGGCCTCGTCGATATGGGTAAGCCCAGTGTGTCGCTAGAATGCCAAAAAAAGTGACATTCCAGCAGTGCACTGGGCTTGTAAATACGCCTCTGAGTCAAAGGTAAAAGGCACTACAGTCAGCACTCTGTGTCAACACCACAGTCAACACTGAGGGGAGCACAAATTGTGGACTGCATCTATCACGATGCTAGGGAGCAAACTTTTCTGGGATTTTATGTGGTGTCCGGCCACACCCTTTTCCCTGGCCAGACTGATTTTCATGACCTCTTCTATCATTTATCACACGTTCTTAATGTTCCTTTTTGTAAAAATTGCATTCTGGCCCATTGATTACACTTCAACAAGCCCAAGCCGGAGAGTATGGCCAGGGTGTGGAGAGTACGGCTCAAGCCAGAGACTCCGGCCCGACTGTGGATGTAAAGATACGACTCGTAAATGACGTCTGTGAATACCAAAAGTCGTAAAGTTAGACTTTTGTCTCAGATTGCCTTTGTGAATCGGGCCCTTTAACCTTAAAACGATAATGTCATGTAATGCATGTCGGCATGAATTTACTTGATATATTTTTGACCCCATTTGCCCGCCCCTCCCCCTTCTTCATAGCTGGCAGCTGCCACTGAAAGCAAGGCGGTGAACCCAAGGGGCACATTGGACAGACCCAAGAGCGTGTTTGGGATGCTGATCCGAAAGAACGCGCAGCAGTGGGCACTATGAGTGGATTACTGAATGAATCCTTTGGAAGTGACCCATGCTGCAGAGACGCACATTGCTGTCAGCACAAGGTGGAAAGCTGTGTGTGCAGAAAAAGATCTGGGTAATGCCAACAAGCACTTGGCCCTTGAGTGGAAACTCCATTACCCTGTGACAGACACACAGCCATGAAAGGACACATTTCTCCCAGTGAAAGCAGACTTGGTCCCCTTGTTACTGTGCACGAGAATAAGAACGCCTTGTGTCTGGGCCAAGAACCATCTACCTGTGATTCTGGACAGGTCCTGGAGATGAGCATCCGTGCCACGTTGATGAACCATGGGCTTAGGGTGTAAGCTGCCAAGTGAAACGTGCACACGGCGCCCCAATGTCGGAAACAAAAACCTGCTCTATGGGGCACTGCAAACACCTGAGCATTTACAAATGTGCTGGTAATACTCTGAGACGTGGGAATCCTACATTTTTTGACCTGATGTACTGACGTTTAGCCTATTCCCTTAAACTGAGCAGAATGCCGCCATGTTGGGAAATTGTTCTTAGAGCCACACTGCCAGGTTCACAATAGTGGTGAAAAGAAATTTGCCATCCGTGCCCGTGATGCAAGGATACAACAGCTCAACCAATGGAGAATAATAATCCATTCCTGTAGCCAGCTCTAGCGGGATAATGCAATGGAGGGTTATGTGGCTGAAATAGGAGCTGTAGGTATTAAAGATCAGAGAAGCGGTCACTGGAAGATTCCATCCTTAGATTCCAAAACAAACACCTGGGCAAGCGGTGAGAGGATGAGACCTTCTACCGCTGCACCCACACCAGAGGAGCAGGGACCAAGCTCCGTCACTCCTGGCTTGGCAGGATGGCTTATCTCAGCTCCTGCTTCCAAGCTCTCTTCGTCACCTTCACAGCAACAGGGATTAGCAAAGTCCCAAGGCCAGAATCAGTGCATTTTCACCAATCGAAGGGCCCTGCGGGCCACCTTACCACTTCTCCAACAGAGAAGCCGGCCGAAGAAGGCCTCGTCGGAGTAGTGTTACTGATTATAGCTTCTCCATTGTACATAAGAGTAGATGTTACTTACAAGTAAAACTGTTTTAACTGGCTTGATTGCTTCAGATCAAGTCAAAGGATTATGGGGCCCTATTCAAAAAACTATTTCAGTGAGAAAGTTTGACTTATATCTGAAAATAGTTAATTTATTGAATGCAAAACAGATTCTGCAACCCATAGTCATTTTTGCACTTGTAAAAGGATTTCTTTACACTGAGGTTTCTGCGTGAGTAAACCAATGGCTGTGTTAGAGTTGTAGGTACCTGCCCTGCGGATGGGAAGGAAAAGGAACTCCTCAAAACTGATGTGCCAATGGGGTTTTCTCCACAAAGGAGAAAAAGAGAAAAAAGTTAAACTTGGAAAAGATTTGAGAATTCCAAAAAGTAGTAAATCCGCACCCATGCAAGGCAGTAAACCTGTGGGCACAGATGTGTCACGTATTCTAAGAATCGGGCCCCAGAGGTCTTTTCTTCTGTGCTTATGTTATTTGTTGGTCAAATGTTTGCCATGGTGGCACATTGGTATGTGTGCCTGGTATGAAGGTCTGTATTCACCATTGGAATATATATGTTAAACTCCAGGCATGCACTGGGCCCATTCTCCCTTCGCAGGTGGAGGACTTGAAGACAGGGATTCTAATAAGAAAGACGAAGGAGTCAAATACTCACCGATGATGTGAAATTCATATTAGAGAAGCAACAGAGCTGTCAACATTCTCTGATCACAAAGAGGTAAGATACATCCGGGTTCAAAACCCCCAAGACGTGAATGGATGAATGAATGAATGAATGATTTATAAAGCTCACATCTGTATAACAGATGTCCTGGTGCTCGCCCATGATGAAGCATGCTGACCCAATAGAGTGCCTGTGGACTTGGGTATAACAGACTTACCTGGTAGCTGGAACACCGAATGAAGCAATGGGGCTCTAACTTGGTTGCCCATTTCCTAAGACCATCTCCCCTCTCTTCTAAGACTGATCTTATAATCCCTTCCCATGAGTGATCTCATTTCTTAAAAGTATCGATCCCCCGCTCCCTTTCAGATCTGCTGTGACTATGGCCAGGCCTGACGCACAGTATATGGACCCCCGGCCACTCCCTCTGAGCCGTTCCCTGAGCTTCTTCCGTGCTGAGCTCACTGTACCCTTGGATTCACCCTCCCAGGCTCCGCTTGGTGAAAGTATGGTGTTGCCCCTGGAGAACCCTGAAGACCAACTACAGCGGACGACTTTGACGCTGGAGAATCAGGTTCGAGTCTGGCGGGAGGCTCAAACATCCTGTGATTCCAAGTAAATTACTTAATCTGTCTGCGGTGAAAAAAATAATATGAATGTGTCCGTCTGAAATGCAACTGGTGCTCATGTTAAGCACTCTGATAACTTCGGGCCGAGTCCACGCTATATAAAATAATAGTTAGATAGATAAATAGATAGAGAGATAGATAGATAGATAGATAGATAGATAGATAGATAGATAGATAGATAGATAGATAGCAGCTGCTTTCTGCTGCATCTAGTTCCACTTACTCTGATCACTAAACTGCAAGCACTCACTCGAGTTGGGGGTACACGCGGGTACATGGCGTCCTCCCACTATTTTAATAGGGTGGGCGCCGTCCCCACTGCCAAGAAGTTGGGCCCCACAGAAATATGTTGAACTTGTCCCAGTAGCATTTTCAGACACCGGACACGTTCAGCAGCTCCTGCACGTTGTCTGCTTTTCATTCTCAGCAGCAACGTGCTGGCAGGGAGGGAGCTTTTTTTGCACCAGCTGTGCCAAAGATAAGGGCAGAAGTTACCCCATGGCAGCCATCAGGCCTCCTTCTGATCGAGAATAGGAGGGGAGGCGGCCTGGAACCTCTCAATTAAATGCAAATGCCCAGGAGAGGAAACAAAAGCACACAGCTTGTTATCTCTTCACAGACACTTGAGAGATGCATGCTTTTTACTTTTTCAGTCCCTGTATATACGTGCACGCGCTGTAAGAATGTCAGATGGGATGGTCTGTCACAATATTTACACAACTAACAATATAAATAGCTCTATTTTATTTCTTTTATAGCGCTACTCATCCTTAAGCAGCCTTCCAGTGAGGCACTTCCTGTGATGCCATGTGGGATGTCACGCATCGTGACATCATGTCATTCCATGTGTGTTGGCACGCGTCATGATGTCACTTGCATACAGCCTAACTTGGTCAGTCCCCCCATTTCTTTTCATAGGACTTGTGCCCTGCGCTCACTTGAGCTCAGCTGCCACTTTCTTTAACTCCTTCGGTGCTCATGACGGCTCCCGCTGTCATGAGTCACAGTAGACGTGTGCTCATGACGGCCGGGAGCCGTCAGAACGTTGACGCTCTGCCCACGCGCTATTAATTCCCCACCTGTGCAGGAGGATTAATCAGTGGGCGGAGCTCGGACGGCTCCCAGCCGTCATGAGCACACGCCGACCGTGATTTATGATGGCCGGGAGCCGTCATGAGTACCGGAGCGCCACACCCAAACCCGTCCCCCCCTCGCACCGTGGCGATATTCGCGCCGCGGCGAAGGGTAAGCCTGTACTATGCCTGGGAGATGTACTGTAGTAGTTTAATGAGGCTGTATTAAAAGCAGGGCATCCTCGCTACCCATAGTGCTTTGCAAGGTCAGTGGTATCAGCTCAGACTCCATCTTTCTCCAGATGACAAGTGCTACTTATTGTTTCCAAGAGGAACATGGTCAGGGTCTGGGGTGAAACAGGGGTGAATAACGCTGAATTACCTGCTCCCCAAATGATTCTTTTGAGAGCCACCGCCCTGCACCCTGCATTTTGCTTGCTGAAATGCAGCTGAGACCATCTGGTAGCCCAACTCCTTGTGGGCGACTGATTTCTAAAGCAGATATTCAGTACCAGGTGTTATGGCCAGGAAGGTATCCACTATTGCCCGAAGAAGGATGAAAGCACTGTCAGTGCACGGCTCTGCTGCTAACAAAGAGCCCTGACAGAGACGTCCTGTGTCACTCACAAGCTTGAAATCGATGGGGGCCAAATCAATACGTGAAGCCCCCACAGTAAGACACCATCCTGTGGAAAAGCAAAGACAGCGAACCTGCGGCCAGGGTGCGAGTGAGCTAAACACTCTGGGGGCATATTATCAAGAGAAGTATCGCCGCTTTTTCGGCACATATCGCCGAAAAAGCGGCGATTTTTCTATCGCACTATTAACAAGGACTCGCTACCAAGCATTAGCGCGTGTTACCTTAAGTTAGCAGCCGTTTTTTTGCCACTTTGCATGTCAGTGATATTTATCGCTAATGACATACAAAGTGGGCATTCATTCACACAACTCCATGACAAACACTCGCTAAGACAGCTTCGGGATATTAACAAGGCTGCACCGGGCCCGCGATGCGAGAATCAAAGCCACGCTAAGCCCCCTTATCGCAGGTTTTTAACTCCTGCTAAAAATACGACTTGGCCATCTTTTATATGGGAGGTGGATTGCAAGGCTAAGTCCAAACCTGCAAATTAGCAAGGTTTCCAGTATCGCAGGAAAATTATCGCTTGTTTTCTCACGATAAAGCATGTTCTCACGGCTATGGCTGGATTTCCTATCGCCTTCGAGCAAAGCCTTGTTAATACCGCGCTACCACGGCGATGGAATACAGCGATAGCCGGCGATAATAAAAAAAATACGCGCTAAGCGCGCTTTGCGATAATTATCGCAATCTGTTGATAATATGCCCCCTGGTGTGTGCAAACGGGTGGGGTAGATGTATGTAATGAGGCCGGCCGGTGTGGGATGGCCGAGGCTTCTGTCTTTATGGCTTTCTTCTACATCCATTCGAGGTGTCCAAATCTGATGGGTTGAAAGGTTCTTTACCCTTTTCAAACACCCCAGACTCCAAGACACTGGGGGGCAGATCTATGTTGTAGATGCGCCACTTTTACGCCGCCGTTGCGTCACTTTTGTGACGCAGCGGCGGCGTAAACCCTGCGCCACATTGCGTCCTATTTACATCGTGGCGCATCTATGGAGATGCGTCACGGTGTAAAGCCCTGCGCCACATGACACCGGCGTCAGGTTTCATGTGGGCGGTTCCACGCAGGGGGGCGTTCCGTCGCAGGAACGCCCCTGAAAAGTGACTCAGTGAAATCTATAAGATTTTACTGAGTCACTTTCCCAACGCTGATGCGTCAAAACCCTGCGCCTGCTTGAAGCAGGCGTAAGGCTTGACGCACCATGTTAGGTATGGGGTAGGTTGGAACAGTGCTGGAGTTGCGTCGCGCTTGCGACACAACTTCAGCACTGCGCCAACCTAACGCCGGCAGATGCGTCACGCATCTGCTTGTCCTTGCGCCACGATGTGCTGCATTGTAAATGCGGCGCATCTGTGGTGGCGCAAGGGCAAACTTGCGTGACGCATCTTCCCTGGCGCATCCATGCTGATTTGCAGGGATGCGCCAGGGAACATAAATCTGCCCCTTAAAGTTCGGCAGGCCTGGAGAAGAGTGACTCCAGCTATGTCACTCACACTTCCCCAGCCCCTTTGGGGACTTAGAACCACAGGCCTGGCATCCCTCACGCGCTGTCCCTGTCCCAAAGGAGCTACAGAGATGGCTTCCGTGTGGAATCTGCCCAGACTGCCCTACAGAGGAATCCTCTCAGACCGTGTCCCCGCCTCTCTCACTCTTTCTCTCGCAGGGTTGTCCTGTCTCTCTCTTTCTCCTCCACACCAACATCCCTATAACCCCTTTTCTCCACCCCTTCTCTCATGCAATCTTAGGGGCAGATTTACAAGCCCCTTGCGCCACTTTTGCGTCACTTTTAACATGGAAAATGTGACGCAAAAGTGGCGCAAGGGGCTTGTAAATCTGCCCCTCAGTCTCTTGTGGAAGTGGGGGAGGGAGTGAATGACAGCAGCTTCACCTTTCAATGCATACTTCATTTTGTAACTCTCTACATAACACTGTTCTTTGATGGAACAAGTTACAACTCAGCTTGTGGCGTTACGGCCAGAGCTGCCGACTTCGGAGCTGGGAAACTTGATTCTCGGCTCAACATCCTGTGATTCTGGGCTCATCACTTAATCTCCCGGTGCCTAAAAACAATGGGGCAGATTTATGTTCCCTGGCGCATCCCTGCAAATCAGCATGGATGCGCCAGGGAAGATGCGTCACGCAAGTTTGTCCTTGCGCCACCACAGATGCGCCGCATTTACAATGCGGTGCATCGTGGCGCAAGGACAAGCAGATACGTGACGCATCTGTCGGCGTAAGGTTGGCGCAGTGCTAAATTTGCGTCGCAAGCGCGACGCAACTCCAGCACTGTTCCAACCTACTCTATCCCTAACATGGTGCGTCAAGCCTTACGCCTGCTTCAAGCAGGCGCAGGGTTTTGACGCATCAGCGTTGGGAAAGTGACTCAGTGAAATCTTATAGATTTCACTGAGTCACTTTTCAGGGGCGTTCCTGCGACGGAACGTGTCGAAACGCCAACGTGAAACCTGACGCAGGTTTCACGTGGCGCAGGGCTTTACACCGTGACGCATCTCCATAGATGCGTCACGATGTAAATGGGGCGCAACGTGGCGCAGGGTTTACGCCGCCGCTGCGTCACAAAAGTGACGCAACGGCGGCGTAAAAGGGGCACAAGTCCCTCATAAATCTGCCCCTATATGTAACCGTCAGTCATATAACTGGTGATCACGTAAAGCACTATAAATTGCCCTTGGGCCGAGCACACGCTATATATAAATAAATAAATACATTTTCGGAGGTGCGTGTTTGCCGGAGTCTGCGCGTGGGACTGTGGGTGCGTGCGTGCGTGCGTCAATGCGTGCAGGCATGCACATGTTGGTCTCGGAAGACATTTGTCTTTTCCCTTCTAATCCATCATGAACCACAGAGCGCCCTGTGGCCCGTGAGTGGTTTCGCAGCGCTGCCTGGAGTATGGCTTCTTCCACAGTCTGCATTACTTCTTTGAAAATAAATCCCCTCCCCGGGGGCCGCGTCCAAGCCCCTGCAGCACAACTGCCCCCAGCTGCCGCGCCCCCGCCAGCCGTCCCTTGGATGGGGGGTCACATAGGACTTTCAAGAATAGAGATCCGTCAAATAGTAAAGCGTCACAGCAGCTTCCTGCAGCGGGCTCCGTTTCCATCCAGAGATCTGAGGCATTCCCCAGGACCAGGGCTTGCTTTCCCATTAATAACTACAGTATGTAAGGGGGGGCGGGGGTGGGGGGCTGACGTACTGTCAGTTGCAAACCCCTCTTCAGCTGTTCCCTCTCCCTTCAACCCACAAACCACTCACAGGAAGGCGTCTGACACATCAGCAAACACTCCCATGTCATTGATGTAAATCTAGCCTCATATGCTGGGGCTAGTAAAGCACTGTGGGGCCTAGCTGACAAATAATCACGCAACGCAGCAAGTCACCTCGCTGCGCTGCGCCGCGCTGCGTGGTAGGGAAAGGGCAGGGATGTGCCTTATTTAAGGCAATACCGCGCATTGCTCCCGTTCCCCTTGCACTCGCACCATTTTGGCAGCCTAGCACCAACACAGGCACCGTTGCACCATGGGGCAAGGGTGTCTATGCTGCAAGCAGGATTGTTTGTGTGCAGGAAGGGACGCCGCCCGCACAAAAACAGTCCCATGTGGCATATTCCTCTTTCTATGTGTGCGGCAGAATGCAGTACACAGAAAGAGGACGTAATGAGGAGAAATAAAGAGATTTCTCCTCGTAACGCCTTCCTGGGAATGCATATCTTTTTGGCGCATTCCCAGGTTTACCAATTTTGGTAAATCTGGGAGGAGTAAAATACCATGGGGGTTGCGTGGGGGCACCCATATAACGCCATGGAACATCTCCCTTGAACAGAGTAAGGCAACGCAGAGATTTGCGCTGTGTTGCTTTACTCCAGATTTATGGAGCCACTCAGGGCCAGACAAAGTGGCCTTGCAGGCTTCATAAATCTCATTTAGAACTTGTCTCACTCTTGCACCACCTTGGGTGGAGCAGGGGGCACTATGCCACTCATGGCCTCCTTTAGGGTACAAGAGATTTTAATTTTGGGAACTAATTTTTTTCCTCAAGAACTTTGATGCACAGCAATGGAGAGAAAAAGACAAAAGGTTGAAAGAAAGGACAGAAAGTTCGGAAAAACTGACAAAGGGAGAAAACAGGGACAAACAGAACCTGCAAGAGTAAGTTAAAGAGGCAGAGTGTCTGGTGGTGAATGAAAGAGGTGTGAGATGGCATGAAGACGGTACACTCGTGGTACGTGGTATTCTGAACCCTAACATTCGATAGCACCAGCCGCGGACTTCTGAACTAAACTTTGGGCCCCAGCGCTAATCATTTTAGAAACTGGGCACCTCAGCCCAGTTACAAGATACAAGACCACAGGCACGGTGGCCCTGGGTCATGAAACTGCAGAGACACATTTTCCTGGATTGTGGTGAGTCTACAACCCTCCCCTGACTAGGCCGGCATACTTAGAGTGCCCCTTTATGTCTTCTCAAGCCCAGGACAGCCAGGAGGGTCTGTATCGTCACCTCCTCGGCAGTGGCCATGGTTCTGTTGGCTGCTGCAGTCATCCTGATGCCAGGACTGTTTGAACATCTTTGTACACCGTGCGGTTCTGCAGACCTCCTATGTAGTTGCAAGGTCTCGAAACCTAAAGTCCAGCTCCCAGTGGGAACCGTGACGCCTTCTGCTCCTGTGGAGTGTGGCCCCAGTTGAATGGGTGCCATGACCACTGACATAGGTTGGGTGTGACCAGTATTTACTGAAATTGGGCCCCTAAAGATTGGTGCCATCTGGGGAGCCCGCCCACTGCTATGTCTGCCGCCTGCACAAACTGAACGATCACCTCAACCAATCCTAAAGAAAAGCGTGAATTGTGCTCCCCAGTGCACCGGTGACGTGGACAACAGCATTCTTGGCACCTCATAGCTTCAAAAAACCCTTGCTGCAGTAACATTTTAGGTTTTAAGTCCAGACATTTTTTTCTCTTTTTATGACCCGAATGCTAATCTGATGCTTCCTTCTACTCAATTGTCCAATCATCCACCCATAGCCAGAGCCACGGAAAGAGAGGAGCCTCGTATCAGAGGAATTTCACTATTTTGCATGCATTTTCTCTCACCTTTTATCCCATTGACCTAAACTTCTAAATATTGTTTGCAAACCTCATAGTGGAAAACCCAATGACTCCCATAAGTTCCTGCTTTTAACCAAGCGCTATCCCATCAGGATTTTAGAAAATCTTGGTCCCAAAAAGTTCTCTTTCTCCCTCTGCCTCTGAATCTGTTTTAGTGTTCCCCATACCTCTGCCTACCTTTACCTGTGTGTTTCCTACCTCTTCCTCAACACCTTTCCTACCTAGTTATCTCTTGCTCTACCATCTATCCTACCCTACCTTATGGCACCTCCCTTTAACGCTCTCTACTTCTCCGTCTACCTACAATTAGTATGAGCTTCACCTCACACACTTCTGTTTACCATAGTTCTTGCTCTACCGCTATCCTCTTTTACTTTACCTTTCTCTACTTCGCATCTCTCTCCCTCAATCTCTGTCTTGTTGTACCTCATCTCTCTCTATACCTCACCAATCACTAAATCCCCACCCTTTACACTAAGCCTCTTTGATCTCTACCCCTCATTCTATCTCACACCTCGCTACCACGCACTATCTCTCTTTCTATGCCTCAATTATGTTCCTGCATATTCTTCCAGTTGTTATTCAAAAGCCTTGAGTTCGATTAGGCATGAGATTGGGCTCAAGATTTGTGAATATTTTTTGAAACAGCGCAATATTGGAAAACTACAGCACTCTATAATGCTATTAACTATGACTGAGATGTGTTTGAATAAGAATATATTCCTGTTCAATCATTTTTTTTTTAAATATCTTTATTGCATTTTTATCTTTCCTGTTACATAGGTACTAAGTATCAGCACATATTCCATTTATAACAACATCCTTGATATTATGTCGCAGTTACATCAATCCAATTATTTCAATCACAGAATTATGACATAGTGCATGTTAACTTCGCAGGGATTGTCGTGCGTTTGTAAAGTATCATAGGCAGTATCCGCCCCCCTGTCCTGATTCCTGTTCAATCATGAACTGTACCAACTACTGTGCGGAACAGCTGTAAGGATTCCTCTCTCTCCAAGCTATGCAAACCTCACCATCTGTTGGTGGTAGAAAGAAAATGCAAGGGGACCAGAAAACAAACAATATCTAGACAAAATAGTCCTTTGACTAAGATATATTGACAATCTATTCTTAATCTGGAATGGTACAATTGAGAAATGTTTGGTGTACTTAGATGCATTAAGCAACAACGACGTAGGCCTGAATTTTACAAGTAGGACAAGTCAGGAAAAGGTGGACGTCTTGGACATTACAGTTTATGTACAAGATGGCCTAATTGAAAGACTTTTGTGGGAGTGCCAGTTTAAAAATAGAGCATTCTGAGTGGCCCAGGGAGCTTTTTTTTCCTTTGGGCCAATTCACTGACTCCAGTGCGCCCTGATTGGCTGCCAGCAACATCTTGTGCTGGCAGCCATTACAGGGCTCTGGGACTTAGTCCCCTGCAGTAATAAATTAAAAACAAGCATCTGCAATGCAACAGGTCTCGCATTACTGAAAGTTTGAGCTATTGCGTTGCTTTATTATTTGCAATGCCAATAGGTACAGTTTTCAGTAATGTGAGATCTATTGCATTGCAAATGCTTGTTTTCTCTTTGGTGAGAGTCTGAGATTCCAGAGCGTTCTGAATAGCTTCTGTATCAACCTCCCAGCTAGTGCAAATGAAGACATCAATCCAGCATGAAGAAAAAAATTATTTTTCCAGCCACTAAAATCAGGAAATACCTCTAGGCCTTGGGGAAGAAGCTTGGATTTCAGGGACTGCCAGTCATCTGGATTAACCTCATAACTCTCAACAAGCTCTCACACTCTGCACTTGGTAAAAATGTGTCACATCTTCCATAGTCTACTGATTTTTTTTAAATGGCGTTTTCGAGTGATGTGATTCTTGTGTCCGACCCGCAGGTCTTACGAAAGATTTGTGAGCAATCCGAAAAAATAACGAAGACACTCCTAGGCATGCAAAAGTGACAGTGCATATGAACACAGCGAGTGAAGGCCCGTGCGCTGGTTACGCCCAGAAATCAATACCGAAAATTGTGCCTGAAACTAAAGTAAATGTCCAGACGCGAAATTAGGTATGCAAGAGGGCCAGTAGCATTGGAGGGGACAACTGAGCAGAAGGAGGGACAAATGGTAAGGATTGACCTCTGAAAAACAAGGCATTTTGAATGGCACAGGAAGGGCATGCTGAGAACCCCCAGCGCAGACACTCCATGTCTCGAGAGACAGCGCATGCGCTGCCTACGCTCAAACTAAAAATATAAGGAGGCAGGGTAGGGATAGCCTGCCCTCTCTAGACCACATTGGGGGGGGGGAGGGCAGAGAGATAGAAGTTTCTGCTGCAATTCCACAGGACTCTGTGAGATCAGAAAAAAAATGCTAGCCCGAGGCCAGTTTTATTAATTAAGGGGAGGGGATGCGATGACCCTCTCTGCAGGCCATTACAGGCCCCAGAGAGCGCACCTCAGGGCTACAAAAGTCCAAAAAGGAGAGGGGTCGCGCAGCACCCCTCCCCGAGCGTTTATAGACCCCGGGAAGCCCACCCTGGGGCAGAAATGCACCTTAAAGGGGGCTGGGGTCCCCTACCTGGGCCTTGGAAAGGCCTTGGGGACCCCATTCCCGAGGTTTGCTAACTTTCTAAAAAGGCAGGAGACTGCATAGTCCCTCTTCCTGAGTCTTCTTTGGACACCATCCCCTGTGGCCAGCTCACATGCTGTGTACCAGAAAGCCCACCCCGGGACACAGAAGTTTTCCTGCACGCACCGGTGCGGGTAGGGGAATGTATATTTGCTCCTGCCTGGCAAGAGCATTTTCAAAACTCGCGTAAAATGGGAGCAAACCCTGAGTCTGCTCCCATAGGGCGAGAGCTGTGAAAATGCTCCTGCCAGGTGGGAGCAGGCTTTTGATCTGTGTCACTGCCCGAGCTGATGCGGGCAGGGAAACAGATCCACAGATTGGTCCCTTCCTGAAGGAGCAGTATAAATAGCTGCTCCCTCCAAGCAGGCGCAATGCCGGTTCCCGGAGTATGCTGGGAGCCAGCTGGGGCTGAGGGGGGCTAGAGGCTTCCCCACAGCCCCCAACATTGTTAATGGTGGGTGCCATGTTTGGGCACCAGGGCACCTACCTTTAAATAGTGCATTGGGCCCCAGGAGATGGGGTCCAAAGGGCGTAAAAAAGCTCATAGAGGGGGCCGTGTTGCCCCCGCTCCTTTCAATTAATCAGCGGCCCTGTGGGATGGGGTCCTCAGGGTCTTTTTAAAGCTCAGGGAGGGGGTCCGCCCGCTACCCTTTTTTTGTATGTTTCGGCCCTGGGCGTGTCATAAATGATGCCATTTGAGATGTCATGAGAGATGTCATAGAACATGTCATGAGTGATGTAATATGTGAGGTGATAAGCAGTGTATGGCAAGTCGTAAGTTATAGTTAGCTCTGCAAATCAGTCTTGACCCTGATCCGCATGGGAACAGTCCAACCCGAACTGCCAAGCTGGGTCTTCCCTAGACCGGAAAAAAGCATCCTGGGACCGTTTTCAGGGTAACACCCCTCATCAGCAGGGTAGCATCGGTAGGTTCTACGGCGGAGGAGACGTGCAGCATGGAGGGAGACCAGTGGAGGCAGGCAGCGGAGCAGCAGAGCTCGGTTCGGCGTTTGGAGCCTGGAAACTGGAACCCACGGGCTCGGGAATAAGCCGTGGGAGGACAGTGGGAGTCCAGCGCTGCCTTGACCGGTTTGACCGCTGCCGTGCAGTGCTGTGCTAGGTCTTGAGGTGCTCTAGGTGGAATTCACGATACGCCGGCGGAATTCACCCCCCCCGGAGTGCAGTGCTGTCCCGAGTGCTGTGGCGTTGGCGCTGCCCTGACTGCTGTGGTGTTGGTGCTGGCGCCGTGCTTCCGTGCTTCTGTGCCTCTACGGGCTCCTCGCCCAAGATTCTCCATCAGTTCTTCAATTCCCCAGTCTATAGCCCAGTGGCCCAGCGGTCTCTCTCAGTCTGTCAGCGGGCCCAAGCAAATTGAGCGTATGCACCCTAGAACTGTTAGCAGGGTGCTGTAAGGCTGCTATGAGGCTATGTGGAGTGAGTTAGAGCTGGAAAACTCAGGGAAAACCGGTTTGATATAGAAAAAATCAACTAATTTTCAAAGCCATAAAAGTTGACCCTCATAACTTGCGGTTTCTTTCCTTCTGGAGGAGGAAAGGAAAGGAGGTAAATCTACATTGAAGGAAGCTGAGGGGAATTGCACTTGCCATACCACACCATTAAGAGCCACTGACTTCCAGTCGAGCGTGGAGTGCGAATTGTGGAGCGGCCCTGGGTCTTGTTTGGATTGCTGCAACGGAACCACGGTTCTGCAGTGCTGCAGTTCCGCTCTTGCTTGCTCCCGCCAATACCTGCAAACCTGCTGAACCCCAATTAAATATCCTGAACAAAGGAAAACTGTGAGTACGTGCCGGAGCTGGGGGTGAGCAGGGAGGAGCTGGGTTGGAGTTGACGTTAGAGCAGTGCTGCGGGGGTGTCGCTTGTTAGTGCTTGAAGGGCACTTCAAGAGTGGTGGTATTGCACCAGCACTTGTGAGTGCTTGAGAGCTCAATTTCCGTCAGCGGCAAGCCTGTACTGCAGTGGCAACTGCGGCCGCCATGAGCGGGTGGCTGCAGTGAGTAATTGGACTTATTCAGATTGTGGAGCCTACAACCACGCCAAGCGCGCCTGCTAGCCCCCCCTGTTTATGCTGATTCTCACTTGTATTTCATTTGCTTCTCGCCACTTGCCATTTGCTTCTTGCCACTTGCCATCTGCAAATTGTAGCTGCAATCTGTGTGTTTGCATATAGCTTTGAACCATCTTATTTCTGCCTTGCCTCTCCATTTGCCACCAAAGCAAACATAGGAAGGCGAAGTATTGGCACAGGAGACTGTTATTGGTTTTGGTGTTGGAGACTTGGATAAAAAGCGACTTCGCTGCCATTGGGAGTCAGCCTCATGCTCCCCGGAGGACTATATTTTGGGCAGTAGCAGTAGCAGCTGAACAGCTGAGCAGTTGGGGCTATTAATTTATCTTTCAAACTAAGAATTACCACTGTGTTATTTTATACCACGCTCTGTTATAACCGTGCCTTAGGCTTAAACTGTTCCTGCTTGCTCGTTTTGTTAAGGAGGAAGACATCTTGTGCCCTATAGGGTGGATACTATGAGGTCGGGAAAGGAACGGCCACCCTTCCCTCCCATTAAGAGGAAGAAAAAAATACAACAATCAACAACTCTAAATAAAATAAAAATAAAACAAACAGGTGATGTTGGACCCGGCCTCATGGCGTGGTCTTAACCCTCTTGGTTTGTGCTCGTCCCCCCGCACTGGCCTACACGGGCCGCCCTTTCAGGCCACCAGGGACCTCTCCTCCCTTCGAGGTCCCCCCTTGGATTGTATCCCTTTGCCTACACCCGCCTCAGCGGCCCCCTTTTCCAGGCCGCACAGGAACCCCTCATCTCTTTGGGGTTCCCCCCATGCTTGCTCCACGCACCAGCCCACGCAACCCGGCTCCCGCCGGCCGCGGCCCCAGCGAAGCCCCGACATCGAGGCACCAAGATCTGGCCAGGGGGCACCACGTGGCCACTTCACCTCTCCCGGAGGAGGAGAGTTTCGATGGGACCCCCACCGTCCCCCCACACCTAGGTGCGATCGTCCTCCGGCCTCCCCGGGCCTGGCGCCTCCCCCGCTGGGTGTCTGGCCTCTCCCAGCCCGGCCTCTCCGCCCCCCCCAGGCGCGAGGGTCCGGACATCAAAGAGCTCCAGACCTATATCTGGGGCAACCCCACAAGGGAACGGCAGTTGTATCCCGGAGTCAAGAGCCCTGCTGATGGAATCGCGGCTGACCCTACGGAGAAGAACTCTTGCTTGACCCTATACCACGAGCCCAGCTGACTGCGTCGCGGCTCCACCTTATTGAGACAAGGAACCTCACGGAACATCGGGGCCCTGCTGACGCCGTCGCGGCCCAACCTCGCTGAAGCCTCCCCCAGAGCCCTGCTGACGTCGTCGTGGCTCGAGCTGAACTGAACCACCTGAAGAGCCCTGCTGACCTAGTCGCGGCTCAAGCTCCACGAACTGATCACCAGAGCCCTGCTGACGCCGTCGCGGCTCGACCACTCCGGGACACGGAGTCCCTCCAGCTTGAGGAACAAGAACTGGGCCTAAGGTACCCTCGTACCCCGCTACTACCAAAGACTGTCCCGCTACCCCGTCCCTACCAAAGACTTTGAGACTCTTGCGGATCCCTCGATCCCCCCCTTGTATATATCGATAACCGCAACCTCCTAAATGCTGATAAAGAATTGCTCATCGTGATAAACAGCCTCGAGTCCTGTGTGGTGGTGTTACTGTGCTGGTACGGTATAGGAGAAGGACCTCTCCTAGGAGGCTTCTCAGCAGCGCTCGGCTACTTCGTACAGTGTGGAGGCCCCCCTGGGTGGTCTCTCCGACTCCCCTGGGGTCCGCCTTCCAACATTTGGTGGCCAGCGACGGGATCCGAGCCGAACGCAGAGCGTACAAGCAAGTAACCCACTCGCTATCCATCCAGACGAACACAGACCATGGAGTTCCAACCAGAACGATTGGAAGAGTACACACACAAAGAGTTAAAACAGTTCTGCAAGGACAAGGGCATTTAGACCACCGGCCTAGGTACCAAGGAAGAGATGCAGGAAGCCCTGAGAACCTGGATAGAGTCCGAGGCGGGGGGAGAAACAGCCTGGAAACCGGCCTCTCCGCGGAAGAAATACGAGAGCGGTAGAAGGTCCGGACCCATGAGCTAGAGCTCGCACGACTTCGGCTGGACGGCGAACTCTTGCTGGCCGAAAAGAAATTGGCCGTAGAACAGCTACGGCTACAAGAGGAGATAGAGGAGAAGAAGCGGGATCGAGAGCTGGAGGAGAAAAGGCTGACCCTCGAACACGAGCGGGGTCTCAAAGAACTCGAGCTCAAGGCCCAGAAGGGGGAGACCGGCACCCCCAGCAATAGAGACGCTCTGCCGCCCACCAAGGCCAAGGTCCATATTCCCAAAGATGTCGTCAAAGAGTACTATAAAAACGACGACATCCAGCAGTGGTTTAAGGCGTACGAGGTGGCCATGACCTCCCATCGGGTACCCCGGAAGGATTGGGGTGCCGGCCTATGGGGTCGGTTCCTTAGCGAGGGCCGAGACACCCTACTCCAGCTCCCGGAAGAAGTGATGACCTCGTACGACCATATGAAGGAGGCCCTGCTCACCCGCTATGGACTAACCGCGGAAATGTACCGCCAGCGGTTCAGAGACTGCAAGAAAATCCCCGGTACCACGTGGGTAGAGTATGTTGACTTTTTCAGCAGGGCCCTAGAAGGGTGGATCAAGGGGAGCAAGGTCGCCACCTACGAGCAACTGGTAGACCTCATTATTTGGGAACACCTCTCCAACAACTGCTTCGTGGAGCTAAGACAACACCTCCTCGACAGCAAGCTGACCGAGCCGCGGAAGCTTGCCGCCGAGGCCGATCGATGGGTCAACACCCGAGTCCCCCGGAGCTCGATGGGGGAGTACCAGCGAAACCCCACCGGACCCCCCGCCAGCGCGGCGGGGGAGGAGGGTCGAACAGGAGTCGGGACATCCCAGCCGGGCCGCCCCGGAGTCCGCCACGAGGGCCGCCTCAGCAACACACCTCCCCGAGCCTAGCCCGAAGAGGGACGGCGCCAGCCAAAGCCGGACCCCGGCCCACAATAACCTGCTACGGCTGCCAACAAACAGGACACTATGCCAGCGACCCTGCCTGCCCCATGAACCGACGAAGTGGGACCAGCGGGCCCCCGCCCCGACAACTAGTGGCTGCCGCCCTGGGAGAAGGGGAGGAAGAGGAAGAACCCCTCAGCGGGGGGTCCACTGAGTGGGAGCCGGCGGCTATGTCCCTGGTCTGCCTGGGCAGCCGAGAAATGGTGCCCCGAACCCCCATCCCGAGCAACACCCAGAAGTACCAACAGTGGGTCACTATCAATGGACGACGGGCCGAAGCCCTCCGTGACACCGGAGCCAGTGTCACCGCTGTCCGCTGCCACCTGGTGGCCCCCGAACAGATCCTGCCAAATGTGCTATGCCCCGTCCGGACGGCCGACAACAGCGAGAGCATGTGCCAGATGGCACAGATTCCCTTCGAATGGGGAGGGGTGACGGGCATACTGAAGGTGACTGTCCGCGACGACGCTCCGGTGGACTGCCTCCTGGGGAACGACCTCGAGAGTTCCCCCTGGGCTCAAGTGGAGCGGCGAGAGCATCTCCGAATGCTAGGACTACCCGAATGGGCCTTCACCACCACCCGGTCCATGGCCGCCCAGGCTCCCCGTTCGTCCATGGCCGCCAACACCGTCGAGCCCGAGGGGCCCGTGCCACCGCCTGCCTCCAGCGAGGAAGAAGCGGACCTCGATGCCAGATCCACGGTGCCCCCCCCCCCGGACGAGATCGCCTCTCTCGGCACCCTCCCGGAACTTGCCCAATGGCGCCACGACGGGGGCCACACCAGAGAACAGTTCGTGCAGGAACAGAAGACCTGCCCCTCCCTTGAAGGAGTCCGGCAACAAGCGGCCTCGCAGGCCAACCGTGACCAGACCGCCCTGGGTCACCGCTTCATCCTGGTCCTCGTAGACCACGCAACCAGGTACCCTGAGGCCATCCCGCTTCGAACTGTGACCGCCCCCGTAGTGGGCCGGGCCTTAATGGGGATCTTCTCGAGAGTGGGGTTCCCCCGAGAAGTGGTGAGCGACCGAGGTACGAACTTCATCTCTAAATACATGCGGTCCCTGTGGCAGCAGTGCGGGGTCACGTACAAGTTCACCACCCCATACCACCCTCAGGGGAACAGACTGGTCGAGCGGTTCAACAGAACCTTAAAAGGCATGATCAAGGGCCTGGAAGAGCCCCTACGGAGGAGATGGGATGTCCTGCTGCCGTGCCTCCTGTTTGCCTATCGGGAGGTCCCGCAGAAGTCCCTGGGGTTCAGCCCTTTCGAATTGTTGTACGGGCATCCCGTCCGAGGACCCCTCAGCCTGGTCAAGGAAGGCTGGGAGACGAAGCCCCGAGATGCCCCTCCCGACGTCCACAGATACCTCCTGACCCTCCGCAACCAGACACGGAGGTTCCGAGCCCTGGCCGAAGCCAACCTCGAGGCCAGCCAAGAGGACATGAAAAGATGGTACGATCAAAACGCCTCTACCATCGAGTTTGAGCCGGGCCAGCAGGTCTGGGTCATGTCACCGGTTGACCTCTGCGCCCTCCAGGACAAATGGACCGGGCCCTTCAAGGTGGTGGAAAAGAAGAGCCCTGTCACCTACCTGATCGACATGGAATCTCCCCGGAACCCCCTCCGGGTTCTGCACGCTAACCGGCTCAAACCCCACTTTGCCCGGACTTAACTAAGCCTACTGCTAGCGACCGACGACGGGGGCGAAGGCGACTCCGAGCCCCTACCCGACCTCCTGCGGACCAGCGACCACGACGGGACCATCGAAGGCGTCCAACTCGCCCCCTCCCTGACCCCGGAACAGCACCACGACTGTCAGCAACTGTTGCAGCCCTTTGCGGCCCTCTTCTCCCTCACTCCGGGGGTGACTCCATGGTGTGTCCACGACGTCGACACTGGGGACAGTCCCCCCGTGCGACACAGAGCCTACAGAGTACCCGACCGGGTGCGGGCCTGCATCCAGGCTGAGGTGGCAAAGATGCTGGCCCTCGGGGTCATCGAGCCCTCCGACAGCCCGTGGGCCAGTCCCGTCGTCCTGGTGCCCAAAGCCGCCGCACCAGGCACCCCCCCGGAGCTACGATTTTGTGTGGACTACCGGGCCCTGAACACCGTTACCAAGACCGATGCCCATCCTCTTCCCCGGGCCGACGAGCTCATCGACCGCTTAGGGGCAGCCCGCTACCTGAGCACTTTTGACCTCACCGCCGGGTACTGGCAGATCCAGCTCACCCCCGGTGCCCAAGAAAGATCCGCTTTCTCCACCCCTGATGGGCACTACCACTTTTGGGTGATGCCCTTCGGCATGAAGAACGCCCCGGCCACCTTCCAGAGACTAGTGAACAAGGTCCTGGCCGGGCTAGAGGCCTTCAGCGCGGCTTATTTGGATGACATTGCCGTATACAGCAGCCACTGGGCTGAGCACCTGGGACACCTCAAAGCAGTCCTGACCGCCCTCCAAAGGGCCGGGCTCACGATCAAGGCCAGTAAATGCCAGATAGGCCAAGGATCGGTGACCTATCTGGGCCATCAAGTAGGGAGCGGCCAGGTGGCTCCCCTCCAACCGAAAGTTGATGCCATCCAGGCGTGGGAACCCCCCACCACCCAGACAGCTGTCCGGGCCTTCCTGGGCCTCACCGGGTACTACCGGTGATTCATCAGAGACTATGGGAGCATTGTCGGCCCCCTCACAGAGCTCACGTCAAAAAAGCAGCCCAAGAAGGTACACTGGACCCCCCGCTGCCAGGCGGCCTTCAAGGCCCTCAAAACGGCAATGTGCACGGCCCCTGTGCTACAGGCCCCGGACTACAGCAAGGAGTTCGTGGTGCAGACGGACGCCTCCGAATATGGAATTGGGGCCGTCCTGTCCCAGGTAGATTCGGAGGGACTCGACAGACCCGTGGCCTTAATCAGCCGACGGCTGCTGCCCCGGGAGCAGCGGTGGAGCACCATCGAGTGGAAAGCCTTCGCTGTAGTGGGGGCCCTCAAAAAGCTCCGGCCCTATCTCTTCGGCACCCACTTCCGGGTCCAGACCGACCACCGGCCCTTGCGGTGGTTAATGCAAATGAGGGGCGAGAACCCCAAGCTGCTGCGATGGTCCATCTCGCTGCAAGGGATGGACTTCTCTGTTGAACACCGGCCCGGCAGTGACCACGCCAACGCTGACGGCCTGTCCAGCTTCTTCCGCCTCGACGAGGAGAACCCCCAAGGAAATGGGTGACTCTCCCTGCCTTCGGCTGGGGGGGGACGCCTGTTGGACCCGGCCTCGTGGCGTGGTCTTAACCCTCTTGGTTTGTGCTCGTCCCCCCACACCGGCCTACACGGGCCGCCCTTTCAGGCCACCAGGGACCTCTCCTCTCTTCGAGGTCCACCTTTGGATTGTATCCCTTTGCCTACACCCGCCTCAGCGGCCCCCTTTTCCAGGCCGCACAGGAACCCCTCATCTCTTCAGGGTTCCCCCATGCTTGCTCCACGCACCAGCCCACGCAACCCGGCTTCCCCCGGCCGCGGCCCCAGCGAAGCCCCGACATCGAGGCACCAAGATCTGGCCAGGGGGCACCACGTGGCCACTTCACCTCTCCCGGAGGAGGAGAGTTTCGATGGGACCCCCACCGTCCCCCCACACCTAGGTGCGATCGTCCTCCGGCCTCCCCGGGCCTGGCGCCTCCCCCGCTGGGTGTCTGGCCTCTCCCAGCCCGGCCTCTCCGCCCCCCCCAGGCGCGAGGGTCCGGACATCAAAGAGCTCCAGACCTATATCTGGGGCAACCCCGCAAGGGAACGGCAGTTGTAACCCGGAGTCAAGAGCCCTGCTGATGGAATCGCAGCTGACCCTACGGAGAAGAACTCTTGCTTGACCCTATACCACGAGCCCAGCTGACTGCGTCGCGGCTCCACCTTATTGAGACAAGGAACCTCACGGAACATCGGGGCCCTGCTGACGCCGTCGCGGCCCAACCTCGCTGAAGCCTCCCCCAGAGCCCTGCTGACGTCGTCGCGGCTCGAGCTGAACTGAACCACCTGAAGAGCCCTGCTGACCTAGTCGCGGCTCAAGCTCCACGAACTGATCACCAGAGCCCTGCTGACGCAGTCGCGGCTCGACCACTCCAGGACACGGAGTCCCTCCAGCTTGAGGAACAAGAACTGGGCCTAAGGTACCCTCGTACCCCGCTACTACCAAAGACTGTCCCGCTACCCCGTCCCTACCAAAGACTTTGAGACTCTTGCGGATCCCTCGATCCCCCCCTTGTATATATCGATAACCGTAACCTCCTAAATGCTGATAAAGAATTGCTCATCGTGATAAACAGCCTCGAGTCCTGTGTGGTGGTGTTACTGTGCTGGTACGGTATAGGAGAAGGACCTCTCCTAGGAGGCTTCTCAGCAGCGCTCGGCTACTTCGTACAGTGTGGAGGCCCCCCTGGGTGGTCTCTCCGACTCCCCCGGGGTCCGCCTTCCAACAGGTGACATCCAGTCGTTTAAATCATCTACGGTCCGTATATTTGGGAAATCAGTAAAGTCCCCAACAAAATTTGACTTCATGAAAGATCCAACAGGAGCCATGTTAACGCTATTAACTAATTCTCGCGGTCTCCAAACCCCAATTAAACCACTAAGTGAATCAAGTACATCATCCCTTAAACAAGGAGGAAGGGAACACGCTCATTACGAGCTGGATGGGGAGCAAAGGTCAAATTCAACTGAAGAACTATGCAACCAATGGGATCAAATAACGGACCGAGAGCTGCAAAATATTTCTCTAACTACACATTCGCAGCAAGAGATTTCAAACTGCACAGGGCAATTGATGGGAGATACTCAGAAATTATTAACAACGGGGCTGCCAATACCAATTGAAGTGCAAGTAAATGTAAGAAAAGCCATCGACGTAGGGGAACCAACTAATCTGGCCCAAACAATTCAATCCCAGCAAGAACCTCCGAAAGAAGTGATTGACTGGGCTAAATTCACAAGGGACGATAAAATCTTGCCCAATCACCAGCAATCCGATGTTAATCTGACAAATGCTGTCCATATGGTGGACCAGGAGAATTCTAAGCAAAATCATGGGTCTCAAAACAATATGGATGACGAGAGCATGAAATCAGAAACCTTGTAGCGTTGGAGTACTCCCTACCAAAAAGATGAACGGAATAGTAGGTTACATTTTGCTGGTCTATGTGAAAAGGGGCATGATCAGCAAAGTCCTGTAAGTTCAACCAACAAAGAGCATTCATTTTTAAATGGGCAATGCCATAGCCCGGCACGGCAAGAAATAGGAAACTGGAACTCAGGGTCAATTTGGGATCTATTTTTTAGAACCTCGCAATTAACTCTTGAAGCCTTAACATTTCAGTCTAACAAAATGGAGGTGCAAATAGATCTCTTGGGTGCTATGGCATCATCTGTAGCCGGTATTGACCAAAAGATAGCATCATTAAACAACTTAATAATAAGGGCACAAGCTCAACCAACATCTTCTTATATAGAGTGTAACTGTGCCCCAATAATTAATAAACTGGTCACAATTCCAGATGTTTTAAAAACAATAATTGATGACGTGAAAGGAAATCTATTCAATGTTGGCAAGAACGCTAGCCAGCACGACGGCTTACCTAAAGACCCGACGAAAAGTAATGGTAATACTGGACTTAAAGAAAGTCCGAAGGATCCAATAGCAGGTAAAAAGATTGAACAAGCAGTGGAAATCCCATGTTTATCACAATTAGCATCTTTAGAGGCACCATCAGAAGTTCATTTAACCAAAAGACAGAGGAAAACGGAAAGCTAGAAATAAAATCTCAAAAACAACAAAAAATGTAACTATCTCGGAATTAGAGAGAACAAACAGAGAAAATAACCAAGAACAAACATCACACCAGGTACAAGATGTCAAAAAAACATTACCAGCAAAACCTTTCTATCCTTTGTTCAATAAAAAATTGTCAGAAGCACATGCAGATATAAAAAACAAAGTCATCAATGAACCAATAGATAACACAAAACAGGAAGATGAGGAAAAAGTTCAGCTCTCAGGTATGTTTTATGCTGAAGAAAGTAATGAAACGGTGGAAAGTAACGAAACGGTGAAAAGCAAATTAGCGCAATCAGAAAAGAAAAGGTCAAAAAGAGAGAGTATAAGAGAGGCTCAAGAAAATACAGAATTGCCAGGAAACCAGAAGGAAAGTAATACTCCACAGGATCAGGGAACCGTGGAAAGAAATCCACTTATACAACAAATACGGCCTAAGGAGTTAGGTAAATACACTGGGAAGAAAATTGAGTATGACCAAGAAAAAGATGTAAATCATATACAACAAATTAAAATAAAAAACTTTGGTCAAAAAGAGGGAGTAATATAGGTAATACAGGTAATTTTTGCACCAGAATATAAATCGAGGGGTTATAATGATATCTTGAATCGTGGAAACATCTTAAAATTGTGCAAAGCAGTACCTACATTGGAAAGAATTAGAAGTACTGACATCGAATCAATTGAATTCCTAGTAAGAGATAATAACAAACAAGAATCGACATTAATAACCTGGACAACACCGTTGCTGCTCTCATTATACAAGAAAACAAGCTTTTTCAGGACTGGGGAATAAAAGTAACAACCCCACCCCAACCCTCCTATCCTAGCCCATTTATCTCACCGAAAACACTAAATAAGAAGCAAAAGAGACCAGATACTAATCAGACATACTCAATATTAAATAATCCAATAGGTATAACAACTGGGCAAGGTCTGAGAGCAATAGTTGAAAACAAAAGTGACCCACCGGACACCGGACACCCTACAGTTTGGCTGGCTGACTGCAGCCCTACATAATGTCAAGAAGGACTGACAAACTGCATTTGATGCTACTACAAGGGGGCTAACAACCCAAACTGAAAGGATTAGAATATGTTCCTGGAACATAAATGGCGCACAATCTAAGGTTCATCATGAGCAACTACCATCAGTATCGGCCAATTTTCAAATTGTCTGCCTACAAGAGACCTAGGTAATTGTGCCTTTCAAATTAGAAGGTTACAAGGGCTACTATTCGTTAGCCAAGAAAACAAGCAAATATGGCAGATCTTGTGGGGGCTTGGCTACTTTTATCTCAACTGAACTAAATATGGAGAGTGAGATGGATGCCCAAGGTCTAAAGGACTGTTTGATTGTCAAAATACTTTACAAAGTACAAAAGATAATTAAATCCATTAACGTATATATCCACCCTGACTCCGGTTCACGAAGAACAATGGTCAACTGCCTGATAACTATAATATTGCCGCAATTGGCAAATGACATCCATCCTGAACTCATCATCACAGGTGACTTTAACATGAACCTGTTATGGTGTTATGTTAGAGATGCCGAAGTTCAACAACAGAACTATCTTTGGTCGATCCCCAGCCTCCCACATTGGATATTAAGGGAGGTAAGAAAGAAAAAACTGGTAAGAGTTTTTTAAAGGACTTAGAAACTATAGGTTTGAGGGTGCTAAACGGGCGATTTCAGCAAGACTCGCCATCGGCTTGAACGTATCGTGCAAGGGGAAATAAGTCCAGAATAGATTACACAATAGCATCATTGGACTTATTTCACAAAATTTCTTCTTACCGGATAAGCCAAACAGACAAGAGTGATCATAATCAACAAATAATAGACATAAACTTAAAGGGTATAAGGCATGAAAAATATACGACACTTCCGAGAGAAACAGCAACAGTAAATTATAAGAAACTCTATTGGACAGAAAATATGAAAGATTCATTTATAGCCAGTGCACAAGCAATGGTTGAGACACATTTTGAAGGAGATTTCTCTAATGCTATTGAAAAATGGTCCCTCTTTACGAAGACATTAATTTCCAGTCAGTCCCAAAGAGATGGTAATAAACGGCAGCTGAAAAGAAAATCACGGGCATTGGTTAAAACATCGTCTGAGTGTCATCTATTAAAACAGAGCGTAATAGAACGCTAAGACTGGTAAAGAAGTACCCAGGCAATCGAATCCATGGTGAAAAACTCAAAAGATTAAATACAGAAGTAAGAAAATTGACCTGGAAGGACAAAACGCAAGCAAAACAAGAGATATGGGCAAAAGCTCTATATACATGTAGAAGGAGCAATGCAAGAGAATTCTGGGTACTAGTCAATAACTTAAACGGAGCTAGTAGGAAATCCACCTCTTCGACAGTCGCTGAAGCAGATTGGGTTACGTTTTTACACTTGCATCTGAATCGCGATCTAGGCAAGGTTTTGAACCCCATCATTGAGGGTACATATGGCACAGAGGATAATAAGAATACCAAAATAACTATAAGGGAAAGTCAAGTATGTAAACTTATTAAGAAACAAAGATCCAATGGTGCCCCCGGCCAAATGGGATTCCAGCTGTTTTTTACAAGGAGAAAGCATCATATTGGTCAAACTATTTAACACCAGTATTCAACCAAGCACTGCAAACAAGGACCATCCCAGAGTCCTGGAAGGGATCTATAATTTCACCTATTCATAAAAGTGGCGACTGGTCACTTCCGGCCAACTATAGATTAATCACGCTGCAAGACATTGAAGCAAAGCTTTTTGCATCAATTCTCCTTAAAGAGTTACTTGACTGGGCAACAGATAAGCACTTTATCCCGCCGAATCAATCAGGTTTCATACAAGGTCAAGGGATGGCAATGAATATTTTAATAAAGGGAACATTAATGGAATAATATAAAATAAAAAAGCAGCCATTATATTTATGCTTCGTGGATTTTAAATCCACCTTTGACTGTGTGGATAGGCACATTTTATGGAGGAAATTGGCTCATTAAGGTATTATTCCATGTCTTCTAAGAGCAATTCAACTATTATATACGGAGACCTGGACTAGGGTTCTTCTAGGCAATGGCTCAAAACTTTCTAGGAAAATTAAGACATCCCAAGGCTTAAAGCAGGGTTGTGTTTTAGCACCGTATTTATTTAATTTATTTCTATCCGACCTTACAGTAGCATTGGACAATGAGGTAGCACACTCTCCGAAACTGGCGGATAAACAAATATCGAATTTATTATATGCTGACGATGTCGTCTTGCTCAGTCAAACAAGGATAGGGCTGCAGCGATTAATATACAAAATATTAATGTATTCAATTGAGAATAAAATGATAATCCACAAAACAAAAGCCAAAGTAATGGAAGTCAGCACTAGGATACTTATCCACAATAAACACAAATGGTATCTACAAAAACGGCAGCTAGAAAAAGTGCAATGCTATAAATATCTTGGTAAACTGTTTGACAAGAATGGATCCTTTTTACACCATAAAACAGATATGAAAAAAAGAGTAAACTGTTTACAGGGGGCCTTTCGCTTACTCTACCGTTCTTTGGGAGGCCCAACTTACTTCCCACTATTAAAAGTAACAAAAGCGAAATTGCTCTCCAGCCTTACCTATGGAAGTGAAGTTCTTTGTGGTTCAGACTCTACATTATTAAATAATGCTGTTACAAAAATGTTTAAATATTTGTTTCGACTGCCAGCCAATGCATTGCCTGCTCAGATCAGGCTGGAATTTGGCTTATGTAATCAACGTTTCACAAGGATGGGTCAATACGTAAAGACATGGAAACAAATTAAAACTAATATTAATAATCCAATGTGCTGTCTGCTATGGCAAGATATACAATGGAATCAAAAGTTGTCTTTTTTTTTAAATACCTTGATATGGCTTTGAAAGAACTTTCAATTCACGAGATTTGGGAAATGCCTTTAACCCCACAAGCTTTTAAGAAAATAATTAACAAATCAGTAAAACATTTATCTCTCCTGACAGATAAAGAATTGTTTACTAAGCGGTCGCATGCATGGATGACAGTCAATGAATATACGATGCTTAAAGTTCAGCCGTACTTAGAAATACCATGGACAGTACAAATTAAAAATATATTTATGAAAGCAAGATTTTGGTAACCTGCCAGGCTTAAAGCATGCAATGCCGTGGCTGAGGCCAGCTACATCGACTCCCTGCCGACTATGCAATTTATGGGAAGAAAATATCACACATCTGGTTTGCATATGTGCAGCAATGACAGCTGAAAGAAAGAAATACCTGAAAAACCTTTTCATCAAAAAAGGTGTTCGCACATGTAGACATGCTATGGTAGTTTGTTTTAGTCCAACAGACATTATAATGAATGCTAATTTTACCAAATTTTTGGTACTTGCAAAAAAGAAACTGGATGTCAGAGAATTGAGTCTAGTAAATCTGGTAATTATGGATAGCTAGGGAGGAATTCTGTATTATATAAGTACATTTGCTCATTAGTAATGACATTAATATTGCTATTATGTATATCAAGTCTTTTCTATATGCCTTAAAAATGATGGATGGAATTAATAATTTTGTGGTATTATCTGGAAAAAAATCCGATTAAGATTATTAAGAATTTTAGACTTATTTGAAATGTTTTATGAGGTGTGTATTAAAAATTGTTCTAATTGTAAAATTTTAATTAATCATACAATAAAATGTTACTACTTACTACTACCCTCATCAGCAAGGCTAGCTTGAATCCAGTGGCAAAGTGAGCAAGGGACTCACGCCAATTTAGGGTGAATAAAGCAAACACAAGGAGATGATGGACGGAGCGCTGACATTTCAGTTGCAATGTGCATATGTTTTATTGCTGTGCTGAAAACTGTGTTACAGCACGCAGAGGCAAGACATCCAATCTCAGTGCCACTACAGTGTTATGGAAGGTGTCACTAAATCAAATCACGGTCCCACTGCGGCTATGTCTGGTCCTTCTCAGAGCAGGGGGTGGCAGAGATGGGTGTCATTGCATACTAAAATAGTGTACTTGAAATCTGTTGCATATTTCTAGGGCCACTGGGATCATGTGTCAATGCATCAAGGTTGGGTAAATCATGCTGCAAGGAAAGGCAAATTATGGAGCGTGATGCTGTATTGTGAGGCAATATTATTTCATTGTTTTGGAATTTTAACATACTATTCGGGTAAAAGGCTCACCTCATTAGAACCGGTTTAACACCTGGCTACAACAGTCATCAATTACAAAGTAACCAGTAAACCTTTGCAAAGAGTTTGCAACTTTGCAACCCCATCTGGCGTGCTTTTTGATAACCGTCAGTAACGAGCTGGGCTAATATTGAACACATTGGGGAGTACAAAATTGGTGCCCTGCTGCTGTCCTGGCCCAACTAATGGAAGCAGGGTGAATCTCATTCAGCTCGGGCCTTTAACGCTGGCCGCTACTTCGGGCTCTAAGGCCATTAGAGCAGAATGGAATCTAATTTGTAAAAGCAAAGGCCACTAAGAGCCTGGAATCCCCTCTGGCTCCGAGAGGTCTTTGTTTACAGCAAGAGCTGTGCAAAGATAAAAACATAGGGATGTTGTTCTCCAGGCTTCAACCAGCCAGCAGAATCCTGGAGCACTGAATTTTATTTAATGGAGCGATAAACATTCTAATGTTCTAATAATAATTAAAGTGGAGGTTGTTCTGGGAGGAATATCTAGAAAGTGCGGCGGATGCCTCATCATGTAAACTAGAAAGAACAAGGGGCTCTGGGTTTGAAAAAGTACTGGGTGTGCATGGAGGGGTAAGAACAGCAGGGCAACACAAAGCAAGCTGATTCACTCAGGCCAGCAATCTTCCAAACGCTTTGTTTCTCACCCCGCATACGGAGAGTGCCCTTTTAGCTAGGATCTGAGATACAACCAGAGTAGGGTTCACATGACCAGTGCTTATCTGCCTTTGAGAGCCTGAGAGGGACTTGGTGAATAAACCCCTGCTCGAAGTTTTGGCTTTGGACGTAGGTGGAATCTGGGTCTTTTAAAGATTGTGTGGTTTCTGCTCAGCCTTGTTTGCTCTTCCACCGCCTTCCTCTTTCATGGGATGCATTTGCGCAGCAGTAGACAATGTCCCTGCCTTTTAAAAGTCAATCAATATGAGAAATAAAATGATGCATGGTTTCTGCCTATGTCACCAATCTGCCTTCTTGTGCTTTTGTTATCCTTTTGCTCATTCGACAGCATCTCTTCCTGGCATGTGTCACTGTACAGAAAACTGAGCCTCCCTTGATAGTCCTGCTTTAGGTGTACGGACTCCCGAGTGGCTAGCCTGGTCAGTCCTTAATATCATTTGTGTGTCTATCCCTCGCACATTACTCGGCCAAGTGCTGTGTCCCATAACACGTTAAGTGCACCTTTGTGGTCAACACACATGACATAAAAACACTTCTCATATAGGCTCAAAACAAAAACACCACCCTCTCAACCACACACTCCAGCTGGTCTAGCTTGCTGTTCGTGTGGGTAAGCGCATCAGCACCCCCCATAGGAGTAGTAACTGCTAAACAAATGGTGCAATACCACACAATACAATACTCCTGCAGGGCCAGTCCTCCTTTGCACACCCACAGCCAGCACTAGCCGTCAGATTAGGCTGGTCAGCAGTACTGATTGACGTGGCTACTAGCCTTTCCTTAGAGCACATTAACACTCTCACTTGGGGCCCCATTAGGATGGCGGGCGGACTTTAGTCCACCCGCCACCCTAGTGGTGCTGGGTCCAGCCGCCAGTGGTGCGCCGGTCCCGTCCCACACCGCCAATTAGGTTGCAACCGCCACCCTGGCGGTCGCATTCCGCATCTTCAACATTTCGGTGGGTGCTGCTGTAAGCAGCACCCGTCGCAATGCCAAAGAGGCATGTTGTGCATTGCCATGCACAACGTAGCAGGCACCGCACTGTACCTGCCACCTTGTGCAAGGCAATGAAGGGGGTACACCCCAAGTGCACCCACCACCCCTCCTCCCCCCACCCCCCACCCTCCACACCACCCTGGGAGCCCGCAACGGGCCCCCAAAGCACATCCCGCCAGCCTTTCTTTTTTTATGGCTGCATCGCCGCCATGGAAAGGTTTTTACCACCAGGCATCATAATATGGATGGCGGTGCCTTCCAGGCACCGGCACCATATTATGCCCGCGCTCCGCCCGGCTGGCAATCGCTGGATAAATCAGTGGAAAAGCGGCGGACGGACTAAATTTTATCCCTTCGCAATCCAACACTTTTCCCACTTTTGCACTTATTGGAGTGGGAAGAGTAAATGTTATCCCTCCGCAATCCAACACTTTCCCTACAGTTACACTCACTGGAGTGGGAATAGTAAATTCCACCCCTTCACAATCCAACACTTTCCCTGCTGTTGCACCTATTGGAGTGGTCATAGTAAATTTTAAGCTTCCGCAGTACAACAATTTCCCTACTGTTGCACTGACTGGAGTAGGAATATACAATTTTACCCCTCCGCAATATTTATATTGTAATTTATTCATTTTGTTTTTTAAATTAATCAATTGTTTTACAGATAATTTGTTTGTTTCTAATGTAGTACGGACTGCAGTGGGAATATTACATTTTTTTCTTCCTCAATCCAACACTTTCCCTACTGTTGCACTGACTGGAGTTAGAATAGTAAATTCTGCCCCTCCGCAATCCAACACTTTCCCTACTGTTGCTCTGACTGGAGTGGAAATATTACATTTTACCCCTCTGCAATCCAACACTTTTCCTACTTTTACACTAATTGAAGTGGGAATAGTAAATTTTATCCCTCCACAATCCAACACTTTCCCTACTGTTGCACCTATTGGAGTGGTAATAGTAAATGTTACTCTTCCGCAGTCCAACACTTTCTCTACTGTTGCACTGACTGGAGTAGGAATATAACATTTTACCCCTCCGCAATCCAACACTTTCCCTACTGTTGCACTTATTGAAGGGGGAATAGTAAATTTTATCCCTCAGCAATCCAACACTTTCCCTACTGTTACACTCAGTGGAGTGGGTATAGTAAATTCTACCCTGCGCAATCCAACACTTTCCCTACTGTTGCACCTATTGGAGTGGTAATAGTAAATGTTACTCTTCCGCAGTCCAACACTTTCCCTACTGTTGCACTGACTGGAGTAGGAATATAACATTTTACCCCTCCGCAATCCAGCACTTTCCCTACTGTTGCACTTTTTGGAGTGGGAATAGTAAATTTTATCTCTCTGTAATCTCAAATTCTTCCTAGTGTTGTATTAATTGTAGGACTCCGCAATACTTTATTTTATCTTATTTTGCCTTTATTATAGTGAAAGTAATACATTTTACCTTTGTGTGATGTAACTATTTTATTACTGTTGTGTTGTGTGAGGTTGGTGTAGTAATTTTTATATATTATTAGTATAAGAATGTGTCAATTTATTTTATAAATTGTAGTGGGAATTTTTAATGTATTCATTTGAATATTTAATCATTTATTTTATATTGTTTAAATATATATAATTATACTTCTGTTATTTTATAGTGATATTATTTATATTCATGTTTTTATTTGTAAAATACTTTTATTAAATTGTAAAAACCTTTATGTTGTTTAATTTTAATTAAAGTAGTATTTTTTGTTATTGGTATATATATAGCTACCACCTCCAAGTTACAGATCGTTCAAAACTGCGCAGCTCATCTGCTCCTCCAGAGCCTCTACCGGGAATCCACCAAGCCAGCAGTGAAGGCTCTTTATTGGCTGCCTGTATTGGAGAGAATTACGTTTAAAGCTTTATGTATCGCCCACAAGTCCTCCCAGGGAAAAGGACCGCCAATCATTCAATCTATTTTCTCCCCTTACTGCCCTAACAATCAATCAATCAATCAATCAGTGGTTTGTAAAGTGCGCTACTCACCCGTGAGTCTCAAGGCGCCGGGGGGGGGGGGGGAGGGGGGGCGGGAGCGGCTCCGGATCAGTCGAAGAGCTGGTCTTGAGGTCCTTCCTGAATGTGTGCAGAGTCAGGGAGTGTCTGATGTTCACAGGGAACCTGTTCCAGGTCTTGGCAGCAATGTAGGAGAAAGCTCTCCCACCGGTTTTGGTTCTGCAGATGCTGGGGACCTTGGCCAAGGCGAGGTCGGCGGAGCGGAGGTTCCTCTTGGGTACGTGGAAGGATAGTCTCTCTGGGACATTGCACTTCACGATGCTTAAACCTTTGATAAAAGCTATTCGCTGAAACACGTCAGGTGCATCGTGCCTGCGGCTGCCTGCGCTGATTGAAATAAAGCTGGTATATCCGGATCCGGGCTCTGGCGCATTTCTTTGTTGGATGTTATTTGGCGGGAAGCGCTGTCTCCCGTCTCAGTAAGAGCCGCCCAGCAGGGTTGGGTGTCCCCGACAACAGCATCGTTTTGGAATAGTATTGATGGGGGACATGACCCGCCCGTCCCACTGCAAGCTTTGAGGATTTCTGGGCGATAATTGCAGTATGTGATGGGAAAGGGAGCCAAGGGAGGTTGATTCTCCGCTAGGCAGGATCCGGACACAGCGCTTATAGACATTTGTGTGGCAGCAACATGGACTCTTTGTGCACCAGCTTTCTGCTCTGCCATACTTACCTTCAACAACATGTCTAGGTCGTATGTGGGGGAACCTCATTGTGATGGCACAGGTATTCCAAAGCGGCCCAAGATGAACTATGGGACATGTAGTATGGTAGCTGCCAGTCATGTGATTTTACAAACATCAATCACACCTGGGACATTGCACTTCACGATGTTGATAAAAGCTATTTGCTGAAACGCGTCAGGTGCATCGTGCCTGCGGCTGCCTGCGCTGATTGAAATAAAGCTGGTATATCTGGATCCGGGCTCTGGCGCATTTCTTTGTTGTATGTGTATATATATATATGACAAGCCGGATGGCAGGCTTAACACTGAGTGCGTCCTGGAAAGCTCGAGGGCGTTTGTTGGTCAAAATTTGCAGCGCGGTGTCCTTGCCGCGTCAGGAATGCACCATCTTCTTTCACTGTTCCTGTGAGAAACGGATAGAAGAGGCTGTAGATTGAAACGAGTTCAATCTGCCAAGCGTGATGAGCCGGATGTAAATAACTCTCCACAACTCCAGGGATCCTACTGCAGGACAACACAAATTCTCGAACCAAGTATGCGATATTGAACTTACTAAAGAAAATAATTGTGGTTCTGTTGTAATTAATACATTTCCCAGCATGCAACAAAACTGAACACAAATGAAGTGCAGCCCACTAAGGGCAGGGAACCAATAGAAAGCATGCAATAATTTGAAATAAAAGAGCCTTTCAACATCGCGTACTGAGCAGCCTATGATTAAGGGGCGGCAACCCATGAAACGTGTCAGGCACCATAATTCACCTGGGTTCTGTTGGAGAGGAATATTCGGACAAACCGGATGGCAGGCTTAACACTGAGTGCGTCCTGGAAAGCTCGAGGGCGTTTGTTGGTCAAAATATATATATAGATATATATATTATATTCACTGAAAAAACCATAGGTTTCAGGGGCGTTATAGTTAGCTGGACATTTCCCTCGTACAAAACCCTAGAAATTCCCCCGTTATAGTTAGTTCAGCTAACTATAACTCGCGCCCCCGCAATGCACTGCTGATGACGTCACATATTACATCACTCATGACATGGTCAGTGACATCGCTGATGACATCACTGATGACATCTGAAATGACATCACTGATGACATCACTGATGACATCATCCATGTGATAAATTAGTGCATCTTCTCACACCCTTTGATATACTCAATCAAAATTTCAGACGTCCATTCTCAAAACCATAGATACTCCAATACCAATAACTACATACCCACTCATTGACTCTTAGATCCACACACACATCCACTCACTCACCTGTACAGTCACTTACAGTCACTCAGTACAGGACTATCATATGCATTTATACACCTACATAGACACTCACACACCACCAATCATCCATAGAGGTACTCTCACACCTAGTCAGTCATGCAAATAATTAATCACACTCCCATTTACTCACCTATGCAGTTATACACACACAAGTTCACTTACTCATAAAAATAGTACCACATTCTTACGCTCTTATACAATCACTGATACAAGCACACACTCATCCATACAGCCACTCTAACAATCACACACTCTCACATATACCCACTTATATACTCTTACACATATATACTGCCTTTCACATATGTAGTTACTCACACATGCACCACTGAGATATACATTCAATCACTAACACACCCATACATACACTCACCCAACCATACACTCCATCACAGATGCACTCTTAAAACCATGCACCCATAGAATCACCCACTCACACATGTATGCACAGAGTCACAAACAAACACTCGGGCATCCAAACAGATACTCAGACAACCAATCAATAACCCCTAGAAACTCTCATATAGCTATTCACAAAACCATGCAGCCGCTTATACACCAACAGACAGACATATACAGAGATTCACACAGTTTAGTCACTAGTCTGGAGTAAGATACGTTTAATGACTCACTTATAGAGTCAGTCACGCACCTACTAAATCATCCATTCACACACTTATACACCCACTCATTCGTCCATAGGTTTTTCCCTATATATATATTAAACATATTTAAAATTTACAGAAACACACACTCACTGGATGACGTCATCAGTGATGTCATCAGTGATGTCATTTCAGATGTCATCAGTGATGTCATCAGTGATGTCACTGACCATGTCATGAGTGATGTAATATGTGACGTCATCAGCAGTGCATTGCGGGGGCGCGAGTTATAGTTAGCTGAACTAACTATAACGGGGGAATTTCTAGGGTTTTGTACGAGGGAAATGTGCAGCTAACTATAACGCCCCTGAAACCTATGGTTTTTTCAGTGAATTTCTAAGGTTTTTTAAATGCCAATTCCTAACTATAACGCCCCTGAAACCTATGGTGTTTTCAGTGAATTTCAAAGGTTTTTTAAATGCTAATTCCTAACTATATCAGGCCTGAAACCTATGGTTTTTTCAGTGAATTTCAAAGGTTTTGTAAATGACAATTTTGAATGTATTAATTGTTATACTGATTTACTATATTTTTTAAACTATTTATTTTTATATATATATTTTTAATTACATTATACATTACAATACAAAATATACTTTCTCAGAATGAATTACTTTAGTTTAAATACTTGGCAAATAGGCAACAGACTTTTAAGTACAGTAGTTACAGTTGTTGCAATGGGCAACACAATTTCAAACACAAAGCAACATTGAGCTCAATGTGAATTTCTAGTGAAATGCAATTAGTTACTTTATGGATTACTTTTCTAGCCACAGGACTGGATCCTAGATTCAGTCCTTGGACATCTCCTGTAAACAGTTGAGTAAAAGCGCTTTGGTTACAGTAGTTATTTTTAAGGAATATTATTGTATTTTAAAAGTTGACACTTAGAAACTTTTTCACATAGAATCACCAATGTTATCCTATGGCAGAAAATACACTTAGCAGGTAAGTAGTGTTATCATTACTTTTCCTTACTCAGTGGTGGATCCTGGATCCAGTACTGGCCAACCTCCTGTAAACAGTTGAAAGAATGTGTTTAAGTCATACAGACGATTTTTTAGGAATATTTTTAGTTTGTGAAAATAGACACTTAGAAACTTTTCTGGTGAAAACCACACAATGGATTCCTATGGAAGGAAATACAAGTTACTGGTAAGTACGCTTAGAATTACTCTTCCGGGTCAGTGCTGGGCTAAAAGATGCAGCCCTGGGTTCTCTCCTGATAACAGGTGAGTAAATCGGAATTCGTAGTTCGGCTGATTTTAGAGGAATATTTGTACGTTTCAAAAATGGACACTGAAAATTTTCTGGTGAAAACTACACAATGGATTCCTATGGAAGGAAATACAAGTTACTGGTAAGTACACTTAGAATTACTTTTCAGGGCCTGTGCTGGGCTAAAAGATGCAGCACTGGGTCCTCTTCTGATTACAGGTGAGTAAATCGGAATTCGTAGTTCGGCTGATTTTACAGGAATATTTCTACGTTTCAAAAATGGACACACAAAATTTTCTGGTGAAAACCACACAATGGATTCCTATGGAAGGAAATACAAGTTACTGGTAAGTACGCTTAGAATTACTTTTCAGGGTCAGTGCTGGGCTAAAAGATGCAGCCCTGGGTTCTCTCCTGATAACAGGTGAGTACATCGGAATTCGTAGTTAGGCTGATTTTTGAGGAATATTTCTACGTTTCAAAAATGGACCCTGAAAATTTTCTGGTGAAAACCACACAATGGATTCCTATGGAAGGAAATACAAGTTACTGGTAAGTACGCTTAGAATTACTTTTCAGGGTCAGTGCTGGGCTAAAAGATGCAGCCTTGGGTTCTCTCCTGATAACAGGTGACTAAATCGGAATTCGTAGTTCGGCTGATTTTAGAGGAATATTTGTACGTTTCAAAAATGGACACTTTGAAAATTTTCTGGTGAAAACCACACAATGGATGCCTATGGAAGGAAATACAAGTTACTGGTAAGTACGCTTAGAATTACTCTTCAGGGTCAGTGCTGGGCTAAAAGATGCAGCCCTGGGTTCTCTCCTGATAACAGGTGAGGAGATCGGAATTCGTAGTTCGGCTGATTTTAGAGGAATATTTGTACGTTTCAAAATTGACACTTAGAAAAGTTTCTGCTGAAAACCACACAATGGATTCCTATGGAAGGAAATACAAGTTACTGGTAAGTACGCTTAGAATTACTTTTCAGGGTCAGTGCTGGGCTAAAAGATGCAGCCCTGGGTTCTCTCCTGATAACAGGTGACTAAATCGGAATTCGTAGTTCGGCTGATTTTAGAGGAATATTTGTACGTTTCAAAAATGGACACTTTGAAAATTTTCTGGTGAAAACCACACAATGGATTCCTATGGAAGGAAATACAAGTTACTGGTAAGTACGCTTAGAATTACTCTTCAGGGTCAGTGCTGGGCTAAAAGATGCAGCCCTGGGTTCTCTCCTGATAACAGGTGAGGAGATCGGAATTCGTAGCTCGGCTGATTTTAGAGGAATATTTGTACGTTTCAAAATTGACACTTAGAAAAGTTTCTGCTGAAAACCACACAATGGATTCCTATGGAAGGAAATACAAGTTACTGGTAAGTACGCTTAGAATTACTTTTCAGGCTCTGTGCTGGGCTAAAAGATGCAGCACTGGGTCCTCTTCTGATTACAGGTGAGTAAATCGGAATTCGTAGTTCGGCTGATTTTAGAGGAATATTTCTACGTTTCAAAAATGGACACAGAAAATTTTCTGGTGAAAACCACACAATGGATTCCTATGGAAGGAAATACAAGTTACTGGTAGGTACGCTTAGAATTACATTTCAGGGTCAGTGCTGGGCTAAAAGATGCAGCCCTGGGTTCTCTCCTGATAACAGGTGAGTAAATCGGAATTCGTAGTTCGGCTGATTTTTGAGGAATATTTCTACGTTTCAAAAATAGACACTTTAAAAATGTTCTGGTGAAAACCACACAATGGATTGCTATGGAAGGAAATACAAGTTACAATGGTAAAGGAAGGGGGCGGGGCCTGAGGTGACGTGTGCAAACACGCCCTGTGGCGCGTTTTAAGTTGGGGAATTAATTCCTCTTCAATCCTGCGGTCCCCTGGGGGCCAACTAGCCCACCAGGTACCTCCAGTATGCGTCAGGGAGCTGCGTTGCAGAGCGGTGTTCAGAGGCCATGCCCCTTTTTACAACACTCTGCCACGCAGCTCCGTGGCGCTTCCTGGAGGTCCCTAGCGGGCTAGTTGGCCCCTAGGGGACCTCTGGATTGAAGAGGAATTAATTCCCTAAATTATAACGCGCCACAGGGCGTGTTTGCACACATATCGCTTAAGGCCCCGCCCCCTACCTTCACCACTGTGCAAACGCGCCCTGTGGCGTGTTTTAAGTTGGGGGATTAAGTCCCCTTGAATCCTGAGGTCCCCTGGCAGCCAACTTGCCCACCAGGTACCTCCAGTATGCTCAAGGGAGCTGCATTGCAGAGAGGTGTTTAGAGGCCACGCCCCTTTTTACAACACTCTGCAACGCAGCTCCGTGGCGCTTACTGGAGGTACCTGGTGGGCTAGTTGACCCCTAGGGGACCTCTCGATTGAAGAGGAATGAATTCCCCAACTTAAAACGTGCCACAGGGCGTGTTTGCACAGTATCACCTCAGGCCCCGCCCCCTACCTTCACCACTGTGCAAACGCGCCCCATGGCGCATTTTAATTTGGGGGATTAAGTCCCCTTGAATCCTGAGGTCCCCTAGCGGCCAACTAGGCCACCAGGTACCTCCAGTAAGCGCCACGGAGCTGCGTTGCAGAGAGGTGAAAAAAGGGGTGTGGCCTCATTACACCTCTCTGCAACACAGCCACCTGGCGCATACTGGAGGTTCCTGGTGGGCTAGTTGGCCCCCAGGGACCCCCAGTATTCAAGGGGAATTAGTTCCCCCTCTGCAAACGCGCCAGGGGGAGCGTTTGCCGAGTGGTGTAAGGAGGGGGCATGGCCTCCGGCCCGATCCCGATCTTTTCTGCTGGCATTGCTTTTCCATATGGGGAGCAGCTAACATGCTGCTCCCCATGTGGAAAAGCAATCAGCTTTGCCTCATTGAAGCGAGAGCAGGTTTCCCTGCTCTCGCTTCAATGAAGCAAAGCAGTTTGCAATGACAGGGTGGGAGCCGCGAGGCTCCCGCCCTGTCATTGCAAACAGCAGTGTCCCGGGGGTGGGCACCCCGGGACACTGCAGGAGCCGGCCATGGGGGGTGGCGTTCCCCAGGGCCATCATTGGCTCCAGGAGGGGGGCCGCTTGGCCCCCCTCCAATACGGACAAGTTGCCCCGGGGGGTGGCGGTCCCCAGAGCTGGGGGGGCCTGAGAGCCCCCCATCGCAAATACTTTCAAGCCCCGGGGGGTGGCGGTCCCCGGGGCTGGGGGGGCTGCGAGCCCCCCCACCCATTTTCTATAAACCCCGGGGGTGGTGGTCCCCGGGGCTGGGGGGGCCGTGAGCCCCCCCATATAGTATCTCTGAGCCCCAGGGGGTGGCGGTCTCTGGGGCAGTGTGGGGGGGATTGGGACCCCCCCACACTTTTTTTATTTCTGCCCATAGGGATTTGGCCCCCCCAGGGGCCAATTACCAAAGAAGCGCGGGAGCCCCGAGCTTCTTTTTTTTTTTTTCGGCCGAAATTCACGCTGGGTGCGCGAATCTCGCTGATTTTTTAATCCTTGTGGGACCCCCTGAGCAGGCCTAGGGGGTCAGGGTGTTTCTACCCTGCCCCCTTGTCGCGTTTTGCGCCTTTGTTTTTGTACTTTCTTGTGCCTCGGCTCTACCGAGGCACAAGATGGCTGCCAACACTTCCTGATTCAGAGTGTTGGCAGCCAATTAGCATTCAGCTCGTGCTCGGGAGGGTTCGGGGAGGGTGCGGGGAGGATCCGCGGATCCTCCCCGGCCATAGATATCACTAACTTTTAACTCTAATTTTCTCAGGAACTACTGAACGGATTTACACCATTTAAGCAAAAGGCACGAGTCTAAACTGAGGACTACCTCCTCGCCAAATTTGGTGTAATTCCGTTCAGCAGTTCGGGCTGTAGCTGCGACAACACGTCCTATGGGAAATTGCATGGAGAAAACGTGTTTTGGGACCCCCCTTTTTTCTCGGCCCCTGCTTGACGAATCACCACGAAACTTTCAGAGTAGGAGCAGAGCGGAGCTGGCCAAAAGTTTGGAAAATTTTGCGAAGATTCATCAAAAGGCGCCAAAGATATTCCCAATAGAATGTTGTGGATTTCCTATGGAAAATAGGTCCTAACTATAACTATCTACTGGCTAGTAGATAATATATAGATATATATTTGTTATATTAATATACTGTTTAATATTTTTTAAATTTTAATATAATTTAAAATTATTAGTTGTATAATACTTTTTTAACTAGATATGTTAAAGATATATATGTATATATATATATTTGTATGTGTGTTTAACTTTTTTAAAGTAAGTTTATTTGTTGTATTTGTTACAACATACATTAAATGTATTACATTTTTATTTAATTAATGTTAGTATTTAATATATTTTAAATTTAATATTCGAATATTTTAATGTACATATACATTATTTAATTAATGTTAGTATTTAATATATTTAATTTTTAATATTCTAATATTTTAATGTACATATACATTTAAAAATGTATATTTAATACAACGATATTATTGAAAACAATATTTTTTTAAATATATTTGTACTTACCTTTTTAAGTATAGGTTGACGATATGTTTTTTAGTAGATATTTTGTCACTGAACCATGGCCCTTAATCTCGCCATGCCTAAAAAACAAAAACGTTTAATCGGACCTTGTGTAATGTAGCTGGTGCTCATGAAAAGCGCTCCGTTCCCATTTGGAGAGATAATGCTATATAAAACTTTGAAAAAAGAGGAATCTGTGAATGCTCAGCAAGTAAACAATAGTGCTAACGCTCACCAGGGCCCTCTTCAGAACCGAGAAGGATGGCTTCAGAAACAGAATTGGAAGCCATGTGCACTATTGTGATATTCACAAGTCACGTGACGTCAGTTGAAATCGCTGTATTTTTTATCATAAACACAAAACTTAGGGCCTGATTAGGATGGCGGGACCCTAACGGAAATGGCGACCGCCTGACATAGTGTCGGGGGTCCCACAGGACAAATTACAATGCAACCGCCACTGTGGCGGTCACATTGTCCAGGGTTTCCATTGCGGAGGGTGCTGCTGGCTGCAGCACCCACTACAATAGAAACAAGCATTTGCAATGCAATAGGTCTCGCATTTGCGAGTGTTTGAGCTATTCACATTGTAAGTGACAATGCCTTTTATTTATGTGTTTTGAAAACCTGCCAAAGGTGCGTAAGCACACAACTTGTACTTATAGGGGCTTATTTACAAGCCGCTTGCACCGCCGGCGCGCAACTTTTAAAATGGGAAAGTGACGTATCGGCGGTGCAAGGGGCTTGTAAATAAGCCCCATAGTCCTTGCTTACGAGAAGCAAGTCTGGCAGTAAAAGAGGAGCAGCTATTGTCAGCTTTGCTTTTCGTAAGCAAGTTCTATTACACAAAGTACACCGCTTGCAGGTTTTCAAAACACATAAATAAAAGTCACTGTCATTTACAGTGCTAATAGCTCAAACCCTCGCAAATGCGAGACCTACTGCATTGCAAATGCTTGTTTTATAAGCGACCCTCACTTGTTCAGATGCCTCAACAAAACACGTGAGATGCATTGGATTCAGTACATTTTAAAATGGTCTCAAGGAAGAGAACTACACTACAGTTAGAGAAAATGTGAAGTGCTCGATATATGAAAAGTCCTAAATGCCTAAAAAGATTCCAACTCAAACATAGCTCACAAATGCATTGAACTGAAACTGTACACTATCGCCAGTACCTAAATCTAGCGCTTTCAATTAAAACTCAAGATATTTCAAAAGGTTTTTAAAGCGCACGCAAAGTGTTCATCCTTTTGGACCATCTTAGATATCCTCGAATACAATAGTTTCAGCACAGCCTCGTCGCCATTCAACAAATCACAACAACGGAAAAAGTTTTAATCTTTAAAGACTCACTGGCTTAGGCAAAGGGGACTCATTCAGAACAGCAACCTAGCCAAACATCCCGTCCTGGGTTTTCATGTGACAACTTAATGCCTTCTGGGACTTGTAGTCTTTCATTGCTTCCATACAGCCCAGTTGGTCTTGCACACCTGATAACAGTGATTAGTAATCCAGACCCCCACCTTGACTCAACAAGTGCAGCTAATATGTGTGATCTGCTTCTAACAGCCCCTTAACAATTCTCTCTTTCTCTTCTCTCTCACTGATTCTCTGTTTATTTTCTTTCTGCCACTCTCTCTCTCTCGCCCTCACTCACTCACTCTTTTCTCTCTGTCTTTTGATCGTTCCTATTTGGATTTCTTGACACAGCGCTTGGAGTTCACTCATTCACACTGGTGCCCTTGCACAATCATTGAGTTTATGGTATTTTCACATCTCCATGTAAATCAGGAGGGGAGGCCCGCTCTGTGACCGCTGTGACTGAATCACCCGGGCTACAGTCATATAAAACAAGCATTTACAATGCAATGGTCTCTGCATTGGTAAAGTTAGAGCTATTGGCATTGCTCATGACATTATTTTTGTTTATGTTTTTGTTTTTAAAACATTTAAAGAAACGGCATTGTCATGAGCAATGCCAATAGCTCTAACTTTAACAATGCCGAGACCGTTGCATTGTAAATGCTTGTTTTTGTTAAGCAGGGGGTTGGGGGGTTTAAGTGATTTGCCCAGAATCACAGGATGTTGGGCGTCATTGCCGAGACTCGAACCTGGTTCCCCGGATTACAGATCGGCCGCCCTAGCTGTTAGGCTACATCCTCCCCAGCTGATCGTTTATTGGAGTTTTGTGATGGCATATCGTTGAAGCATCTTAGATATCATTAATAACTAATACGTGTAACAAGAGGGCCCTTGAATTAGGTAACAGTAGCAAACGTCACACGGGTGCAAGGGCGCTGACACAGTGGCATGTTCTAGGGCAAAAATGTAATGCTATTATTTATTTTTATATTCTTGATATTGTCATCAAATGTATTGCAGAGACACTGAAATGAAAAGGGCAGTGAAAGGTAAAAAGGAGAAGAATACAATTAAACCACTGTGCCGCTTACACCTGAGCTAGGTGCCACGTGCCGCCGGTCCCCGACTGTGAATGTTGAATTACTCCGAGATATGTACCGGTTTATAGCAAAATGTATATTTGTGGTACAGAGCAGGTCGGTCGCAGGAGCCGTGCTCCATTAGGGGAAGCAGCATGAGCCTGGTGCACTATCTGACCACAGCCTGCTGCATAACACTGGGAAGCACTGCAAACGAATGGATCAAATGTTAAGAGCTGCCACTCAACTCACGCGCTGCAGTCTATGGGCTGGCGGCATTCAATACACAGTCTCACTCTCAACACGCCTGCTGGGGGCGCAGCCAATCAGTGAGAGAATCACGTGCAGCAGGTCTGCACTGAATGTATTGGGAGGCGGCGCGGTGCGGGGGGGGCCCTGCACACGACCATCAGTTCTGTGAGTATAGCCAATGAATGAGTGGCGGACAAATGAAACTTTCATTTATGTTTTCTTATGCCGCTGCAGAGTGAGAGAGTGTGGGGCTTTCATTCTTAGGTGCACGTGACACGTAATTATTGGAAATGCACGCAATGTGTGTGCTAATGTAAAGAAGCCTTTCCAGGTCGTTGGCGCGCGTGACTAACATCCCTTGTTTTGCTATCAAGCCAGGAAGGCATCACTGCTGGTTAAGGCGGGCCCGCGGCCGGAAAACAACACCTACTCTCGGTGAGTGCCACTGACATCTTTTGGTTGTCACTTTCCGCCTGCCGCATAATGTGCAGAGCTGTTCTGTGTATTGATAAGCAGTTGCGGGTATGGCTGGGACCGCTTACTTTTGATTTGCCGGTTCCGCCTGCGAGTGCGAATGACATGGCCCTTTTAACTACAACGATGTAGGGCCGCCTCTCTCTTCAAGTGCTGTGTTTTCACAAATAAAAAACACCTTCTGCCGATTTTTGTGTCCCCAGGAGTTTTCCGGCAACAATTAAACAAATGCCAACATAACTTTGATGCCCCCATTGTTTCCGACACACGCTTAGGTTACTCCCTGCACAAAGGGGTCGGGTCATTTGTATTAATTAATTCAGGGCACAGTGAAAACGAGGCACGTTCGCCATCTGTGTACTCCGAGCCATAATCTCCCTTACCACCGCCCCAATCTTTCAGGACTTTAACAAGCACACCACCGCCTTTCTCCGAGGCGAAGCAGAAATGCCTCGGAGAAAGGCAGCGTCGATTTCGGATTTGGGGGCGTGTTCTCCTCTTGCCATTGGCTGGAGGAGATAATTAGATTTGTTGAAAAAAACACGCCCCCGAATCCGAAAAGGACGGGGCCTGATCGGAGTGACGGACCTCTTCTCCAATGGCTGGCCAGCATTCAAGAGGCCAGCCAATGGAGAACAGGGGAGAAGAGGGGCGGGTTCAATCCCCTCTTCTCCAAGTCATTAAATCTCGGATCGAGACTGCGCAAGCGCAGCCTTCGAGCCGAGACCTAATAAGAGACTTCTCTGCCTATCAGTGTCAAGTTGAACTATAGCAAGTTGCATTGAAACTTTTTTTTTATTGTTTGACAAGAACCCCTTTTTCGCTTTTCTCAGTTATTCCATTTTAACAGAATTTTCTTTGAGAAACCGAATATAATTGAACTTAATACATTTAACAGCCTTGAAAATGGTACTGAAATACAAGGGACCTATGGACATCCTATAAAGTTTTATTTCTAGTGGTAAAGTGCTCTCTCTGCCGCACTAGTGCATATGAATTCAGTGAAAAATGCGGATTTCTACATTTAAATTTTCAGATGAATATCAGGTTTACTTAGTATACAGGTATACTACCAGGAAAGTGGCTAGAAACAAACCCCATCAAATAAACCTAACGTAATCAATTAGAATTTTTTTTATTTTAGAATGTTATAGCACTTGGATGTAAGGCAAGTGAGACACGTGCCACTTCTGGTTGTATTATTCACATACATAAACAACGGATATAAAATCGTCAGACTTACGTTGTTAATAAACGTCATATTGAGGGGCCTATTTATGTAGCCTTATTTTAGTGTCTATTGATGCGGTCAGCCATGATTGCCATGGCAACAGCTATGCATTCTGACAGCACTGAGAGTTAAATAGGGATGGCATTTCCTCGTGAAGGCTATGAAGCTGCAGAAGTGTGCATGTTCTAGTACGCTGATATGTGCACTTTGGGACCTGCAGGAGAAGCAAGCCGTTGGATCTCACGGTCCCAAGACATCCGGAGAGGGGGCGTCTCCTGAAATACGTGGGTGCAAAGCCCCAGACACCCTTTAACCACAAAGGGGCTCTAAGTTTACCACCTCAGAGACGGGGAGCCCGTGCAACGGTGAATCTCACAAGAAAAGCCATGTTTGTTGACCAAGATGAAGCTGGCTGTATAATGGAAGCACAATGGGCCTGATGAACGGAGGGAGGGAGGGAGCAAGCAAGGCGGCCCGACAGGGGTAGGGAAGTTAAGCGGAAGCACGCCTTGCGCAAGTTCTAAAACGCCATTGGAGACGGAGGACAGGAGATGTGCACGCACACGTATGGAGGACAGGAGATGTGCACGCGTTCTGCTAAAATGCCGTGACCTGTACGCGTGCACATCTCCTGTCCTCCGCACGCACGCGTGCACATCTCCTGTTCCCTCACATCTCCTGTTCCCTTTCCGAAGCCATTCCGACAACAATAGGTCTCGCCAAGGTGCGAGTGACCAGCGCATGCGCTGCATCGCTAGGCGAGACCTAAAAAGGGATGTGTAACACATCCCTGTACTACTTGACAAGCACCATGCGGTGCCTGTCCCTTGGCACAGGGATCTGTTGGGGGCACCATAGGTACCCCCCGCACCCACAATCGGGCCCCCAATGTCCATTCCTGCCAGCCTTCCCATGGATGGTGAACCGCCATGGGAAGGCTGTCGGGAAGGGACCATCCTAATCCCTATAACGGTGCCTGGTAGGTACTGCCACCATTTTAGGGATAGGAAGGCATCCGACGATAAGGAGCGGGCTCAAGGAACTGCCGGCCATTGTAATTTCGCAGGCGGAAAATGGCCTTACGATAGCGGTGAGACTGCCACCACAGCCTGTCGCTAGCGGTCTCGCCATGATCATAATGAGGCCCCTAGTGTCTGAATTCAAAGCCAAAACCTACAGAGAATTTCATGCAGAACAGCTTGCGATGTAGTCACTCAAAGTGTCACACATGAGGTAGGCAAATGTCACGCATAGTCACACTGAAAACTCGGAAGTATCATAATCTGCAGAGTGCAAACTTGGCAGCTATGGAATTGTAAATAAAAGGGCCTCTTTGAAAGGAAAACTCAAAGGCTAACATGGGCCAAATAAACAAGGTTTAGGTTTATGTGGGCCGCAAAAAAACAAAACATTCAATTTTCATAGAAACATAGATTTATTTAGAAAAGTACAGAATAAAAAAAGAGCAAGAACAACGATAAAATTGATGTTTTCTTCCTGACACTTAGGGGGTCATTAGGATGGGGGGGCGGATCGCCACCGCCGGCTCGGCAGTGGCGATCTGGCCGCCATCCCAACTAGATTTACTTCCCACAACGTGCGTCCACCGCTTTTCCGCCAGTCGGCAATCGTTACTATTGCCTGCCGGGCGGAGCTGGGGCATAATATGGTGGCGGTGCCTTCTAGGCACCGCCATCCATATTATTTATTGCGGGTTACACAGGCCTTTCCATGGCGGATTCTCTGCCATGGAAAGGCTGGCGGGGAATTGCTTTGGGGGCCCAATGCGGGCCCCCAGGGGCGTGGGGGGCTGCATTTGGGGGGTACCTATGGTACCCCCCTTCATTGCCATGCACATGGTGGCAGGCACCACACGGTGCCTGCCACGTTGTGCATGGCAATGCACAACATGCCTCTTTGGCATTGCGGTGCGTGCTGCTTCCTCCACAATGTCAACGATGCGGAATGCGACCGCCAGGGTGAGTAAGGAAAGTGTTGGATAGCGGAGAGGTAAAAATTACTATTCCCACTCCAGCAAGTGCAAAAGTAGGGAAAGTTTTGGATACCAGAAGGGAATAATTTACTATTCCCACTCCAGCAAGTACAACAGCAGGGAAAGTGTTGGATAGCGGAGGGGAATAATTTACTATTCTAACTCCAGAAAATTCAACAGTAGGGAAAGTGTTGGATAGCGGAGGGGTAACAATCACTGTTCTCACTCCACAAAGTACAACAGTAGGGTAAGTGTTGGGTAGCGGAAGGGAATAATTTACTATTCCCACTCCAGCGAGTGCAACAGTAGGGAAAGTTTTGGATAGCGTAAGGGTAAAAATTACTATTCCCACTCCAGCGAGTGTAACAGTAGGGAAAGTGTTGGATAGCGGAGGGGTAACAATCACTATTCCCACTCCAGCAAGTGCAACAGTAGGGAAAGTGTTGGATAGCGGAGGAGAATAATTTACTATTCCTACTCCAGGGAGTGCAACAGTAGAGAAAGTGTTGTATAGCGGAGGGGTAACAATTACTATTCCCACTCCAGCAAGTGCAACCGTAGGGAAAGTGTTGGATAGCGAAGGGGAATAATTTACTATTCCCACTCCAGCGAGTGTAACAGTAGGGAAAGTGTTGGATAGTGTAGGGGTAAAAATTACTATTCCCACTCCAGCAAGTGCAACCGTAGGGAAAGTGTTGATAGCGGCGGGATAACAATTACTATTCCCACTCCAGCAAATGCAACAGTAGGGAAAGTGTTGGATAACAGAGGGGAATAATTTACTATTCCTGCTCCAGTGAGTTTAACAGTAGGGAAAGTGCTGGATAGCGTAGGGGTAAAAATTACTTTTTCCACTCCAGCAAGTGCAACAGTAGGGAAAGTGTTGGATTGCATAGGGGAATAATTTTCTAATCCCACTCAAGCAAAATAATTAAAATCAATAAACAAACAATGAATAATATATTTTGCCTCTCACCATATTCCCCTATAAATGACACCACCAATGTTCTAAAACATAACACTATTAACATGATTTATTAATAATTATCTAATTAATTAATTAAAATTAATAAGCAATTTAAAAACAATATATTATTTAATTTACACAATTAACAATATAAAACAACTTAAAATACATTTTATAATAACACATTTAAAAAATATATTGAAATTAAATTACTTCCCAGCCTACTGCCCTATCAACACACAACACACAAAAAAATGACACAAATAACATAATTAGTAAATAATTAATAATTATTAATAACTAATTAATAAATAATTAACAATATATTATTTATCACAATTTTCAATATGAAATTTAAAATAAATCAATATTAAATAATTAAAAAATAAAAATTAATTAATTATAATTAAATTACTTCTCACCCTACTACCCTATTAACCCACCACTCATTTCTAAAACAATAACACAATTTACATGTTTACCAATTAATTATTAATGATTAACAAACAATTAATAACTAACTAATAATAGATTATTTACCACAATTAACAATATAAAAACATAAATACTTAGGGGCCTATTAGGATGGCGGGCGGACTTTTGTCCGCCCACCACCCTGGCGGTGCTGGGACCGGCTGCCAGTGGTGCGGCGGTCCCGCACCGGCAATGAGGATGCCACCGCCATGGTGGCGGTGGCATCTCGTATGCATTGCATTGTGGCGGGCGGTGCTGGAAGCAACACTCGCCACAATGCATTATATGCATGTCGCGCATTTGCATGCACGACATGTGCACCCCCCATGTCATGGGGGGTGCGCACGACATGGAGGGTGCGCATGTCGTGCATGCAATTGCGTGACATTTGCATGCACGCACTTCCCGTGCACCCCCCAACACCCTGGGGCCCCGCAATGGGCCCCCAACTGAGAAGACCGCATGCCTTTCACCACCACGGAAAGGCTGCTTCCCGCTCTCATTGTAATATGGATGGCGGTGTCTAGCAGACACCGCCACCATATGCAACCCTTTTCCGTCTGGTGGACTCGTCGACCGGGTGGAAAAGCATCGGACAGTCTTCCCGTCCGCCGCGGTACCCCCAGCCATCATATTATGGCATGGGGTAAATGGGAGTGGGTGGGAGATTATGCGGGCGGTGGCAATCCGCCCGACATACTAATAGATACCTTAATTATTAATTCATAAAAATGATTGATTAATTAATTATAATTAAATTACTTCCCACCCTATTCCCCACAACCCACTCCTAAAAAAATAACATACTTTATTTATTTACCAAATAATTAATATTAATTAACAACCAATTATTAACTAATTGATACAAAAATAATTACCACAATTAACAATATACAATATTAAATATATAAATATTAATTAATAAATAATAATAATTAATTAATTATAAATTACTTCCCACCCTATTCCCATATAAACACGCAATCCGCTACAGAATAAAAACGAAAAATGTAATTGAAAATAATTAATAACTTCTAAAAATTATTATTACATTTAGGGGCCGATTCCGATCTGGGTCGTAAGGGCACCGAAACGCGATCCGGCCGGAAAAACTACGAGCCGTACGTGTGTTTTCCGGCCGACTCGTACAGCTGTACGAGCGAGCCAGTACGATGCGAGCTACATGAAATTCACCGACCGAGTCGTTTCCAGGTCCGAACCGCTCCGTACGTCTCGGTCGTAAGCTAACCGTGGCATGCAATGGATGCGATTCACGACCGAGCCAGTACGATGCACGCGTCGGACAGCCTGTGCGAGACGGAAACATCGATATTATTAACAACGATATTTTTACGAACGATATTACTGTCTTTGATATTTAAAAAAAATGATATTTCTTACCTTACTGTCGATATTCTGGTCCACAATATACTTGCTGTCTATATTCTTGTACCTCGATATTTACAACTCGATATTATGGTACTTCGAAAAAAAAACTTGCTATTCTGTCTGTTCACCGATAAAGACATACTGAATACAAAGGGCTGACATCGTAATGAGTAATCATTAACACAAGATAATAAAACATTTGAATACAAATCAATATTTTTTCTTGAACATTAACTTACCAGACACAGAATGGACTGAACAAATTAATAAGCGTACAATAAAGAAACCTATTTTTCTTGTTTTCCAAAAGCAGAATATTTCCTGTTAGACGCACCAAACAAGTCAGTACAAGACTACTGGCGTGGTCGGTATAATTATCGTCTGCTAAAATATTCGCTACTAGTATTAGTGGGGGGCTAATGGTGCGCCTGCGCGTAAGGTCACTACATAGATGCAACATGGCTATAGTAATCAGGCATTGGCGAACGTTGTGGTTCGTTATTAAAAATGATGTATAATGCATTCATCGCTCCCACTCTTTCTTCTCTCCTCTCCTCTTTATTTTCCCCCCACTTACTTTCTCTTTCTTCAATTTGTTTTATCTGGTAGGTCCCACATAGGCGGCTCCTATTGCACTGCTTCTCTTACCTGCTGTCCATTGGCAGGCAAGCTTCGGCTCTCCCTCCTCTTCTGATATTCGAGTTCAGGCTCTCGCTCCCCTCTCCTCCCTCAGGCAGCCAGGCAAGCTCCCGCTCCTGCTCCCACCCCTCTCAGCTCCCTCCACCTGCTCCCCTCAGTGACAACACCGGCAATCTCCCCCTCCTTCTTGCATCAGCTCTCTCCTCCTCCCACCTCCCGCTCCCCTCAGTGACATAGGGGCTCATTATGATGGTGGACGGACATCAGTCCGCCCGCCCGCCATCATAGCTCACCAGCCCAATTAGGATGCACCCGCCAGTATGGCGGACGCATCCTGGCCTTTTAACATTGCGCACGGTGCTGCTGGCTGCAGCACCGTTCGCAATGTGAAAATGCCACGATGTGCATTTCCATGCACAACGTGGCAGGCACCACGCGGGCCCCCAAAGCCAGTCTTTTGCGGCGGGTTATATCCACCGCAAAAAGACAGGTGGAAGGGCTCATCATAATCACTACAGCGGTGCCTGCACTACACCGCCGCAATGATGCCCTGGTTCCGGGTTCCATGGCGGACAGACTTTCCGTCTATTGTGGAACCAATGTGATTCCCACCGCCATCTTAATTTGGCGGTGGGTTAATCTCATTCTGATGGCGGAAGGATCGCCACCGCCGGCCCATCATAATGAGCCCCATTGACGCCAGCGTTCACCCGCTCCTCCTCCTCCTTCCTCCTCCAGCACAAAATAACATTTTGTTTTAGCTCGAGTATAATGCGCACCCACTTTTTTAGCAGGGTAAAAAAGTGTGCATTGTACTCAAGATTTCGCGGTAATTGGAAATTGTAAAAATGAAGCTACGAAATTTGTATTAAAACCTTTGTTACGTACCGTTATATTGGCTGGGCCCAAAGATATTCATTGTCAGCCGCATGTGGTCCGAGGGCCGCGAGTTTGACGTGCTTGACATAAACTATTTCTAGTTCAAGGCATTAGATACCAGTGTGACTATCTGAGCAGAATTAATGATCATGGGACACCAGTAGAGGAACACAGTGATATGGGGGAGTGTATTTTCTTTTTCTCTTATCTTGTGGGTGGTTCTTTCCCCTCCTTAAACCCTCCTCCTCTGGAGTTTCCATTTAACCTTTTGCAACGCCTGGCATTCTGAGGGTAGTGCCACCCATAGAAAGGTCTGAGGGCTAACAAGAGGTCCTGGCATCTCTTACTAGGACACTGTCAGCGTGGATCAGGCCTTTGCTGACGTCAGAGCACGTACATAGATTCATATATACATTTCAAACGGTACTGCTTACGAGTTCGACGGATAAAAGAATCAGCAGATATCTAAGTATCAGGATTCCTTCTAGTGTTTCTTAACGGAGAGAGAATATTCGAAGCTATTGAGGGCAGAGAGGACATTTCAATTTAGACGTCTCCAGGAACCCACAGAGAAGCCTCACGGAACTATCTACCGCCAACATCTATGTAGTGCAGCAATGTGCATGCGGGACACATGGATCTTGCCAAGCTAGTTAAACTCAATTTCTGTGTAAAAATAGCATAATATTTTGCTGAACATCTTACAGAAAACATGTGGGATGTGGGTTTCATCGAGGAAAGGATTAACTGTTGTCTTATTAACCCAGCATCATTGGTCCTCCTGCAGTTGATTAGCGAGGGCTTGTTCCTTCAGACATGTGGCAGCAGTTTGTGTCATCCTGTGCTGGTTGTTGAGGGAAGGCGTGGCGGGGCCTTATGCTGGCAATGAACGAGGACACATGGCGGCCCCCATTCCAAAGCGTGGTCCTTTTGTAGTTAAACTAGTTCAGCTAAAGCAGAGCAGTAATTGTGGGTTCAGAGTGCGCTCCCACCAGGGGTGAAGAGCAGTCAATGAGTCTGGCATGATCACCGGTGGCCGCTGGCCAATCCGATTCAAGCTTTCCAGTTGCCTTTGATCCCAACATCTGGCGGTGTCCTTCCCCTTGGTGGACCTCTCCAGCTGCCTTCAGAGCAACTGCCGTGAAACCCCACTTCTGCTTGAATTTCTGGCCTTTATCCAGTATATATATATTTATGTATGTATGTATATATAATCACCTCCCGTACTCTTTGAATCCTAAAGACCAGGCACAGACACAAAGAATCTCCACTTGTATTTGTTTATTTTCTTAACACATCCCCCATAACGCGTTCGGTCACCCTGTGACCTTGCTCACATGACGCACAGCGTCTTAGTGGCCTTCTTAAATACAACCATGTGACAGTTTCAACAACAAAAGACTCTGCCTCGGGATTCTTTCTCTGAGGCATGCAACAATAACATAAATCGTTGAAAGTTTTATTCACAATATTGCAAAAAACGAACCTGTTTTTTAATTTCACAATCAAAATACTGTATTTTCAAAATTTGCAATGTTTGAAAATGTGAACTGAATACTTTTTCTTTTACACTCTCATTTCAAATCATTTCACTTACTGAATTTATTACTTTCTGCCTAAATGCATGATGTCAGATCACAACCAATCACTTAAAATAATACCCTGCATGCCTGTCATTTTTACTATCTCCATAAATTCTGCTTTGTTCTAATGAATATTTAGCATCACCAGTCAATTCATCTTGTTAATTACAATTTAAATATCGATCTAATACACATCTAAGGAGTCGATTATGATGTTGGTTGGAAAGGCTCCGAATGGGATTCGAGTCTGCCGAATCCGATTCGGAACCCGTCTTTCCGACCGATTCGGAAAGCTTTCCAAACGACCAATTACGAAGTTCGGAAAGCGTTCAGACTTTCCGACTCGGTTGCAAATGTCATTCGGAGGAACAAAGTCGTTCGGAGCCAACTCGTACAGGTCAACGGTCCGCGTTTCCGACCGAGCGATTACGATGGCAGATTCGAACATCCTTTCCGAATCAGTCGTTCCGACACGGATCGGCTGTCGAATTCTGAACTATGCACCTGATACATAATACAGGCCCAGTTGTGCAGTCTGTATTTATCATAGGCCACGTCAGTAATAAATATCAAAGGCCACACTGTATGAACACTAAAGGCCAGTTTGTAAAGAGCATCAGAGGTCCAGTTTGCATGCGCATCATACAATCTATCAATAATGGACAGCAAAGGCCAGTCTGTATGAACTTCAAAGGCCAGTCAGTAGTGAACATCATAAGCCAGACTGTATGAACACGAAAGGCCAGTCTGTATAAAAATCAAAGACCTTACGTAAAGGTTTTCAGCATGGAAATGCAAAATTTGCATAATTTGGTTTTATGTAGTCGCACAAAATTTGGGGAAAGTTATGTAAAACTACACATAGTTATGCAAAATACAAATCTCTCATTTAGCGATATATTCTATTGTGATGTGCATACATTTTTGACGTGTGGACGCATTTCACAGCAAAAAAAGCACAAAAAAGTGGCACAAGCAGCAGTCATTGGCATTCTGGCCATTTGCATCATTCTCACGTGCTCACTGCAAACTTTTGCCACGAACTGCGCAGAATTACACAACGTGGCGTAATGGCATAATTTCAAGAGTTTGCTAAAAATACACAAATTACACTGGAGTAATTTAAGTATGGCCCAGGCCTGGTTTTCAAGAGCTTAGAGATTGCCCTGGTTCTAAGGCAGATGCTCTGGGTGAAGATTATTACTCACTATTACTCAGTGCCACCGTAGCGTCACTTTTTGAGACGCTCCAGTAACGCAGCGCCATTTTCCATATTTACAAGGTGGCACTAAGCTAAATATGACCCTTTCCACTGCAGGCAAAGGGGCGTGCAATGGGTGTTGCTGTGGCCATTCCACAGCAACAGCCATTGCTTTTTGACACCGCTCCAGATTTACAAGGCTGAGGCAGCGGCAAAAACAAACACCATGGAATACCAGGCGTTAGACTGGAGCAACGAGGAGAAATTATTAATTTCTCATTTTTTTTTGCTCTTTCTATTTGTATTGCATTGTGCAGAACACATAGAAAGTGCAAATCACCATTATCGATTGTTAATGTGCAGGAAGGTGTTCCTCCTGCACATAAACAATCATCCCTGCAGCGCAGGCACCCTTGCAACATGGCAGCAGGGGGCCTGCGCTGGTGATAGGCAGCTTTTTTCCCGCCAGCGATAGAGGAAACACAAGGGTGCGCCGTATTCTTGTGAGTACAGCACTTCCCTGCGGTTTAAAGATGTTGGAGCGTGGCACTGCTAAATTTGGCGCAGCTCTGCGCCTTGACATTTTCTTGTGAATATGCCCCTACATCTCATGTCTCTGGCCGCAGGCTGCGCTGGCCCTGTTCAGGAGTGAGGAATTGAAAAATTGCTCTTAAAGAAGGAACACAAGGGTGCAAGGCCTACAAGAAGAAGCTGAGGGGCCAGATCCCTAGTTGTTCATGGTGGGCCTTTCTCATATCTACTGGAAGAACATGCAGAGATTTGTCTATTTAGGGTCCACTGGGTGGGTCTGAAAACTCTGAGATGAGCACACAGGGAATGAGATTCAAGTAGAGTTTTCCTTTTCACATAGAATTTGAGAAGAGGTGCAGTATTACACAGCCATTGCATAGGCAACGGCAGCTTTAAACATTCCTTATGAGGCATCACACCAGGCAGAGGAGCACACATAGGCTGATTCCTGTTGGTCTGGCTCATCGAAGTCTCTATTGATATTGTCAGTCTTGAGTATGAAGAATTAACTGAAGCTGTTTCCTTTGTTGATTGAGTGGTTTATGTGGGAGCCTAGGGGAGGATGGACATGATTATAGCTTGTTTTCATATAAACCTTCAGGCTGTATGCCCCATAGACTGTAAATGACAGGTGTTGCTAAAACTGCATTTAATTGGTAACACTTTATGGAGCTCGGCCGGCTGAAAGGCTGAGTTGACCTTTTTATGATTCTAACTCCTGACTGACAAGTCACACCAGATATCAACTCAGCCATCTTGTCAGTTTATTGGTTGATAGAACTCGAGAGGGCTTTGCTTTTGCTGGAGGCTTCTGTGATGGTTGCTTTGATGTGAGCTGTTATTGTTGTGTTTTGAGCTTCCTGTGAGCTGAGCAGAGAGATTCATATGTCCTAGATTGAGTAGCGATTTGAATTTGTGACTTTTATTGTTTTCTGAAGGTTTAATTGCTATCAGTGAATTCTTGGTTGCACCAAGATGCTGAGAACTTTGGTTTTAAACAGAGAGATGCACATCTACAGTAACTTTTAGTGGGATTGACTGAGTCCAAGAGTGTTGACATTGTTTGCATTTCCGTGTTTGACGCTGCAGGTGATGAGGTCTTGTTTGATGGTGTTTCTGAGAAAATCTTTAACACAGAACAACTGTTATTTTCTTAGTTAAAGCTGACCGTGGCCTCTGGATGTGATATGGAAAAGGAAGAGCAGAAGAGGTTGGTCCTCACTTTCAGTGACAAGGTATAGCAGCTGAGACAAGTTTCAGAGGAGCAGAATAGGTCATGGTATTTTTGTTGGTGTTGGGTAGTTTGGTTATTTATTTCATATTTTGAACCCCAAGGCGTAGGTTAAATAACATTTTCTTAATTTTGTTTGTGGCTCAGTCTCCAAAGAGCTGTAAGTTCTCAAGAAATGTTGCTGGAGAGATGCACGGAGGTGGCATTTATGAGACTGATGGTGTAAGAGAGTTAATTAGGCAGAATATCGAAAACTGACGTATCGTGGGACAAAATATTGTGTCGAAAAAAATCGAGGACAAAAATATTGTTCAGATAAGTTTCTATGGGTAAGTAAAGGTTTACTATATACAACTCCACATATATGTACCTTGATGATATATATATCTTCAAGTACGTAGATGTGGAGTTAAGAATCTATACTTACCTTCTCGATATTCTTGTCCTCGATATTTTTGAAAGGATATTCTGTCCACACGATATTTGTGTTTTCGATATTCTGTCAGAGATCCCTTTTCTCAAAACAAGCATTGTGTCATTTCTGTTGGTTTGTCAACTGGTTGGAATGTGATCGGTAGGGATGGGGACAGGAGAGGAGCTCTGGAAAGCTGATGGTGTCATCTCCTGGAACGGGCAGGCCAGGAGGACTTGTGGTTGGTTGCAAGGGCTCCACGTCTCTTGTGCTTGCCATTGATGACCGTATGGCGTAGTGTTAGTTTTGTTTAAGGTTCATGAGTTGGTGTGAGTAAGATATGCCTGAGGTTGTTAGGATTGGAGATAAATGTGTGCTTTTTGTGCATGCTGTGCTTGTAAGGAGGTCAATTAGTGTGAATTGCTTAGAAGAATGTAGAAACATCCAAGACTGGAGTGTACGTGAAGTGTATGCGACTCCTGAAGTGGCCCATAGCATTTTCCAGGCCCAACAGGACGAAAGACAAGTCCAACAATTTATCACAATTGTCTTCTTCCACCTTTTGTTTCAGACGCCCTGGGAGGGATGCTCTTGGAAGGCCAGCAGGAAAAGACCATGGCGTGGCAGGAGTGGGCAGACAACCTTGAAGTGTCTGTTGACTTGATACTGATGGGGGGTCTTAGAGGTGGCTTCTGAGCCTTTCGGGTCGCTGATGGGAAAAGTCTTCCTTTAATTTGAACTCTCTTTATGTGGAAGGCAGTCTCTGCTGGCTTGGTGTAGGATAGGGCCATCTATCTCTCTGCAGTGGATTCTGGGCCTATAAGGATGTTTCTGGGAGTTCCGTTTCTCAAATTGAGCTAGGTTTATGGGAGGAAGGGACAGGGTGGCCTCAGATTGGCTGCTGCCGGATGCTTGGCATGGGTTGGACTTCCCTGTATATTAAAGTGAGGCACTTCATAGTGAATAAGGATCACTGAACCCTGACAGTAAGCAGCAGCCGCCAGCATCACACTGGCAACTGACACCATCACAACCTAGTGAGTGGAAGGGAGGGGAATGAGTAAGTGAGCGCCGCACCCCATTTTACATCATCCCTTCATTAAAAGATAAGGAGCGGGTGGAGCGTGGTGATACTTATGTGTATGGAGATTTGGTACACGCATCTGCCAGGCGGGTGTGAGAATGTTGTGTTTGGTTTGTATGTATTTAGAAAGTAGTAAGCTTGAAATCCTCACCTAGGGCCTCATTCAGATGTTGGTTGACGGGTTACTCCGTCAATATAAATCCCATAATATCCTACCAAATTTATATTTCGGCGGACGGGATATATATCACAGTTGTGACGCGTAACCTGTTCGACAACATCTAAATCAGGGCCAGGAGTTCGGCATTGTTGATTTTAAACGCGGGGGGCCTTATTTATGAGCCCTTGCGACAGTTTTGCGCTGCCGTTGCGTCACTTTTCGTGATTCAGCGGCGGTGTAAAACATGCCTCGTGTTGCGCCCTGTTCACAAAGTGACGCATCTAAGCAGATACGTCACTTTGTAAACCCCTGCTCTACATTATACCTGCGTCAGGTATAATGTATGCAGGGGGACATTCCCACGCAAGTAAGCCTCGTAGATGTGACGCAGCGAAATCTATGAGATTTCACTGGGCCACTTCTAGGACGCAAATGTGTCAAATCCTTAGGCCTGCCTCATGGCAGGCGTAAGGGTGACACAGTGCTATGTCCATAGCCCTTTCCCCTGCATTGATTGAGGTGCGTCACGCTTCTGACACTACTCCAGCAATGCGTCATTTTTGCACCAAGATACGTCAGTAAAACTGACGTATCTGTCATTCCTTGCGACATCATGCGTCATACAGTAAATATGAACCATCCATCATGTCGCAAGGAGGGAGCAAAAAAAAGTGACGCAGCAATGCGTCACTTTTCATAAATGAGGCCCTGGGTGTTGGTTTACAAATTAATACATCATTGCAGAGCATTTTTAGAAAATGTTGGATTTTTCATCAAATGAAGCAAAACGTGACCAGAAAGCGTGTGTGCTTTACGGTTTAGGTTGCTGTAGGGAGGTGAAAGGTTTTACCCTCATCTTTTAAATATCTTTGTATTTTTTAATAGCGTGTGGGGGTTTCCGCGAGGTCACACACCTGTCAGTGGGATACAGATAACAGGTGTTCATGCGAGTCCTGGTGCCCACCAGGAGGGGCGGATAGCGACGAGCTGGACAGGGTGTCAAGGCCTCTTACGAGAGGCAGGTCTGGTGTCGGCACTTCGGACACTCCCTCCCTGGCACTGACAGCCGGTCTGCTCTCTGCCTATCAGCAACTGCTTCGGGAGATGAATTACATTTCTCTGCGAAAGTAGACAGAGAGGGGTGGGGAAGTGCCCCAGAAGTAAAATTCTTCCAGGGTTTGGGGCGGTGCCTCACCCGGGGCAAGGATGGAAATGGACTCCATGGCCCTGTAAGTCCTCAGCGGCCCTAAACTTAAGACTTAAAGTAAACGATGACGATACTCAGTGCAATCACCAGGTCCAATCAAAGGCCAGAAAGAAGCTATGGGCAATGCTCGGTGACTTAAGAAGATTCGAATCTCCCAAACGTTAATGAAAAGGAATCCTTCGGGGTTCGAGCTCTTGAGACCCCCTTTCAGAAGCGCTGGCGCCCCCCCCCCCCCTCCCTCCCTCCCGGGGGCGGATCCAGCTCTGTGGAGGGAGCATTCAATGTCGCTGGTGCACAGCCTGGACATCAGGCTTAGAGCAGGTGCATGGAGGCAGGGGTGGTCTCTGTGCAGCTGACCGTGGGAGGGCGGCTCATGATGGCCACTATCATCAGCACCTGCGGACGCCCTACACTTATCATTGAGATTAGAAGCAGCAGTAACACCAACCACAAGCATTAGTATTATTATTAATAACAAGTATTAGTATTAATACCAACAACAAGTATTACTATTATTATTAATGACCACAACTATAATTCCAATAACAACAACTAATATTATCATTATTATTAATAATAAAGGCAACAATAACAAGAACATACACAATGCTAATAATACAATTATTATTCATAGTAATAATAAAGCACATTATGCACCAGCTGTGTGTCCTCGTGAGTGCCGATGCTTAGGTTTCGTACTACCCACTTCCGATTGCACGTGCATGACGTCATACGCTTCAGTCAGTTTCATTCAGGTTCTTCTGCATCACTTCCGTGCCAAAGTGCTTGACAGAGGCCAGTAAGGAAGGGAAGGGAGGCGGGCAGCAAGAGCGGGCAGGTGAAGGTTGGCACTCACAGCAAAAGGAACTTGGAGTGGGGCGGTGTGGGCAGGTAGGGGTAGGGCATTTCTGGCAAACATCCATTACAACGCAGTCATTACAACGACCTACCTTTACAACACAACTGCTACAACGCAACTGCCTTTACATCGCATGCCATTACAATGCATGCCATTACAACGCATGTCACTACAACGCATGGCATTACAACGCATACCATTACAACGCATGCCATTACAACGCTTTATAAGGTAAGTAATGGACATTTTTTTAGTATTAGGGTAAGTATGGATTTTTGGGTACATTGGAATAGTAATTTTTACCCCTACAACATCCAACACTTTCCCTACTGTTGCACTCACTGGAGTGGGAATAGTAATTTCTACTCCTACACTATCCAACACTTAGTAATTTTTACCCCTACACTATCCAACACTTACCCTACTGTTACACTCACTGGAGTGGGAATAGTAATTTTTACCCCTACACTATCCAACACTTACCCTACCGTTGCCCTAAAAGTATTATACGTTGTACTGGTAGGCATTGTGATGGAATGCGTTGTGATGGTAGTTTTTAAAAATGCGTTGTAATGGCATGTATTGTAAAATCATGCAATGTAATGGTAGTTGCGATGTAAAGACTGCATTATAAAAGCATGCGTTCTAATTGCATGCGTTGTAACGTCATATATTCGGCATTTCTAGGGCCGTCTTAACAGCATTATAGGCCCCCGGGCAAAGCAGTGCCCTGGAACCTGCCTACACCATCACTCACAGGAATAAAAATGTTTAACTGAAAATTAGTGTTACATTCTGGTCTGCATGGGGTCCCTATCCTCGTGGGGTCCCTGGCCAACTTCCCAGCGTGCCCATGCGTTAAGACAGTGCTGGGTATTCCACTACTATAAGGCATTGAGGGTAAATGAATGAAAAATGAGGTGGCAAAGGGAGGGCGAGGTGAAAACGAGAGATATGGGTTAAGTGCTCGAGTGGGGACAAAAAGTGATTATTGAAGACAGGAAAGGAGTCAGGTTGTCAGTGTCGGTAAAGCGATGCAAAGTAAAGGGAGCCTGGAGGTTTGACGTAACACAGGGTGGGATAAGGATCCGTACCCTTCATCATCCTCGAGAACTACCGTACAGCTTCAAGCCTAGGAAACTCTACTCTTCATCAACCCCGAGAACTACCGGACAGCTTCAAGCCTAGGAAACTCTACTCTTTATCAACCCCGAGAACCACCAGACAGCTTCAAGCCTAGGAAACTCTTCTCTTCATCAACCCCGAGGACTACCGGACAGCTTCAAGCCGAGGAAACTCTGCTCTTTATCAACCCCGAGAACTACCGGACAGCTTCAAGCCTAGGAAACTCTACTCTTCATCAACCCCGAGAACCACCAGACAGCTTCAAGCCTAGGAAACTCTACTCTTTATCAACCCCGAGAACTACCAGACAGCTTCAAGCCGAGGAAACTCTACTCTTCATCAACCCCGAGGACTACCGGACAGCTTCAAGCCTAGGAAACTCTACTCTTTATCAACCCCGATAACCACCAGACAGCTTCAAGCCTAGGAAACTCTACTCTTCATCAACCCCGAGAACCACCAGACAGCTTCAAGCCTAGGAAACTCTACTCTTTATCAACCCCGAGAACTACCAAACAGCTTCAAGCCTAGGAAACTCTTCTCTTCACCAACCCCGAGGACTACCGGACAGCTTCAAGCCGAGGAAACTCTACTCTTCATCAACCCCGAGGACTACCAAACAGCTAGGAAACTCTACATGTATTCAACCCTACTAAACCTTACATTGTGGCAGATAAAAGAAAACATAAATTGCACCAGGAATCCCTCCACTGCATCATCACTACTTAACTCTACACTGCATTAGCCCTTTGAAAATGTGCGCTGCACCAGCACTGCGCAACCCTAAACTGAACCAGCCCAAAGCGATCCTATTCTGATCCAACCCTAAGCACCTCTACACTACGCAAAACCACAATGGACCAGCCCCAAGCCACCATACACAACACCAACCCTACCAAAACTACACTGAACTTGCCCTAAGCAAATCTACACCAGCCCAAACCCTAAGCAGCCCTAAACTGAACCAACGCATGCCATCTTACCCTCAACCAACCCTAAGAAACTCCACACTGAACCAGCCCACATAAACCCTACAGAATGTGCAGGCAAACCGAGCAGACCTTATTAGGATGTTTAGGCCCTACTGCTGAAGTTGTGTAGTAAGCGGCGAGACTTCTCCAAACCACCTGTGGTGGCATGGAAAGCCCTCAACAAGCAACCTGAGAGGCAGTATCAGGAGCGTGTCCTTGACACTTGATGGTCAGCCCTCAACAAACTACCTTCCAGGCAGCATTGGGGGCTTGCCCAGTCCAATCTTACTCATTATCAAGCCTTCAAAGCGTCATCCGCAGTACTTGACATATATAGAAAAAGGCTTCCTGTCCCACTCATATCCTTTCCTGTCTAGGGGTCTGTCCTACACGTATACATTTCTGCCTCTGGCTTGCCCCACTCATATCCCTTTCTGCCTCGGGGCTTGTCCCACACATATTTCTTCATTCCTATGTGTTAGTCCAACTCATATCCCTTTCTGCTTAGGGGTTTTACCCCCTTATACCCTTTCCTGCCCAGGGACAACACAGGGTTTCGCCCACAGTTGTCGTTACTGCATAGGGGGTTGTCCCAATCATTTCCTTTTCTGCCTAGGACTCTGTCTTATTTATGCCTGTCTCTGCCTAGGGGTTTGTCCCAAGTGCATTCCTTTTTACCTAGTGACGTATCCCTCTTTTATCTCTTCCTACCTAGGGGTTTGCCTCACTCATATCGTTTCTGCCCAGGGTTTTGTCCCACTCAGATCCTTCACTCGCTGGGGTCTGTCCCACTCGTATCCTGGCAGAGTGGAAGCAAACACCGAACTTTACTCCTTCATCTTTGAAAAGGCCACCCAGGCCCTGTCTCATGCTATTTGTCAAGGGCAGAGGTTTCCCTCATAACAATAGGGATTGGATGTGGCTTACGATCTTTGGGGACAACTCCCTTCTTTAAAATAATCTTGTGCATGAATCCTTTCAGCATTCCCAGTTCCTCCTTGAATACCAAGGGATACTCTTCCATCAGTGTTCTTCGCCAACTGTTGTAGTTGTTAAAATTGTTTAAGGAATGGAGATGTGTTGCATTCTCGTGCATCAGAAGGTTGGGACGGGACGACTCCAGCATGGAATGTAACATACTGGGCAGTGGCTGGAAGCCTCCCTCCCGGCTGATCCATGCTTAATAAAGCTTTTACCTTTCCCTATTTGCTTCTTTGGATCTTTCATTGAGCGCTATGAGACCTGTCGGTATATATGCGCTATACAAGACTGAATTAACAATAACAATAACAATAACAATTGGCCACCGGGCCTCAGGTGGTGCCATGCAAGCAGTCTGCACTCAATCAATCAATTGATCAATAAAGGATTTATAAAGCACAGCAAATCACCGGTGAGGGTGTCAAGACGCTGGAGTTGGTAACTGCTTTGTGGTGATTATTTTCATTCGAACAGCCAGGTCTTGAGTCCTTCCCTGAATTGCTGGAGCGATGAGGCGGTCCTGAGGCGCAGGGGAAGGTCATTCCACGCTTTGGCTGCCAGGTTGAGAATGAGCGACCTCCGTTGTTGCCTCTGCAGATCCTGGGGTGTCTGTGAGGAAGAGGGAGGTGGATCGCAGGTGTCTGGTTGGTTGGTGGAAGGTCATGCGTCTGTTGATGTATGTTGGTCCTTCGCTCAGAGCCCCCATTAGACTTCCACATATAAATTTCCATTTGGCTGACTCAAGACATGTGAGCTTTTTCTTTCTGGTTCAGCGGTAACCTGTGTCGGATGGCACCATATTCACACCTCTGACTCCTTCACGCCAACACAACACTGGCACTGCTAAGACTAAAGAAAGTCAGAAGGCAGAGACAATCTGGGGCATCTATGAATATTCCTGTATCATGTTCTGTAAACTGAACTTCCAAAAATAGTAATATACAGCACAGATGATGTTTCAGGCCGCACAAGAAATGCTCTGACGTACGTGAGTGTGAGTGTTTTCATGTGGTACAACCAGCGATTACAGCGATTACAGCGAAACAAAAATATTGTCAGAACGATAAGCCAGCACAGTCGGGGAAAAATTCACACACTTTAACATGGGGTATCCAGCTAATGAGCAAGCTGCAAACAAGCCACCTCGGCCCTCTCCCAGCACCCCGAGTTTGTACTGGAACATGGCCAGTTTCACTGGGATCACATCTCACTGCAGCTGAGCCAGACCTGTCACTTGGCAGAGGTTTCACACTGTCAGTGGTTCTGTCTTACAGACTGTAGGCGTGAGGGTAGACTTCCACATGTTGCCTTCGTTATTGCCCCACATCTTGCATCAGTTATTAGAACCAAAGAAGCTCTCTCTCTCTCACACAGACTCTCTCTTTCCCTGTCTGTCACTCACTGTCTCCCTTTCTATCTCTGTCTCTGTTCCATGTCTGAGCTCATATTCTCCATCTTTGGAGATCTTGCCAAGTGAGTCAGACGGATTGAGGGCTCCATTTACAATATTTTGAGACAGCGCAGCGCAGGAAGCCTTCCTGCTGCACTGCCGTGCATCAAAAGAAAAGGGCAGGAATGCACCATATCTACAAGATTCTTGTCCTTTTCCCCTGCGCTGTCGCACAATAGACTGACATGTACCAACGCAGGCACCCTAGCGCCATGGTGCATGGGTTCCTGCGTTGCAGGGATGATTGTTTTTGTGCAGGAAGGGACACCATTCTGCACAAAAACAACCATGAGAGCAATGCAGCACAAATAGAAAAAGAAACAAGCATTTGCAATGCAATAGGTCTCGCATTTACGGGAGTTTGAGCTATTGGCATTGTAAATGACAATGCCTTTTATTTATGTTTTGGTTTTTAAAACATAAAATAAAAGGCATTGTCATTTACAATGCCAATAGCTTCCTCGCGTAAATGCGAGACCTGTTGCATTTTCAATGCTTGTTATATGAGCTTCAAAGACTTTTGAATGGAAGCATTAAAAGAAAACCTCTCATAACTGTACCAACAAATAGGTCCTTTTTCTCACCAGGCACATGGCATGCATGATTAGAAGCTGTGTAGAAATAGCGCTTCGCGATACTGTGGTAAACACTAATGTACTGGAATCTTTATTTAAATCCCTTTCGGAGCAGTCAGTAAAAGTGGCAAATATAATTGAAAAATTGAGCAGTTAACATGCACCTTTTGGTTTCACTTTTCCAAAATTATCCTACATAAAATCCTACTGAGCAATGTGCTGGGGGTTACTCACTTGGTGCACATGGGGTCTAAGTTTATACTTTTTGACAGGGCTGTTTTAAATTACCAGTCCGGCCCTGGACGTGTTTCAGAGTCGAGTCAATGACAAAGAAGTGGTCCAAATGCTACGTTCAGAAGGGGGAGGGTGTGGCTTAACGACCAGTGCAGCCGACTTGGGCGCTGAGAGATCCAGGTTTAAGTCTCGTCGTGTGCTCAACATCCTGTGATTCTGGGCAAATCACTTCCCCCTGCCTACGGACAGCGCCTACAGACCCTCACGGGTTATTAGCGGCGCTATACAAATCCAAGTATTATATTATAGTATAATTATTAAGAAGAGAAAGAGGCAGCCAAAAGACGAGGATCAAATGTCAATGCAAAATGGAAAAAGTGGCCTAGAAGGAGACTAGATAAGAGGGGGTGGGGGAGGAGTGGCCGGAACGCTACTCTTAAAAGCTGATGAAACACAACTAGTAGAAATGGACAAAGTATTGAGGAACTATATGCAGCCGTTCCAGGCGTTCTGAATTTCCGGTATAGAGCAGTAAATTCAGACATAAGCGAAGAGAGAGAGAGAGCAGTAAATACAGAAATAAGTGAAGAGAGAGAGAGCAGTAAATACAGACATAAGCGAAAGGGAATGGGGTTGTAAGAGAGACAGAGGCCTAGGAAAAGGAGGGGAGCCAGGTAGAGAACAAATGCGTATTACGAAGAAAACAAGACAAGCCCGGCTTCTAAAGTGTTCCGGACGCGAGCGAGCCCCGCCGCGCGAAAGTGAAAGCAAATTTGTCACGGCGAGACGCGGCGGAGCGTGGCACGTGCACTTGGCGGGGGCGGGTGAGTGCATTCCAGGCGGGGGAGCGGACCCTTTGAAGTATGATGCTGAGGGCGCCAGTGGGCTGAAGCGCTTCCCCAAACGGATTGCATGGCGGCACGATGCACGTGATTGTGCGCGTGCTCGCCATGTAATCCACTTTTGGGAGCACTTTGAAATGCCCCTCTTACTAGAGTCTCGCATAGCGATTGCGTAAATGCAATAGCTAGGCGAGACCTAAAAATGAGGAGAAATAAAGGAAATTCTCGTTGTTGCGCCTCCCTTATGCCTCCCATGGGGGGGCATAGGAATCTGATGCATTTCCAGGTTTACAAAATCTTGTAAATCTGGGCAATGCGTCAGGTTCCATGAATTTCGTGTGGGAACACCCACAGGAACACCTATGGAACGCCCCTTTCACACAGAGTAATGTGTGAAAGGAGGCCATATTAACAAGGCCATGATAAGCCACGCAGGGTGGCTTTACGTGACCTTGTAAAGATGGGCAGGCAAATTGCACCACCAGTGCATCAAAAAAAGTGACTCACCGATGGCCCTAGGGGCTTGTAAATAAAACCCTGTGAGTTTCCACCAGGTGAGGTCAGTCAAGCTGGAACCAAATTCAATGTACTATCTGGCATCATTTGTGTAGCCCTGCATTTTGCGGTGCACCCAGAGATTGCTTTTACGGGATACAAGAGGGTTGATGAAAGGGTCCATCTGGTGAATGATGTCACAATGTGTCTCAAAAGCCCAGCTCACGTCATCAAATGAACAAACATTCTAGAATGACCATTCTTGTTAGTTGTTGATGATGCTCGACTCAAAGATGGCCTCTGCGGCTATAAGACGCGACTTCCCGGCACTACATGACCATGATAAAGTAGTAGGGAAACTCCTTAGCAGGTGTGCTCCACAGGAAATATGAATTTTAGCAGAGGGCTGCGAGGGGAACCCATTGGACATTGGCAAATGTCTCTTTTCTCTCCCAACAATGCATAAGCAGCATATGTTACCAATGTGAAGATTGACTTACTCTACTGTATTGTGCAGCTGAATTAAACACCCACTAAAGCAACAGTATGTGCCCTTAAACACAATGACATGTGAGGTATGATGTTCTATGCACATGTTGAGAAGAGGTGTCTCATTCCTCAGCACACATGCCAATAATGTGTACACGTGCACACACCAGAATGTAGGCGCCCCTACAGTATGACCCCGGTAGTTGCTTGAGTAGCCAGAAGAGTTGTTCCTTCTTCAGGAATGACATACACCAAACCCTGAAGACTCATAGGGCGAGAGACTTTCTGGCTAGTGTTTCGGTGGCTTGGCTGGTGCTGTGCTGTTGTTGCAGCTGTGGTAGAAGACAGTCTGTTGGTTGCCAATCAAATGGTTGTGGGGACAAAAATGGTTTGAACATAATTAAATTCACTCCCCACTACCTCCCTCTGGTAGAAGGCGTGGTTGGCCTGATTTCTGCCCAGTAACATTATTTAAAATATTTTAGTCTTTAATCTTTGTTTGGGCACAGCTTTCAGTATTTGCTTTGCACTGAACATGTGCATACCTACCTTCTCCTATTACCTGTGGCTAGCCATTGACTTATGGGGGGTGTATCTCCAGGATACACATACAGATTATAAAGCGAGACTTTATCAACATGTTCCTGTGCATTTGATGGAGTTTTTTAAGGTAAAGTAAAGGTAGAGTTGCATATTAACTGCATGTTATGTGGACATAGTGGTGATAGTAATGCTGAGATTAACGCTATGACGTAATTACTTTGTTACAGAAGGATATGCATATTTTTAATCAAAAGATTTGCCTGACATACGGGAGGCGGCCACAGGGAAAGATACGGTAAGAAGCCGATATTGGCATTTATATACATTTGTTTTGGACCATTAGGTAGGTTTGGATTATCAAATATAAGTTTTGTCTAGAGAGGATAAATGGAGGCACTAGCAATTAATACTGGATGCTGTACTCAAGGTTGTCTTTGATAGAGATGATGGGTGGGTAAGATTTTATTTATTGGTGATGGTGTTGCTTGTCACTGGAAGGCTTTATGTTTTGATCAAAATATTGTGGTAAGAAGCATGGCATACCCTCAGCACAAGGACACGTTTGCTCCTCCATCCTTATTTTTCTATATTTTCTTAATTCAACAATCACTCTTGTCCATTGGCTGTTCCTATTGGTGATTTCACAGTTTCTGAGGTGGAACTACGGAACTTCGACACACCTGCACTGGGAATTAACATTTGACACTACTCTTAAGCTCTTTGCTGGCTTGGGGTCTGTCTTGTCCACTTGTTGTCCCAAACCCCATGGTGATAATCAAAATGGACAATGTAAATAACTAAGGTTGATTATTATTTATTTTGTAGCCTTGATTAAGTCAGTTGTGTACTTACCATAGACGAAACACGTGTTGGATACATTTTCATGTGGGATTTATTGGGCACATGAAGATTGAAAACAAAGTGGAATTTACAACTATATCAACTTTTGTGGACGCTTGGATTTGGACATTGGGGCTCCGGATAATTTTGAACCTTTAAAATCTGTGTTTCACGTGTCACATTTGCTGGTGCACAAAAGACAGAGGTCAAGTGTCAGGCTGCTTTAGTCTTTTAATAGGGGCATTGGTGTTTACTTTCCTGACTTCAAAGTGAGAGGAGTTTTTAAAGTGAATTATATTACAATGTAGGGTGTTGCTTTTTGCAATACACAATAAAATGTAAATACCTGTAAATGAACTGTATGCATCCAGCAGTTAGAAAAAGAAAAATGAAGCACTTTTTTTGCAATTCTGAAGTGTGCTGGAAACAGAGATTTTAATAGGATCAAGACACTTACTTGGTGATGCACAAAAGATACATTTTCACAGAAACCCGATTTCCACACATAATCATTTGAGTGTAGTTGTATCAGTAAAACTGTACCTCTGTGCAACTTCAGGGGGCACGTCAATGAAAACTGTGCTGTCTGTAAATGATAGTGTGCTGCCACACGATGCTTCCGTTATAATCACAAATGGCCTCTCCTTGTGTACATTAAAGGTATATGTGTCGCGAACGTTTGTTGTTCTAAAAAGTGGATCGTGGTTCTAAAAAGTTTGGGAAGCGCTGCTCTAGAGAGCGGCTGATGCTTTAGAACAGATGTTCTGTCGGCGGAGTGCAAAGCTGATCGGTCTCTCAATTGAGCACTTGAGCCTTTGCAGATGGCAGGGGAACATCACACATCATAACTTGGTTTTATAGAGCTTCTCATGCCCAAACAACATCATATTTCAACTTACCATCAAAGCAATGGGGAGGCGATTTCATATTTCTGCCAGCACCTTGCCGCAAGCTGTGCGGCAGTTTCAACACAAAAGCACTATAGGGCGGCTGTCCAAGTCAGTAGGGGCGGTTTTCATCAAGTTATATTCTACTGGAACCTCCGCCTGTTCCAAAGCCGTGCTAGGGCGGAGGGGGTCTCATTGTAATACATTCACAGCACCATATTTGGGAGGCCATTTTCATTCCCTTTGCATTGAATATACTTGCGGCTGTTGAAGATGAATGACATTGAATGAATTACCTTCACAGGTCACCTAAAATTGTGGCATGTGAGTTGGAAGCGCTAAAGTTCACTTTGACTTACAGGTGTGGGGGAGCAGGAACTAATCGGAACACAGTTCTACCATTTTTTATTTTTGCAGTAGAAATATTTTCATGGTTTTTTTGCAGTTAAAGCATAGCTTTTTTAAAGGTTTTTAATTAATGGTAGTTTAGAACCATTCAGATCCAAAGGTGTATTTAGCTACGGTGCACCCGGCCACTGCCAAGAGAACAGCATTGGTAAAGCCAGGTCGGTCTCACCTTCATAACGTGAATGCCAGCCCGTTCGCTGTGCCACCAATGCTTGTTTATAAAGCAAAGTTTGTTTTTTAAAAAAAGTAAAAGAACAAAGAAAAATTCTAGAGATGATGCAAACACCTTTCTTATGATATCTGAAATTTTAATTGTTCTAAATGTATTTTTGGGGAGGAAAACTCCTGGGTGGTAAAAGACCTGTACCCCTGCCCTGAGTGCCCTGAGTGCTACCCTCACAGTGGTTATAGTGGCAGAGGACTAGAGTGCAGTGGTGGCACCACACCGTGCAGTGATCAGTAGGAGTGGACAGGTCCTTTTGACCCTGTGTCACTGGAGTGAGGTCTACAGGCTCACCCAACTTTCGTTAAAGTTCTGCTGCTTGCACTTAACTCACCCTTGGCCTTCATCAGCTATAGGTCGAGTGCTGTACAGCACACAGCAGGAGTGGCATCTCTGCACTGGATCTATGTGCGCCTGGGGAAGGGTACACTATGTGGAGATGACAGTACTGGACAGTATGTGTGCTGTGTATATACCCTGAATGCAAATTGTGCCTACAATGGTACCTTGCATGGAGGACCCTGGGTTCCATTTTGGGGAGGCCCTGGCCTGCCTGCTGAAGACATGAGGAGTAGAGGAATCCTCCCAGATATATGTGTGTATTTCTGCATTCTTATGAGCTGGGTGGGACACACTGGAGGAACGGAAAGAGAGAGACTCACCTCTGTACACCTGTACACTTCAAAAGGTAGCTCTTTGATTCTGTGATAGATCACAAGGAAAGGGCCTGGACACAGCTCAGGAAGGCGATGGGGCTGATAAGGGAATATTAAAGAGTAGGGCTGGGAGCCTGGGATTCATCCTTTGAAGCACATATCACTGTGGCTGACATCCAGATGTGAAAACTAGTCACTCCCTGGCCTGTTTTGTGGGACTATCAGCATTGAAGACTCTCCCACTGTGACAGACAGCCTTTCAAGAGGAAGAAAAGTGAGAGAGGAAAGTGTGTATTTCAAAAGAAGCAACCCCCCCCCCCTCCCAAAAAAAAAACTTTGAACACCCAGAGCCTAAATCACATATGGTGACTGGTAATGGACTATGAGAAGGAGAGGTTGAGACCCCAACATCTTTCATCTGCCAAGCAGCCAGGCGGGCTGTGTGAGAAGGCGAAGCTCTGAAAGACATCTGCCTGTGACCTGCACTAGGATTGTTAGTCTCCCTTCTGAGTGAGGGACATCACACAGAGAAATCAAGACCACCTGCTCTGGAGCCTGGAGCACCTGCCTGCATGCCAAGACCAGTGTACTCTGTGAGGGAGAGAAGAACATTAGCGTGATCGAGGACCAGTAGGGAACCCTACCAAGAGGACTCCCGGTGCGAGATGTGAGGAGATGCTGTGCCCCGATCAGGCCGTGGACCATGTGCAGGAGTTATTTAGTGACTCTCTGTGTGCCAGGAGAGGACCGCGGTGGACTGAGCCATACATTGCGTGCAGTACGGGGAGCGCCAAGCCTGTACTTCCTCGTTGCCATTACCACATATGCCAGATGGTACCAGCGTAGTAGTGACTATGTGACAAAGCATCAAGACTTGTGTGAGCCTTGACGGAGACCCTATATGTCAGGAGGGGTCGCTGTGGCGTCAGCGATCACACCAGAGAAGCCTGCTCCTTGCCCACAAGTACGGCGTTAAGCCCGTAAGCCAGGTGGGGCTGTGGGCACTGAGTTTCTCCAAAGATCGGGCCTGTCATCGAGACCCACTCTCTGACCGACCCCTAGGAAATCTGAGGGCATTGTGAGGATTTTGCTCCATTGCTGGACTCTAGTTGGGAGCACAAAGATCAACCCCCTTCCCCCAAGGAAATTGAACTTACCACACCCACGGAACCTGGGAGCACCTCCGATTACTATTGAGGCCAGCAGAGCAGCTCGGGATATAGAGCCTGTGACTGCCTGGTGCTGCCATGTGCACCGTGATTAGCCCGACTCCTCTGAACAGGAGCAGAGCTGCAAGCGCCCGTGGTCGGAGCACCCATTTAAGCCCCTGAATTCATCCGTGCTGCTGGAAGATGTGAACTGGGCCTGTCAGGCCGCATGGGACTCGCTGCTGAAGGTGCTGTGGCACCATAGACACTTTTGACTATTTCTTAAAGAGTCAAAGCGGACTCTTGAGTAAGGCCTACTGGTGAGCCTTCCCTGGATGCAGCCACCAGTGAATGGGGAATAACCCCTACCAAGTTGCATCGACGAGGGTGGAACAGGGATTTGCCAGATAAACACTGCTGCCTGATCTCAAGAGAATTGTGTTATTGTTTTACTAGTGTTGTTATTTCTTTTAATGTGTAGAGTTGGATATAAAATACTTTTTTTATATCTAAAATCAAGTATTTGACTGGACATTGATTTATTGGCGTTACTAAGGGCACTTTGAGTTATGAGTCGTGTTTACTAATCTCCACCTACACTTCCTTCCCAAGGGAGCCTTTGACTGCTCGTCCACAGCTATCACTGAGAGTTAAGTGCAGAACGGGTAATTGGCCTCATTGAGCAGGATCCATAGTAGTTCAGGCCCAGGGACATGAGGAGTAAAAGATCTCAACAACCACGGTTGCGCCCTGTAGCCCCTGCGTGCACCGTGGCCCACTGAAAAGGGTTCTGACAGTCATGGTTTATTTTTCAAAAACATTTCACTCGGGAAACAGGGCAGAATTCAAAAAGCATAAGGACATATAAGAGTTTAAAGGAAAATGCTTGCCATGGCCTAGTTTGCTTTTCACAGGGTTCAGAATTTAAACAAAGATCCATTTGTTCCTGTTGGCCCAGCACAGTAGCCCAGGGATCAGATTTGTGGGCCTCCAGGAGAAGAAACATCTCTTTTTCAGTCATGCTAAGTACACCGTCTTCCTCACACGGCATTGTGTGCAGCCGATGGCCCCTACCCTAACACTATAGAAGGCTTTGTGTGTCAAGGCTTGGTCATTCAAACAATATGTGGAATGCAAGAGATAACACAAAGCAACCCTTAATGTCTGTTCTTTAGTCAGACCCTCACATAAATACACCTGTTGCTTGGCTTTTACAGGCAAGCTGGGAGGGTGGGGAACAACATTGAAAAAGGGAGTGGCACGTGCTTGAGGGGTGAAGCAGCACACAAGGGAGAGAGGTAGAAAACACATGCAGTCTCGCGGAATGCTGATAAATGAAGAAAAACGTAGTTGCTGAAATGTGAGCAGTGGAAGAATATATACCGTCCAATCAAAAGAACAGAAAAGAGGCTATGGTCCAGGGGAGGGACAGAAACAAGCAGAGGAGGGCAAGTCATTGGTCAATAAACTTGCAAATGAGAAAGACAATAAGACAAACAATTGGTGAGCATCGCTTGGGCTGTAGACCCGCTCTGAGTTTCTCATATCGTCCACGAGAGGTCTTACGTCCTGGTACCTGAGACCTAAAAATGGCCTTCATTGCTGCGAGTGCGGTATCCCTCTGTCGCTGCTGCATTGTTTCCATCTGCCTCTGCCTCCTACTGCTTACAGCGGCTCTGGTCATCCGCTGCAGATGGGAAAACAAGCATTGGAAACCAGCCAGGAAATGTTGCATTAACTACAAATGATGCAGAGGTTTGGGGAATTTCCATAATTTGGTCAATTCAACATTCTGAAAAACGCTACACCCAAAGCCACCAACGCCCCTTTGACCTTCTTCAGCAGCACCCGATGCAATCTGTCCACATCAGCAGCTGTCTGTCCTGTCCTGCCGCTTCCCAGGGCGCTGCTCCCACATCCTGGTCTGGGAGTCGAAGGTTCATGCCCGTCTGAGGCACACCTTCAATCCATGATTGGAGGCTTGAGAAGGTCACAGCTCCCTTCCCTCCTAAACACAGGGCACATGACATTTAAGCCTTCATCTGGCCATCAAAGCATCTGATAGGTCCCCCGGGGAATTCACATCACTTGGGACACATTGTCAAGGGTTGTGATGTCACAAAATTAGCACTGTACAGATGAAACCTTATGATTATCAATGGCCCTCTGAGGTTTAAGGTTAGATTGGATCTTTTAAAAAATTTCCTCCATAAGTTTCCATCTTATCTTGTAATTGGGGGTGCGGAGCGAGCCGCGTGCTTATGAATCGTAAAGACAAGCGGGAGAGGTTTTCTCACAGCGAGCTATATCTTAGTGGTAGGATTTGAGGAAAAGCAACCACAAGGCCTTGGTTCCGATCACAAGACTCCATCGATCAATCAACCTACAGCCCCTTGTAACTGCTTCGGAGAACAGTGCCAAGCATCTCTAGAACATGAGCCAGCATCCATTCCAGCTAAGCCTCTTTAGGTTCACGAGTCCTTCCTTTGGTTAAGTGCATGCCCAGTACTGGGGCCCCACAGTCTCTTCCCAGGTCTCTCTTCAGGGCCACTGTGAGTGAATGATCCTGATAAATCCGAAGCTCCTTCGGCCAGTCGTACCTTTCGTGTGACAACACCCTCCAGAGAAGTCTCCATCTTATTTTCCACAGTAGAGATCACCAGTGTTTTGAACTGTCTTACATGGTACCTCCCCGGACACACCTCCTCTGTGGGTATTTGCAGGTGTTTACCTAGGACCAGGTGGGGGCAGGCATATTCTCCTTCGGGTACGTCATCACCTGGGGGGCAACATAGATAATGTCTGCCACAACAAAAGAGAGCACGTTGAGGCCAAAGATTCAACAAAGCCTGCATAACACCTAGAAGGCGATGATACACCTCCCTAGATACAGAGTGACTTTCACAACTACAAACAGAAGACAAGCATGCCATGTCCGACAAATCCTAGACATAAATGGCCAACATTAATGGTTGCTGCTGGCCCACAAGAAGAACTAGCAGCAATTAGGCAACTAACAAACTCAACTGTGGGAAGCAGGTTGAGCTTGGAAGCACACTGTCAACTACAGGGACAAAGCTGACAGGGACCGTGACCTCATCAACTGGGCATCATCCATTTACTATCTCCTATTACTATTTCCTCGGCACAGCCTCTGAGGAAAGGGCTTGTCTTCAATACTATGGGCCTAATTCAGATCTCTGGGGACGGGTTACTCCATCACAACGGTGGCGGATATCCCATAGGCTGAAATAAAAATCCCATTATATCCCATGGGATTTATATTTTGGCGGACGGAATATCTGTCACCGTTGTGGCGGAGTACCCATCCGCTGAGATCTAAATCAGACCCTATATTTGCTAAGACTATGCCATCTTGCTTGACAATTAATAGCTCAGGTGCCACCAAGCAATGATTTTAGACAACTTGCCAACTCTCCATCTCAGATCACCCACCCAGCCACACCCCGTGCCCCTCTGCCATCCAGCAGCTGGTGGAGGCAAGTGGCAGACCACAGGTGCATCTGTTTTTACAAAATGCTGGGCCCGCCTCCAATCCCTTTTTGTCGTTGAATGAAAAACTACACATCCAGCAAATGCGATGCAGCAGATCAGAACCAAGGCCCCGGTGCACATACGGACAGGTCACAAATGGAGGTGCCCATCACACCCTGACTTTTTGCAACTTGTCTTTCATTTCAAGCTCACACCTGTGTCATAATAGGTTGCATCGCAAAATGCCCTGGGGTCACAGACATCCTCCCTAATGAATATATTTGGATTCGACTGTGCTCTTTTTGAGCTGAATTGTAAAAACACAAGACGATCAAAGCCATAGAAGAAGAAGAATGTAATTGGCATGTGGAAAGAGTGTTGGGGCAATGCCCATCTTAACCTTTTAGATTGTTGTCAGTCAGAGAACACGTGGGACAACAGCTGCTACAAAATTACTTTTTAATTCATCTCTGTGCTTTAGATTTGTAGTGAGCATGACACAACCACTGCAAGGGGATAAGAATGTTCCAAAGTTAGGGTGTTGGTATTTGCTAGAGAGAGAACAGTGTCTGAGTAGACTGTGATTCTTGCATTAAAAGAAGGGCTAATTTGGGCTGTGCGGTGGCAAGAAAGCCACCAAAAATTAGGCTGATCTGGTAATTCCACCAGAAGCAGAATGAATACTGGTTTCAAGTTCTGTTAATTGGGGGAAATTTCACTTTACTCATTCCTCCAGGCCGCCATTCTAACCACAAATAACCAGAGTTAAATCCATTAACAAGGCCAGAGGTGAAACTGATGAATCTAGGCTGGAAAATCCACCCCAATATCAGCGGATTTACTTCTGCAAATTGCTGCCATGACAAGACGCTAGAAAAAGTTAAGTGGAGGAACCTTGGCAGGGAGTGGAGACCCCACAACGTGTCCTTGAGATGGGGGGCTAGGTGATAGCAGTGTACGTTCTTATCCAGGTAGAGTTCTGCTACCTGCACGCGTGACACAGTAGCATTAGACTTTGACTGAAAATCCACCACCAGTTCATGGGCCCATTGATGGTAAACCCTGCAGCAAAAGCAGGCTTATGGACCTACCTATGCAAGTTGCATTAATTGACACCTCTAAATCAGATACATGATTAGTTCTCTACAGACACCCTCACTGGGGTGGTTAACCCACCAGTGGCAGTAATTGAGTTTCTCTGAGACAATCCTTAAATTGGATGTAAATTGCCTTTAGTTCTGGTGTACAACAGTTTCTTTCATCACCAATAACCTTTGTATGTTTATCAGGTAAATGCATTTTCGAGTTAAAAGTCCACTGCAAGGCTTGGGAAAAATGTGTCCTTCCCTCTGACTGACTCGCCCTGTGTGTTTTACTCCAGCGGCATTGACAAGCAGTGAACCCCACTGAACACAACAATACTGTCGGTGCCTGGCCAGAGAGCTCCTGACTGGGTCCGGAGCCTGGGGGGCCCTTGGCATGCACTTTGCAGGGGGGGGGGCCTCATGTTTCGTTACTCCCACTGTATCTTTGTGCCTCTAGGTCTTTATTGCATTTTTGTAGGTTTTGATTGCTTCCCTGAAGTTTTGTGACACTCTGCATGTGTTCACCAAATTTGAATTTACTGCTTAGAGAATATTACTGTAAATGTGCTTGGTTTTAGCCAGGGCCACTGTGACCATGCAATTCTGCTTCCGCGGTGTTTCTGCATAATTATGAATTTGCCAGTTTGCCACATAATCCTCCATCCGCTGCATAATTTGCATATGATACCAAAAAATGCTGTTCAAGCTCAAACGGATCAAATGTTACTAAAAAGGTGGCGATACATGCTGCCGTGCAGTGGAAGAGTCTTTGTAAAAGTCAACCGGTCACCTTTCAACTGCCTATTGCTGCTTTTGAGCAGGGATGTGGAATTCCTATAGCCCGACGCCCAGTACATATTGTTTGGGGTCAAGGGCAACAGGTTTTTATGTGTATTTTGTCCTTGGGACAAGTAGGCCCAGCCCCCTGCAGCACACACCCTTAGGCTGCCAGTAGTACTACAATTATGGATCAGAGAAGGGCACTGTCTGCAGTTAAGGTATTATTTTTGTTCGTATGTGAATGATGTTCAAACTTGTATATATGGTTCAATAATTGAAAGCCTTTATTATTAGAGTGAGCGCTCTACGTAAATGTTGTAAGCTTGACTGCACTACTGACAATGGTTGCAGTATAAAAATGTGTACACACGTTTTCAAAGTTTAGCAATATGAGGCTATAGCTAATGCTCTCTGATGGGATGCAAATATTTGCAGAAGATTGAAAGCAAGATTGATGAATCTTTGCTTTCAAAATAAAAAGTTGATTAAAAAAATGAATGCAGGGAAAAATCTTTTAGCTAAACTACTGTAAACTTTCAGGTACCATTTCTTTGCAGCATCATTTAGTAATATGTGTTGGTGCATGCTAGTATTTCCCAAACAATTCATAATGGAAAATCAGTGTAACCAGTTTCAATAAGATTATGGGAAACAAAAATAAACAAGTATTGGCAGTCAGTAGGTCTGAATTTGGTGCCCAGCTTTTTAGTTTTGTCAATGTGTGACTTGTTTTGGCATAGTTTTTGTAAAACCTTATTGGTGTGGGAGCTGCAGTGCCCTCACGATTATAACAAACATTGGCAAAAGCAAAAATAGTTTTTGGTCTCAAAAATCACACACTGCCACAGTAGTTACTGGCACTGAACAAACCTACTTTGTGTGCCGATATGTTCCTTGTAAAAGAGCATAAAGCTGTCACTCACAGTGAAGCCAGCTGATACAGAGAGAGGGACAGGATATTAATAAGCGCAAAAGGTCATGGCCAGACTAAATTAGGGACCCAATTAAAGAAAATCTCAAAAGTGCACCCATGGTATATGTCCTTGCATTAAGTACAGCTATACGGCTTTTGTGAATTACCAATAATATACAAAAGTAGAACAAGAAAAAGTACTCCTAGAAAATATTTGTGAACTGCATTTTAGCATGAGCAGATATGCAGGTATAGATTTTCTCATGTGAAAATCTGGGTGTTTGCAAATTCACTTTCCATTTAACCACTTTTTTCCCAACTCTTGAAGAAGGCTTCCTTCCATCTGCCATTATCAGGACTCAATTTCCAACATTTCGCAGTATGGGAAAAGATTAGAGAAGAGTTGTTGAAAACCCTTAAAACATGCAAATTAGTAGGTTTGCGCTGACTCAAAAGGGCATTTTAACCCTGGAACTATTGCCTACCACTACCTTCAGCCCCAGTATGCAGATCTGTGGAAACATGGCAACATAAGGAATTTGCAAGTAATCAAACACAACTATGGTATGAGCCCTGGCATAATCAGATAAGCTATATTGGAGCTCTTATATAATGAGATTGCTGACATTTGTCGCCGCAGTACATGGCACCAAAGGGACAAGTGGATCTTGTTCCAGGACAAGTATATTTATGAAGCAACCTGCCCCATGGACAAGTAGATATTATAATAAATTCCACACCCCTGTTTTGAGTATTAAACTGTTATTAATGAGGTGAATCTTTGTCTAGACAGTGTTAAAATGAGTTAAAAAAAGACAAAATAATGCAGTAATACTGTGACAAAATGCACCAAAATATGTCACATAATGTGCCTTTTCTTACCACATAATTTAGTCAACACTGCCGCACAATTCAAAAACAGGCATATTCCTTTAGTGCCCACACACCCCTATGGATATGTTTTGGCACTATTGGCAGAAAACATATGTGTATTGTTGCCTAATTCAATGGTATTTGTTTTATGAAAGGAGGATGGACTCACTGGACCGCCTGGTTTTGAAACAGGACCATGCAGTGTGGCAAATAACTGTTGTCCATTCTAAGGGGCAGATTTACAAGCCCCTTGCGAGACATTTACGCCGCTGTTGCATCACTTCTGTGACGCAGCGGCGGAGTAAACCATGCGCCATGTTGCGCCTTATTTACAACGTGACGCATCTAGGGAGATGCGTCACGTTGTAAAGCCCTGCGCTACATTAAACCTGCGTCAGGTTTAATGTATGCAGGGTGGGCGTTCCGTCGGAAAAAGCCTTTGAAAAGTGATGCAGTGAAATCTACAAGATTTCACTGAGTCACTTTTCCGACGCTGCAGCGTCAAAACCCTGCGCCTGCTTGAAGCAGGCGTAAGGCATGACGCAGCATGTTCGGTATGGGCAGCCCCAGAGCATTGCTGGAGTTGCGTCGTGCTTGCGACACGACTCCAGCAATGCGTCGCCCTTATGCCATCAGATGCATCACGCATCTGTTTATCCTTGCGCCATGATGCGCTGCATTGTAAATGCGGCGCATCTGTGGTGACGCAAGGGTAAACTTGCGTGACGCATCTTTCCTGGCGCATCCCTGCTGATTTGCAGGAATGCGCCAGGAAACATAAATCTGCCCCACTGTGTATTGAGCCTTCAAACCCGGCTCACTGCACACTTGTGAATTCAGTCACTCTTTATCAAGCTGTTTCTTCATCTGCAGACTCCAAATAAGTTCAATGATATATTATGATAATATAATTAGCAGAAATTGTTTTACGTATATTGCTACCACCTCTAATTGCCTAATACAGATGTTGCTATTAGCCAATGTAATGACTCCCAATTTACTTCTTTCGAAGCTTGAAAGGCTGAGAGGGCCCTACCAGTCTACAAACTCGCAGCCTGCAGGTTACTCACACAGATGTCAGCAGGGAGCAATGAACTCACACACCATAACTGGTGCATCTACTGGGATGTGATCATCAGAGCTGCTTCGGCCCTCTTTGCTTTTAAGATAACATGTTCTCAGTTCTAGGTTCTGTTTTTTGTTTAAATCTCTTTTACTGAGTTTGAAAACAAAGAGAAAAGATTAACAACACCAGGCTATAGGCGGCGTTAAGTTGGTCAACATCAGTAGGGTACATATTACTCAACACGTCACTCTGCCACTCAATACAAATAAGCGACCCGTGGCAGATCATGAGTGGAAGAGCGAGACGCCTCCTGGCTCATAAATTCCCGTGACCACAGATCCCAAAAGGGCGGCCCTCTATTTCTCGAATTTAGTATGCCCGGGCGACTCCACTCGCCGCCACTGCGGCCCTATAATGATTGGATTGGTCTGGGTGCGAAAGCTCGGTGAGCAATATTATGCCCCTGAGCAATAGGATGCAGCAAAAGGATACAATCCTGGGGAGCAATAGCAGAAACTCAACGGAACTGACGTCAAACACTGCGTGTGTTGTCAGCGTGCAACGTGTTACCTAAAACAGCAACGGAGACACTGCATGGTTTAGAAGAAGCTCTACAGGGGCCAACAGCCACTAAAGGCACAGAAGGCAACCTGCAGCAAAGGGTAAAAGGGGAACCCCCTATTCTGCCAGCCGGTAAGAGAAAGAAGAAACGACCAGAGGCCAGACCTAGATAGGAGAATAGGAAAGAAATGGAAAGAAAGGAAGGGGGGGGGGGAGAGGAGGAACACCTCATTTGTGAAAACTGGCGGGATAGAGGAGGGAAGAGCCTCCGGAAAGAGCCCCGGGTACCCCCACTCCAAGCAACAACCGCCCATCCCACCCTGGTCATTCCACCGCTTCCTCGTAGGAATCTCCCCTGGGGAGCACAGGGTCGTCAACCAGTTGAAGGGCCCTTAGGCGGGTGGAACAAGACGAGCATGTTCCAATTTAGAGAGGTGTAACTCCAAGGGTTGCCAAGTGCGCTTGAATGTAGGGTTGGTATGCGCCAGGCGATGGGAGAGGAGCTCCATCGCCATGACCTGCCATAAACGGATGAACCACACCAAGGAGAGGGGGCAGGGCCTTCTTCCAATGTCATGCGATAACCTGTTCCGCCGCATTAAGCATGTGGAGGATCAAACGCCGTGCCGAGTGTGTCATTGCTTTAAGAGACTTCAGCCGAAGTCCAAGGATCACTACCCCTGGGGCACTCGGAATGGGAAATCCCACTACCTGCTTGATATGGCTCAACGCCTCCTTCCAGAAGAGCGTGAGTAGCGGGCACGACCACCATATGTGCGTGAAGGAGCACGCGGCAGCCTGGCTGCGCCAACACAGGGATGTGGAAGTGGGAAACATCTTCTGCAATCTGAGGGGGGTGTAGTACCAACGCGTCATGATTTTGTAAGCTGTCTCTTGTTGTGTAATGCTTTTAAAAGTGTTAGGGGTATCCCTCCACAGTTGTTCCCATTGTTCAGGGGGGATTTCTTGCTCAAGGTCCGTGTGCCAGGGTTGCTGATAGAGGGGCGGTGGCAGTGCACGTGAGCGCTGCAGGACCTTAAAGGTCCTGGAGATCAAGCCCTGGGAGCCATCAAAAGAGCAGACCAGAGACTCAAAGGGAGTGAGTTGGCGCGTGGTGCCCACCATGTATGAGGAGCATGCATCCAGCGTCGGACTTGGAAGTACTCAAAACGTGCGGCGTTGGGGCGGTGAAATTCCTGCTTACATTGCTCAAAGGATTTAAAGGATCCTCCCTCAAATAGATCTACAATGGTACGACACTCTCCAGCTGCCCATGCCAGGAAAGATGTAGGCTGGAGGGCTGGCGGAAACCCCGGATTGCGTAATGAGTATTGTGAGCTTTAAGTAACGCCCCTCCTTGTCACGCAAGACCCGTGTAACATGGACCTGGCTCCCTACTTTAAAAAGTATCGCCACCCCTGCTGTTTTAGGTGGTGCGGGGGCCCAGAACTGATTGGGGTATCAGTTCGCTGCAGATGGGTTTCCTGAAGGAAAATGACGTCCAGGTCGTGGGAAAGTAAGTAGCGCCACACCTGCCTTCTCTTATTGGGGGCGTTGAGACCTTTTACATTGAGGGATAGACATTTAACTTGTGCCATCACAAACTACAAACAGAATAATGTGCGGGTAGGCTTACAATCTTCCACTCCCATCCCCCGTGTATTTCGGCCTACTCAGGGATGGTGTCGGGTATAAAAGGAGGTGAGAAAGGAGTCGTGTTTCACTCGAGTAAATAGCAAAGTATCCCCGTGGCCAATATATCCTGCGCTGGAAGGACAAGATGTTGTAGTGTGCCTGAGCTCTCCCCCGAAGAGGGCAAAGAAAGAAGAGAGAAAGATGGAAAAGAGGAAAGAATAAAGAATAACAAGCTGAACAGTCAAAAGGTCAACGGGGCCAACGTACATCGTTCCAGTCCAAGAGCAGCCCATAGGCATATACCAGGGTGGCTCTGAGGAAGTCACTCCTCATAGGGACTAAGGGAATGGCGGGGCGTGCCAGCAGGTACAGGATATTAGCTGCCGCCCTTCCCAGTGGCTAACCCGCCACAATGTTGCTAGCTGGGGAGCACGGTTCCCCCCGAGGAGCAGGTTCATAATCCCCCGCCCCAACATCGGGACCAGGGGCGCATAACGCAACCAAAAGAGGGATATCAGAAGACTCAATTTCTCAAAGCAGTCTAGAACATGTTCGGTGGTCCATAGATGATATAAATGGCTGGAACACCAGGATGAAAGGGTATCCCCCTCCATCCCGATAGGCCTAGTTCATGTCAGGGGCCTACAGCCTGAGTCAGGACCCAGTGGGGGAGGGGGACCCAGACAGGCAGCCCCGCCCGTCCGATGTTTGTGAGGCCTCTATAGATTTCAAATGATGGATAATGTCCTGTTTGGCTTGGTTAGACATTTCGCTTGCTTTGTAAGCTCTATTTTGAAGAGGAAGGACCTTCAACCACTCGGGGTGCAGGGGGACCCTGGGCTCAGCATCTGCAGAGGTCGAGGTGGAAGGCCACGGGTCAGGTGTAAGTTGAAGCAATTGAGAAGCCTCCTTGAGCGATCTTATTGATCTACATTTGCCCTCCCACTGGAAGGTCAAGGCAAAAGGATGACCCCACGGGTATTTAATATTCAAGTCCCTCAGTTTGTCTGTTACTTGCTTGAAATCTCTGCGTCTTCGTAATGTGATTGGGGAGAGGTCCTGGAAGATCTGAATATGGTGGCACCTCGTAGGTCAGGTCAGTGTTGCTCTGAGACACGCGTAGGATCGCCTCCTTCTCTGTATAGAAGTGCACCCGGGTAAGGATGTCAGGGATTAGGTTCATCTTCCCGCGTGGAGGTGCCACTCGGTACGCTCTATCCAGAGTAGGGGGTGAAGCGTCATCATCTCCCCGGATCGTCTGGAGGAGATCCGCCGTGTAGGTCAGATGTCCTGTCCCTCTCCACCCCGTGGAACTCCCCAGATGCGGAGGTTGTTCCGACGGCTCCTATTTTCTAGGTACTCCTGCTTGATTTGGTTGTTCCTCAAGTGCTGCAATGCGGTGCTAGAGCTCCTCCTGGTCCTCCGTTCTCGCATCGAGCGTTCGTTCGAGATCGTCCACTCTGGTGCCAATTTTGGTCACGTCGCTCCAAATGTCTTTCAGGCAGGTTTTAACCTCAGTTTTGAGGGAGTTGATTGCAGTTTTTATTTCCTGGAGAAAGTTCGAAATAAAGCTTGAGTGATAGGGCTGTTCTCCACGTTTTCCGGAGAGGTTGCCATTGTGAGGGTCTGCTGGCTAGGTGCCGAAGTAGATTTTGCCCACAGTTCTGTCACGGTAGTGTCTTTGGTGGATGGCGGTACTGTGGTTTTCCCCGATTTAGTGCGGGGCATGACGTAATCAGTTGACACCCCTGTCTCGCGGAGGCACTCGCTGGCATCTAGCACTGGGGCCCTCTGCGGAAGGAACACTATACGCAGGAGTAGGAGAGGCTGCCAACAATGAGTAACTGCGTGCCTGGAATACCGGTTCCAGAGCGGGTGTATTGTTGGTATACCAGAGATGCCTCCAGCGGTGGAAGGATAAACCTCCAAGGCGTGGGACTACCAGCGCAGACAGTCCGGAATGCTATGCCATGGATTCCCCTCCCAGCCAGGAGAAGGTGCCACCACCAAAAACCAAAGTATGGGCACGGTGGGCAGGACCCCGGGTGCTGTCTGATTGCACAGCCGATCACCTCACCACTGCATTGGGTCCGCCCCTGCTCCCTCACCCAGTAGGCCCCAAGCGCACTCTCGGCTCAGCCACGGAGGGGCCCCTCAAGACCCTGCTCGTCAGCTAGCGTTGCCGTTCTGGGGGTGTTGTCAATGTTCGTGCACCGTAGGGGGCTATGGGCCACAGCACGGGTCTCGCTACGTAGATCTCCGGTGGGGGATACGGAGTTGCGGTCAGGAGGCAGGATTCACCTTCTCCCCAATGCTGGTCCCGGAGCGAGCGTTGAAGGACGATCTAGTTGGAGGCCCAAGCACACCAAGACTCCGGGCTCAGGCGTGGATAGTGGACCACGCCAGGATCTCTGCAGTGGCGAAGCTCTGCATGATTTGTTGTGGAGACTCATCCCAACCAAGGCACTCCAGGCCGGGAGGATGTGGTAGAGGCAGTAGACAGACCCCAACGGCATCAGTTTTGGGAGGCCACGAACTGTAAGGGTGCACCGGTGTCCAGGTGAGGGAGAGGTCTATCGCGCTCCTCACCCAGCAGTTTCAATGTCATTCACGCTCACCACGGGGATGGAGATCCACTAGGCCTGCACCGTCACACCACCCCACCAGTCACCTCACCTCTGGGCCGTAGGTTCCACCATGATGTTGAGAGCCGTCTGTGCTAAGGCCCACATGCGGGTCCTGAGCCCGAGGCGACGCGAGAAGAGGGCCGCCGCTGGTCACGCCCCCCGCGATAGGGTCCACCAGGGGAAGCGCAGGAGCAGGGAGGGGGGTGCCGGGTGTGGGCAGCACCCCAACGAACTCTCCGCGCCTCAGCAGTGAGCCGCCTAGTGAGATCCGGGCTCCTCCGAGACGAAGGCCTCTGCGGCGTTTACAGGCAAGATGGCGGACGGCAAATTCTCTGTAGGCCCTCCGCTCCGCCCCGGGCTAATCTCTGCAGCAGGTCCCCCGTTGAGGTGCAGAAGGCGGGCAGGGGGTTAGAGAGATGCTGGGGGGGTTTCAATCACAACCCGAGTCTCTTGCTACGCTGGATGTGTGCGGCCGGCCTCCGGAGGACAGAGCGGTCTCGGCGCACATCCTACTCCATCGAGGTTTTGGCCACGCCCCCTGGTTCTGTTTTTTAACCATGATTCTAAGCGGGAGCAAAGGTTAATTTGTTAAAACAATAAGTGCCGGGGTTCTCGTCAGGAGACAGCCTGCACCAGCCCATTTCTCCTGTTAGCACCGCCTAAAACAGAACCAACTACTAACCATGAAAGCTGGGAGGGGATGTAGCGTAATGAACAGAGCTGACAACTTCAGAGCTGGGAAACCAGGTTGGAGTCTCAGCCTTGGTTCAACATCCTGTGTTTCTGGGCAAATCACTTAATCTCCCTGTAAATGAATGGGTCCTTAACTGCTGCTCATAAAAAGCGCCCATGTCAATGATTAAGAGCTGGTGCTGAGCACCAGAAATCACTGGCTCAAATTAAGCACTGAGGCATGAGTCTTGTTAATGTCAAGTACTAGATACAAGGACTACCAGTGGCTGTAAGGCGTAGGGCCGCGCCTCCTATCCCACTGCACCCCGAGAACATATGCACTATTATTACATACATACAGTAACACAACAGTGCAGGGAGGATCTGCGGCACTGCTGGAATGCATTAGCCTTATAACTTTCAAGGCTTGTTGTAACCCTCACACTGTCAGGCCTTTCCTACAGCTGCCCTGCTGCCATGGCGCCTCCCTCCATTATCCACAAGTAACACATGTTTGCAGTTTCATGTAAACAGATGTTACGGGTGCCAGAGGCACAGTACATTCTTGGGGATAGGTAAGTACACACACATGCCATCCGCCCCATTATTCCACTAATGGAGTCTTTCCTCTATTGCTGATGACCGACATAGCGCGTCACAGAGATTACTTCTGGTCTTGTCCACGCCTGGGGCTCCATCTGGAGCCGCCATGTTTCCTTGAGGCAGACAGTCAGATAAAGAGGCCTTTTTGAAGACCAATTGATATTTGCTGAGCGGTAGGGGTGTAGCTCTAGGGGGGTGTTTGGGTGTGACACCCCGCAAATAAATGCATTCTTGGCTTGGTAGTTGGGTTGGGAGGCCTGGGTCGGGTCTGCTTTGTCTGTGTTGCATTTTCCTCACTCCTGTTTCACTAAGAGGTTTTAACTTATTCATTTTTTGGATCAAGAACTTAAATATATATAGTGACCGATTTACCCAAAAAGAATCAAATCTGTACCCACAGAAGTACTTATTGAATGAGTGCAAGGTTTACTACTATCTAGAATTCACAAACATTGGCAGTAGTAAGCGTGGAAAGATGCACCAGTCTCAGGTTTCCAGGCATACTACGGACACTCAAACACCCAAAAGTGATGGCACGAATGGTTGCAAATAGTTTACCCACTGGCATTTCCTTGAGGTAGCATTTCAAATCATAGTTTTTCACTCACTGTGTCAGTCTAGATAGAGGGCCTGATCTAGGGTTTAGACGATAGAGTAAGGGTGGCGGAGGACCTTATACTCCCCAATCTGCCTCTACTCAGGCCACCAAATTTGGAGATGTCCACCAGCCCCGCAGACATCTCTGTATCATTGTCATGGCAGTTCCTGTCAATGCAGGAAAGGATATACCTAAGAGTGGGCAGCAAAAAAAAAAGTAATCCCACCGCCCATTCTAACTAGAGCGGACGGACAAATGCCTTACCTCGACGGCACCTACTCTGTTGGACAGTCGGAGTAAGTTTTACACTAACTAAATACATTTGTCTCCAGTGGTGTAAAACTTGAGGTCCACCAAACTCAAAATCAGGTGGAGGACCTTGAGTGTGTTGGACAGGCACCCCGTCAGTGTTGGAATGGAGTACTTGTCTGCAAACTCTAAATCAGCCCCAGAGCCCCCCCCCCCCTAATGCACATCAGTACTGACCCTGCTCTTCAGGGGAGCAGTCCACCCGACCTTGATCGTCTCACCCATTCACTCTGCAGTCCGTTGCTTTTTTAGTTGGGAAATTTGTGATTCGCACTCTCGAATCTCACTGACTGAGCTACGCCCCTACTGAGGGGCTCCAAAGGGCGAGTGGGACACATGCTGGTGCCTGAGTGTTTCATCACAGAAGAACTGGAACCTCAATGGAGCATCAAAGATGACAGAGGCTGACTAGCTTTTGACATTGTAGTGGAACTCCCTGTTAGATGTTCAAGACATATTTCAAGAATGACAGCTCTCGATTTAAATGATGGCCCTTCTTTCCCAGCATGCCATCTTGATTTTACCATCCCGTGGCCCCTTCTAAGGTTCCATGCCCTCACTGTGTTGGCCTGTAGCTACTCGACACCATTTTGCCCCAGTGTGGAATGCTGCATGGACCGGTATGCTCAGCGGCCTGGCCTTCGCACCTGGGTACCACTCCCTTTCCATTGTACCTCTTGCTGTTTCCCTCCCGGTGCTAACATCTATGTAATAATCTAGTCGATGATGGGATATACCTTTGTTATGCATGGCTTCGATAAGAATCTTCTATCATTTACAGTATATTCTAAATATGGTAATTTGCTGCTATGACATAGCAACAGTTTATGACAAAACTCGTTGCCCACTGTTGCTACATCATAAAGACCTTCCAGGCCAGGCTGGCAGGGCTCGCCGAGAGTTCATCAGTGCCAGGCCAGGATGGCAGGGCTCGCCGAGAGTTCATCAGTGCCAGGCCAGGCTGGCAGGGCTCGCCGAGAGTTAATCAGTGCCTGGCCAGGCTGGCAGGGCTCGCCGAGAGTTCATCAGTGCCAGGCCAGGATGGCAGGGCTCGCCGAGAGTTCATCAGTGCCAGGCCAGGCTGGCAGGGCTCGCCGAGAGTTAATCAGTGCCTGGCCAGGCTGGCAGGGCTCGCCGAGAGTTCATCAGTGCCAGGCCAGGCTGGCAGGGCTCGCCGAGAGTTAATCAGTGCCTGGCCAGGCTGGCAGGGCTCGCCGAGAGTTCATCAGTGCCAGGCCAGGCTGGCAGGGCTCGCCGAGAGTTCATCAGTGCAGCGATGCTTCTCTGCATTGGCTGAAAGCAGGAAGCAGAGCTGCAGGAAGGGGAGGGAAGGCAGGGAAGGTGGTGGAGTTTGGTAAAGTATTTCTTTCACAATCGGGTCAGTAAGGGGAGGCCATGTTCTGCATGGCTCCCCCATTGCTATTTTGCCCCTACGCAGCAGATGATTTTGGGGTCTATACAGAACATAAAATCATAGATGGGTAAAATCTGATTTACAGAGAGGTTTTTCACCCAAGGTGGTTGTCTATTCGATGTCACTTAGAGCCCCTCAGTGAAAAAACAACCCCGTAATTCACTGTTATCCATTTATAGTTCAGTATATACGTCTTCTCTGCACATATCCTCTTTTGTAATCTAAATTTAAGGTCCCAGCACAGACATAAACTGCACATCACATGTCCCACTGTGGAGTATTTCAACTATGGTTTAGGATAAAATTTACCATTTTCAACCCTGTGGGCACTTTGATGTCTCTGCATGGACCGTACTTCCGCCTACAGGGCCCGAGTACCTTAGGGTGTGTAAAGTGGTGGGGGCACTAGGCCCACATACTTTATAAATGAGCACACAGACACTAGATGTATGGTTGGTATCTGGCCTCGAGCACGTGCGCTCGGCCCCTTTTATTATCAGGGTCACCTGACTGCTGACGCCTGTGGTGGGTGGGTGTTTAGTGTGGGTTCATAGGCAGTGGAAACACTGTATCCAGCAGGATACTACAGGGTGGTCTGTGCTTGACAAACTGTAATAAATAATGAAAACTACAGGCACCTGCAGGTGCAGGACAGAGAAGCGGTTTGTTCATCACCACAGCCCTAGAGCAACCCCAGAATCAAGTAAGAATGCCAGAGGAAATGAATCAAAACATTCTTGACTTCTACTGCGGCAGAACCCTGCTCAAGTAAAGAACACACTATTAAACATGAACGCCACTACACCTCTCCCTTCCCTGCAAAGAGCATCGCCAAACAACAGAAAACATGTATGGAATCATGGTAATAAGGGTGGGAAGTTATAACAAAGCAAGATAGAAAGATATGTATATATCCTGCCCACACTCTCCGGGGCACGGAACACAACTTTGCCCCCGCCTGGGCGAACACAGTGAAAAATGCAGCTCCCGCAGGAGCAAAGTGGCAGAGGCAGCTCCTGCCAGCCCCACAGTGGATGCTGGCTGGGGAGCCGGCTGGGGCCTTGGGGCTGCCTCTTTAGCCCCAACATTAAACAAGCATTGGCATAGCCAGTAGGTTTCGCCTTTGGGATCTTATAAGTGTTTAGCCATGCAACAGTTGCATAACTAAACACTTATAAGGTTCCAAAAGCGAGACCTATTGGCTATGCCAAGCGGCCTGAGGCCGCAAAAGTGAAAGTGATCGCGATCAAACATCAAAGCGGCTGTGCGGCCGCTAAAGTGAAAGCATTCATGGTAAAAGTGGCGCGCGCGCCCGCGCACATGCACTGTAGCTCTAGGCTGGTCTGGTAGCATTTTTTGGAGCCCTCTCAATAAGTCTCGCCACACCAGCGCATGCGCTGGGTCAGGCGAGACCTAAAAGTAGTCTGGGTGCCCTGGATGGCCACCGGGGCCTCCAAACATTCTGAAGTTCTGCTGGAACATAGAGCTGCACAAGAAAGTAACACACCATTAAGTATGTACAGCTCTACACAAATCACATACCAAATAAATAAACTAAAGGATCTAAGAATCCTAGAAGCAGGTCTCTAGGGCATTCCATGATTAATAGTTACTTGCCAGCCACCAGAAGACACACACAGCTGCATTTCACAAACAATAGGACCGCCAAGGAAAAGGACCATCACTCTACACAGGAAACCCTACTCAGGGCTCTGGAACGGCAGTTCCAGTCATGAAGAGAAAACAACAGAATAAATCGTTTTAGAAAGGACAAGCTCACAAGCTGGACAGGCTCACCTGAAGACTTCTGCAATGTCCACCAGCTCTCCAAGGACTGTGTGATAAAAGAAGAACTAAGCAATCCTTGTGACATGTAGTGCTGGTGTCTTTGGAAGCACAGGAGCCAGATACTACTGCAAGCTCACTGAAGTGTCGAAAACCTACTCTGTAGGCCTTGCCTTTCGAGGAGTAACTAGGTCAAATTGTCAAGGGTAGTGTCGTATAGGATGTCTAATTCAGATATCACTGATGTCTCTCAAATTACAAATAATGTGCTATTATTTTAAGAAACTTGTGTAAGGCTTTATTTAAATTAGGGAAACGTACTTAGTAATTTCATGAAGTTGCTGAAGGCATAATCATTTTTCTGATTACATTTCACCATTACTCTGTAACACCTGTGTCTCTCAGGGTCTCTGTGACTTTATTCAGGGATTTGCTTGGGAGGGTATGTATTTGTAAGGCTACATCCAAGCATGCTGTCATCTTATGATTTCTCTCCACCACAGAGTTCAATTCCTGAGTCAATTCCTAATACGTGCAACATGTGTGCTTCTTCACTGGTGGTGTGCAGGGGTCTCACTGGTGATGACCGTCTTGCTTGGGCATCAGGCACCCAGTCTTTGGCTGCCGGTTGTAAGCAAAGGCAAGAGTCACCGTTCATGGAAGTCAACAGAGAGCAGCAGTATGCAGAAGCACCCAGGCCTTCACCCGCACACCGATGGCCATCACTACCGGAGATCACTGGGCAGGATGAGCAGTGGTAACAGGTTCTTGACCTCTCCACTCTCTTTCCTTCTAAATATCTCATGGTAACACTCTAGAAAGCTAGACTTTGACTCTAGGCTAAACAGGTGGACACTCACCACACCAGGGCGGTCTATCTACACCTCTTCATCAAATGCCACAGTAGCAAAGCCCCTCAGTTCTGGGGAATAGTCCCTAAAACTGTCCCTCTCCAGGAGACATAGGCAAGATTCTGCCTGGCCTCCGAGCCTTCCTCCAATCAGGTGCCGTTGCTGGGCTCGTGCCTCTCCTCTAGAAGCAGAGGCGTACCTGGGGGGCAGTCTGCCCCGGGCGGCACTTTTTGGGGGGCGGCGGCGGCGAGCACAAGGTAAGTTTTCTTTTTTTAAATGTTATTCTCCCTTGTCATTGTCTGTCGCCCCCCCCCCGCTCGTCGTAGTCTCTCGCCTCCCCCATCCCCTCACTCTTATCTGCACCGGCCGTCACTGGGCGGAAAACTCAGGGATTACCCCGGGCAGCAAAAGCACTAAAAGACACGGGAAGGGGAGGTTCGCAGGTAGCCCATCTCTGTGGCAGGTGCGTCACCCGTGGCCGTTCCTGGCCACGCCCCTGGTCGAAGTGCTTGTTTAAGTGCTGCTCTTCAGGAGATGACACCGAGGGCCCTTCAGATGCGACAGACCGGGGTGAACACACGGAAGCGGAAGGCGAGGCAGCGCCCACTCTGGCCTGGGGATGATAGACACGGCAGACCAGATCCCGGACTGCTGTCGACGGGATGGAAAGAACACTCTCCGGGGGAGGGAGGAGGGAAGGGCGGCCATGTTTGCTGTTGATGCAAATATAAATACCAATGAGGTTGATTGAAATCCGAAGTGCTGCTCTGCTCTGAGCTGGGAGCAACTTGGTCACAGACATTGAGGACAACGTAGTGTTTCTGTTCCATTCAGTGGATTGAATATTAAAGTCATGAACTTGGCTATTTATTTGTATTATTGTAGAGCGCGAACTCGACCCGAAGGTTTTGGAGCGCGTTACACGAGCACCAGGTGCTTATTCAAGATGACATTAATATTCTGATGTTATTCAAGGTGACATTAATATTCTGATGCACGGGGAGATTAAGAGATTTGCCCAGAATCACAGGATGTTGAGCTGACGCCGAGACTCGAACCTGGGCCCCCAGCTCCATGGTCAGCAGCACTGGCCTTTACGCCACCTCCTCTCCCCATGCGGCATTAAGGTGTGAATCAGGAGAGCGGAGAAGGAGGATATGGAGGTAGATGGGGAGACACCAGTGCCGACTACACCATCCCATATGGAGCATTAGATGCCCTTAGGAGAGATATAGATATCCGGGGACGCTCAAGTATGCATATGTCACCTCTCTACCATCGACACACTCTCTTCACACCATATCCAATCACAGAGAACCAGATGGCGCACTCATGACCAGCTACATAGTTCTGCGCAGTTAGTGTCTATTAGCATTCTCCCCTGTAGGGTGCTGGCAAAAAGGCCTGTTCACTTCTACTATAATCAGTTGTCACCAACCATTACTAGTGTCACATTTTATTCACAGAGAGGCAGACTGCCGTATTAAAATGCATATCACTTCACAGAGTGCCCCCATGAAAGCTGTTGTTGAGTAATACATGATAACCCGGCACAGCCATTGGCAAGAAACTTGGGACACTTGTCTCCTGCACAAGAAAACACCCCTGGTCAGCCAGTATGAGAAGATGAGGAGCAGGTGGTTGCATGGAGTCTGTGCCAGGCACTTTCACCCTACATGTGCCGTGCTCGAGTGCCATTGCAAAAGGAACAAATGATGGATGGAATGCTGAACAGTGCAAGCATTCACCCCCAGTCACAAGGCTCTGGGTTAAATCCATCATTCGTTTGCTCACCACGCCACCCCAGTTTGGATCCAGCCATATGCAAATCAGTCTTGACCCTGTGCCTCATGGTAACAGTCCAGCCCAAACTGCCAAGCAAGGTCCTCCCTGGACCGAAAACAAGCATCCTGGGACCGGTTTCGGGGCATCACCCTTCATCAGCCAGGCTAGCTTGAATTCAGTGGCACAGAGAGCATGGGACCCACATCTGGGCATACGTACCCTTCCCCCTTAGGGCGACAATTGCAAAAGGAATAAATGATGGACGGAATGCTGAACAATGCAAACATTCACCCACAGTCACAAGGATCTGGTGGCACTGAAATGTTTACTTTGCGTGCTTTCCCCTCCTTGCACAGACCCCCTAAACCTCAGAGGCAAATAGGAAGCTGTTGAGGGAATGGGTGAGCAATGGTTCGACGCTGTGACATCATTCATTTCTCTCCCTCCGCCCCAGGCATATTGCTGAACAAGCATCCATGCACCACATTCATTCCCTTTTATACATTCTCTTAACTCATAAAGTGTCCCTGGAGATGAAAGGGCCACAGGTTAGCAAAGCATCAACCTGGTACTTTCACTCGGAGCGGAGCAGGCACCTGTCCTCCAAACATGGGTGCCTTAGAACATACACACAGCCGAAGCTCTCACACGTGCTTACATGTTTGGCACATGTAACATAAGCATGTCTAACATATCTCCGCAGTGAAAGAGAATGTCATAGGAAGTCCAGGTTGGACGATGTCCAGACAATATGATGTACTGACCTTCCTGGAGCCTAGACTCAACTAAAACACAGAAGGAATAAATTAAACACGGAAGGTCTAGTAAAAGAGTAAGATTCTAAACATATTACAACTGGGACAATGCAGGCATGTGGGCCTTGCCCTAAAGAGTGACCTCATCACTACAAAAGATTACAGCCCGGGGGTGATTCTAGGGCCAGGCTGTTTTAGCCAACTCCTTAGGGGGCCAGCAGCATGAGGGAGGGTGCAGTCCCCTCACCGTCCTTGGGAGGGCAGCATAGAGGGACGCCCACGTAGCATTTAATAATCCAGGTAAGGCTGTTAGTCAGCCATGCTCCTTTTAGTATAACCATTTAAAAATTGACATGTTTTGGTGTCATTCATGTAAACATATGAATATTAACTAGCATTGGCAAAGGGAAGAGGTTCGGCTTGCATTTTGAACTCTCACTTAAAAATGAAAATCTTGCTGAAATAAAAAATACAAAATGACTGCTTCTGTGATAATGCATCTATGGGATAAAGGATTTAATGTGTGATGATTCGGAGTGCTTTTTGGATTTAAAATAATCCCTCATAAAAGGTGAAATGAGAAACCAGACAGCAATATCCTGAGGCGAGAGACAAATGCTCCTCTGGGTGGCGCCAAATTCCACTCTATATATATATTAAAGCTTTGGTAAGGAACATGTGGTGTGGACAGCTGCACTGTCAAGCAGACCGAAGAATGGGTGTTGTATTTCGGGAGCCACACACATGTTGAAGGGGTAATGTGCAGCATTGTGATTAGGGCTCCCGGTTTTATGGTATTTCTTTTTTGCCCATTTTATTTGTATTTATCCATATTTATTTTGTGTTTTGCGTATAAATGAAGTTGTAAAACTGTACATTTCCATATCTATTTACTGATAGACACACGCTCATACTTTGATGTCTGTTGTGATTTAGCTATTTAAGCTGCCAAATATTACACAACAATAAATCCACTGGTAAATAGTAGCATTATATCATAACTATATGTTGACATATGCCATTATTTAAAAAAAATTCATCCTGTTTTTAAATTTCCCATGCTGTCCATCTGCTCGGCTGCTAGCCTATAATTCATGAAAGACAGCAGAGAGAGTCACTTTAAAGAAGCACAATTTTGTGGATTTATCCACTTTTAAAAATAAATGCAGAGAGCAAACACGAGGGGCCCGATTCACAGAACTAACTTAAGACAAAATCCTAAACTTACTACCATTTTGGTATTCACAGAAGGCACTTACTCATTTCGGTATTCACAGAAGTTAGGAGTCCTAACTTTAGGACTCCTAAATGCCTTCTGTGAATACCGAAATTCTTAAAATTAGGATTTTTCTCAATTTAGTAGTCCTAAGTCTAAACTTAGGACTACTAAATTGAGAAAAATCCTAATTTTAAGACTTTGGTATTCACAGAAGGCATTTAGGAGTCCTAAAGTTAGGAGTCCTAACTATACTACTACTAAACTGCAAAAAATCCTAATTTTAAGACTTTCGGTATTCACAGAAGCCATTTAGGAGTCCTAAAGTTAGGACTCCTAACTTCTGTGAATACTGAAATGAGTAAGTACCTTCTGTGAATACCAAAATGAGTAAGTGCCTTCTGTGAATACCAAAATGGTAGTAAGTTTAAGATTTTGTCTTAAGTTAGTTCTGTGAATCGGGCCCATTGTTTTCTGTCTGTATTTATCTGTAACAATCTGTGAAAACAGGGAGCCTTAATTATGATTCGAAATGAGTCCGTTTAGGTTCTAGGGCAGCTAGGTGGAGGGAGTAAAAGATATTGGTTGTGTCATCGACAATTCCCATTGGCTTCCATGAGCAATGGCTTCTGCCTGAGGGAACGAAAAAAAACAACTAGTGGAAAGTGCCCAGAAAACGGATAAAAGCGGAACTGCAGTTATTAATAAATAAAGAGCAGGCAAAGAGCATGTGATTCACAGATGTTTATCTTCCGGTTTGGAAAGGTTCCGCACATCCACAGGTAGTGTATCCGAGTATGTGCTAAAATTACATATGTGTTTATAGACTGCGTAATAACTTGATGGAACCAAGATGCTAAATGAAAACTGAAGCGTTCCCTGCACGTCACCTCTGTGCATTTTGGCAGGCAATCGAAAAGGCTAGGTGGGAAGGAGAAACATTAAGTGACATCTAGAAGAGGTAGGAGAACGAGCTGTGTGCACGCGAGCAGCCTGCGCCCCCCTTGTACTGAAACAACACATCCACGATGGCGGCTCTTGCCATGCCATGTTGTTGGAAAATGAGGCAGTATCTGTGAGGTCTACACAAATAACATGTCACATTTATCCTTCACTGTGAACCAAACACCCTATTGTAGTGCTTGACTCGCAGAGGGTAGCGTTACAGAGCACTCTAAGGTTTACTCAAGGGAGGTGGTGTAGGCTAGTAATCGCCATTTACCAGTATGCAGGAATAACATTTAATAATTGATTGTCCAGTCTGTACTTTGCTTTATAAAAGAAAGTACATTTATTAAACACACACACTACTCAATACTATGCACCAATTTATAAATATACATAAGCTGTTGGAATTACCTTGTGACATTGCATAACATCTCCACCCCTCCCACAGGGGGGGTGGGGTCTAGTAACAGTCCTCCCATGTATGCACATCATCTTACCCCCTAATGCAGTGGGTTGACACAACCTGGAGTTAGGGCCTTGCCAACTGGCACCATCACAGTGGTGACCCACCCCATCATCTCAACAAGCATCAAAAATAGGTTCACCTGCCCTGGGGGCACATGACCATGACTGAGCATCTCATACTGACCATACAGTATGCACCTCTACATTTTAGTGGCTAACAGTCGGGGTTGTTCTTCCGCTAACGCAGTAGCAAGAATACATGTTTGAACATCACTTTAAATGAGGTACTTAGCATAGCCGATAATCAATCAATCAATCAATCAATCAATCAATCAATCAATCAATCAATCAGAAGTTTGTTGAGCGTGGCTACTCACCCGTAAGGGTTTCAAGGCGCTAGGGGTAGGGGGGGTAAAAGATCCATTCCATCAAGGAGGGGGTATGTCGAAGAGCCAGGTTTTTAGGTTTTTTGCAAAGATGGGGAGCGATGTTGTCTGTCTGAGGTGTAGCAGAAGGGCGTTCCAGGCTTTGGCCGTGAGGAAGGAGAAGGAGCGGCCTCCCGATCTGGTCTTTCTGGTGCAGGGGACCATGGCATAGGAGAGCTGGGCTAATCTTAGGGTCCTTTGGGGTGCATGGAATTTGAGTTGGCTGTTCAGGTGTGCTGGGCCGGTGCCGTGGAGGGCCTTGTGTGCGTGGGTGAGTATCTTGAAGGTGATTCTTGCCTCAACGGGGAGCCAGTGGAGTGTGTGCAAGTGCTGGGAGATGTGGCAGTGTTTTGGCAGGTTGAGGACCAGTCTTGCGGCGGCGTTCTGGATGCTCTGTAGCTTGGTCGAGTCTGCTGGAGACCAGGGCATGAGTGACGGTTTTTCTATGTTCGAGGGGGATCCATTTGAAGGTTTTTCGAAGGAGGCGGAGAGTGTGGAAGCAGGAAGACGAGACGGAGTTGATCTGGCGGTCCATTTTGAGCTCGGAGTCCAGGATGATTCCCAGGTTGCGTGTGTGGTTAGTTTGGTTGACTGGTTTCCGAGGGCGGGGGGCCACTAGGTGTCGCTCCAGGCATCAGGGTTTGGGCCCATGATGAGTACTTCTGTTTTGTTGGTGTTTAGTTGTAGACAGCTGTTTTTCATCCATTTGGCAACGGCTTCCATACCTTCTCAAAAGTTGTGTCTGGCGGTGTTGTGTTCGTTGGATAGGGAGAGGATGAGTTGGGTGTCGTCTGCGTACGACACAATGTTCAGTCCGTAGGTCCTGACGATGGGCGCGAGTGGAGCCATGTAGACGTTGAAGAGTGTCGGACTGAGGGAGGAGCCCTGAGGGACTCCGCATGTGGTAGGTGTAGGGTCCAAGAGGAAAGGGGAGAGTCTGACCCGCTGTGTCCTGCCAGAGAGGAAGGAGCAGATCCAGTCGAGGGCCTCGTCCTGGATTCCTGCGTTGTGGAGTCTGCGTATTAGGGTGCGGTGAGAGACTGTGTCGAACACCGCTGCGAGGTCAAGGAGGATGAGGGCTACTGTTTCTCCTTTGTCCAGTAGGGTGCGGATGTCGTCTGTTGCTGCATGGAGGGCGGTTTCCGTACCGTGGTTTTTTCTGAAGGCGGATTGGGAGGAGTCGAGGAGGTTGTGCTCTTCAATGAATGTGGCGAGTTGGCTGTTGATGGCTTTCTCGATGACTTTCGCTAGGAACGGGAGCAGGGAGAAGGGTCTGTAGTTTTTGAGGTTGGTGGGGTCCGCCGAGGGTTTCTTCAGAAGGGGGTTGAACTCGGCATGTTTCCAGTCATCGGTGAATGAGGCGGTCGCCAGGGAGCGGTTGATGGTGTGGCAGAACATGGGTGCGATGGTGTCGGCGGCTGAAGATGTGGTGGAGGCAGGGGTCCATGGGGTCCCTGAGTGGATTCACTTCATTGTCTTCAGTGTGTCTTTGGTGGTGAGGGCCGTCCAGTTGTCAATCGCTGGTTTCCGGGTGTCGGGGGTGGTTGGTGAGGGTTCAGTGTGTTGGTTGTCTTCGTCAAAGTTGTCGTAGATGCTCTTGATTTTGTGGTGGAAAAAGGTGCTGAGTTTGTCGCAGCGGTCTTGTGAGGGAGGGATGTCAGTAGACTCGCTGGTGGGTTGGGCGAACTCCTTGATGATGTTGAAGAGTTCCTTGCTGTTGTGCGTGTGGGTGGAGATTCTGTCTTCAATCACTTCTTTCCTCGTTTCTCTGATGAGTTGGTGGTGGGTGTTGGTGGCGGCTCTGAAGTTGTTGTGGGCTTCTGTGGATTTAGTGTTCCTCCAGGCCTTTTCGAGATGGCAGCAAGTGCGTCTGGACTCTTGAAGTTCGGCAGTAAACCATTTGGCTTTCTTGGCACAGGTATTGTTGTTTTTCTTGAGGGGGATATGGTGTTGGTGCTGTCCGAGATCCATCTATGCAGGGTTTGGGCTGCGGTGTTGGGGTCATCGTTTTCCGCGATGGTTGGTGTGGAGTTGTTGAGTGAGGAGGTGAGCTGGTCGTCGGCGATTTTCATCCTGTTTTTTTGTGGGAGCAGGTTCTCGTGTCTGTGGATGGTGGGTGTTCTGAAGGTGAAGTGGACGCAATGATGGTCGGTCCATGGGAGTTCGGTGGTGTGGCTGAAGGTGATGGAGTTTCCTGTAGTGAAGAGGGGGTCGAGGGTGTGTCCTGCTGAGTGCGTGGGCTCGGTCACGATCTGGCGAAGTCCAATGTTGTGGAGGTTGTCCTGGAGGGATGCGGTGTTTTGGTCCAGTTGGTTGTCGAGGTAGAAGTTGAGGTCTTCCAGCAGGATGTAGTTGGTGAATGCGATGGCCTGCGGGGAGATGATGTCAGTGATGGAGTTGGCGAAGGGTCCGTGGGGTCCAGGGGGTCGGTAGATGAGGGTTCCTCGGAGGGTGGTGGTGGGGCTGGACAGTATCTTGAAATAAAGGTGTTCCATTGTGTGCTCGTCGGGGAGTGTGCTCAGGCGGAGGGTGGATTTGTGGACGATTATGATTCCACCTCCCGGGCGGGTGGGGTGGTCCTTCCTGGAGATCTTGTATCCTTGGGGGATGACGATGGCGATGTCCGGTCTTGAGGTGGTGTTGGTCCAGGTTTCGGTGAAGAATGCTACATTCGGGGTGGTGCTGTCGAGGAGGTCCCAGATTTCGGTGGCGTGTTTGTGGAGGGATCGGAGGTTGAGGAGGATGCATTGCAGGGTCTTTGGTTTGGGTGTGTTCTTGGGGTCAGGTTGTGCTGGGTCCGTGTTCCTTGCGGTGTTGTAGGTTTGTCGGCAGTGGTGACAGCTGAAGGGTCCGTGGGTGTCCGCTGGTGAGGCTAGCTTGCAGTTGTTGTTGCGGCCTGGGTTGAATGTGTGGAGTGCTGCTGGGTTGTAGAGTTGGTGATGAGGAGGTCCAGAGTTCCTGGCGCTGGTCGCGGTCGGGGCATGGACGGGCGCAGACGGGCTTGTCTTTGGCGCGCCAGCGGCGTGGCCACCATTAAGCAGAGGTCGCGAGGGCTGGACAGCTGGGAGCGGGGAGGGGGCTGGATTGGTCGCGCTGGTCGTGCTGGGGGGAGGGGCTGCAGGGGCAGCAGCGACAGGGAGGACGGGCGGGAAAGGAGGGAAAAGGAGGAATAAAGGAAAAGAGAACTAGAGTGGAAATAATGAAAAAAAGAGCAGAAATGCAGAAAAGTGCAGAAAGGAGAATAAAATGAGGGTAGAAAAAACGAGTGATAAACGAGTGAAAAACAGGATGAGAGAAAGAGATAGAGGTCCACTGGACCACCAGGGATGAGATGCAGGTGAACCTGCAGGTGGAGGAGGGCCTTGAGCACCAAACACACGAGAGTGAAGGGGCAGGCCTCACTTAATGGTGGAGCTGCGAGACTGGGAGAACAATGTCACTGACAATGAGTCCAACAGATGTGGTAATGCATTTCAAGTAAAGCCCCTAAAAGGCGTCACAGTTAAAATCACAGGATTAAGCATATACAGCCAGACACCCTAGCAGGAATGTCCAGCAACATAACCCCACTTTACTTATGAATTCACATAACACATGTGACTTACATTCCCACCATAGAAATAACATTGGTAAATGCACTTCTCGTGCAATTGCACCTCTTCACCTCCAGGGGATGCCCTTCTCCAGACATCCCCACTACAGCCTTCCACGTATTGAGGCAATCCTTAAGGCACCCCCCAGCTGTAGAACAAAAGTTCCAGCCCGGGTGAAAGTTTATTACTGGCTGAGCCCTTCAGGGATTACTTCTATCGAGTTCTCCCAGAGACTGAGGGTGGGACTAATTATCTTCATGCTGGGGAGTCTGCGTTGCTCCTGCAGCTCCCCCGGCACCTCTTTCTGCAAATGGGGGTGACCCCTCTCCTCTGGGGGCCACCAGGCACCAAAAATAGTAGCTTTCCCTATGCAAGGCGCTTCATGCTCAGCCATGCATTTTAGAACGGCTCTCCCGCTGCTCCGTGGAGAGCCGCGCTGCCCTTGCTGGCGGTCTCTTGCCGCACCTGCTCTTGTTGGGGGCCCGGTCCCACTCGGACCCCGTACTGCAAGTTGAGTGCTGTGGGGCTCGGAGAACCCACCCCCGGCCGCTCCTGCTGGCTCCCCGTCCAGCCCGCAGCCTCGTGTGCAGCCGCGGGAGCCGGCGCGTTCATTCGGTTCTGCCCGCTGCGGCAGGCAGACATGGATGCTGCTTCCTCTCCAGCAAGTCTTCGGGGGATTGCAAAGGCCCTCCCCCCACTTTCCCACTACCACGGGGAAGTGCGACGACACTCCCCCCGCCTTCGCCTTCCATTGGGGGCCCAGAGATGGTATTCCGGGCCCCATGGCAATCCTTCACGGGGAGCGCAAGAGCGCTCCCCGACTTTGGCTTCCGGCTTAGGGCCCGGAGTTGGGATCCCGGGCCACTAGTACATCATTGCGCCTCTCTCCTCTCTCCAGTTTCATCAGGGGCCAGGGTGGGCTCCTGGAACCCCTTGTGGGCAGTTTCATGGGGAGCGCGACGGCACTCCCAGGCTTATCTTCTTGTGGGGGCAGCCCCCAGGACCTGACCCACCCTGGGGGCCCATTCCAGACCAGCGGCAGAGCCCCAAGCGCTTCGTCGCCGGTCAATCCAGGGGTCAAAGGTCGCCTACCTTCTGGGGGGCATACCTCAGCCCCCAGGGGACCGATCTTCACCATTTTGGCCTATTCTTGCTCCTGGTGGCGAGCCCCAGCCACTAGAAGCACTTTCTTTTGCCCTCCTGGTCTCGGGGAGGGTGAATTCATCAGGGAGCTGTCTTCACTGGCTCCATGCGCCAGCCTTTCACCTGGCTCTCCTCCTGGGCCTCTCTTCTCCTTCCGCAGCGGCCCAGGCTTCTGCTCCCTTGTCCTGGTCTTCCCTTGTGGCGCAAGTCAGAGTCCTGGGCCAGTCTGGAGGTTCTTCCTTCCAGCTGCCCATGGTGCCAGGCACCAGCACCAGTCTTCCTCAGCAGGACACACCCCAGAGAGAGCTCTTCTTTCTGTGCAAGCTCTTTTAGGAGAATTTGGAGGGGGCTGGAAGGAAGTCTCTGCTTGCCCTATCAAGCAGCGACACACACCTCTCTGCCCCTGCTCCCTCCTTCCTGCCCAGGACTCTGGGTTAGTTCAAAATGGCGTCGTCCAGGGGTCTCATGCCATATGGTCTCTGAAAGTCCCTCCCCCCCTTGCTGCCTTCTCTCCAGAGCAGCTTGGTGTTGGGTACCAGGTGACAGCTGCTGATGGAAAACTGGGTAGCTCCACCCATCCTCTCTCTTTTAGGAGGAGCCCTTAGCCCTTGGAATGCTTGCCGTGAAGGGCTAGCCCTCTGATGCTACAGCTTGGGGAGGAAGGTCATTAATCCAGCCTGGCAGGGTCAGCCCAGCCAGGCTGTGGTTATGAGCTGACTCAGAGGAATATGACATTTCTGGATGGCCCAAAAGCAGTACAGATATGACTTTGGACTCTGCAGAATACTTCTTCTCACCTAAGTTAGAGTGGACTTTAGTGCGGGTCTGGAATTTGTAGGCCCTAGGGAAGCGAACTATCCCCTGTGGTCTCCATCCTCATAGGAGAATAATGATGTGGTCTTTCAGTGAAAACAGTAAAGCACACTGACTTTCCCTTAAATGTTTCTTCCCATTGTATAAAGCCTATTCTATGTCACCACCCAGCTCTGCATATTTCCTGTCACACCATTCTATCTGTATCTGCTCCTGAACTGTGCACAACAGGAATCTCCCCTGCGCAGCCCTTACACGTGTGCACACGCATGTACACATGTGTCTGCATATAACCAGCCCGGTGCCCCTTACTCCGGCTGCAGCGCAGCGGCCTAGTATCACCAGGGGGACACCGGTAAAATCCACATTCAGTCTCTTTCATCATGAGTTCACTATGGGTGAGTCCCAACTTATGAGGCTCTCCACAGTAAAAGCTCAACAATTAGGAGTTCAAATAGCAAAAAACCCGGGTGGCTCAGATGGTCAGAACCACCTTCTAACACATGTCATGTAACCAGTGCTTGAAATGTAAAAATAGAAGTGCAGGTACCCTGTACCAGAGTACCTCCTTGTTTCTGAGAAGTGCCGGTACTCTCCTATTAAAAGTATTACGTCTCTCTTGAGAAGTGCCGGTACTCTCCCTCTTAAAATAAAAAAGTGCCAGTACTCAGTACCGGACAGTACTGGCCCATTTAAAGCGCTGCATGTAACCAGCAGAGTATGTTCAGTGAGGCTGGAACAATGTTTAGAGTGGGGGTGTGGCCATCATTGTTACATCACAGAAGTCACAGGGATTATGAATAATTCAAGCGACACACAAAGAACCATGGCAGCAAACGAGCCACGCCCATTCGGCAGGAGAGTGGTAAGGGTATGGTATGTAGCCAGTGGTGCATTCTGGGGCACACTGTCATATATTACTAAAGCATGGTGTGGTAGCAAACTGTCATTGACCGACATTTTCCATTGAAATGACCACTAAATTTGCATCAACATACAATGTTCTTGATAAAACCTTATAGTACACAAATAATATGTTGATCTCGGGTTTCAACACATATATAACAACTGCACATCACCAAGTAAAATGTTCTAAATTGTTTTGATCCTATTAAAATCTTTTTAGCCATCACACTTCAGAATAACAAAAAAAATGCTTCATTTGTGTTCTACTAACGGCTGATATATTTCGAAGTATGTGTACAGTTCATTTATAGGCATTTAAATGTTATTTGGTAGAAGAAACTGATATCTTACAGCCTTTCCTTTCACTGTCCCTGTAAATCATTTAACTTTGCCGTCAGAGAAAAAATTAAACATCAGTTTCCATGATAAAACAATAAGCAGCAATTTTTCAGAAGACATAGCCCGGCAGCGCTTCCAGAATCTAGGCATCCATTTTTGTGGTTTGGGACTTCTCAGTGACTTTACACGTGCTGATCTGGTGTAATTGTGTTTTGTTAGTGAGATGTAGATAAGATTGGAAGAAATACTAGGGGGCAATTTACAACTTCTGGCGTATTCCTGCAAATCAGCAGGGATGCGCCCAGAAAGATGCATCACGCAAAACTACCCGTGCGCCACCAGGGATGCGCCGCTTTTACAATGCGGCGCGCCATGGCGCATGAATAGGCAGATGCGTGACATATCTGCTGGCGTAAGGTTGGCGCAGTGCGAGAGTCGTGTTGCGGGCGCGACGCAACTCCAGCAGTGTTCCAACCCGGCCTATCTCCAACTTGCTGCGTCACGCCTTACGCCTGCTTCAAGCAGGCGCAAGGTTTTGACGCAGTGGTGTCGGAAAAGTGACAGAGTGAAATTTTTTAGATTTCACTGCGTCACTTTTCCGAGGCTTTCCTCCGACGGAACGCCCACACTGCGTCGTAACGCCCACATGAAACTTGACGCAGGTTTCATGTGGCGCAGTGTTTTACAACTTGACACATCTGCCTAGATGCGTCACGTTGTAAATAAGTTGCACGTGGCGCATGGTTTACGCCGCCATTGTGTCAAAAAACTGATGCAACAACGGAGTAAAAGTGTCGCAAGGCGCTTGTAAATCTGCCCCTATGTGTCTACATGCGTGTCATATGACTTTGGTAATTTATTTATTTATTTATTTAAGAAGCTTGTAACGCGCACGGCTACCTCCAGAGGGGGTGTCCCGGCGCTGTAGACTGCATACTTAGAAAGAGGGGCGAATTAAAGAATGGTGAACAGCCAGGTTTTCAATTTATTGCGAAAAAGAGACTCTGAAGGAAGAAGCCTTAGATCCAGTGGTAGACTGTTCCAAAGTTTCGCCGTCATTACGGTGAATGCTCTACCGCCCATTCTAGAGCGGCGAAAGCGAGGAACAGTAAGAAGACGAAGGTTGTTTGACCTCAGAGATCTGGTCGATTGAGAAAGCACAAGTCTCTTTCTCAAATAAACCGGGCCCGACCCATTGAGGGCCCGAAAAGCAAGAGTCAGCATCTTGAACTGAATGCGATGGGAGATGGGGAGCCAATGTAGCTTCTTACGGTAGGACGCAATCGACTGACGGTAGGGGATATTACCTATCAGCCTCGCCGCCGCATTCTGAACGATCTGGAGACGCTCAATTTGGTAAAAGGGGGCACCAGCATAGAGACTGTTGGCATAATCCAGATGTGACGTAATCAAGGCATGGATGACAGTTCTACGAGCATCCAAAGGAAGATAAGGAAAGATCTTTCTAATCATACGCAGTTTCCCGAAACAGGCTGCCGTGACCTTATTAATTTGAGCTTTACAAGAGAGAGCGTTATCGAATTGAAAGCCCAGGTTGCGAGCTGTTTGAACTGGGATGGGAGGGGGATTAAGCACAATCGGCCACCACAAAGAAGCAGAAGGAGTAATTTTCTGATTAAAAAATAAGACCTCCGTCTTATCAGTGTTGAGTCGGAGATGATTAGAAGTCATCCAGGAACATATATTGCCAAGACAATGGCGAAAACTGGCGAAACTGGAGTCAGAGTGATCTCTAAAAGAAAACATAAGCTGTGTATCGTCAGCGTAAGAGATCACTCTGATCCCCCAGGACTCCACCACCTCAGCCAGGGGTGCAAGATACACGTTAAAGAATAAAGGGCTAAGTGCAGAGCCCTGAGGCACACCACATAGAAGGGGTTTACCCTCTGATTCATACGGTTTGAGAAGAACCTTCTGAGTTCGACCAGTAAGAAAGGAGGCAATCCAAGATAGAGCGGTGCCACCTAGTCCAGACTGCCTCAGACGATCCAATAAAATTTCGTGGGACACCGTATCAAAAGCGGCGGATAGGTCGAGGAGGACCAACATGGCCTCCTCACCCCTATCCACACACTCCCGGGTCGTCTCGGAGACCTCTAGTAAAGCAGTCTCGGTACTAAAACCAGTTCTAAAACCTGACTGAGAGTCATGAAGAAGAGAGTTGGCTTCTAAATAATCTGCCAATTGTAACTGTACAGCCTTTTCCAGGACTTTCGCCGGTTTGGGAAGGAGAGAGATGGGGCGATAATTGCAAAATTGCGCCGGGTCCGCATCCACTTTCTTCAGAATGGTAACTAACAAGGCCTCCTTCCAAACAGTCGGGAACTGGCCCACGCGCAGTGAGGTATTCCAAATCGAGAGAAAAGGTCTGACCAACAAGGGGGCCAGATTACCCATGACTTTAGCAGGGACCGGGTCTAAAGGGGAACCAGACTTACACTGGGAGAGCAGATTAAGTGCAGACTCAGTAGTAAGCTCATTAAAAGCCATCAGTGATGATCTCGCAGAGTCCCCGGCACAGGAGATATGGGAGGTCAGCACAGTAGGAAAAGAAGACGTAATGTTGTCAATTTTGTCTTGAAAGTATACCGACAGACCATTACATAAAGCCTGGCTAGAAGAACTCTGAGGCACCATAGCAGGAGGTTTAACAAAGTCCTTTACAAACTTAAAGAGAGTTTTAGAAGAATTATCTGCATTCTTAATTTGTAAAGCAAAAAAATCTCTCATCGTAGATTTCTTTAATTTAGAAAAAAAATTTAAGGCAGACTTGTAGATAGTTTTAGTCTCTAGATCATAGGTTTGCCGCCATTTACGTTCTAGTTTCTTACAGCGACTCTTTTCCTCACGTAGGGCAGGGGAGAACCACGGGGCAGAAGGTCGAGATCTAGCGGAAGTAGTAAGCTGAATAGGTGCGATGGCATCGATGGCAAACAATAGAGCAGAATTGAGCTGAGCCACGCTAGCGTCAACATCTTTAGACAAGGAGTCTGGTTGAAATGAGAACAAGCATTGGCATAGCCAATAGGTCTCGCATTTGGGACCTTATAAGTGTTTAGCCATGCAACAGTTGCATAACTAAATACTTATAAGGTCCCAAATGTGAGACCTATTGGCTATGCAAAGCGTCCGTGCGGCCGCGAAAGTGAAAGTAATTGCGGTAAAAAGCGGCGCGCGCGCCCGCGCACATGCACTGTAGCTCTAGGCTGGCCTGGTAGCACTTTTTGGAGCCCTCTCAATAAGTCTCGCCAGACCAGCGCATGCGCTGGGTCAGGCGAGACCTAAAAAGGGGTCTAAGGCAGTACAAGTGACTTTATGCCATTTTCTCCCATACTCCATGCCAGGCGCCGCGTAAAGCGTCGGGTAAGCAGTTGTCACAGCACGGATCCAAGAGTTAGTGCTGTTGAACTCGGTGATTCTCTAGTATAAAGTTATGTTTGAAGTTTAGGTGTGGTCACTTTGAACTAGTGCCATCTGGTTGTTGTGTAAGGAAAGGCTGCGTAAAGAGCGAGTTGCACCGTTGGGCGACAACGCTTGGGCCACATCGCTTTCATGAGGTTGTGATGTAGTCTTGCTAAGATGTTTTGGGGGGCATGTGAGTGTGGTGACCTGGTGTCCCAGATTTGCCGGGACACTTGCAGTTTTTCACCTTTTGTCCTGGCAAATTTTTGAAAGTTTGGCACATGTCCCAGTTTTCAGTGGTGAACAGCTGAACACAAAAGGAGGAACGTTTTCATGTGCAGCATTAGGTAGCAACCCTTACCAGAGCCCGACTTAGTTAACATAGAGGATGCTGTGTGTAAAAGTTTCATTTAAATTCGCTTAATGCATCATTGTCTGTGTTTTTAGGTCAAGCCTAGGCAGCACGCAGCGCTGTCTGGAAGACCTGCGGTAATCACCGTACGGAACGTAATCCCGCCTGCTGCTTGCCATTGGTTCACTCCTGCGTTGCTCTTTTTCCTGGCACCTTATTGATTGGTGCTCCAGATACATCATTTCCGTATTATGCTGAGGAGCACCAGCCAACAACAGTTTACTTACGCTGTAGGTAGTTATGCATTCCTTTAGGGACTACTTGTTTTATTTCCTGCTAGACATTCACCATGGTGCCCGCCTCATGGGCCACCACGCGCATAACTTTTTTGTACACGGATACCACGCTTCATGTTATAGCATGGCGCCCACTTTCATATGGGCCGCTATTTGCATAACTTTTATATAGACGTACGCCAAGCTTTATGTTTGAGCACGGAGCCCGCTTTCATGTTTGCAACACGGGTGCTGCGCTTTATGTCTCAGCACAGCACCCACTTTTATGCGTACCATCCCAAGAGCTCTAAATTTCGCAAATGCAAGACCTATTGCATTGCTAATGCTTGTTTATGTTGGCAAGTACTGTCAATTCTTTGTGCAAAAGTATAGTCCTACTTCTATGTTCATGGAATTTCCCGGTTTTTGTTGTTTTTTAAAGTCTGGTTACCCTGCCTGCACGGGTCGGTTGTGTGAGCACGGTTCGAGGTGCAATGCATTGGCAGCTATATGGCTTTGGTGCTATGCCCCGCCCATGATACAGGGTATCTATCTGGCTCTGGTGCTATGCCCCGCCCATGATACAGGGTATCTATCTGGCTCTGGTGCTATGCCCCGCCCATGATACAGGGTATCTATCTGGCTTCGGTGCTATGCCCTGCCCATGATACAGGGCATCTATCTGGCTTCGGTGCTATGCCCCGCCCATGATACAGGGTATCTATCTGGCTTTGGTGCTATGCCCTGCCCATGATACAGGGTATCTATCTGGCTTGGGAGCTATGCCCCGCCCATGATACAGGGTATCTATCTGGCTTTGGTGCTATGCCCCGCCCATGATACAGGGTATCTATCTGGCTTTGGTGCTATGCCCCGTCCATGATACAGGGTATCTATCTGGCTTCGGTGCTATGCCCCGCCCATGATACAGGGTATCTATCTGGCTTCGGTGCTATGCCCCGCCCATGATACAGGGTATTTATCTGGCTTCGGTGCTATGCCCCGCCCATGATACAGGGTATCTATCTGGCTTTGGTGCTATGCCCCGTCCATGATACAGGGTATCTATCTGGCTTTGGTGCTATGCCTCGCCCATGATACAGGGTATCTGGCTTTGGTGCTATGCCCCGCCCATGATACAGGGTATCTATCTGGCTTTGGTGCTATGCCCCGCCCATGATAGAGGTCATTGATCTTCATATGATGGTAGGTGGTAACTACTGGAAGCTCCTCGGTAGCCAACTATATCACACTTGTGAGCTTTCTTTGCTGTGTGTGGTATTATCTGTCTGAAGTGCTGTGTTGAGTCTTGGGAGTATCCTGGTGGCTGGTGCTGTTGATATCTCAGGCTGGACAGGTATAGGTTGTGCATGTGCTGTGTTGGGTGTTTATGACAGGTTATTTCTAATGTGCTTTGTTGAATGATGTCTTGTGGTGAAGGAGACAAGGACAAAGAACAGACAGTTTCATTGTTTGATGTGTTCAGCTGGGCACTTATTTGTTCCACTATACAATCTGTCACTGTGTATCGGATGCAAAAGACAGCATTGGACCCTACAGATGGTACACTGTTTATTTGTCCAATATGGAAACGTCAGGTGATGCACTACAGTTAATGCAGGTGCGAAGTAACTGAGACTACTGCACATGGTGAGATGAATGGACACTACTTCAGGAGAAGCACATAAGCAGCTATGCTCGCTTGTATACTACTTACAGAAAAGGTGTGGCACAGACAGCAGCTGTGCAAGCTTCCTTCCCCCTTCAGAAAAAAGGTACAGCACAGGAAGCAGTGGAGTAAAATGGTGCAAGCTTCCTCCCTATCACAGAAAAGGCACAGCACATGCAGCCGTGCTGTACAATGGTGCAAGCTTCCTCCCTCTCACAGAAAAGGTACAGCACAGGCAGCAGTGGTGTACAATGGTGCAAGCGTTCTCTCTCTCACAGAAAAGGTACAGCACAGGCAACAGTGGTATACAATGGAGCAAGCTTCCTTCCCGCTCAGAGAAAAGGTACAGCACAGGCAGCAGTAGAGTACAATGGTGAATGCTTCCTTCCCTCTCAGAAAAGGTACAGCACAGGCAGCAGTGGTGTACAATGGAGCAAGCTTCCTTCCCCCTCAGAGAAAAGGTACAGCACAGGCAGCAGTCGTGTACAATGGTGCATGATTATATCCCCTTCAGTGAAAAGGTACAGTCCAGGCATCAGTGGTGTACAATGATAGAAGCTTTCCTTCCACTCACAGTATAGAAACAGTTCAGGTAACAGTGGTGTACAATGGTGCAAGCTTCCTCCCCCCTCAGAGAAAATGTATAGAACAGGCAGCAGGGGTGCACAATATAAATACAATTACAATGATGTAAGCTTCCCTTCCGCCCATAGACTATGTATAGTACCGGCAGTAGCGGTGTACAATGGTGCAAGTTACCCTTCCACTCACAGTATAGGTACAGCACAGGCAGCAGTGGTGTACAATGGTGCAAGCTTCTTTACCCCTCAGTGAAAATGTACAGCACAGGCAACAGTGGTGTACAATGATGCAACCTTATTTGCCCCTCAGTGAAAATGTACAGCACAGGCAACAGTGGTTTACAATGGTGCAAGCTTATTTGCCCCTCAGTGAAACAGCAGCAGTGATGCACAATATAAATTCAATTACAATTACAAAGATGCAAGCTTCCTTTCACTCACAGAAGAGGTACAGCACAGGCAGCAGTGGTATACAATTGTGCAAGCTTCCCTTCCACCCATAAAATATGTACAGTACAGGCAGCAGCAGTGCATGTTTCCTCACACACAGAGAAGGTTCTGCATGTGCAACAGAAGTGCAAACTTCCTTCACAGAATGGTTCCACAGACAGACAGCATTGCAAGCTTCCTTCGAATGCACAGAACCGTTCCACAGACAGCATTACAAGCTTCCTTCACATGCACAGAATGGTTCCACAGACAGGCTGCATTGCAAGTTTCCTTCGCATGCACAGAACAGTTCCACAGACAGCATTGCGAGCTACCTTCATATGCACAGAACGGTTCCACAGAATGGAGCATTGAAAGCTTCCTTCACATGCACAGAACAGACCACAGACAGACAGCATTACAAGCTTCCTTCACGTGCACAGAATGGTTCCACAGACAGCATTGCAAGCTTCCTTCGCATGCATATAACAGTTCCACAGACAGGCAGCATTACAAGCTTCCTTCACATGCACAGAACGGTTTCACAAACAGCATTGCAAGCTTCTTTCACTTGAAAAAAAACGGTTCCACAGACAGGCAGCATTGCAAGCTTCCTTCACATGCACAGAAATGTTCCAAAGTCAGACAGCATTGCAAGCTTCCTTCACATGTACAGAACAGTTCCACGGACAGACAGCATTGCAAGCTTCTCTTACACACACAGAACAGTTAGAGCACTGGCTGCAAAGAGGCGGGGCAAAGCGAGTTCACACCAGAATCTTTGCATTTTCCTAGTGACTCTCAGACCATCTTACAATTCATAATTTACTGGACCTATGTAGCTGTGCTGTCAGCATGGAACTGCAAAAAAAAAGCTGAGCTGGCAACCATTCTGGATGACCTTAGCATGGGCTTGGATCGCCACACCCTCCATACACTGCCTTTCATAGGATGAATCATGCTACCTTGACCCACTGCCTGGCAACAGTTGGCCTGCAGGGGACCCTCTTGTAGTTCACTTCCTGTCTGGCCAAAGCCAATCCTTGACCCCAGACCCCGCCCTCCCCCACCCCTCCTCTGCACGTATTTGAGGAGTCCCTCGGGGGTCCCTCCTGTCCCCTCTTAGTTTTACTGTTTACATGCCACTGGTAGCAGGTATTGTAAGATCCTTGGGCGTGGATTCCGTATGATATGCAGATGATCTCCATCTGATCCTAGCTGGTCCCAGGTGGCCCATCCAAGCTTCAGCCCACCCTTCAGCCCTGCTTCTCTGTCACTCAGAGCTGGATGAAGGGAAGCTTGTAGAGGCTGGTGGCCCTGACAGAGCAGGCCTAACCCTCGATGGAATCCCGCCTTTTGGTACTTTCAAATGGATCTCCACCCTCCTCACCTTCCAATACTGATAGCCTTGGATTTTATGTTGAGAAGGTATTGCCTCTGGAATGGACAGGCTAATCCAGCGGTCTTCTACTGTCTTTATCAGATGAAATTCCAGAAACCAATCTTTCTTTTTTGCTCCAACACCTAGGAGCTCCAGTGCAATGAGCTAAAGTGGGATGTGCAACAGAGGGATGAGCTCCAGAGGGATGAGCTCCAGTGGCATGAGCTCCAGTGGTATGAGCACCAGAGGGATAAGCTCCAGAGGGATGAGCTCCAGTGGTATGAGCACCACCAGAGGGATGAGCTCCAGAGGGATGAGCTCCAGTGGGATGAGCTACAGTGGGATGAGCTCCAGTGGCATGAGCACCAGTGGGATGAGCTACAGTGGGACGAGCTCCAGAGGGATGACCTTCAGTGGGATGAGCTACAGTGGGATGAGCACCAGTGGGATGAGCTACGGTGGGATGAGCTCCAGTGGTACGAACACCAGAGGGATGAGCTTCAGAGGGATGAGCTCCAGTGGGATGAGCTACAGTGGGATAAGCTCCAGTGGTATGAGCACTAGAGGGATAAGCTCCAGAGGGATGAGCTCTGGTGGTATGAGCAACAGGGGGATGAGTTCCAGAGGGATGAGCTCCAGAGGGATGAGCTCCAGTGGGACAAGCTCCAGTGGGATGAGCTCCGGTGGGATGACCTCCAGTGGTGTGAGCACCAGAGGGATGAGCTCCAGTGGGATGAGCTCCAGTGGTATGAGCACCAGACGGGTAAGCTCCAGAGGGAAGAGCTCCAGGGGGATGAGCTCCAGTGGAATGAGCTCCCGTGGGACAAGAGATGAGCTCCAGAGGGATGAGCTCCAGAGGGACGAGCTCCAGTGGAACGAGCACCAGTGGGATGATCTCCAGAGGGATGAGCTACAGTGGGATGAACTCCAGAGGGATGAGCTCCAGAGGGACGAGCTCCAGTGGGACGAGCTCCAGTGGGACAAGAGGGACGAGCTCCAGTGGAATGAGCTCCAGTGGGATGATCTCCAGAGGGATGAGCTACAGTGGGATGTACTCCAGAGGGATGAGCTCCAGAGGGACGAGCTCCAGAGGAACGAGCTCCAGTGGGATGATCTCCAGAAGGTTGAGCTACAGTGGGATGTACTCCAGAGGGATGAGCTACAGAGGGATTAGTTCCAGTGGGACAAGCTCCAGGGGGACAAGCTCCAGTGAGAAGAACTCCAGAGGAACGAACTCCAGAGGGACGAGCTCCAGTGGAACGAGCTCCAGAGGGATGAGCTCCAGTAGGAAGAACTCCAGTGCGACCAGAGGGATGAGCTACAGTGGGATGAAGCTCCAGTGGGATGAGCTCCAGTGGGTTGAGCTCCAGTGGGATGAGCTACAGTGGGATGATCTCCAGAGGGATGAGCTACAGTGGGATGAGCTCCAGAGGGACGAGCTCCAGTGGGACGAGCTCCAGTGGGACGAGCTCCAGTGGGACAAGAGGGACGAGCTCCAGTGGGATGAGCTCCAGTGGGATGATCTCCAGAGGGATGAGCTACAGTGGAATGAGCTCCAGAGGGATGAGCTTCAGAGGGATTAGCTCCAGTCAGATGAGTTCCAGGGGGACAAGCTCCAGAGAGAAGAACTCCCGAGGGAAAAGCTCCAGAGGGATGAGCTCCACTGGGAAGAGCTCCAGAGGGACGAGTTCCAGAGGGACGAGCTCAAGCTGGACAAGCTCCAGTGGGATGAGCTCCATAGGGACAAGCTCCAGAGGGACGAGCTCCAATGGAATGAGCTCCAGTGGGAAGAGCTCCAGTGGGACGAGCTACAATGGGACGAGCTCCAGTGGGACAAGCACCAGAGGGATGAGCTCCAGTGGGACAAGCACCAGTGGGACGAGCACCAGAGGGATTAGCTCCAATGGGATGAGCTCCAGCCAGACGAGCTCTAGTGGGCCGAGCACCAGAGCAATGAGATCCAGAGGGACGAGCTCCAGTGGGACGAGCTCCAGTGGGACGAGCACCAGAGGGATGAGCTTCAGTGGGACGAGCACCAGTGGGACGAGCACCAGAGGGATAAGCTCCAATGGGATGAGCTCCAGTTGAACGAGCTCTAGTGGGACGAGCACCAGAGCGATGAGATCTAGAGGAACGAGCTCCAGTTGGATGAGCTCCAGTGGGATGAGCTACAGTGGGATGAGCTCCAGTGGTATGAACACCAGAGGGATGAGCTCCAGAGGGATGAGCTCCAGTGGAATGAGCTACAGTGGGATAAGCTCCAGTGGTATGAGCACCAGAGGGATAAGCTCCAGAGGGATGAGCTCCGGTGGTATGAGCACCAGAGGGATGAGATCCAGAGGGACGAGCTCCAATGGAATGGACTCCGTGGGATGAGCTCTAGTGGTATGAGCACCAGAGGGATGAGCTACAGAGGGATGAGCTCCAGTGGGACGAGCTCCAGTGGGTTTAGCCACAGTGGGACGAGCTCCAATGGGACAAGCACCAGAGGGATCAGCTCCAGAGGGATGACCTCCAGTGGTGTGAGCAGCAGAGGGATGAGCTCCAGAGGGATGAGCTCCAGTGGTATGAGCACCAGAGGGATGATCTCCAGAGGGATGAGCTACAGTGGGATGAACTCCAGAGGGATGAGCTCCAGAGGGACGAGCTCCAGTGGGACGAGCTCCAGTGGGACAAGAGGGATAATCTCCAATGGGATGATCTCCAGAGGGATGAACTACAGTGGGATGAACTCCAGAGGGATGGGCTCCAGAGGGATTAGCTCCAGTGGGATGAGCTCCAGGGGGACAAGCTCCAGTGAGAAGAACTCCAGAGGGACAAGAGCCAGAGGGACGAGCTCCAGTGGGACGAGCTCCAGAGGGATGAGTGCCAGTGGGAAGAGCTCCAGAGGGACGAGCTCAAGTGGGACGAGCTCCAGTGGGATGAGCTCCAGAGGGACGAGCTCCAGAGGGACGAGCTCCAATGGAATGATCTCCAGTGGGAAGAGCTCCAGTGAGACGAGCTACAATGGGACGAGCTCCGGTGGGACAAGCACCAGGGGGATGAGCTACAGTTGGACGAGCACCATTGGGACGAGCACCAGAGGGATGAGCTCCAATGGGATGAGCTCCAGTCGGACGAACACCAGAGGGATGAGTTCCAGTGGGACGAGCACCAGAAGGACAAGCACCAGAGGGATAAGCTCCAGTGGGAAGCGCACCAGTGGGACGAGCACCAGAGGGATGAGCTCCAATGGGACTAGCTCCAGTAGAACGAGCTCTAGTGGGACGAGCACCAGAGCAATGAGATCCAGAGGGACGAACTCCAGAGGGACGAGCGCCAGTGGGACAAGCACCAGAGGGATGAGATCCAGTGGGACTAGCCCCAGTGGGACGAGCTCCAGTGGAACGAGCACCAGAGGGATAAGCTCCAGTGGGACAAGCTCCAGTGGGACAAGCTCCAGTGGGACGAGCTCCAGTGGGACAAGCTCCAGTGGGACGAACTCCAGTGGGACGAGCACCAGAGGGATGAGCTCCAGAGGGGTGAGCTCCAGAGGGATGATCTCCAGTTGGACGAGCTCCAGTAGGACGAGTTCCAGTGGGACGAGCACCAGAGGGACGAGCTCCAGAGGGACGTGCTCCAGTTGAACGAGCTCCAGTGGGACGAGCAGGCATCTCCAGAGTCAGTGGTTACTGGTGAATGGTGAATGTATGGTGAAAGATTGGTGAAATGGTGGGGATCTGGTGGTTGGGATAAATTGTTAGTGAGAGCTGTAAGGGTAGTGGATGCTGAAAGATGAATGGGTGGTCAATAGTGAACGATTGATTAAAAGTGAATAAATGGGGAGTCGTGGTACGGCAAATGGATATTAATTTGTTGGTGACTGACTGGTGAATAGATAGTGAATAATCAAAGATGATCAATAGCAGCACCAATGGAGAAAGGTGACTGGGTGGTGAATGGACAACGAAAGGCGTTTGGATGGTGAATAGTGAATGACTGGTACATGGCAAATGGGTAGATGGATGAATGGATGGAAGATAGATGGTCAATGGATACTGTTTGATGAAGTAAGGATGCGAGGGAAGGAGGGAAGGAAGAGAGGGATGGAGATATACAGAGGATGGATGAATGGATGGATGGATTGATTCCAGAGAAATGCTGAAGAACCGGGCTCATTAAGCCTGGTGGCGCAGGGTACGCCTGAAATCTTCTGAGTTCGCCTTCCAAATTACAGAGACACGGAAAACTCTGTCTGGCATAGGAACTTCAATTTATTAGCTGCAGCTAGGTACAGTTGTCCTAGAAGTACATCAGTGGTAGGTTCTCAGGAGATTGCCACTTCAATCCGTGGCTCACAGTCTTTTGTAGCGCTTGAATCCCCTAAAGCAACAACCCCCTCAATGTGCAATAAAAATACAAATCATCCACAAGAAAACATTCTTTGTACAAGATACAGGATAATGGGTAATAGAAATTCCTTCCCTAAGGTCGTGTTCTCTACCCGACCCTATAGGTCAGGCGGCATAGCCATTCCTTGGTTAAATTAATTTACGACAGGACGTGCTTGCGTGTTGAAGATGGTGATTCGTAAAACAACTGGAGAGGCCGAGAACGGTCTCCAAGGGTCAACAGATGGTTATCTCGGGGATTAGTTGCTTCGAGCCGGGTCTCGGAATGGACTTAGCTCAGGGAAATAGGAAAGGTTGTGTAATATGTGCAACAGTATAGAATGAGAGGGAAACGCTATGAAGGTTGAAGGTGCCTGAGTGAGGGCAACAGCGTAATGGTGTTACTAGGAAAGATGGGGCCGTATTTGAATTTCCTTTGACCCTCCTTTTGCCATTACTCAGGCAAAGAAACCAGATGCTGTTGTTAATCCGAATCGACTTCAATAGCCATGAAATCTACAAGCTGTTGTTGCCGCATTATCTTTATGTTCGCTGCTTTCTGTGATACCGGATTTGGAACACACAGGGTGGCGCAGAGCCCGCATATAGCTGGATCACATTGTAGGCAAAGACAACCTGAGAAGAGAATAGCCAAAGTCGCTCCGACAAAGGTAAGAATCTTCCATCCCCATGTAGACAGTAGTCCCCCAAACCATCCCATCAGAGACCAATTCCCTTCATCCTGGTGAACGGACTCAGCGATCTTATGTAGCTTAGAGATGGCTTGGTATACTGTAGGGGCGTTGTCTGGAATAAAAATGCAACAGCTAGATCCGATCAATCTGCATACGCCCCCATGGTCAGCAAGGATTATATCTAATACCATCCTGTTCTGAAGCATGACAAGGCGGTCAGCAGCGAGTTCCGCAGTGATGTTACTCAAAGCTCCAGCTTTTTCATTGACAGTGGCTTCTACAACTCGAATTAGTTGTCTTATGTCTCTACTGTTGGCTATTGAGCCCCAGAATGGAAGGAGTCCTTTCAAGACATCCCCGACTTCTTGCCCTGACGTATCCTGGTCAGACGCCACCCCTCTTTTCTGTAAATGATGCTTGGCATCTGCTATATATGTAGGGGGCAACAACCAAGCGATATAACAAGTGCCTCTCCAATTACCAGGTAGAGAAGTGTAAGCCTTATTTCCACACACGAAGTATGTATTACGTGAGGGAACCATGCGAGGCCAATCTGTCCCATTCAATGTCACAATATGTTGGAAATTGCTTGTACCTTTATATTCTAACCCTCCTTTCCTAATACAGAATGGTGCTTGTCCAGGGTACCACTAGAAAAGTTTGTCCTTTTCGAGAGGTTCTATTAGAGGGCAATAAATACAAATCCGTAGATTTGGTTTGGCGCATCAATTGCCCTTCATTCTTCACCTGTACATTTGTACATATATCAGCATATTCTGACTTCTCACTATCCGTCCCTTTTTCTGTCCTGCCAGCATAAATGGTATAGATGTACTTCCAAGCTCCTTACTTCTCGAGTATCCCCATCTCCAGAAAATACCCAACTGGCGCTCAATTCCCACCATGCACTACAAGAGCCATTAAATGAAAAGGGAAGGTTAATGTATGGCATTCCAGAATTCACTGAACTTTGCAGAAGACCGCAAACCCAACAGTTCGTCGCATTAGTGACCAATTGATGTTGGTGTAGCATGGAAACAAATGTGTTGTTGCGGAATTCACTCCTTCTTGACTCAACATGAGGTGGTAGAGTGACATGTGTATGCATTTCAACCGTAACTTTGGGAGTAGGCTGTGTAAAAATTACGTGTAGTCCCCATCCTATACAAGACAATATAATACATATCAAAATCAATATTAATAAAACCACTATAAAACGATTATGCAATAATTTACAATACTTCGTGCTCATTGTTTGTATTTTGTCCATTCCCTTGTTAACAGTCATTTCTAGCTCTAAATATTGCCCGTGACGGGAGGTTGCTTCACTCAGCTGTGATTGTCTGTAGTTCTTTATGCTTTCCTGCAAGTCCCACAGGCCTAGAACCACATTTGGGTCACAATTCTGAGACTTACGATCACGGCCCTGCAATCATGTGGAAATCGGGATAAAGACAAAAGTCAATGAAGCACTATTGATGTATTTTGTTCAGTCTGGGCCTCAAATCGTACCTCTGGGAACCAGGTACAGTTTGTTCTTGGAAAAGGAGATGTGGTTTAGTAGTGTCCAATTTCACTACCGGTGGTATAGCTGTCTGGAGGACCTCGTCGTCGTCTTGTCCTGCTCCGGCAAAGTCTAGGCGCGCATCGCTGAATAGTCCAAATCTTGGTACTCTTCCGGTTTCAGAGTCACTAATTCGTTTATGAACCCATTGATCATAAGGCAATGGTAGGGGCACTTTCTTGCAATGTACCCCATGTACCCACTTCTTTTTGCCGACCACCTTTACTGCAGTACGCGTCGTCAGTAGCACCTGACGAGGTTCTCTCCAGCGAGGTTCCAAGTTCTTTGACCTCTGGAAGTTTTTGACGCAGACCCAGTCTCCCGGCCGTATGGTGTGACCAGGATCCGTTGAAGCCTGGGGCAAAGTATCTTGTACCTGTTGGTGAAGGACACGTAACTTAGTGGTTAGATCATGTAAATAGTCAATTAACAATGGATGCTCTATCTCTGAGTATTTCTTTGGCCTTGGGACTCCCCAAACGTTTGCAGGGCGTCCAAAGACAACCTCATAAGGACTAAGCCCCATACGGGAATGGGTGGTTGTTCTGGTGGATAAGAGAGCCAAGGGCAAGGCATCAGGCCAGGCAAGACCCGTGCTGGCTTGTATTTTCGCCAGTTTAAGTTTAAGGGTGCCATTATAGCATTCCACCAAACCTGCTGACTGAGGATGGTTTGCTGCGTGGAATTTTTGCTTAATGCCAAGGCCTGTACATACTTTCTGCATGATCTGACCCACAAATGCACTTCCGTTATCACTCCAAATAATTCTCGGCAACCCAAATCTTGGAAGAAACTCCTTCAAAAGGACTTTTGCCGTGGATAGAGCAGTATTATCTTTCAGGGGATAGGCCTCTACCCATCGGGAGAAGGCACATACCACAACAAGAACGTACTTCAGATTGTTACATCGTTCCATGTGGATGTAATCTATTTGTAAAACCTCAAAAGGGTAAGTTGGGGAAAGCAAAGTGTCCTGCTGGTTTTGGTGTTCCCTTCCCCGGGTTATGCATCAAGCATACAATACAATGCTTAACCAGATTGTCTGCACATTTAGGGATCCCCACATTCTTCCATACCCGAGCCAGAAGCTTGCATATACCTTTAGCGCTAATATGGGCTGGACCATATGCCATGGTAACTACTGGGAGTACATAAGCATCCGGTAACAACCAGCGTTGATGTTCTGACAAGTCTGTCCAGCACCCTGTCACATCCAATCTTCCTATACTTTCTTTCCACGTACTCAATTCTTTCTCTGTGGCCTCTGCCTGGATCATTTTCACACTGTCCACAGTATTCTCACACATCCCTCCTTGTGCAACCCATCTAGCAGAGCCCGCAACATACATGCGGCTTGTAGTGTCTCTAGCTGTCTCTTTCGCTATGTGGTCTGCGAAAGCATTTCCTTGACCTACATGATCAGTGATTTTCTTATGTGCGCTACACTTCACAATCGCTACCTGAGTGGGCAAGGTGAGTGATTCAAGGAGGTCATTTACCAATTGGCCATGCTGTATCTTAGTGCCATGGGATGTGAGAAACCCTCTTTCCTTCCACAGGCGGCCAAAACTATGGGCCACTCCAAACGCATACTGACTATCAGTATACACATGCACCCTTTTTCCTTCAGCCAACACACAAGCTCTAGTCAGTGCTATCAATTCAGCTGCCTGGGCTGAGTTATGTATAATACGCGCTGTTTCTACAACAGTGTATAAGGTAGTGACTGCATAGGCTGAGGTCGTTTCACCATTGGGAAGCTTAAAACAAGAACCGTCCACCCATAAGGTCCCATCCGGGTCCGGGAGTGGAGTATCCTTTAAATCAACTCTGCCTTTTGTCTCTTCCTCCGTGCGGAGGAAGCAGTCGTGTTGCTCCTGAGTATCATTTTCTGCTGGAATTGGCAGCAATGTTGCCGGGTTCAAGGTATTACATCGCTTAATGTGTATGTGGCTAGCCAAGAGCGTCAATTCGTACCCCGAAAGGCGTGCACTCATGAGGTGTTGGGTCTTTGTTCTATTTAGGAGGGTGTCTACTGCATGCGGCACCATAACAATAAGGGTATTATCTAATACCAATCCAGCGGACTGGCGAATGGAAACTGCCGGTGCTGCTGTAGCCCTCAAACAGCTAGGTAATGCCTTGGCCACTGGATCTAACGTGGCCGAAAAATAGGCACAGGGGCGTTGCTTTTCCCCAAATCGTTGCGTTAAAACTGATAACGCGCAACCTTCTTTCTCATGAACATAGAGTGTGAAAGGCTTACTGTAATCAGGAGTACCTAACACAGGGGCAGAGCACAAGGCAGTGCGTAAATCTTTTCTGACATTCCGCAGTCCATGGAAGCGGGTGTGGTGTATCTGTAAGAGTGAGTGCCAACAAAGGTTTTGCCAGAAGGGAAAAATTGGGGATCCATTGTCTACAATAAAAGGTAATACCCAAAAAGGCGCGCACCTCTTTTTGCGTACATGGGATAGGCATTTGGGCGATTGCTTGGATACGTTCTGGGGTCAATCGCCGTCCCTCCTTTGACAAGAGATGACCCAGGTAGGTAACCTCTTGGCAGCAATATTGCAATTTTGATGGTGAAACCTTGTGGTTGTGGTCAGATAAGTGGCGTAACACTGAAATGCTAGCCTTTTTATAAGTGTCTTCAGAATCTGCTGCAACCAACAGGTCATCCACATATTGAATGAGAGTGGCCCGTGGTGGTAAACACAAAGTATCGAGCTGTGATTTCAATGCTTGACTATAAATGGAGAAGCTCTCGTAATAGCCTTGAGGAGCTCGCTTGAACCGGAAGCTTCAGCCTGCTAAGGAGAAGCCAAAAATATCCCTACTTTCCTCAGCAATGGGAATGCTGAAGAAAGCATTTTTGAGGTCAATGACGGAAAACCAGGAAGCTGAGGCTGGTATCATTGTCAGCAGGGCATTAATCTCCGGGACAACAGGGAATTGAGATACCACTATCTTGTTGACCTCTCTGAGATCAATCACAAAACGATAGACAGGTGGCTGGGAAGGGTTGGTTCGTTTAAAAACAGGCAGAACAGGGCTATTGGATACATTTCCCCAAGTCTCTTCGACCACATCGTTTTGAACCAAATCATGAACTATAGTCAAAAGAGCTTTTTCGCCGTCACTGGAAATTTTATACTGTGTAATGCGAGGAAATTTAGTATTAGGCTTGAGTGTTACAATATAGGGAGGAATCCGCAGGAGGCCCACATCATTGGGGCCGGTGGCCCAGAGGGTGGCTGGAAGAGATTGTAATTCAGGGGGAAGCTGATCTTTAGACAAGTACATCGGTGAGGTCCATTTCTCACCGAAGGTAAGACGTACACCAGAAGGGGAACAGTGTAATGTCGCATACAATCTCTTCAATAAATCCAAGCCCAACAAATTTTCACCATAACCAGTTGTTAAAAGGAGCGGGGCCTCCAATTTGTAAGGAGGTATTGAAATGGGCAAAGGGCGTGAAACTGGGTTTTGAACTGGGGCGCCAGAAAAACCTACAGAAACATTTGTACAGCCAGACAAAGGTGCCCCAGGGAGTTTAGAGTGAATCATAGAGCTCTTTGTTGCACCAGTGTCTAATAGGAATGGCTCTGTAACACCTAGTGCTTCCACATCAACATAAGGCCCACTTTGGTCCACTGGAACTGATACTACTCCCTTACTTTGTCCATGGCTGTCCTAGCTAGGTTGGGAATTCTGACTCTCATCCTCAGTATAGTAATCACTGTTGTAATAGTTGGTAGACTGAACATTTTGCTGATCAAAATAATTTGTGGAGTTTCCAGGGGGCATGGAACGTTGGTTATTAGGCGGCGTACCTCGTCCTCTACCTCTTGGTGCTGACTGATAACCACCCTGGCCTCGTGACGCGGAAATACCGCTTGTGCGCTGTAACAAAACCGGGCAATTATACTTTAAATGGCCTTCTTCTTTACAGTAAGCGCATTGATTTTGGCCCAGTGGGGGTCGGGGAACGAAAGGCCCAGACCTCTGCAACTGTCTCTGGAATTGTGGAGACGGCTGATATTCACGTTGGGCTGGGCGAGGAGGATAAGCGTGCTGCAAAATAACTTTTGTTTTCAACTCTTTGGTCTTTTTATCAAGTTTCTCTCTTTCCTCTTTATCCCTATTTTCAGAGTACTGGGCAATAGCCAATATCTGGGCCGAAGAGGAGACCGCCCATGCACTTTCAGAATTCTTCAATTTATTAGATATTTCCGGAACCAAATTTGACACAAATTTGTCTATCCTGACCACTATGATCGATGAACGTCTCCTCGAAACGAGTGAAGAAATCAGAGACGTTTTCATCCGCTTTCTGCTTACAAGCTGCTAACTTATCCCAATTAACTCGCAGAGGTGGCATCATAGTTTTCAGTAAGGCAATGATCCTAGCTGGGAGTTCTGTAATTAGAGCCACTTGGAGTCTGTCCGCGGCGAGTATGGCAGCCCAATCACCCCCTAGTTCCCCCACATGGTCCTCCTTCCGAATCCTAGCCCATAACGGTTGTGGGACCACATTACCCATTAGCATGTCTATATCGGCCAAATTCATAATACATGCATCAACAGTTTGGGACAACTCTTTGTAGTACCCAGCAGGATTTTTACGGGGGTCCGGTAACGACTGCTTAAGGGCCAATACCTCAGATCGTTTCCACGGAACGTGTACCCACACACGTTGAAAGTGAGCAGGTATAAGAGCATTACCACCCTGAGCTGCAACCTCCTCTCTCCACACTGGGGAAACCTCTCTCATGGGATAGTGTTTTAATTTTCGCCTGACGGACGAATCGCGTTTTGGCAAGGACCGGCAGGCAAGCATCATTCTAAAAGTGACAAGCATTCCTACCGCGTCCTCAACCTCTGCCACCACAATCAGCCCTTTATCAAACTCGGCCTGTACATCGAGCAGGCCCTGAGGGGCTCGTCCCAATCCCATATCCTCCCACTCTTGACTTAAAATGTTACACATAGTATCAAAAACATATCTCTGCGTTGGCGCGTCCCACTGCTGAAAGGTGACCATAATATCTTGCACACTATACTGGGGGCCATTCGTGATCCACCTTCGGGCTTGAAGATCTAGCACTTCCCGTTCCTCCGGACCTGGGAGCTGACTACGAGTTTGTCTACGAGGAGGAACAGGGGTCATTTGAAATGTCCCAAAGAGAGGAGACAAAGGGCCAGAAACGGTATCGATCATTCGCCTCCGAGCGGAGGGAGAATTCGTCATTAGGATAGGAGACAGAATATTAGGCGGGGCAGAAGAGGGAGTAACATTTACGAAGGGAGCCGAAGGTAAGGGAGAGCTCGGTAATACCGGAGCAAGCTGTGGTGGGGGTGCAGGAACCGATTGAGGAGCGACAGGTGGGACAACAGGCGGAACAGGCGGGGCAGGTGCTAATAATAAAGGTGTATTCGCTCCGGGGGCAGGCGGTAATCCAAAAGGTACATTAGCTCCCTGCGCTTAGGGCGGGGGTAATCTCAACAGATGGGACATTAAAGAATCCTTCTCAGGATCCACATTTTTCTCTGTAGGGGAAGTCGGCAACACTGGATAACATTTATCTACCGCCATACGACGTTGCCTATCTGAGACCTCAATCGCATGATCGGTTTCATTATTTTTAAACTGTTGCGCAGTAAAATAGACATATCTCTCCTATCTCTTTTAGCTTGTTTTATTTCTTTCTGTTTGGCCTCCTTACGCCATAGGCGAAAAGAGTCAAACATAGCCGGCCGGGCTTTTCGCTTAGTGTTCTCCAAATTATCTAAAATATTGAGCTCAAAACTGCCGTTCTGTGGCCATCGTAAAACACCATCTTTCCTAATATAGCGAACCCATGCCTCATTAAAAGCTATGGGGCCAATACCATGTTTAGAATATACCTCATAAGTGGGAGTTCCGGCCGGAGGAATTGGACAAGAGTCCTCCAGTCGGGAAGCCCTATCGCGATTACAACAAAACCATCTTCCAAACTTACTGAAACCAGGCATCGCTGCCACAATAGTTTCTTTACAAACTTCAAGGGGTTAATTAGTCACTTTATAGTACAAAAAAAACTGCACTCACCCCTCGGTTTCGGCTTTTGCAAAAGTCGAACAAAGACAAAACAAAGACAAAGGAGTGGCCACTATACTTAACTTAACCAGATGTTTCCGTACGCCAACAGAGGTCCGTCTGATGTCTTGCGATACCAATTACCAAGGGAGCCAAAGCGTGGCCGCAGTCAGGGCAGCAGGTCTTTTCAGCCGTTGGAAGGGAGAAGCCACACGGTAAAAAACCTTTGGTCCACTTACGACATGCAGGGGTCGATCACGTGGTGCGCGTCCTCCGGAATTTCCTTGCGGGGCTCCTCACGATCCTCGGGCTGGACCCGCGACCTCTGAAGTGGCCTCACAGAGGGCACCAATTGAAGAACCGGGCTCATTAAGCCTGGCGGCGTAGGGTACCCCTGAAATCTTCTGAGTTCGCCTTCCAAATTACAGAGACACGGAACACTCTATCTGGCATAGGAACTTCAATTTATTAGCTGCAGCTCGGTGCAGTTGTCCTAGAAGTACATCAGTGGTAGGTTCTCAGGAGACTGCCACTTCAATCCGTGGCTCACAGTCTTTTGTAGCGCTTGAATCCCCTAAAGCAACAACCCCCTCAATGTGCAATAAAAATACAAATCATCCACAAGAAAACATTCTTTGTACAAGATACAGGATAATGGGCAATAGAAATTCCTTCCCTAAGGTCGTGCTCTCTACCCGACCCTATGGGTCAGGCGGCATAGCCATTCCTTGGTTAAATTCATTTACGACAGGACGTGCTTGCGTGTTGAAGATGGTGATTCGTAAAACAACTGGAGAGGCCGAGAACGGTCTCCAAGGGTCAACAGATGGTTATCTCGGGGATTAGTTGCTTAGAGCCGGGTCTCAGAATGGACTTAGCTCAGGGAAATAGGAATGGTTGTGTAATATGTGCAACAGTATAGAATGAGAGGGAAACGCTATGAAGGTTGAAGGTGCCTGAGTGAGGGCAACAGCGTAATGGTGTTACTAGGAAAGATGGGGCCGTATTTGAATTTCCTCAATGCTTAGCTAAGATTGAAAAGTAAGCCTTTCCCAGATTCTATGCCATGCTGAGGTCCTCTCCAACGCAGTGAACGCAGGGTGAGTCTACTTTGCTGCAGCATTGCTGCCCCTTTATCGAGTCTCTGCGTTTCTTCGTTCAGATATGAATGCCATTCTCTGCTGAAGTGAAAGTGAAAATGTCTTGGGATGAAAGTTAGGGAGGGCAGGAGGATCCCACCATGTTTAAACACAGCACAGCAGTGCCCCCGTGATCTCAAAGCTGTGGAGGTGCAGGGAGGCGTGTGGAGAGTCTGTCAGCGCTGGGCTAGCCTCATCAGCCGTCTGCGGGCAGCGCAGGGTCCTGCCAACAGATTTGTGTCTCATGGATAACTCCAGTCACCCAGATAGGGTTTTAGACCTGACTCAGGGACCCTTCGGAAGGATGGTCCGTACTTAGGACATGGACCTCTGGCCAATCACAGCACAGAGGGGCTGGGCACAGTCTGGCCCACAGGAATGTGTAGAAGTTAACAAGGTGTGAGTGGTAGGTTTAGGCTAGGCTACTTCAGCGTACTTGGTACTAGGTACTGCACACGGAGTGAACTCCGGAGCCGAATACCTCAATGACAAAATCAAATTCCACGTACCCAAAAGAAACCTCCGATCTGCCAACCTCTCTCTGACCGAAACTCCTCCTACCCTCAGAGCCAGAGCAGGTGGAAGATCCTTCTCTCAGATTGCGGCCAAAACCTGGAATGAGCTCCCGGCAGACATCAGACGCGCTCCCTTCCTGAACACCTTCAGGAAGACCCTCAAGACCTGGCTCTTTGGCTAAGTGGAGTTGCGAACCCTCCCCCTCAGCGCCTTGAGACCCTCACGGGTGAGTAGCGCGCTCAACAAACCCCTGATTGATTGATTGAACAAGGGGACTATTCAGGGCTCACCTGAGCCTGAGAGAGCCTTTTACAGGGTTAGAGAGAGCAGCAGAGTGGCCCTGAAGGGACCCTGGGATGCAGAGGGGCTGCCATGGAATAATCTTACTTTAGATCAGTCACAACAAAAAGACGAGGTCCTGCTGATCTCAGGTGTCTTGAGGGATGTTACCGTTGGAAGAGTTTGGTTAAGAAGCCAGCTCTCTGACATTGAGGGGTTTATGGTCAATGCATCGTCTGAAATGAAATCTTCTTACCTTTTTTGACCCCCTCCCCTCCACCCACACTCCTGTGTATGAAGAAGCTCCTGGCCCAGAAGGCATTTGTGCATATAGCGTTAAATGCAGCTGAGAAACGCTGTGAAGATGTTTAAAAGAGGAAAGGGCCAAAGTGATAAGAGAGACTTGGTCTGGAAGGAAGCCGTTAAACGCTGAAGGGTCAAGCCTGAAGGAGCGAGGCCAAGAGTGGGGAGTTGTGGACAAAACGTCGTTTTTACCAGGTGGTAATTTTGTTGTGCAAAAATACTTCCAGGTTTTGGCACTGCTGCCCTGTGGGGGCAGAGCCTGCTAAGCATGAGTTCGCTTTGCCAGTGGTTCGAATGATTGAAGCCACTGTTGGAGGAATGCTCTTTGTCCATGTCGTGACCCTGGAAGTAAGCTTCTTCGCTTTGGTGTGAGCAGCATTATATCTCCGAGGAGGCAACCTGCAGGAAGTGAGGTTAGATGGCAGCCTCTGTTTCATTGCCAGGAAGCCATCTTTAAACCAGGCAATTTCATGTTCAGTGACTTGCAGTTCCTACTGATAGCGGCTCTTTAAAGACTCTCCATCGAGCAAGTTTCAAGCTAAGCTTGTCCATGATAGATAAAGAAATGCTGAGGTGGGCTGCCCTGGAATGGCACCTGTACTGCAAAATACTGAGCACCAGATGTTAGGAATAGGAGGTCCAGATTAAGGCTATGTGAGTGAGTTAGTTGCTTTGAGAGCTGCAAGAGGCCATTGCCATCCATAACATCCAGACATCAATAACTCCTTAAGCATATGAGATAGGTCATCTGCCCAGATGTTAAAGCCCTACATGATGATTTCATATTCTTAGATAATAATCATGAGCAGAGAGATGTGAAAGGGATCAGTCAGGAAGGAGCGACGGCACCTGCTCCAGGAATCTGGAAGTGAGGAGGTGATAGATACGGGCACACATGATGTTGATGCACTCAGCGAGTATATATTCAATGGAGGACTCTGTCTTTGTAGGTGATGGAGCTAGGCTCAGAGAAAGCTGTCCCAATTATAATAATAATAATATCGAGTTTGTAGAGCGCACAGTAACGCCATCACGGCGTGTCCCCGCGCTAACACTAACCAAGAACTCAGCATACAGACCGACCGGATTAAGATGAGTAAAGATGAGTTTTGAGCAGGGACCTAAACCGCGTTTCGTTCCTCTCCAGTCTCATTGCACAGGGGAGTTTATTCCACTGTTGGGCTGCTTGGAGTGCAAATGAGCGTCCGCCCATTCTAGCCTTCTTAGTTCTAGGTACTTTCAGCAGTCCGGCGCCCTCTGATCGAAGGGACCTGGTAGGTTCATATCTGCTGATTAATTACTCCAACTGGTTGATTTTTTTAATGTTGTTGTAGTGGGTAGGGGTGGAGCTGCCTTTAAAGCAGGTGAGAAAAATATCCAAGATAAAGTTATGTCTACGATTCTGACTTTGTCGCTGTGCATTCAACTCTATCATGAGCGGAGACTTTGGGAGAGCCAAGAGGGAGGGCAGGTGAGCCTGAGGGTGTACAGTTGTTGCAGTGTGTGGGAGTAGAAGTAGGAGCTGGGAGGTGAAGAGAGTTTTGACAGTCAACTTTGACCAAGGGTGGGCGCCTTTCCATGGATGGAGGATCTTGTGATCTCGTCAAGGCACGGAGATCAATTGCGGGGCGGCTGGTTGGCGAGCTGTGGGTCACAATAAGTTTTTTATGAGCTTATTTAAGTTGTAGTTAAATTCTTTCAACTCAGCGTGGTTTACCAGTAACGCTAGTATGTATGAATAACAATGACAAATATTTTGGTACAAGAACACTGTAGCAATAATATTGACAGCCGAAATATCATAGAGGTAAGTAATTATTGTTAATTCTAGATATCATATTCTTAACTGCGCATCTACATGCCTTGATGAGTTACTGTAAGTGTTTGTGATTGGGGAGGTTTGCACTCTGCTGTAATTCAGTTGAAAGTTTGGATTCACCTGTGGTGGTCCTAGCGATGATCCCAGAATAGGCCGTAACGGGTGTAAGTGGCCTTGATGGAATATTGCTTGCGTAAAAGAAAAGACCACTAGTTATTCTTCCTTTCCCCTGTGGTAGTAAGAGTCAACCATCAACACCTGGGGCTTAGGAGCAGGGTGTGCACTTTAAACTTCTTCCTACCATTTTTAAAGAGGGAGGGTTGGTAGCTGATTGCTGCTGGAGAAATGTACGAGAAAAATCGTGCAGCGGAGTTGTGATCAACATCCAACCTGGTCCCAGTTCCCATATGTAAGTGCCCTGACACATCAAGTGCCCCTTAAACATATTTAGAAGAAACTAACGCATCTGTAGAGATGCGTCACTTTCCCTGCATGCAAAACCCTTGCGTCACCATGTATGTGTCGTATTTACAATACGGCGTACCATAGCGCAAGGATTGACAGATGCGTCAGAAATTCTGTTGACGGAAAAGTCACGCATTGCTGGAGTCGTGTCGCAAGCACGACGCAACTCCAGCAATGCTCAGGGGCGCCCTATGCCTAACATGCTGCGTCACTCCTTACGTCTGCTTCAAGCAGGTGCAGGGTTTTGACGCAGCATGAACGTAAAAGTGGCTCCGCAAAATCTTGTAGATTTCATTGCGTCACTTTTATGGGTCTTTCTGCGACGGAACGCCCACCCTGCATACATTAAACCTAACGCAGGTTTAATGTGGCGCAGGGCTTCACAATGTGACGCATCTCCCTAGATGCGTCACATTGTAAACGGGCCGCAACTTTTACGCTGCTGCTGCGTCACAAAAGTGACGCAACGACGGTGCAAAAGTAACGCAAGGGGCTTGTAGATCTGCCCCATAGTGTCCGTGGTTTAGCGCTCCCTCCTGGCCAAACAGATGGTAGCAGAGCAAGACTTGGGTGCCATGCTTGTTCTAATCCTCACACGTCTGACTTGTAACTTTTGTAAACATTTTTAAATATTCTTCAAAAAACACTAATATGTATTAACTCATTTGATTTATAAAGTGCCACAGTGCAGCCTTTTGGTGTCTTCAGCCTTTGCAATTGTGCATTTCTGTATATACGTGAGGGAAGCAAAGACAAAGGCATCAGTTTGGGGGAAAATGTATTGAACACAGTGGGATCGGTTCACAAACTGCATTTTGTTGTACGATTAACAATATACTACAAAAGCATTACTTGCATACTACAAAATGCAATTCCCTAACCTACCTGCAGAGGTCTCCACCTCCTCTATGTGGAGATCTCCACCTCAACTGTGGAGGCCTCCGCACATGTACACAACTGATTTAGTAATAAATTGGGGAGGGATGGGGAAAGTGGCTCGAGGGAGGGACATATACCCACCCACACTAGAGCAAGCCCATTGATATTTTCAAACTGCTCTTCTATGGTCACCTCAGCCAAAAAGCACCTAAAACAGTCTTGAACGTGGTCCACAGCCAGCAACACACATAGGCAACCACAGGTAACGCAGTGCCCTACCATAGAAAGTAATAGGGGTAGGTACTTAAAATAGAACTTCATAGGAAATAATGTTAAAATAAATTAACTTATTTCTATTTGTTTAAATATATGTAAACATAATTTAATGTTAAAAAATATATGACTAAGTGGTGAATATTTTATTTTTAAAAATTATTTTCTTAATTTAAAAAACATAATTGTATTTTTTTAATAATTAAATACATTTATATTAAACTTATACATACCTTTTAGTGACTTTTATCATATAGCAAATAAACAAACATTTTAGTTTAGTGGGTATTTTTATTAAATCTTTAAAAATCATTTTTATTCAATTATTTTTTAATTAATAAATATTTAATTCAAAATGAAGTTAATAGTGCTGTGATATATGTTTTATGTTGTTCTACATTTAAAATAAATATATTAAATTAAGTGGCATAAAAAAATCTTACTAATTGTTTTATGTTTAATAAACATTTTATAATTTTCCAATACTTTACTATAGGGAGATCTTTGCTTTCATGGTGGAGACCGCCGCCTACATATGAAAAGTTACTATTAGTAACTTTACACTTGGAAATTAGGCACCACCAGCTGAATTCGGTGGTGCAGATATGTAAGGCTATACTTTTCAGTAATTTTACACTTGGAAATGTTGAATAGCCAAAAATAGTACATTTATTGCAAAAAGTAGGAGTAAATGTACATGTGTAGATTTGTTCATTTGTTAAAAGGCCCCAGTGAGTCTGATACTTCAGGCTTGGTGTTCAAGCGTGATGTTTAAGGATGTATAAAGTTTTCATTTGCTAGTGGAGTTTTGTGACATTCTGGATTTTTTTTTCCTTTTCAAAGTTTTCTAAGTTTCACTGTTTGCTTTCTCCTACGCCTGATCAAAAATGATTCTCCACAATTACTATTTTTGCAAGTTCATTTTCATGCGCATGCTGAAAACAGCCAAGCATGGTAAGACCTATGGAGGGTGTGCTATAATGCCTACATTTTTCATCATATTTCCATGTTATAAACTGTATGCAGAATGTCAGTGCTGCACACATATTCCCGAGCTCCACCCCACAGAAAACAAACTCAAACTATGCGTTCGTCCGTACATCCATCCATCCATCCAGCTGTTTCTTCTCCTGTCACTCCATCCTTTGCTGTCGCCAAGCAGGAAACCCCCTTGCAATACAGCACCAGTAAGTGCATCCTCTCTATTGCTAACTGCACGTCTCCCTTCTCGTGTTTGCACATACATGACCCTCCATCCAACCATTCATCTGTTCAGTCACACTCTCATTGTGCATTCAAGTATAAATCTATACTTCCGCTTACTCATTCATTCACCCATCTATTCATCCATCCACATTGCTTCAATATGCACATCCCTTCTCCATTCCATTCAATGACCACCCATCCATCGATTTGTTCATTCACACATTCAGCTTTCCTCACTATATGCCAGTGGCGGCTGGTAGAGAACAGGGGTGGCGGGCGACGGGATGAAAAAAAAAAACTATAAAAAAAAACACTTACCTCTTCAGCCGGCCGCATCTCTCCTCTGCTTCCCTTACAACGAGTCCCAGGACGGAAGCAGGAAGCACACAGGCTCTCCTAAGCCAATCATCATGCTGCAATGTAGTGTTGTGATTGGTCTGAGCACCGCTGTGATACGGCGCTCAGACAGGCAGTGGGAGCCTGTGCATGTTCCCCACCAGGCTGTGCATTACAGCCTGGTGGGGAACATGGAAAGGGCATATAACTGTTTGGCCGGATCAAGACGGCTGGCCACCATCATGCGCACTTAGAGTGTGCCCATCACTCCTCCCCCTGTGACCCCCGTCCCTCCCTAACCTAGTCCTGTAGCGAAAAGTAAAATAATAACAATGTTATTATCATTTTATTATTCCTTTTTTCGCTGTGTGAGAGCAGTGGGGCGACGCTCCTCCACTTCAGTGGAGGAACCTCCCCTGATATATGCATTCATCAGGCTCGCCAGCTCTCCTTCCATCTATCTGTCTATTCACACGACCACCTTCCATACATCTGTGTAACCCTTCCTTCAAAAACACAACTTCCAGCCATCTCTCTAACTATTCTTACTGTACAACCCAGGGAGAGATGTCCTACCTCACACCCCCAATCTCACCCCCCCCAATCTCAGACCTTTTTCATGCCTCCACACACTGCCCATATTGGCAGGGCAATTGGTGCAAAGCCGCATTTCCCCTGCCAGTCTCACTTCCAAGAATATCCCCTGCAGCTCAGAGGGATTGCACACCTGCACTCTACAAAAATGTGTTCCTTTCCACAGAAGCTACTGTTATTTCTTGAGAAGTCATTTATTCTTCAGGCTTCAATAGTGTGTCTGCTTGAGTTGTTCCTGTGTGCACACGGAGTGTGTCTTGTGCCTGTGTGTGTGTGCCGGAGGAGTCTTGGGTCTACCTGTCTATGGGGTGAGCCTGAGTGCAGGGTGAGCGAGGTGGCTGTGAGTGCAGGGTAGGTGGGTGCCTAATTGTGTCTGTGTGAGTGTACATTAAGGAATGTGTGTGTGTAAATGCAGGGTGAGTCTTGTGTCAGTGTACATGCAGGGTGAGTCTTGTGTCAGTGTACATGCAGGGTGAGTCTTGTGTCAGTGTACATGCAGGGCGAGTCTTGTGTCAGTGTACATGCAGGGTGAGTCTTGTGTCAGTGTAAATGCAGGGTGAGTCTTGTGTGTGTCGGTGTACATGCAGGGTGAGTCTTGTGTCAGTGTACATGTACGGCGAGTCTTGTGTCAGTGTACATGTAGGGCGAGTCTTGTTTCAGTGTACATGTAGGGTGAGTCTTGTTTCAGTGTACATGTACGGCGAGTCTTGTGTCAGTGTACATGTAGGGCGAGTCTTGTTTCAGTGTACATGTATGGCGAGTCTTGTTTCAGTGTACATGTAGGGCGAGTCTTGTGTCAGTGTACATGTAGGGTGAGTCTTGTGTCAGTGTACATACAGGATGAGTCTTGTGTCAGTGTGCATGTAGGGTGAGTCTTGTGTCAGTGTGCATGCAGGGTGAGTCTTGTGTCAGTGTACATGTACGGCGAGTCTTGTTTCAGTGTACATGTAGGGTGAGTCTTGTGTCAGTGTACATGTAGGGTGAGTCTTGTGTCAGTGTACATGCAGGGTGAGCCTTGTGTCAGTGTACATGCAGGGCGAGTCTTGTGTCGGTGTACATGCAGGGCGAGTCTTGTGTCGGTGTACATGCAGGGCGAGTCTTGTGTCGGTGTACATGTAGGGTGAGTCTTGTGTCGGTGTACATGCAGGGTGAGTCTTGTGTCGGTGTACATGCAGGGTGAGTCTTGTGTCAGTGTACATGCAGGGTGAGTCTTGTGTCGGTGTACATGCAGGGTGAGTCTTGTGTCAGTGTACATGCAGGTCGAGCCTTGTGTCAGTGTACAGGCAGGGCGAGTCTTGTGTCTGTGTACATGCAGGGCGAGTCTTGTGTCAGTGTACATGCAGGGCGAGTCTTGTGTCAGTGTACATGCAGGGCGAGCCTTGTGTCAGTGTACATGCAGGGTGAGTCTTGTGTCAGTGTACATGCAGGTCGAGCCTTGTGTCAGTGTGCATGCTGGGCGAGTCTTGTGTCAGTGTACATGCAGGGCGAGTCTTGTGTCACTGTACATGCAGGGTGAGTCTTGTGTCAGTGTACATGCAGGGCGAGTCTTGTGTCAGTGTACATGCAGGGCGAGTCTTGTGTCAGTGTACATGTAGGGCGAGTCTTGTGTCAGTGTACATGCAGGGCGAGTCTTGTGTCAGTGTACATGTAGGGTGAGTCTTGTGTCAGTGTACATGCAGGGTGAGTCTTCTGTCAGAGTACATGCAGGGCGAGTCTTGTGTCAGTGTACATGCAGGGTGAGTCTTGTGTCAGTGTACATGTAGGGTGAGGGAAGTTCTTACGTGAGTTCAGTGTGGATTGTGTGAATGCAGGGTTTGCCTGTGTGCATGCAAAGAGTGCTTGTGTGCATGCAGGGTTATAGATGTGCCAGTGTGCATGCAGAGTGAGATGTGTGTCTCAGTTTGTGCATGGTGATGGGTGTGCCTGAGCGACAGCTGTGCCTGTGATTATGCATGGTGAGTCTCGTGTTTGTGTGTGCGCAGGGTGAGTTTTGTGCCTCAGTGTACAGTGAGTTGTACTTGCTTGGTATGGTAAGCAGCTTACCTGTGGGACTGCAGGGTGAGCCTGTGCGAGTGCAGGATGAACGGTGTGCTTGTGCGAGTGCAGGATGAACGGTGTGCCTGTGCGAGTGCAGGATGAACGGTGTGCCTGTGCGAGTGCAGGATGAACGGTGTGCTTGTGCGAGTGCAGGGTGCAGCACATTAAATCCAGACCGACTGGAATTGCCATTGCTTGTTTGTGACATTTGCTCCTCCTTAACTAGCAGGCACCTTCTAGACCAACAGATCAAAGAGACCCTTTGGCTTTATTCCTTCCACTTTCAGCAAAATGAGACATTCGAGGGGTCTACTCTGTTGGGTCATGTTCTTGAGGGGTTCTGTAGACACCTCTAGGGCTTCAAGTAATGGCCTTGGGCACTACCTCCTGGTACAGCAAGGACTTGTATCAAAGCCAAGAAGAACATCTGGTGACAGCTTGCTGTACTGTAACTTTGTAAAACATTCTTAAAGTTATTCTGCCTCCATCCCCCAGCTCAGAAAATAACGTCACACATGAACTGATGGGAATGAGTGCTTCACTCCATGTACAAACCATGATGCGTTTCCTTTCATTAATTGAGATTTGGAATCACAACTACCATCAATGGTTAACTTGTGCCAGTGAACACTACCAGAACTTATGTCAAAGGACCTGAATATTTACCACCTCCTGCACTGTGCTGTTTCCTGTCTGAGCAGAAGAGACAGTAGATAAGTCCTTCCTTTGCTTGCAGCGAGCATTGACATAGAAAGACAAGCAATGCAGTGATGCCACACCATTCCAGCGTATTAGCACCCCTTCTTTTATTTCCATGGACCACAGCGGAAAGTAAAGGCACACTATCACTCTCTCTCTCTGCGGGTGTGCATACTGGTCACCTAGCATGCTGACTGGTCAGCTGGCGGTCAGGCCATTTGTATTGGTGGTTGGTGTTATGTTATGTTATGTGAATTTGTAGAGCTTGGCTAAACACCCACGAGAGTATCCAGGTGCTGCGTACGGCAGGCCAAAGGGCGGAGGAGGAGATTGTGCCTGTTTCCTCTGAAAGAGCCATTTGTTGAGGTACCTTTGGAAGTCCATGAGGGAGGGGGAGGTTCTGAGCTGTTTCGGGAGGCCGTTCCCGTCTTGGCTGCGAGGTATGAGAAGAAGCGTCCTCCGCTTCTGGTCTTCCTGATGCGAGGGAGGTGTGCTCTTGCCTGGACGCAGATCGAAGGTGTCTGGTGAGTTGGTAGAAGTTGAGGCGCGGTTGAGGTAAGCTGGACCGGTGCTGTGGAGAGCTTTGGAGGCGTGGGTGAGCAGCTTTAAGTTACATCTCTCCAGGACTGAGAGGCAGTGCAGATTGATGAGATGTGGAGAGAAATGGTGATTTGGTGGGATGTTCATGATGAGTCTGGCTGGCGGCGGCATCCTGGGTAGTTTGGAGTAGGCGAAGGACGTGGGCTGGGATTCCAAAGCAGAGGGCTCCTGGCAACAATGCTGCTGCAGGTAAGGCCTGATTTTTCCCATTTTATTTTTATTTATTTTTACAAATTTAGCTCTGCAAACTCCACTGTGTCTTGAACCAGTTAGAGGGCTATCACAGAACAGATACTCCTTGTAGTAAGCGTTGATGCCAAGCTCTGTGATTAACATTGCATTGCATCGATGCAGCTGGACTGTCCATTTTGTGTTTTTGTGTGCTAACCCATGCAAACAACATTTGGACATGCCCTGTAGGCTCCATTAGCACATTAAAGCCAGACCCACTGTGCTTGTTGTATTTATGTGCGTCGAAATGGAAAATAGCTAGATATTAATCTGTTGTGTGTGCTGCCTAGACTCTCACAATATGGTTTACGTTGCCTTTGGTTTTGCGCATAATTTAGTCAAAACTGCTGCATATCTCACGCCCTGAGTATTTTATTGCGTGCATCTAATGGAGAATCACAGCTTCGAAGGGTCCGGCCGGAAGACCCTCCCTCAGTGCAGCAAAGAGCCAGATATGTAGTTTAATATCTTCAAAGCTTGCTAAGAGTCCTGATGAAAGCTGCCTCGTCGTGACCTCTGCCCTCTCGCGTGCTCCTATCCACCGGGGTTCCATGTGCGTGACTCAGGCACTCCGGGAGAGTGAGCGACAGCGATGACGGACGGCCCCCGAAGCGGGACTGTTTATGTGCGCGTGAGGGGCTTCGTGGGGTGGACTGTATGCCTCAATTAGTGGTACAGACCCTCGCAGAGTAAATAACGACCTCGGGGGGGACCAGATGTTGCACTGCTTGCAAAGTCCAGGAAGGAATCCCATATAAACACTTTCACATTAGCGGGGAGAAGCGGCGCCTACAATACTATCCGGAAACTAAAGCGAGTGTTTCATCGCCGGGACCAGATAGATAATTGTGCAAGTAAAAATACAAAGGATCTTGTACATTCGTTTTAAATGAAATCCCACCAGCATCAAGGTGACAGTCAGGCACCAATGACGAACAAGCCTGCACCAACATTACTTAATGCCACCATGTTGCGCCTGCCACGCTAAAACGTTCATTTAGAGTCTGGCTGCGAGGAACTTTTTATTAAATCAAAGTAATGCATTCAAACAGCGCCTTAGTGGCTTCAAGGTCAGAAAAAACGAATTTGGGAGCAATGGTGGTAGGCCAGAGCAGATGGGGCTGGGCTGACAATCTATAAACCCTGAATAAACATGCTTTTAACCAGTGCTTTAAATGGGCCGGTACTCACCGGTACTGAGTACCGGCACTTCTTAGATTTATCACTCTGAGTACCAGCACTTCTCTACTGCCGTGGAGAGTACTGGTACTCATGAAAAGTAAGGGTCATAGCGCCAGCAGGCGGCAACATCCCCACCACCCCCCCCCCCCCCCCCCCACAATAGCATGCATGTTCTTACACACAAATAAAACACACCACAGAAATTTTTGTTTGGGTAAGAAACTGCTGCAGGTTTATTACATACACCGTTATGTAATATGGTGGGTTATCTTACGGGCGATCCAAGGGCAGGCAGCCAACTGGGCCGCCTGCCCGCCTGATGAGCCAAGCAGCACTGGGCGAACCCCATCTGTGCTGCCCCTTCGGTGATCCTCTTCCCGGATCACGGTCCCTTATTACTCACGCCCCTTTCAGGGCGGAGCGTAGCATGGCAAGCCCCCGGTTGTTCAGGCCCACAACCGCCCGAAGGACTGACGGGGCACCGACACGGTTTTCCAGGAACCTCCCATGAGGCTTCTGGGCTCTGGCTCTCCCTATGGTGCCGCGCAGAGGTACCCTTCGGTACCCATTTGCTTCCAGATCGCCCTGTAACTCCGCCTGCAACGAAAAAAGAACAACATTACAACCTTTTATGCCTCCCCCGCTGCTTCCACGCCGGGTAAGCGGTAGGGTGGGAGACGGCGTGTCCAGGGCATGAAAAGAGGAAGGACAGAGGGTGGGGGAGGCCTATATACCCCCACTCTCGTTCATCGAGCCCCGGAAGTGACGCGCCCTGTGCGCCGCAGCCACTGGCTGCTAGGAGTGGGGGGACTCCTCCCCGAGGGGTCCCCAAGCAGAAGGGGGGTGGGCTGGTGCCTGGTTGGCACTAAGAGGCCCGCTCTTCTAGGGCGCCCTGCGGGCGCCAGGGCAGCCGCATAGCGCCAGCAGGAGGCAACAGTCCCCACCCCCCACAATAGCATGCATGTTCTTACACACAAATAAAACACACCACCCAAATTTTTGTTTGGGTAAGAAACTGCTGCAGGTTTATTACATACACTGTTATGTAATATGGTGGGTTATCTTACGGGCGATCCAAGGGCAGGCAACCAACTGGGCCGCCTGCCCGCCTGATGAGCCAAGCAGCACTAGGGCGAACCCCGTCTGTGCTGCCCCTTCGGTGATCCTCTTCCCGGATCACGGTCCCTTATTACTCACGCCCCTTTCAGGGTGGAGCGTAGCAAGGCAAGCCCCCGGTTGTTCAGGCCCACAACTGCCCGAAGGACTGACGGGTCACCGACACGGTTTTCCAGGAACCTCCCATGAGGCTTCTGGGCTCTGGCTCTGGCACCCCCTATGGTGCCGCACAGAGGTACCCTTCGGTACCCATTTGCTTCCAGATCGCCCTGTAACTCCGCCTGCAACGAAAAAAGAACAACATTACAACCTTTTATGCCTCCCCCGCTGCCTCCACGCCGGGTAAGCGGTAGGGTGGGAGACGGCGTGTCCAAGGCATGAAAAGAGGAAGGACAGAGGGTGGGGGAGGCCTATATACCCCCACTCTCGTTCATCGAGCCCCGGAAGTGACGCGCCCTGTGCGCCGCAGCCACTGGCTGCTAGGAGTGGGGGGACTCCTCCCCGAAGGGTCCCCAAGCAGAAGGGGGGTGGGCTGGTGCCTGGCTGGCACTAAGAGGCCCGCTCTTCTAGGGCGCCCTGCGGGCGCCAGGGCAGCCGCATAGCGCCAGCAGGAGGCAACAGTCCCCACCCCCCACAATAGCATGCATGTTCTTACACACAAATAAAACACACCACACAAATTTTTGTTTGGGTAAGAAACTGCTGCAGGTTTATTACATACACCGTTATGTAATATGGTGTGTTATCTTACGGGCGATCCAAGGGCAGGCAACCAACTGGGCCGCCTGCCCGCCTGCCCGCCTGATGAGCCAAGCAGCACTAGGGCGAACCCCGTCTGTGCTGCCCCTTCGGTGATCCTCTTCCCGGATCACGGTCCCTTATTACTCACGCCCCTTTCAGGGTGGAGCGTAGCAAGGCAAGCCCCCGGTTGTTCAGGCCCACAACCGCCCGAAGGACTGACGGGGCGCCGACGCGGTTTTCCAGGAACCTCCCATGAGGCTCCTGGGCTCTGGCACCCCCGATGGTGCAGCGCAGAGGTACCCATTTGCTTCCAGATCGCTCTGTAACTCCGCCACAGCTCTGGAGGTGGCCACCGTCTCCACCAGGGCCCCCCACCAAAGTAGCTATAGTCTTGCCCGCTAGATCGTCTGTCTAGGGCCTCCTGTAAATCTAGATGAAAGGACATCCCTCCAGGATATCGATGCCCCAACTATCTCCCAATAGCCCTAGCCGATAGCTTGGGTCAGCTAGCGCCTGATGAAACAGACGCCCCATGCCTGTGGAGTTGTGCCAAGCACAAACACCTCATGCCGCAAAGTTCGACTGCGTCACCTGCCTCTGCCCCGTACAGCACAGGACAGTTACAGGCACCCTGGCTCACAATGCCCATCTATTTGCTGATCACTCTGGATGCCGCCCTCTGGCACCGTGTGAGACTGGGCACATGTGTCTCCGATGCCTGGGACAGCACTCACTTGTTAGGAGACCGTTCCTGCCGCAATAGCCAGCTAGGCAATTGGGGCGGGAAGGATTATACTTAACCTAGGCGCCGTCCCTTCACTCGCTAAATCAATGCGCACATGGGGGTCCCTAACGGCGTATGGACATTGCGCACGGCTGCACCCCAGCGCAGCCCTGCCTCCCCAATTCTTTATAGGAAAATCGACCGCTAGCTCCGTCTGGGAAGTTCCCTAGGCATACCCGCTTAGAGAATCTGCTGCTTCGATACTGGGCGCACAGTCTGAGATCCAGTGCCTAACCTTAGATGAGGAAGATGCCACCCACCGCTTAGGTCATGGGGATCTAACGGAGCACACCATATCCCCCGGGCGTTACTCTACGTGGGACTGGCTCCACCCAGCTGTGACGCCAGAGACACACCTCTTAAACCTCTTTACTCGTTATGCACTTGGCACCCTTCTTGTTGCAGCTTGGTGTATTAGAAAAGCACGCATGCCCACAGGGCACGATGACGCTGCTAGCCCGTGTATGTAACCACTCGCTGATACTTATCTATTCTTGGTGGCCTTACTTGGGTTGAGGAGATGCTGGATGCTACCCCAGGACTGAAGACTTAATGCTCCAACCCACTATGATCCCGGAACTTGGGGACAACCCCAGGGATGACCTTGTCTTACCTGGTACATCTACCCCAGCACTCGGCTATCAATGTGATAGGGACTCCACCCAAGAGATGCCCCTTCTAATGTCTGATTCTAGCCCGCAGGAGGCTAACTCGGGGAGGGGCGGGGGGGGCAGACAAGTCTGCGTAACCAGGGGGGAGAGGTGAGTGCAATTACCTGCCCTTTCCTGAAGTTTGGGATGCCAAAAGGTCGAAAATACCCTTTCGCCAAGTGGCACTAACGCTGAGTTTACCAAACCTAACCGTGCCACAGCACACTGGTTAGCTCATAACTACCACCACCCGCCTGCTGCCCTGGTGGACGCGCGGGCGGATATGCCTACTGGAGCTGCCAGATGCCGGCCCTGGGCTTGCGGGGGACTGCCCACCCCATGTACAAGGTACCTGGTTCTATATGGTACTAGCAGGTGTGCCCCATGTAGGCCCTCGTAGCCAATTGCACCATGCAGTCATCATTTTGTAAGTGCTTCTCTCAGCGTTGCAATTTCCTGAGTAAATGAAAATTATAATTCCCCACCATTGAGCAGGAAACCGGAGGCAAGGCAGACAGTTATTTAGTGGCTTCTGGCATTGAGGAAACAGAAGCCACGATTCCGGCCTTGCTGCGTAGCATATTGATCATACCTCCATACAGAACTGGTGGGACTGTCACCTTATGTGTTGAACAAGCATGAATAGTCTCCCTACGATGAGTAGTGAGCTTACCCGCCATTGGGACAATTCTATGAATCAATTTCCGCAACGGCCAGACAGGTCACCAGGCCGTGAGCCAGGTACCAAAAGCGGGAGCCCTATGTAAACGGAAAAGCGGCGCACAATCCCATGGTTGTAGACAAAATTGGCCTCGTTGTACTGCGAAAGGGGCACATGCGGAGACAAAATAACTATTCTTAGCAAAACAGAGCCTGTCCGAATCTATAGCCTAAATGGGGACAAAGATGAACCATGATATTATCACTGACCAAGCTGTGATGTCCTCTTCGCTACCTCTGGCATCTTTCTCATAATTCGCCATATATGGCTGACACCACACTCTCAGCCTGTGCTTTGTGTGATCTTGGCCCACTTTGGTGTGACCAGAGCCCCGTGAAGTCTGCGTCATGCATGGACTGGCCCGAGGGCCACTTCCCCAAAATTTGGCCACAAACCCGTGACCCCCATGATACCGCAATCCTGTAATACCCCGGGGGGGGGGGGGGCAACAGGCGACTCTTTTAAAGATGAAAGAATGTGCCAATTCCATCCTTGACACCCGGGCATAATACTACGTTAGAACACCACCTTGCTATAATACCAACAAACGGACAGCCGGACTCCGCCGTGCCACATCCAAGAAGAGCCCGCCACGGTGCCAAGCCCCTTGAGGGGAGAAGTACAGTTCCTGCCTACAAAACTCAAGAGAAGGTGGACCTCACCGGAGCGCCCCACCTTGTCCCCACTGACATGTACGAGCGCTAGTATAGGGCAGGAAAACAATGACCAGATGGGTGGACACTCGCTACACCGATTGGGTCTAATACACAGACAAAACTGATATTGGAACAGTTTAAACCTACATGGTCCACTAATAACTCAGCCATGAGACGGTCTGGAACAAGGACCAGTGGACAGCGAGTCAGTCGATGGACAGTTAAGTATTGATGGATTTGGGACAAGGCACCGTCCAAAACTGAAACAAAGTTGGAGAGAATAGTTCTATGGAGAAAAGCCTTGAAAGAATCGCTCATCAGAGTAAAGGACATAACTACCAGCTTAGGTCTACCTTGCTGGGAAGGATGGAGCGATGCCCGTTATCGGAATTGGTGAATGAAGGCATTATACATACATGAACAGCCAAATTGTGTGAGACTGCTCCCCAGTAGTCGTCCTGCTTGGAGGCACCCTGCCATTACAAATAGGATTAGAGCACCAATACTTAACCACAAACTGATATACTGATTAGCCCCACCCAGGGCACCCTGTCAGTAAACCACCAAGGCAGGCGCACTGCAAGGCCACTGAAGGCAGAGCAAAACTCATTGTCTGACCTTGGGCTGCTCGCGGCGACACAACCTAGTGACGCCCAGTGTTGCGCAAAACTGGAATCTGCATACGCGCACGCGCTACATACGCAAGGCAGTTCTAAGGAACACCTAAAAATTGTGCCAATATAAGCCATGACTCCTGTCAGGCGGCTACTTCCTTTTGCACCACACCGTGCACCTGCCGAGCGGCCAATCATGGTAACACCACAACTACTAACCTAGGACTCGTGCAAACGTGATATCCCGCCTATTAAAAGCCCTCACAACTAAAAGGGTGGCTTGGGCAGCTGGCAACAATGATTTAATGCCAATTGCGTTACTCCGTGCCTATAGGGTCATCTCTGCAATAGCAGACTTCGCCAACTCGTGGCAGACTGTCCCAAGCGCCAGTGACCCATTGAGTCACGTGCAGTGCACCAGTACCAACTTGGTCAAATTACACAGTGCTAGCTTCAATCGTGTACCCTAAACCTGTGTCTCCTCGAGGAGTTTATACTGGCAAAGCTGAAGACATGAGACAATCGCCACCTTTAGAGGTACCAGAGCATGTTGTAAATGATTCCTTAATAGCCTTCTTGGATGCTTTAAACATGTGATGCATAAGGATGCTTCGACCACCTTTTGCATTGCCCCCATTTCTGAGTAGTCCCTTGATTATCTGTTATCCACCCACAGATTAGCCAACTCTGCGTGCTTGCAAGGAACGCAGTCCCTTATCAAATTGGCGCCAACGAAGAATTAGTTTCTTTTTATTCTTCTCAACCTGTGGGAGCAAAACTAATATCAACGGTCGCACTACCGACCCTCAGTGCTCCGATTAACGACCCCGGAATGCCTATCTGCAAAGCTTCTCCATGCGCCGCTTGGGCCGAGAGGGTAGGCGACAAGGTGAATGGGTCTGTGTCACAGTGTAACATTCAGGAGACTATGAGACCCCTGTCCCTTGCTGTGTGTAACACCCACCTCAACAATGTACCTCCTGGCTTGTTACATGCAGGCACTAGGGTGCACCTGCTCGAGCCCCTTGTTACCCTTTCGCTGGTAATCCTCTGCGTGGTCGAAAGTAAAGCAAGCCAGGAGGAACTGGCAAGGGGGAGGGCCTAATAGGACGATGTCTTACCAGAGCCCATACCTCCATCTAGCATCGCAACCCCAAAGTGCGCGGAAGTCTTTAAGATTCACGGACTGCGTGCAGACCTAGGCATGACGGGATTTTACAAAATAGCACTACTCTTGGCACTGACACATTGTTTATAACAGACATACACCTATGGATGACATACGCTGAGGACGCCGCCGTGCGCCCGATGCAGGCGTATTGCCGGCAGCACAGGCGGAGGGTGTCGGGTACAGCGCCGCACAAAGCAGCGGTGATTAACTTCCCACCAACAGGTATTGGCTTCCGGTCATGTTACACCTTTATGACAATGAGCAGCCCTAATCCCCAGTTACTCGGGGATACCTGCAGTGTGCAATTTCTCCCAGGCTCACCGCAGAAACACCGACACTGCCCATACACCGGACAGCGAGGGACCGGTGTATAGCCAAGTCGCATATATTGGAGCACTGTACATGGGCAACGGTTGCTGGTGGCAGCAATGCACTACTACCCTGAAATATGCTGGGAGCTGAGGAGGTGTGTCTAAAGACAGCCCTGCACAGTGCTGGGGACGATAACTAAACGTCGAAAGCCCCTCGGATGGCAGTAACCGCAAAGCCTACACTCCTCTGTACGAGGGATGGGGGGGATGGCTAACCTATGCCAGCACAGTTCTTTGCATAGCATGGTGAGTCACCCGACTGGTATGTCGCTGTTTCTGTACCTGCCTTCCAGGTATATGATACAGTCAGACATCATCTCTGCAACATGTCAGGGTTGTTGGCTTTGTACAGGTTGTTAGCCTAAGGTAAATAGGCGGCACTATGCTTTGTCTATAATGCTGAGATGCTTTCACTTACAGCCGCTGACACCATGACAATGTTGCTGCTCCTGCGTTTCAAACAGAGGCGGAGGGATCCACAGACCAGCCTTACACTGGCTATGTAAGATTCCACTGCGGGGGGGGGGGGGGAGACTAGATCCCTCCCTGCTCTGGGACACCAGATAACATGTTCTCTCTCGATGTACACATTATGTGCAGCCCCGGGTTTAAGTGGGATGAAAACACGGGGGGTGTTCATGGCGGGGGCCTGGCCAATGTACTTGGGGGCGTGACATAAAACATGTAAGATAAGAATCTGTGTTTAGCTGTGGTGTGCCGCCCGACTTGTCTATGGCTGTTCCGTAAACTGCGTCCTGCTGTATGATATCAAGTAACATCATACCTACAACAGGTCAGGACCGTTGGTATTGTCAATGGTCATTAGTTACATGAGATTGATAGGCACATATCTTCGCTTGTGCCAAAACCTTTGTTCACGCCCTAACACTGTGTGTGTGATTCTTTTCCTGGTAAGTGGCAGTGGGACCATCGCAGGAAGAGATGACAACAGTCGGTCCTCCCGCAGCTGTGACTGACCCTGATACGTCCCCTCGTGGCTCCTCCCGGTGTCAGACATTCCACGGAGCCCACAACCTTTGCTGTTTAGTCCCCCCAGTAAGAGGGACACCGCCCGAGGCCGCCTCAACTCCATGCCGCTCCAAGGTTTCCTGGAGATGGGGGTAGCCCTAACCCAATGCGGGCCCCACCAAGAGGTGGGAACACAGGACCCGAGGAGGCACGGGTCCGACTCACCCGGGATACTGCATCGGAGAGCAGGGCGAGCCACTGATGCGACAGTGTCTGCCCGCCCTCCCAAAAGTGCGTGTTATGCGCGTTACATGAGGCCCCACACGTAACGTGTCTACATATGGCCCAAGACCCTGCTCGCAGCCTCGTGGAAATGAAGAGCTAATCTTCCCGGCCATCCCATGCGGGCACGGCCTGAAACCTCCCTTGGCCCTCTTCATCACTGCATGCCACACCCTCCTCACATCCCATCTGTCGTGGACATGCGGTCTGGCAAAGCAGACAATCGCTACCGGAAAGCCGGGGCCTAACCCTTTATTAGGTGCGAAGTGCAACCACTCGAACCATCATAGTCGTGCCCACGCGTTGACTCCTCTATTGCCTAAATCCGGCAATGGGGCCCTAGGCGCTTTGGCGTAGCGCACCGCAAGCAGCCACCAGACAGTGTTACCAGGGGAAAAACCCGGGCCGCAGTAGTGTGGGAAGGGAACGGCCCGGCGATGGGCAGGGGGTGGTGGCGCTCCCCTCGGGGTGGGGGGACGCAGGGGGGAAAGGGTGGGCTGCAGAGGCCAGATGCGGGGGGGTTGAGCGAGTGGCCCCAGGATGTGGACGCGACCCAGAGGGTCGAATGCTTGCAGTGCATGATGCGTTCTTAAAGTATTTGCACGGGTACCGCCTTGAGAACCCCCGCCGGGATGTGGAACTGTGGGAAACAGGGGCCCCTACAATTGACGCAGCCCCACTCGTGCCCCTCACCGCAGGAGGAGGCACGTACAGGCAAAGTCACGCAAGGCCAGCACGGCCGATCCCCCATGGGGGTTCTACCCCTAGTGGTCGGCCTATCGCGCCGTTTGCTGCCCCCTTCAGCATCGCCCTGGAGCCCTCAGGGGGCTGCGGACGGGCCGTGCCTGGGGGGGGAGCGTGGAGCTAGAGAAGCTCCTCTGCGTGCAGCTGCTAGATCAGGCGTGCGCGGTGAGGGGCCGGGAAGCTTGACCCCCATCCAGTCCCTCACCACAACCCCACCGGAGGCACCAACCCCCGCGGGCCCCCTGCGGGGCCAGACCAGGGAGTGTGCAGCTGGGACGGGGTCCCACACAGGCAATGGCCTACGTGGAGGGCCCTGGGGGGGGGTTAGGCTGATTGAATCACCTAGCTTCTCAGCTGGCTGATGCCGCCGCAGGCTGGCCCGGAGCAAGACCGGCTGCGTGCCCTGGCCGGAGCTGCACCCTCCTCCCCTCCCTAACCCCCGGCAGCCTCCAGCCGAGGCTGGGCCGCCCACCAGAATCCCCCGAAAGGGGAGATACGACATGGGGGGCAGGGCCTACACTCGCCGCCACCGCGGGACACCTCCCGCGCGAGAGGTAGCGACGGCATGTCCAGGGCATGAAAAGAGGAAGGACAGAGGGTGGGGAGGGCCTATATATCCCCACCCTCGTCCCTCGAGCCCCGGAAGTGACGCACCCTGCGCGCCGCAGCCACTGGCTGCTAGGAGTGGGGGGACTCCTCCCCGAGGGGTCCCCAAGCAGAAGGGGGGAGGGCTGGTGCCTGGCTGGCACTAAGAGGCCCGCCCTTCTAGGGCACCCTGCGGGCACCAGGGCAGCCACATTGGCTGTGCTGACGAACAGGAGTGGAACGTGTCTCTGGCAACCAAGGCGCCGCTTCTGTAGCCCGATCGGAGCCCCAGGTGAGCTATTCAGCAGGGCTCATTTGAATAATGTCCGGCTGCTCACCATCACGCTGTGCTTGGCCGAGCAGGGTCCGTTCAGGCCCTGTGCTGTCAATCACATTCACACTATCCTGTGCATGTGTGCAAACACAGAAAACATGGCAGTCTCCTGGCAGTGGCAATTAAAAAAGCCATGGTAGGTGAAGAGCAGGAAATGTCTTATCATACCCAAATCTTTTGTGTGTTTGCTTCGGTTTGTGTGTTTGCTTCGGTTTGTGTGTTTGCCTGCATTTGTATGCCTGTTTTTTGTAAGAAAAGAGAAAGAGAGAGAATCAAGACACTCTCTGGAGGTATTTTTAAGAAAATGGGTTGCACTGTGTATCTACATGTCTGCTCGGCGACAAAGGTTCATAAATAGCGTAAAAGGGAGGGTTGGTGGGTAGGTGAGTGAGTGAAATGGTGGATAGAAGAATGAGTGAAAGAATGGATGGATGGATGCGTGAAAGAGGGTGGGTGATTGGATAAAGGGCGGATGATGGGTGGATAAGATTGGATGGATGAATGAAAGGGAGGGAGGATGGATGAAAGGGTGGATGATGGATGAGTGAAAGGAAGGATTTAGTGAAAGGGTGGATGGAATGAACGGGTGGATGGAATGAAGGAGTGAAAGGGTTGATGGATAGATGAGCGAAAGGATTGATGGACGAGTGAAAGGGTAGATGGATAGGTTTAAAGATGGATGGATAGGTTTGGATATGAAGAGTGGACAGACGGAATGGTGAAAAACTGAATGATGGATGAAAGACTGAATAGACGACAGAATGTAAAGGTGAAATGGTGGACATCAGCAAGTAAATGTAGCATGGAAGGATGAATGGACAGATCGATGGAAGAGACAAGAGATATCTTCTGGGGAGGGTCATGATGAGTTGCTTCATTTGCTTGGTGCCATAAGAGCTTGGGTTCTAAGTGGGGGTATTTTCAGTTTCTTCCTACTCACATGCCCAAAAATATATAGTATTGTGCCAAACAACAGCAATTAACAGTTTGGCATTAAGAAGGTGCAACTATTGCAAGAAAAGGAAATTTTAACATATCGCATTTGTCTTTCATTTTGTGGAATGCGTTAACCTGGTTTGTTTACATAAACACATTTCTCATGTGTTGTGGTGTGTGCTGCAACTATTCTAGAAGTTGTTAGGTATCATCATGCCTTGCCCTTAGCCCCGTCCCGCCCACTCACTACACCTTTAGCTAATTTTAATGAGTACCTGCACTTATTTTTTCGCATTTAAAGCACTGCTTTTAACATAAACATAACAATAGAATGCACTTTGTTGCCAAGCAAATGTGTATATATTATGAATGTAGGTATTGGTAGTCATACAATGCGACCCCAGATAAGCTCCTATATATAGGACTGAAATATCTTCCAATGTCAGGAGCACCACCTCTGCGCTCTTGTTAGGTCGAAGCCAACCAGGTTTGCTAAAAAGACATCTTGGGGAGAGTCAGGGAGCTTACCTGGGAATGCATTCCGTCCGTTGTTCAACACTGGCTTTGTGGTTTGTAACTCACATTTTCCTGGCTTTTTATTTGCTGGCTTTATTTGTTTTAGGCTGTCTAGGGTGAGTTTTCTCACCTCTACCTCTCCCTGTATTCCTACACACCAGTGCTCTTTTCTGTAAACAGGCCTGCAAATCTTGTTCTTATCTTGTATCATTTGCAGTGCACTCAAAGACAGAGGTCAAATGTCAGACTCTTGTATACACTTTTGTTTCTCTGACTTCAAAGAGAGATGATTTACGTGACAATATTGCAGGATACTTGGGGTAGGAAAGGCTTTTTTTTAGCATGCAAAAACATTTAAATGAAATGTGCAAGTATTTCAGAATATATATGAATTAGGAAAGCACAAATGTAGCAAATTTTTTGTTAACTCTGATGTGTGTTGGAAACAACTACTTTAATATGATCAAAACAAATCAATACACTAGGGGATGCCATTTCCACACATTATCGTTTGTGCTCTGAAGAATTTTATTAGTAAAACTGTATGTCTGTGCTAATGTAATGGTCATGTTAATTGTAAATGTGTTCTCTGTAATGGCAGTGCGCTACCACACCATACTCCACCCTGCGCCACTCCACTCTACTCTGCACCACTACACTCTACTCCTCTCTACTCTACTCTGCCCCACTCTACTCTATGCCAATGCACTCTACGCTACTCTACTCTACATCACTCAACTCTTTGCCACTGCACTCTACACCACTCCTGTCTAGGTCACGGCACGCTACTCTGCATAACTCCACTCTACGCCACTCCACTGTACATCACTCTGCAACACTGCACTCTACGCCACTCCACTCTATACCAATGCACTCTACTCTGTACCTCTCAAATCTACTGCACTCGATGCCAATCCACTGTATGCCACTATAATCTACTCTGTTGTATTGCACTTTCAGCGACTGCACTCTAAACCACTTTAGTCTATGCCATTACAATCTACTGCAACGCCACTCTAATGTAGTCTGCACCACTGCAATCTATGCCGCTGCACTGTACACCACTTTACTTCATGCAATTACACTACGCCACTATACTCTACCCTGCACCACACCATTCTACACCACTCTACTCCACACTATACAGCTGCACTCTATTCAACTGCACTGTACCTCTTACCACTGTACTCTGCACCACTGTTTTCTACACCACTACACTCTACACCACTGCACTGTATGACACTCTACTCTGCAGCACTGCACTCTCCACCACTAATCTCTACAACACTCTACTCTGCACTACTTCACTCTATGCCAATATATTGCACTCTATGCAAATCTACTCTGCATCACTGTAATATATGCCACTGCACTCTGCATCACTCCACTCTACACCACTGTACTCTACACCACTCCACACTAGACCACTCTATGCCACTACACTCTATGGCTCCATAATCTACGCCACTTTACTCTGCATCACTGCACTCTACTCTGCACTACTCTAATCTACACCACTGCATTGTATGACACTGCATTGTACGCTGCTAAATTATATGCCGCTGCACTCTATGCCATAGCACTCTATGCCATTATACTCTGCAACACTCTACACCAATGCACTCTACATCAGTTCACTCTACTCTACTCTATGCCACTCCACGCAACTGACTGTCACTCTTTGCCACTGCACTTTACTCTACAGCACTCTACTCTACACCACTGCACTCTACGCAACAGCACTCTGCGCCACTGCACTCTACTCTGAACCACTGTATGCAATGCCACTGCACTCTACGCCACTCTCAACACCATTCTACTGTACACCGCTTCACTCTACACCGATGCACTCCACACCACTCTACACCACTGTAATCTATAACACTCTACTCTGCACTACTGCATTCTATGCCAATGTACTATACACCACTCTACTCTGCATCACTCTACTCAACGGCTTTGCACTTTGCAGCACTCCACTCTATCCCACTGCACTCTATGCCACTGCACTTCATGGCACTATACTCTGCACCACTCTACGCTACTGCACTCTATGCCACTCTACTCTACACCAATGTACTCCACTCCACTGTACTCTATGCCACTCCGCACTACTCTGCACCACTCCGCTCTTCACCACTGCACTCTACTATGCAACACTCTGATCTACACCACAGCATTCTAAGATGCTGCATTGTACACTGCTGAATTCTATGTCACTGCACTCTACGCCACTATACTCTCCGCCAGTCCATTCTACTCTAAGCCACTCCAATACACGGCACTCCACTCTATGACACTCCATGCCATTCTCCTTTACACCACTAACTTTTATCCATGCTGAACAGTGGCCATGCACAAGCCAATAGCTCTTGCATAGGTAAGACCTATTGGCTTTACCAATGCTTGTGTAATGTAATGTGGTGCTCATGTAAAGCGCTCTGATGCCTTAGGGCCAAGTTAGAGCTAAATAAAACTGTAAAAAGAAAAATAAACATAAGCAGATGATGCTGGAGCTCATAGGCATGCTCACTCGGAAAACTGTCATGTAGCACGCAATGCGCAAATCAAAGTTCAGAGATGCTCGTGGAGCTGGGGACAAGTCAAGACTCCCAAACTGATCCAGTCAGTGTTCAAGGTGTTGCTAGGAGACAGGCTGGTTGCCACGGGGAGGCTCCCAGTGGAAATCAAAACTTTAGTGCCATATATCTGAGTGAGAAATGGTCCTTTTTTTTGGAAAACATTTTTATTGGCATTTATGGATAGTAATACACGCAGGCACAGGCGGTATCGCCATTATCACAGACACTTACATATCAGGAGCGCACAGTCACAGCCCTTTCGACCTCGCAGTCTTGTGGGCGCTCAGACCGTTCGTCCCTATCCTGAGTGGGGCTGCAGGTGCGTTTCCGGGACCAGCCTCTGGGTATGCCCTACTGTAGCGCGCCCTGATCGCCTCGTCGCAGAGGTGCCGTGAGTGAGAAATGGTCCTTGAAAAGGTTTTCATGGGCGGAAGTGCCCATGGGGCTTTGGACTCTAATTGGACTCAGTGGCACTCACTGCGAACTGAGCAGTGGTGGCTCCTCCACTAGGGCGGAGGATCGTCGCCCCACTGCTTTCTCGCAGTGCGAGAAGCAGAAACATGAAATGGTAATAACTTTTGGTTATTACCATTTTATGTTTCTTTCTGCATTGCGGGCGGGTGGGTGGAGCTGACCGGGCAGCAGTGACTTGCCCACTCCTGAGTATGCATGACTGGTTTTGGCAGCCTTCTCGGGCCCCCCAAACCAGTCATGCGTACTGTGCACTTCTCCATGCAGGCTGCATTGCAGCCCACATGGAGAACATGCAATCCCCTACAGCCCCTGGCTGGGCGGCGTCCCGACCAATAACAACGCTCCACTGGAGTGTTGTGATTGGCTTAGGTTAGGGGAGGGAGGCTGCCTGTTTCCTGTTCTTGCCGGAGGCAGGAGAGCAGGAGAGGAGCAGAGACGACGCGGGACCCGGGCCGGCAGAAAGGTAGGTTTTATTTATTTTTTATTATTGAACTCCCTCCCTCCCCGCGCGACCACCTCTTCCCTTGCAGCCCCTCGCCCGTCCCCCCCACCCTGCGCCACCCCGCACCCCCCCTTCACCCGTGAGCCATGCCAGCCACGACTGCAACAAAGGCCCTTAGAGTAGGGTTTGGTTGTAACCAGACCTGATCAGTTTCTGGGAATTCTGGGGTGATTATGTCCTCTACGGTGCACAGCGAGTGCCATCATGTTTGCTAGAGATTAAATTCACTTTCCAGAGATGTGCCTGGCAAATACTATGCTTCGGTGGTTTATACTGCAGAAATAAAACATGTGTCATTCATTAATACAAATACCTTAGTGCAGAAACAATGCCCTATGTTTTATTTATCATGAACAACCACAATTCTGTGATGTCCTACAGCAATCTACCATCTACTGCATTAACGAGATGCTCCCGCCTTAGGCGGAAGACTGCTGATATTTGTGGCCTGGCACAGCTGTTACCAGACAATTATGTGGGACTCACCAGGAGAGGGGCTTTGGCTCCACCCACATGTTGGGAGCCAGGAGTACATGTTTTGATTGGGCAGAAGTTGTGTGCTTCCACAGAAAAAGCACCTGCCCTGTCCGCAGCTGGCATCATTTTGTTTATTTATTCAGCTGCCTGAGCTTGAACTTTCAGGGGCACACACGTCACATTATAATGCTGCAAAAGTGTCTTAGAAACTGGATACCTTATGGTGCTTTTCTGTGGCAGTAGCACAGATAGAAGATGGGTGGTCATTAACCTACATGGATGATTAGATCTGACTTGACAGTGCAACTGTGTCCTGAGCCTTTAATCTACACCAATATTATTCTAAAGTTCTTTGCTTCCAAACAAATACATATCCATTCCCATGCTGTCTACTTGTAATGTTTCACATTACCATACAACGTGAACACCAGACCTATTGGCATTGCTAATGCTTGTTGATTGTTATTTTCCCTTTCTTCTACCTAAAACATCCTCCACATCATGTGAGTAAAAGGAAAATTAATCTCCCTCAGAATTATTTACACCAAATCTCCTTCCTGCTGTTAAATATTGGGTTCTCTGCTACTGGTGAGAGTCTTTTGTTAACTACCAACTACATTTCAAATCTACAGCAATTGTTATCATTTAAATATTGCCTGAGATGTGAACATTGCAGGCATCTACATAGCAAAACCTTTACCTCTGTGATTAATCGTAAACAAATGTACAATTGTACAGCATGCTAAAGTGTACTAAAATCAACATTTCATGACCATATGCTGTTGACTGCACTGCAGCTATGTCAGACTGTAGCACACTACAGACACATTTGAGATGGTATAGTGTCTGCTAGGAACACACTGAAATTTAGACATTAAATATTACATAACTTTAATATATATACTAATACCAACCTGCAATTCAAAGCACAAGAACTATAGAATATTTCACAAACAACTGCATCATTCTCTAATTTACTGCAACATTTTGATTTGATTGATTTGATTTTGAAACTTATATAGCGCTCGAATGCCCAGGGGCGTCTAGGCGCTGCCATGGTGTAACACCCTACTTAACATATAGGTATAATATATTAATATTTGCATAAGGATCAGTTTCACTTATGCAGTTTGCCATCGTCAACCATCCCTAGTTTTTAGGTCTCGCCTGAAGGCTGCACGTGCACGGCAACAGGGATTGTTTACTGTAAGTGGATTGGAGCCTGCCCAATGCTTACCGTTTGTTGACTTTGTTGTCAGTCTTGTGAACTGCCTTTTAATTGGCTAGCACTTCCCAATGTCACTTCCTGTTCAAAAGTTTCGATCAATGACCGAGTAGTCATTGATTTCGTTTTATTAGTGTCCTCCGCTGTCCATCCGCTGCCCACTGGACTTCAGGCACTATTTTATTTATTCTTACCCCATTGTTTCTTCCACTTCCACCCCCTTTGTTTCTTCCCCTCCACCCGACACTTGGCTGTGTTGCTTCATCCATTCCACCCTCACCCTCCCGCTGTCTGTGTTGCCTTCCCCCCACCTGCCATAAGAAAAAGCGCAATGACACAGCCAGCGGTGGCTGTGTCAAAGCACTTTTTTCTAACTTTTCTTATATCCTTGGTCTGTACAACATGGCTTAAAAACGCTGGTAGAGCCAACAGCTCTTGCATAGGTGAGACCTATTGGCTTTGCCAATGCTTGTTTCATGAGTAGGACTTTGGATTCTGAGATTTATACTCTTCTCTTATAAGAATGAACATTTAAGGCCCAGATAAATTGTGGTTAGCCAAAGAGCCAGAGCTTAATGAAAGTGTCATGTGTAAAATGGGCCCAGTGTCAAATTTAGTTATGTGTCAATATTTGTAGCGCTTAGAAAGGGGCTAGCAAAGTCCCATTATTAAGCACGGTTTGAAATAAATAAATTAGCCATGGTTGCGCGTTGGCGCTTGAGGCTACTTGGGAAGGAGGCTTCTGGGACACTCACAGGCATCTTTAATTCAGAATATATAAAGGCATATTGTTCAGGACCCGTATGTCGAGGCTTGCAGTCTGCTACTGTTTTCTACGAAATAAATACATATGGTTGAAACTCTAGACTTGAGGGTTCTGTTTAACCTTGCAGTCAGTCATCGTCTTGCTCCATCGGTTTTTAAAGGCTGGGTCGCCAGCTGTAGAGGTGTTCTAGCAGGAGTTACAATCGAAATGGATGTTTGAGTTTGAAAAATGAAGCAATTTCCTGGCCCGTCAATAAACGGCGCCCTGCGCGCTCCAGAGCCCTATGAGGGCTGTGTTCACATCTGGCCGCGGTAGCCCCCAGACTGGAGTCAAGTGGGGATAGGGGGCAGACGTCATTGTAACAGTGAACAGACCACCTCAGGCATTCCTGGGGGGTGGGGCGGGCATCCGTCAGACCCTGCAGACTCAGGCCTTCACCAAGCCTGCAGCCTCCTTTCCTTCCCTTGGAGCCAAAAACCAGGGGCCAGATGTGACCTTTTTACAGTCACAAACGTCGACCACGCAAAGGATTTTCATGATGTATCGAACCCCAGTTGCGTTTCGGGAACACATTAACGGATCGCAATTTGGGTTTGCGACCTAATACCTATTTGGAGAGGGAGTGTTTAGGCGTTCCTTCCAAACAAGCATTGAAAATGCAACAGGTCTCGCCTTTGATTAAGTTAAAGCCATTTGCTTTGCTGATGGTATTGTATAGCAAAGCAAATGGCGAGACCTTTTGCATTTTTAATGCTTGTTTGTAACGATGCGATAATATCTCCCGGTGATACATTGTCTATAAACCAGTTTCCATGGACAAAAATTATATGGAATTGTGTAACGCAAAATTACAACAAAAAATGCAGATTTCGCCAACACTATTAAACTTCATCCAGACCTATGTGTGAAGTTCACCCTCAATCAAGCTCAGCAACTGTTGATTATGCCACGAGTCCTATGTATGCTCAATTCATATTAATAATGGTATGCCCATCCTTCATTGACCTTCAGTTCCCTTTGATGGAGCCGAACCCCAGTGATGAATCTCAGATGACCCCCTTTCCCTTTCACCTCCTATAGAAGGTTCAGCTACACCTGACCTTCATCCTCCCCGAGGATGAGTCTCACTGATGATGATGATGCTATGCTCCGCCCCCTCCCCTCCCCGCCCACGCCCCTTCATTGGTAAAGATCAGCTCCCAACAATGGAGCCACTGCTGGTTGCACATTGGTGCTTTATTGTAAGCACAAAGAGATGAGCTCATCAGCAGCCAATCGGGTCCTCCCTGAGCGTGTGCTGCAGCCTAGAGCTGTGACGGCAGTGTTAGGTAGGAAGGAAGCCTCCAGGGTAGGAAGACTGCACTTAGGCAGGAGGTGGGGGGAATACTACAGAAGGGACTGTACTGGAGGTGGGGGTATTCAGGACTGTAGGGGGTAAGGGTAGCGGAGAGTGAGTCACGGTAAGGGCACTGTGAGCTGCACGTGGGAGGGGACTATAGGGAAGAGAGCGCTGTAGAGAGGCGGGTGGGACACTGACAGTGTGAGCGCCTCTTTTTCTTTATCTTTCTTTTCTTTATTGAGTTTTATATAGCGCTGGCTAGACCTGAAGGTATCAGAGCGCTTTACATGAGGATTAAACAATGTTACAGCAAAAAAATCAGTTACAGTTACATTCGTTACTAGTGCATTGATGACATAGAAAAATTAAAAACTGATAGAGTAAGGAAGGGAAAAGGGGGAACAGTAGAGGGGATTGGGAGTATATTAGGAAGCAGAAGAAAGGGCATGGGGTGAAGAACAGTAGGGGACAGTAGAGGCAGAGGGGGGGAAAGGATCCTCATGGTGATCATGCCCCTAGATGCGGGGGAGGGAAGGGAACATAACGTGGAGACGAGGAAAAACAGTGTCCGATGTCCGGATGGGTAGGTGCTGGCTGAGAGGGTGAATCCCAGGGCCCGACTCCTCTACAACTACATATGATAGCTCCACCGGGTATCAGCCAAAGGTTAAGCAGGCTCCGCGGTAAGTCCAAACAGTTGAAGATTCAGCCCAGGGGGCAAGGTCATAGTTCCATTGAAAGTAGTGTAGGAGCGAGCTGGAAGTCCATAGGGAGGAGAACAGCAGTGGAGAAAAAATGATGAGACCTATGTCCGAAGTCCGGCTGGGTAGGTGACGGCTCTAGCGGTGAGCCGGAGCCAATCTCCCCTATAGCTGTTGATGCAGCTCCACCGGGAATCGTCCATGGTGCTCGTGCTCTGCCAGAATAGAATGAAGATCATGAAGTGTCCAAAGGTCTCGAGTCGGGAAACGGGAGAATGAAGAGGACAAGGATGGTAGGATAGAATATGGAGCTTGACTGCCATCTCATAGTCAGGCAAGTTAAGTCGGTTGATCCCTGTGATCCTGCGGCTGGGCTTGCCACTAGATCTGTATTTCTTTAACTCTGCTATGCCTTTGAAGGTTAAGGTAGGACCTCCGATCTCAGGGATAGCCAAGGCGGAGACATCAGGGACGGAGAGATCCAGAAACCGGACAAGGTATAAATGAATCTTGAATGCCACCAAATACGAGCGTTATTTCCCGTCAACAGGGGCCCCGCAGGGATCAGAAGGTACCTTCAGTGCTACACTCACCCACACTTGTAGTCCTTCATTCAGGCCCACAGTTCACTGGCAGCATCTTCAGTGCACTATTCTCCAGCGTTTTGAGGCTTATGGAAGTGAGTGAGGGCAGTGGCTCAGCTCGTCCGGCGCGGAGGTGGTGACCCCTGAAACGGAAATAGTGGCTGCCCGGAAGAGATGCTGCTCTCGCCTTCTGCAGGTATGGCTGATCTAACAGTGCTTGATTCCTGGCAGGTCGAGTATGAATCACTGATTTGACCCAGAGTACGCCTCGGTCGTTACGCATATGTCGCAGACACACGCAGAGTACACAAACCTCAACTCATGGTATGCCCTCAGAGCATACAACGATTTAGGCGTTCAGTGCCCAGCGAGTAAAGTCCAAGGACGCAAGGAGAAATACAACGATTTAGGTGTTCTGTGCCCAGTGAGTAAAGTCCAAGGACGCAAGGAGAAATAGAAGCGCTCTGATACCCGATACCTTCGGGTGAAGTTCGCGCTATAAAAAAAACAAGGCAGCTTGACGAAGCTTCTGATAAGAAGGTTGTATGCCATGACAATAGAAAACTATTGGAACAAGATGGCGTCGGACTGTCCACTGTCCGTACGTACACGCACATGCTGTTAGGTTTGGATAAATGGCGAGAGCAGCCATCTTTGTCCATCCCTACGCGTGCATGGAAGGCTTTCAGAGAATCGATTGCAAAAGGCACTCGCATGGCGAGAGGCAGCGCATGCGCTGCTATCGCCAGGCGAGACCTAATAAGGAATCGTAGTGGTCTTTCTTAATGTGACTGGGGGTGAGTGTCTGAAAAGTTGCAGCACTCCGTCCATCATCTCCTTGTGTTTGCTTTGTTCGCTCTAAGTTGGCAGGGTATTCCCAGATGTGGGACCCTTGCTTTCTTTCTCACTGGATTCAAGCTAACCTGGCTGATATGGGGTGTTACCCTGAAACCAGTCCCAGGATGCTTGTTTCCGTTCCAGGAAAGATCTGGCTTGATAGTTTGAGCTAGACTGTTCCCATGAGGAACAGTGTCAAGACTGATTTGTATATGGCTGGGTCTGAACTGAGGTGGCGAAGTGAGAAGAACGATCATGGATTCAACCCAGATCTGTGACTGGGGGTGAGTGTCTGAAAAGTTTCAGCGCTCCGTCCATCATCTCCTTGCGTTTGCTATGTTTTAATGTTTTGCCACTGAAATGTGGTCACACAACATTAATATGTTATAGACACCTCAAAGGAGGTGTTAACCCATTTGCAATCGGGAAGGGGTCCCCAAAGAACCGCTGGATGCTCTTAAACAACAAAAATTACACTTTAAATTTTTTTTGTTTAAACGCATCCCATTTTACTTTAAGGAAAACGGGCTGCACTTGAAAATAAATGCTTTATTTAAAAGCAATCACAGACTTGGTAGTCTGCTGAACTCAGCAGGCCACCATCTATGTGATGGCTGCGATATCTAGTGGGTCTCAATTTGTGATCTACCTCATTAATATTCATGAGTGAGGTCGAATTGCAACCCAATACGAATTGGTAATTTGTAAAATGACCTATTAGTACGTAGGTCGATATGCAAATTACCACACAGGTCGCAAATTGCGACCAGTATTTTGCGACCAGTTGTACATACATCTAGCCCTAGGTCTTTTGCCGTGGTCTATAAGCTTCCACCATACATCAGGTTTTGCAGGCTTGAATATACTGCCGAGCCATCAGGCTTAACTACAGCCTACAGGCCTTGTTCACTCACCAGTACCCACCGGTCAGACTCTATACCAGGGCCAGCAGGACTCGACTTTAGTTTACACCGGGGTCTGAAGTCCAGATTCTGAAGCCTGACTATACTTCAGAGCCTGCAGCCACAAATATAGGCCTGAGTCTCTAGAGTGAAGAGTAGTGAGCTATCCAGTAGGTATTTGGTGTTTCAGCACATGCAATGAAATTCATTTTATTTATTTATATTACTCCGGTCGGCCGTGAGCTGGAGTTTACTACCCCCCACCATGCCCCACCCCCAACCGCCGCACCACCCCGCAGCACTCCCTCCAGGAGCCGCTACTGGCAGTGGGTAATGATTTTGTCATAGATATCCTTTTATTATTGCTTGCATAAAATACAATCCCTCTAATACAGCACAGTAACCAGCATCAAACAGCTGAACTCAAACTTCAAAGCATTGGATTAGAAAGGCATTTTTTTTCCCCTGTCGATCTTTTTTTTATTCTGAGATTTCTAAAAAGAGTGCCTTTGTGTAGTAATATTTTATTAGAGCAGGCCACCCCAACCACTGCATTACATCTTAAATTCTGACTCAGTGTTACTCCAGGCCGAGCACCCTAAACATTCATTGTCTACCAGGATGATTATAGAAACGCATACACCCTGTAGCCCTCATTTTCAATACAATGATTTAATCACTTTATGAATCATAGTCTTTGTATAATATGTGTGTGATGTAAAGGGCTTTGACACCCTAAATTAGGAGTATCAGCGCTGTAAAAAAAGGGGCAGATTTACAAGCCACTTGCGTCACTTTTACACCGTCGTTGCGTCACTTTTGTGACGCAGCGGCAGCGTAAAAGTTGCGGCCCATTTACAAAGTGACGCATCTAGGGAGATGCGTCACGTTGTGAAGCCCTGCGCCACATTAAACCTGCGTCAGGTTTAATGTATGCAGGGTGGGCGTTCTGTCGCAGGAAGCCCCGTAAAAGTGACGCAGTGAAATCTACAAGATTTCACTGAGTAATTTTTACGTCCATGCTGCGTCAAAACCCTGCGCGTGCTCGAAGCAGGCGTAAGGAGTGACACAGCATGTTAGACATAGGGTGCCCCTAAGCATTGCTGGAGTTGCGTCGTGCTTGCGACATGACTCCAGCAATGTGTGACTTTTCTGTCAACAGATGCGTCAGAATTTCTGAAGCATCTCTCAACCCTTGCGCCATGGTGCACCGTATTGTAAATACGGCGCATCCATGGTGACGCGAGGGTATTGCATGTTGGCGCAGGGAAAGTGACGCATCTCTACAGATGCGTCACTTTCTTGTAAATCTGCCCCAAAATCGATAAATATGAGAGAGGGGCCAAGAAGAGATGAGGGGCACCGTTGGTGGTTGTTAGTGAGGGAATACATGGAAAAGAAGGTCATCGTGGGGGTGTCAACAAAGATAACAGCCCAGCCGATTTCGGCGCTAAAGCCATCCCTGGATTGATTAAGTATATATACAAAACAAAGCAAAATTGAACATTTTAAAATGCTCTGTAAATGTGTAGGAATTTGAAAGTGGAGCTAAAAATTCAGTTGATATCCTTAGCTTGACTCGTGGAAACAGCACAGTAGTATGAAGATTAGTGGCCTCAAAGCACTAGCATGCGCTGCGAAAAAGAGAGGATGCACTAATGGCAAAAAAGTACAAGGTGATACAGTGGAACATAGCATATATAGCTTTGCGTTTTGGAAATAAACCCAAATTCTGAAGAGCTCCAACCTACTTATTAAAATTATAATTTCAGTTTTTGTTTGTGAATGAAAGAATAAATATTTCATAATTTCTGTATTTTTTAGGTATGCTTGTTTCTGTAGTTATGTATTTTTTGGAGGTTGACATCCTAGAAATTGATTAGGCAGGGTTCCCCAGCTTCCACTAGTGATTCAGTGGGGGTTCACTAAAGTCAAACGGTTAAGTACCACTGCTCTACAACATTCTGCGACACTCTACTCCACTCTATGAAACTTCACTCTACACCACTCTAGTCCACTCTCCTCTACACCACTCCATTCTACGACACTCCACGGCACTCCACTCTCTGACACTCAACTCTATCCCACTCCACTCTACGACACTCCACACAACTCTACTCCATGCCAGTCCACTCTACAACACTCTACAACAATCTACTCTACAACACTCTATGCCTCTGTATGCAATTTTACACCACTCCACTCTATGACACTCTAATCCACTCTACGGCACTCCACTGTACTCCAATCTATAACACTTCACTTAACTCACTGCTATGCCACTTTATGACACTCCACCCGACGCACCTCTATCCTACATCACTGCACTCTATGACACTCTAATCTATTCCACTCTACTCTACGCCCCTCTGCTCTATGTCCCTCCACTTTACAACACTCTGGCACTCAAGTCTACGACACTTTACTCCACTCCACTCTATGTCTCTCCATTCACTCTACGACACTTCATTCCTCTCAATGGCACTCTACTCAACTCTACGTCACTCTACGACACTCCATGGCACTCTAGGCCACTCTAATCTACAACACTTCACTCCACTCTACGCCCCTCCACTCCATGCCCCTCCACCCTCCACCTCTCTGTGCCACTCTGTGCTCCTCTACTCCACTCTTCAAACACTCTTCTCTACTACAACACTCTACCTCCACTCTACACCCCTCCACTCTATGCCACTCCACTCTACAGCACTCCACTCTCCAACACCCTACTCCACTCTATGCCATTCCAATCACCAATACTCTACTCCACTGTACTCCACTCTACACCACTTCACTCTGTGCCACCACACTCTATGATACTCTATGCCACTCCATTCTACGACACTCTGCAACCCTTTACTCCAATCTACGTTACGCCATTCTACACCACTCGAGTCTGTGCCCCTCCACTCTACATTACTCCACTCTATGACACTCTAATCCACTGGACTCTACTCTACTCTTCTCTTTTCTACACCCCTCTGCTCTACTCCACTCCATGCCACTCTATGCCCCTCCACTTTACAACACTCTGGCACTCAAGTCTACGGCACTCTATGCCTCTCCACTCTATGACACTTTACTCCACTCCACTCTACGTCCCTCCATTCACTCTACGACACTTCACTCCTCTCAATAGCACTCTACTCAACTCTACATCACTCTTCGACACTCCATGGCACTCTACGCCACTCTAATCTACAACACTTTTTTCCACTCCACTCTATGCCCCTCCACTCCATGCTCCTCCACCCTACACCACTCTGCGCAACTCTGTTCTCCTCTACTCCATTCTTCGAACCCTCTTCTCTACTACAACACTCTACCTCCACTCTACACCCCTCCACTCTATGCCACTCCACTCTACATCACTCCACTCTACTCCACTCTATTCCATTCCAGTCTCCAATACTCGACTCCACTGTACTCCACTCTACACCACTTCACTCTGTGCCGCCACACTCTATGATACTCTATGCCACTCCACTCTATGACACTCTATGCCACTCTGCACCACTCCACTCTACAGCACTCCACTCTACACTACTCTACTCCAGTCTACACCACCATACTCCACTCTACTTCACTCTACTGTACTCTACAACACTCCACTCTGCTCCATGACACTCCACTCTACAGCACTCCACTCTACACTATTCTACTCCAGTCTACACCACTCTACTTCACTCTACTGTACTCTACAAAACTCCACTCTGCTCCATGACACTCCACTCTACAGCGCTCACTCTACCACCAGAGTCTAATATGGACTGTATAAAAGAATTGATCACTTTGACGTCAACCTGAGACCCAGGAAAGACTATACAGGGTGAAGAATTCTCATGTGTAAGAAGCATGAACTAGCAACTGTAGCAAGATTTTCATCTAGGATAATACTGAGATTGTGAACTCATTTTGCAGGGTAGTGCACTGAGTTCACAGACGGAGGCCCTATTCGAGCACGGTGAAGAGACATCTGTGAGCAACAACTCGATCTTTGAAGGTTTCAGCTTTAGAAAACCATACAGCTGCGAGACATGAAGAGAGGTGGGCTGAGGAAGGGCACTGCCTTGAAAGATTAAAAATAAACTGAATGTACTCTGCGTACATGTAGCATTTAACACCAAGGGCCCGATTCACAAAGGTACTTACGTGTAGTAAAGTTACAGGTACGTAATCTCCGCACTCGGGCCGAATCTCTGCACAGCGCACTGCTGAGAGTGACCCGTGTGGAGATTCCACCCCGAGTTCTGAGATTCCACCACAAGTGCGGAGACTTTGCACTTGTAACTATACTACATGTAAGTACCTTTGTGAATTAGGCCCCAAGTGAATCAGTAGAGGGGCAAGAGGGAGCATAGAGATATAGCATAAAAGAGTCGAAGTTGCAAAATAGCACTTTGAGGCACACACCTTGAAGCATTCAGTTACAACCCATTTGTGTTCATACAGCTGTATGTCTCGATGTCTGTCCTTGTGTTTGACTCTCTTCCTCAGTTTCTCCGAGGCTCTTCTGAGTAACCGCCTCGCTTCGCTCACATCTGTCATTAATTTGCCTGATTTTTAGTTCACACAAAATTCTCACTTTTCTATCATAGAGGTTCTTGAAATCAGTGCTTAATTTGAGCTGGTGGTTTCTGGTGCTCGGCACCGGCACTTAATTGTCAACACCGGCACTTGTGACAGTATAGCACAAGGTGGCGCTGTCTTGCTAATTTAGAGATGACCACAACAACAGTTAATTTGTAATTCAATATACATTACAAATGGCTATTACCTGCCCCCAAAGCAATTCTTATAGCTTTGGGGGCCTGTAATAGTGTCCCCCTGATGAGAGTGCTGGCACTTATGTTTTTGCAAATTAAGCACTGATTGAATTGCATTTCTTCGGTCTGCTCTCCAACAGCCAGCAGGTTTTGTGGAGGTGATGATTAAAAATGTCGCCAGCTGGCTCCACAGCATCTGCCTCGTGTGCTAAACCCTTGCTGACGTCACATCCGGTGCTTCCGTTGAATATGTTTCGCCTCCACCTTCCTCCAGACCCCTCCAGTTGAGGACCTGGGATCTGACGCAGCGGACTGGAAATCCTTCTTCCCGCCTCACACTGCGGATCTGATGACAGGCTCTATTTCCTGCTCTCTCTATAATTAGAACGTGTCATCGAATCAGGTCTTTTATTATGTTTTCGCCCTATCCATTCTCTATGTTTGCATTGCCCTCTGAGCTCTGGCCTGTCATCACATATGATCCACAGACCTGCACACGCCCTGCGCCGCCTGTAAACGGAACACAGATCAGAAGAATCCTACAGGAGCCCAGCAGGCTCAAAAACAATGGTGAGGCCAAAGCCCAGAGCACCCTCAGGAAACGTCTGTTTCTGGGTCAGCAAACCGTCACATCAACGCAAAGGAAGCAGATGTGATGCTCACCCCAAGTTACCCCATTCATCTTTAAGAAGGGCGTTTCATCCAAAATAGACCGTTACTTAACAAGCATTGACAAAGAAATAGGTCTGGGTTTACTGTACTAACACATGCATCATTACTACATCAGAGCAAAACACAGGATAGGGAGCCAGCAGGAGCACAGAGAGCTCTGGTTGTGAACTAGTCTATCAACCCGTTCAATGCAAGCACTCAAGTGCAGGTGGAAGGACATACTCAAACAATGCAAGCACTCGAGTGGATGTGGAAGGGCATACCCAAACAATGCAAGCCCTCAACTGCTGGTGGAAGGACATACCCAAACAATGCAAGGACTCGAGTGCAGGTGGAAGGACATACCCAAAAAATGCAAGCACTCAAGTGGATGTGGAAGAACATACCCAAACAATGCAAGCACTCAAGTGCAGGTGGAATGACATACCCAAACAATGCAAGCACTCGAGTGCTGGTGGAAGGATGTACCCAAACAATGGAAGCACTCGAGTGCAGGTGGAAGGACGTACCCAAACAATGCAAGCACTCAAGTGTGGGTGGGAGGACATACCCAAACAATGCAAGCACTTGAGTGCGGGTGGAAGGAGATACCCAAACAATGCAAGCACTCGAGTGGATGTGGAAGAACATACCCAAACAATGCAAGCACTCAAGTGCAGGTGGAATGACATATCCAAACAATGCAAGCACTTGAGTGCAGGTGAAAGAACATACCCAAACAATGAAAGCACTCGAGTGGATGTGGAAGGAAATACCCAAACAATGCAAGCACTCAAGTGCAGGTGGAAGGACATACCCAAACAATGCAAGCACTTGAGTGCAGGTGAATGAACATACCCAAACAATGAAAGCACTCGAGTGGATGTGGAAGAACATACCCACACAATGCAAGCACTCGAGTGCGGTGAAAGGACATACCCAAACAATGAAAGCACTCAAGTGGATGCGGAAGGAAATACTCAAACAATGCAAGCACTCAAGTGCAGGTGGAAGGACATACCCAAACAATGCAAGCACTTGAGTGCAGGTGAATGAACATACCCAAACAATGAAAGCACTCGAGTGGATGTGGAAGGGCATACCCAAACAATGCAAGCCCTCAAGTGCAGGTGGAAGGACATACCCAAACAATGCAAGGACTCGAGTGCAGGTGGAAGGACATACCCAAACAATGCAAGCACTCAAGTGGATGTGGAAGAACATACCCAAACAATGCAAGCACTCAAGTGCAGGTGGAATGACATACCCAAACAATGCAAGCACTCAAGTGCTGGTGGAAGGATGTACCCAAACAATGGAAGCACTCGAGTGCAGGTGGAAGGACGTACCCAAACAATGCAAGCACTCAAGTGTGGGTGGGAGGACATACCCAAACAATGCAAGCACTTGAGTGCGGGTGGAAGGAGATACCCAAACAATGCAAGCACTCGAGTGGATGTGGAAGAACATACCCAAACAATGCAAGCACTCAAGTGCAAGTGGAATGACATATCCAAACAATGCAAGCACTTGAGTGCAGGTGAAAGAACATACCCAAACAATGAAAGCACTCGAGTGGATGTGGAAGGAAATACCCAAACAATGCAAGCACTCAAGTGCAGGTGGAAGGACATACCCAAACAATGCAAGCACCTGAGTGCAGGTGAATGAACATACCCAAACAATGAAAGCACTCGAGTGGATGTGGAAGAACATACCCACACAATGCAAGCACTCGAGTGCGGTGAAAGGACATACCCAAACAATGAAAGCACTCAAGTGGATGCGGAAGGAAATACTCAAACAATGCAAGCACTCAAGTGCAGGTGGAAGGACATACCCAAACAATGCAAGCACTTGAGTGCAGGTGAATGAACATACCCAAACAATGAAAGCACTCGAGTGGATGTGGAAGGGCATACCCAAACAATGCAAGCCCTCAAGTGCAGGTGGAAGGACATACCCAAACAATGCAAGGACTCGAGTGCAGGTGGAAGGACATACCCAAACAATGCAAGCACTCAAGTGGATGTGGAAGAACATACCCAAACAATGCAAGCACTCAAGTGCAGGTGGAATGACATACCCAAACAATGCAAGCACTCAAGTGCTGGTGGAAGGATGTACCCAAACAATGGAAGCACTCAAGTGCAGGTGGAAGGACGTACCCAAACAATGCAAGCACTCAAGTGTGGGTGGGAGGACATACCCAAACAATGCAAGCACTTGAGTGCGGGTGGAAGGAGATACCCAAACAATGCAAGCACTCGAGTGGATGTGGAAGAACATACCCAAACAATGCAAGCACTCAAGTGCAGGTGGAATGACATATCCAAACAATGCAAGCACTTGAGTGCAGGTGAAAGAACATACCCAAACAATGAAAGCACTCGAGTGGATGTGGAAGGAAATACCCAAACAATGCAAGCACTCAAGTGCAGGTGGAAGGACATACCCAAACAATGCAAGCACTTGAGTGCAGGTGAATGAACATACCCAAACAATGAAAGCACTCGAGTGGATGTGGAAGAACATACCCACACAATGCAAGCACGCGAGTGCGGTGGAAGGACATACCCAAACAATGAAAGCACTCAAGTGGATGTGGAAGGAAATACCCAAACAATGCAAGCACTCAAGTGCAGGTGGAAGGACATACCCAAACAATGCAAGCACTTGAGTGCAGGTGAATGAACATACCCAAACAATGAAAGCACTCGAGTGGATGTGGAAGAACATACCCACACAATGCAAGCACTTGAGTGCGAGTGCGGTGGAAGAACATACCCACACAATGAAACAATGCAAGCACTTGAGTGGACGTTTAAGCACATATAGTATATATATATATTTTTGCCGGCTTGGGTTTCTGCCGGAAGACGCATCACCTGGCAACGGGACCGATCCCGGAAGGACCCGCATCTTGTTTGTTATATATATATATATATATATATATATATATATAAAAAACAGGTAAGTAATAAGGTCTGAGGGAAATAGCGACCGGCATGGACAAGTCCCCCTTCTGAATCTGTACAAACATAGAAGTCCACGGGTCAGGGAAAACAGAGAAATATCAATGGTATTGAGACTGGAAAACTGTGTGGTATGGCACACCTGGACTATTGTCTAAATGAAGAGTCCTCATAAAGAGGACCTAATCCCATCACCCACCGAAGTGGCATGCTTCATCATATAGGATCTCTTCTTAACCACAACCTGGTGCGGTTAAGGAGGTACAACTCAACTTTTTGAACCATTTTAAGCTGATTGCTTCTCAGTAAATTCACGAGCCATTGAGTAGTGTTAATTTTTCTCCAATTAATTTTTCTTTGGCCATAGAGGACATTCTAGATAACAAGGGTGATTTCCTCACTGTTATCAATTGGTATTTCAATGTTATAGATTGGCATTTAAGACACAACAACATCTCTTTGCCGTGACGCCCCTGTCTCACGTCTACATTGATTTATGTTAGTCGTGTCACTGTTGTGGGTGTAAGACTTCAGCTATACGCTGGTTTTTCTGCCTCTCCTCCGAGTAACTACCCAAGAGACCTGTTGTTTACCATATTAGTAACACGCATTTTGGGTACATTGATGCTGCAATCTGGTACCCTTAGTATACAAGTTTCTTTTACTTTCCACAGAGCGTTGCCTCACGCCCTGAGTTGTGACCAGGAGCGTTAGGTGATATTCCCAATTTGATACGGGTAAGACTAGCCAAGTGTGGACTGTCTTATATTGTTTTTTGATGGTTGTTAAATTGTGTGGTTCACACATTCTGATTGAGAATAATCATTATGTATCTTCTCTCCTGTCTTGTCTTTTTCCAACAGGAATCAATCCACCATTCCTGTAGTGTCTTAAGTAAATGAGACAACACACAGGTACACAGTTGGTTGTATCGTTCCACTGTTATGCAAATCCTTCTTTGGTTATTCCTGGTTACTTTCACATATTAGTGAATGAGTCACTTTAATTTGCTGCAGTAGTTTATCTATGGTCCTGAAGAAAGCCACGAATACAGTCTTTTGATCTCTGTTGGCTGAAACATGTAGACCTTTGTTTGATTCACTTTATGTGCGTTCGCAAATTTGTTCAGATCGCGCTTCTACTGTTATTTTAATGTTAACACTTGGAGATTTCTATTAAATCATGCTTCCTCCTCGTAGTCAATTTTAACATCACCTTTAATTCACACTGCAACACTAATTTTTCACCACACTAGGCCAGCTTCATCGATCTTTAGGAGATCTAGTCCTCCCTATATAGTTGAAAACATCAGCAAGCTCCTTCCTTTGACAAGTGCTGGGAGTTGTAGCTCCTTAATCGCACCAGATTGTGGTTAAGAGGAGATCCCATATGATGAAGCATGCCACTTCGGTGGGTGATGGGATTAGGTCCTCTTTATGAGGACTCTTCATTTAGACAGTAGTCCAGGTGTGCCATACCACACAGTTTTCCACAGTCTCAATACCATTGATATTTCTCTGTTTTCCCTGACCCGTGGACTTCTATGTTTGTACACGTTTAAGTACATACCCAAACAGCCAACAGCATTAGGTGAAATATGAATAATCCACTGGTCTGAGCACAAATAACTGTAATGATTTGTTTTATCTTCTGCTGTAGCTGTCTGATCTTTAACAGTGATCCTGCCATGGAATTATATGATCCGTAGAATGTTCTACCTCTAGAATGTTTCCACTTATACATAGACTCTGCTCTGACCTGTCCTGAGGAGTGCAGACTTGTTCTCCACACTATTACAGTACATCTTGATTTGACTCAGTTTGGCGGATCAGTATTGAGGGACTAAAATCAGAATGTAAGTGCGGAGTCTGCAATACTCAAAGTGGATTATCCTTTCCCTGGGATGTTGGTCAAACAAGATTTACAGTTAAAGGGGTAATTCATTGGAGCAGAAACAGACGGATCACCAATTATGCCTTTCATGCATCAGCGAAGGGTGTTTTTAGAATAATGTGCTATCCAGGAACCTGTAATACTTTGTGCTTGAATACACCTGCACTGTGAATACAGCTTTATTCTTCCCATTGACTGTTTATTCCTATGAAAACAACAAGCATTTGCAATGCAATAGGTGTCACATTTGTGAAAGCTAGAGCTATTGGTGTTGCAAAAGATACATATGTATCAAGCCCTTTTCCCGTTGGCAAACTGCCCGATTCTCAGAATAGGCCCGTTTGCGAATGGGAAAAGGCCTTTTGGGATGTATCATCCCAAAAGGGCATCGCAAATTAGAGAATCGCCAAATTTGCGATTCTCTATTTTGCGATTTGCATTTAAGGAATCTCAAATTACGATTCCTTAAATGCAATGTATGAAGCACAGAAAAAGTGTGAATTGGCCGTAAGGAATCGCAAATTACCACCAACTTCAAGTTGGTGGTAATATGTGATTTCTTTGAAAAATTTACTTTTTTGCATTTTTCAAAGTGCCATGTGACGCACATACATGTGCACACATACATATTTCAGGGGTGCAACAGGGTGTCCTTTTGACACCCTGGCACCCTTGAAATTGCATTCTCATTTTGCGATTCTCAAATTGCGAATCGCAAATTGAGAATGCCTCCTAGCCCATAGGAATAAATGGTAAGGTATTCCTTAATTGCGATTAGCAATTTGCTAATCGCAATTAAGGTATGCCAATGAATCGCAAAACATTTGCGAATTTGTTATTACATCCCGTTTTGCGATTCTCAAATAGAGATTCCCTAAAAATCGCTATTTGAGAATCGCTTTAACAAAATTTGATACATATGCCCAATGTGTTTTAGTTGTTTTCTTATGTACAGTGGACTCATTATTTAACCTATCTAAAGAGATAGGAAGGAAATGGATAGAGAGGAAAAAATGGAAAGCAGAGGTGGTACGAGTAGTGCTTGCACTGCTGCCATTGCGGCTGTGCCGTATTAATCCTGGATGTGTCCCATTGCCAGCACTGCGTAAATGAAGCAAGTCGTTTTCCCACAATTACACCATTTGGAAACACGGGTGTGTCAATTGCCCAGTTTGCCTGGTTCAAGAGTTGCCAATCAAACCACTCAGCAGTCACCTCTAACCAGGGCTTTAAATGGGCTGGGTCCTGCTGGAGCTTAGCACCGGCAGTTCTAAAAAGCAGGTGCTGAGACGGGTCGATATCGGGCTGTCCATTTTTGCCCTCACCCTAGATGAAAAAAATAAAACCTTAACCCTACAGCAATACCCCCCCTTTACTGCCTTTGATGTAGCTTCAAAGAGACTCGTTATAGCAACGCCCGACAGGTATCTTGCTGCTTCTGTCAATATATATATATATATATATAAGCACTCTTCTTCCTCGTGTTTCCCACAACCGGAGCAGAAAGAGCACGGACCACAGGATTCTTGTTTAGTACCCGTTTGTTTTATTCAGGATACTCTCACAGACAAACGGCAGCATCTATATATATATATATATATACATATATATTACCTACTGGCGGTCACCAGTAGGTAGTTATAGTTAGGACCACGTTTCCATAGGAAATCCGCAACATTCTATTTTGAATAACTTTGGCGCCGGTCGACGAATCCTCGCGAATTTTTCAAAATAGGTGGGGCGCTACGCTCCGCTCCTACCCTGAAAGTCTCGGGGGGATTCGTGAAGCGGGGGATGAGATAAAAGGGGGGTCCCAAAACGCGTTTTTCCCATGCATTTTTCCATAGGACCTTTAGACACAGCTACAGCCCGAACGGCTGAACAGAATTACTTGAAATTTGGCAGAGAGGTAGTCCTCAGGTCAAGGAAGTGCCTTTTGTAGGTTTGGTGTAAATCTGTTCAGTAGATTCTGAGAAAATAGCCTTTAAATTAATATATATATCTGAGCCAGCGTACGGTGCCCTTACGGTGCGCTTACCGTACGCGTACGGTGGCGTGCGCGAGCGCGATTTTGATTGGCTCTTAGCTCTTAGTAAACATTCGAATCGGTCGAAACCAGGAAGCGGCGGCCGCCATTTTCTCTCTCGCTCCCTGAGTTGGGCAGCAAAAACGAACCCCAAAAATGTGTAAAGAGGCAGTTTCATGAGATCCTAACCACCCAGCATTGATACAGGGGTCCCCAAACCACCCCCAAGCCCCAAATTTTTTTTTTATTTTTTTTCGGAAAATCGCCGATTACGCTTACCATACGCGTACGGTAAAAATTTATTAAAAAAAAATTATCCACATTCTCCCCACCCCGTGTGCAAATGGTGCCCGAAGGGCACCATATGTGCATGGCATATTACAGCTATGAATTTAACAAAGAAAACATTTCACAAAGATGCGCATAATATGTCCCCCATGTGCGCACGGTGCGCGAAGCGCATCGTGCGTACATGGCCCATCCCGCTTAACGTGGGCACGCGGTGCGCGCAGCGCACCGCGTGACCACCGTGCGTGCACGGCACTAACTGCATAAAGTGGGCGCGCGGTGCGCGAAGCGCACCGTGCACGCATGGAATGAACTGCGTTAACTGGGCGCGCATGCCACGAATGGCGTAAAGTAACTTAGCATTTAAAAAAACGTACAAATTCACTGAAAAAACCATAGGTTTCACACACGTTATAGTTAGGAATTAGCATTAAAAAAACCTTGCAAATTCACTGAAAAAACCATAGGTTTCACACATGTTATAGTTAGCTGTACATTTCACTCGTAAAAAAAACAATGAAATTCCCGCGTTATAGTTAGTGCAGGCAACTATAACTCACGCGACCGCAATCTTCTGCTGATGACATATGTGTCTTTATGAAAAAAAAATATTTGTAATATATGTATAGCTAAAATTTAATGGAAGAAGACATGGGCAAATAAGTGTCGAAATACAGTATTAGCATCAGCAGAGGATTGCGGTCGCGTGAGTTATAGTTGCCTGCACTAACTATAACGCGGGAATTTCATTGGTTTTTTACGAGTGAAATGTACAGCTAACTATAACATGTGTGAAACCTATGGTTTTTTCAGTGAATATAGATATATATATATATATATATATATATATATATATATATATATATATATAGCCACATCCTTAATTACATTGGCCACGCCCCTTTGAGAGATTTTTTTCATCCCTCTTAAAGCCCTGCCTCTAACACTGTTCAGTGTTGCGTACATTCTAAAATGCTCATGCCCAAGTTTTATTTTTCTTAACATAAAGTGGAACCAGACTCGCATCATTTGCGTCAAAATAATGTATCATTGGCCTTCGGGGGTTACATAGCCATCAAAATAAATGCACTTTGAAAGAACAACATTTTTGTTTTTAAATGTACCTAGTGAGAAAGAAATGACCCTTCTAGTGTGTCACCAAAGAGCCGCGATGAGACATGCGTTTCAGCATAGAAACAAGTATTTGCAATGCGACCATAGCAAGGAGGCAACAGATGGGTATAGCTGGCCAGGTAAAACAATCGAGCAGCATGTTGGGGGAAGGGAACAATGGGGCAGATTTATAAGCCCCTTGCACCTCCTTGCGCAGTCAATGCATCACTTTTTTTGACGCAACGACGGTGCAAACAATGCGGCCAATTTACAACGTGACGCATTAGGGAGATGCGTCATCTTGATGCGTCCCATTATACCTGCGTCAGGTAAAATTTATTCAGGGTGGGCGTTCCCACGCAAAAAGCCATGTAGAACTGACGCAGTGAAATTTACAACATTTCACTGCATCACTCTACGCCTTCACTGCATCAAAATCCCTACACCTGCTCAGACCAGGCGTAAGGAATGACACAGGTCTCTTTGAATTGGATTCACCTATCTGTTGTGGCGCATTGCTGCAGTTGCGTCACTTTCATGAGCAACTCCAGCAATGTGTCACTTTTGGACCAACAGATGCGTCAGAATTTCTGACGCATCTGTTAATCCTTGCGCCATGAAGCACTGTTCTGTAAATACAGCGCACCCATGGTGGCAAAAGGACATTTGGCGCTGACGCAAGGAACGTGACACATCTATGCGGATGCGTCAGTTCCTTGTAAATCTACCCCAATGTATGTAAGCAGGCGCTGTGCTGAAACTAAAGTGCGGGCCTGTGTGTATGTGTTTGTGCAAGGGGTCGGGGGGCAGGGGCGTAACATAGGCACCCGCAGCCCCCACGGTGCTGGGGTGCCCCAAGCTCCAGGGGGCCCCCTCAACACAGCACTCTTACCAGAGAGCTCTTGATTGAGCTCGGAGGGGGCCCTTGATTGAGCTCGGAGGGGGGCCCCTTCACGTTCCTTGCAGGGTGGCCCCCTCAATTTTCGTTACGCCAGTGGCGGGGGGAGGCGGTGAGGATTGTTTTAAGGGTGAGGAGCGTGGTGTGTTGTGGGGAGCGTGCATAGTGTCTCTTTGTACAGTAAGCATGCTATGGTGCACAACTCTTCAGTACAGGTGCTAAACAGTGCAAACTCCTCACAGGTAATGCATCGCAGGAAGGTTAGACTGGCCCTCAATCTAAGCAGGCACAGTGAGCTGGCAGAGCTCTGTCCCTCCTCCCTACCCTCAGGATCCACCACTTGGGCATTGTGTTTTTCCTCCCTTACGCCTCCATTTCTAAATCTTTACGCTCGGCTTGGATCGCACGAAGTAAAGCTCTGAGCATGGGTTCCAGGAGCCTACTCCCACAATAATTCTATAAAGAATTATTTATAATGTATGATTTTATTTGATAGATGTAGGGACTGTTGTGCTTTTCATACTGTTCTTGACTAATCCCCTAAAAAGCCAAAGCCTCTTATCTCGCTTATGAGGAGCAGCAATGTTAGTCCTTCTGTCTATAAATGATGTATTAGGTTATATGATTGTCTGTTCTCATGAGACCAATAAGATGCATCTTTCCTCTCCTTCAGAATCTATTTGTATATCAGTACTCAACCCTCTATTATAATCTCAACTTGGACATTTTTCTTTCAACCTTTGGTGGTTTGGTACGACACAGATAACTTTTTTTACTAATTTAGGGGCATATCATCAACGAGGAGATAAAAAATTATCGCCGCTTTTGCGTCCCTTTTCGGCCGAAAAGCGGCGATAATTTTATCACCAAATCAGCAAGGTCACGCTATCGCGTGAAACCTTGCATTAGCGCCTGAATTCTGAACGCACAGCTTTGCATCTCTAATGAGATGCAAAGTGGGCGTCCCTGCCCTGACATGACTGGAGAAATGTCGCTAAGCGGCATTTCTCCTATCATCAAGCCCCACGCTAAGAAGCATAGCAGCAAGAAAAGTAGCGATAACCCCTGTTATCGCTACTTTCCTTATGCCTGTTTCAAGACTGACGTAGCCATGATATCCTATGGAAGGTGGATATCATGGCTAAGTTTGTGGGGCCCTATCATCAAGCTAACGCCAAACTTTGTGAGATTATCGCTGGATTTCCAGCGATAATCTCACGTTTGGCAGTTCGCACTAGGATTTTTATTGCTTTTGAGATAAGTGTTGCTAATAGCACGCTATCTCAGCGATAAAAATCCACGTTAGCCGGCGATAATTATCGTAGCGCTAAGTGCGCTTAGCGATAATTATCGCCGGTTGTTGCTGATATGCCCCTTATTCTATCGTATGGTGAGAGCAATGTTACTTTAGTGGCATGTTAGAGCTTGACAACTGCATTCTTGATTCTTTTTAGTCGTAACTCTAGCGGACACTTTATTTTGATCTGACGGCATATGAGATGTATTAATACATGCAGACTAGACAATTGCAGCTGATTTTCTAGGTGATACTAATTTTTCTTGAATATGGTACTTTGGTTTTAATATGGACTTTGAGCCTTAACTCGAAGAGGACAACATTGGTCCACAATAAATGTGGAATATATTGGTTGTAACCTTTACTGGGTTATATCCGTCTCTGTGGGATACCTTGAAGATTGCGAGTACAATAATAGGCAGGTATGTTTTATCGATTGACTTTTTTCTAATCCCTGGTTTGGGCTATTTTTTCGTAGGATTACTGTATTATTATACAATCTCTTACGTTACGTTTAGCCCATCCAATATGGCGCTCTTTGTGGGGGTTATAGGCTGCGTGCGAGGGATGGTTACTTTTTCAATCCCACCGTCTTTTTTGTCATTGTGGCTTTTCGGCATAAATAATAAATCCAAGATGGCGCAGACGCGACACGCCACTGGATACACGAGGAGTACTTTCCGCTTTTCGAATGAATGAATAAGGTAATGGCCTGCTGTATACCTTGTTTAGGACTTGGGATGTATGTAATGTATGTAGAATACTTGACATGGAAGGAATTTTATAATATACTTTAGGCTCTATGAGCGGGCTAACGTAATGCTTATACTCGCGTCCTTTTTGGTTGACTATTGCCTGAGATCTCAGTACTGCCTAGCTTAATAGAAATCTATTATATTTAGTTATTGTATGTCGTATGTGACGTAACTAACTTACAGGGGACAACACCTGCAAACAATACATTTATTAGCATGTATACACTTAAAACTATTGAGTGAATTGGGCTAAAGCCAGTTTGGTTTTAATATGAATTTGAATTTGATATAATGTTATAATGGATGTAGCAGATAGTTATGGCCGCCTGAAAATGTAACTGACGGGTTATATTAGTTATCATGGTATACGCACCAGCTGATGACCATTTTTTTAAAATGTTGCATGTGATCTCTTTTGGATATTGGATGCGAGTTTTAATGCACGGAAAATGCATTATTGTTGTTGTGTTCCTCTTAGGATATGCGGTCTACTCTGACAATACAGTTTGATGACTTACGACAATCACGATTATATTAGCTGCATATAATGGTTTTACGTGGTGAGTTTTTTTATATCATAGCGTGTCTTATGGTGTGCACAAATAGGTGGGGCATTTTGTGGTCTATTTTCATACTTATTTACCTTCTCACAATAATAATGCTGTACCTATCACAAGGTGAGATACCTTTGAAAGTATACACGCACTAATTGGTGAACTTTTTATTTTTTCTTCTTTCGTCTCTTTAGCCTTGACTGTAAGAGATATGCTTTACTCTTTTATTATATCGGACAACCCAATTGAGGCCGCTTCATAATGTTTGTGCACCTAGAGCTGCAAGCTACTTGGTGTAGCACCTTTTGTAATACATTACAAGAGCTTTGCTACACATGTTGTAATATAGCTGCTCTGCTTTTCTTCTAGCCCTGATAAAGTCTATGATTTAAAGCCATATAGACAAAACACGTGTTGGCATGTTCTGTGGCTACGTCTGTTGCATTGAAGATTGAAGTATGGATGTACACTGATCAAGATTTGGAATAAAGCAAAGAAGAACCCATCAAAGACTGTCATTTGGATTTATATATGCTTGATTTAAGTGTTTGTTGCTCATGATTATATATAGTATGACAAGTATGGTTGACCACTTTTCACTTGGCATACCATAGCATTGTCCGCTCGGACTGTAAATTGCTCAGTTTGAAAAACAAAATGGCCGACTTCAAGGTCTCCCATATTAATTGGAACTTGTAGTTGCACTGTAACAATGTCACTTTCCAAGACGAAATTTAAGAAAATAATAATTTGTACTTGATTAAGAAGTAGGCTTTCATTGGAATGATTATCGCCCTACTCAGTGAGTTCGACGCTCGAGACTAACATATGCTGTGACTTGCGGTCCACAAGGGCAAACTCAGGTAAAAGCCACCCCGGCCTCCCAACGTAGCATTAAAGTGGGTGATAGGGACATATTTACAAAACTGGGGTAATGAAGTGCAATTTACAAAATAAGTTATTCCTTGTGATGAAAAAATCCACAATTCTAGCCACTTTCAGTTGAATTTGTGTAAATCAATTCATTACGTTGGGTGGAGGCCCCATAAATCACGCGGGAGGGGGCAAGGAAGAGGTAAATCATCGTTTGCACTTCTCATGCATGGTGGGGCAGACTTACAAGAAAGTGACGCACCTGTACAGATGCTTCACTTTCCCAGCATCAACCTGAGAAACCTTTGCACCACCATAGATGCACTGTATTTACAATACGGCGAACCATGGCGCAAGGATTGACAGATGCGTCAGAAATTCTGACGCATCTGTTGGGGAAAGAGTCACACATTGCTGGAGTCATGTCGCCAGCACGACGCAACTCCAGCAATGCATTATGAGGCCTATTCCCACTACACTGTGTCACTCCTTACGCCTGCTTCGAGCAGGCGTAAGGTTTTGAAGCAGTGGCATCCTAGAAGTGACGCAGTGAAATCTTGTAGATTTCACTGCGTCACTTTTACGAGGCTTTCCTGCGTGGGAATGCCCACCCTGCATACATTACACCTGACGCAGGTATAACGTGACTCAGGGCTTTACAACGTGACGCATCTCCCTAGATACGCCACGTTGCAAACTGGCCGCATTTTTTACTCTACCGATGCATCATGAAAGCGATGCAACGGCGCAAAAGTGTTGCAAGGGGCTTGTAAATCTGCCCCGGTATCTTTACGGTATTCTTTATAGTGCAAAAGTGGCGGGAACTATATTTGGAACTTTTTTGTATTTTTTACTTTCTACACCCTGCAGGAAGCCTTTAAATTCAGCCCGGATTCCGTTGCAGCTGGCACAGCTCACAGGCTGTACCTCAGAACGTTTTTATTCTGTATGGACTTTAATCTGCCAGTTCTTTCAAGAATGAATCCAGAGACACTGTTCGAGGTATGGTCACGATTATAAACTAAGTACAAATGCTGTACCATCTCCACTCCGGGTTGCTCACACGTGCACTTCCGGTTTCATCATGTGCCTTACGGTTGTGGTGTTCCGTGTTAATGTTGTTGTAATTCCGTGTAAAACTGGATGTATTATGGAATTAAGGAGGTTATTCGTGCCTCCTAGTTTTCTTTGTCCTCGGTGACGCATCTCAGATACCTACGTGCCTGCGTGTGTTGTGCACATGTGTGCAGAGCTGTTGACACAATGTCACATTGTGAGCTATGCTCCGCGCCCTCCCCTTCTGTGAAAACATTGGGCCTAACAAGACCCTGCCAGGTCTGCTTCGGCTGCGTGTGGTCCCTCCTGGAGCTGGGGTCGAGGGCTGTCACGGGTGGGCCGTGAGTCTCCTCCAGGTGCCCCAGGACAGAGTCACCTTACGCACGTGCGTCCTCCACAGCTGGGGGGGAGCTGATGACAGCTCCCGCCGGCAGGAGCGCGGGAAGGCTTGTAAACACAAGATGGTGGGTCGTGCCCCGCAGAGGCAGAAGGGTGTTGAAATGTCCCCCACAGAGGCCTATAGCATTCACACTGAGCCGCCAGCCCTCGTCACATATTAGAACAGCTCTAAGAGGCAGTTTGTCCGCACTGACTGTCATTGAACCATGGCCCATATTCTCAAGGAGCTATCGCTGAGTTATCGGCACCTTAACGCAGCCAAATTTGCGATAAACTTACCACCCCATTCACAAGCTGGTGCTAACAGCCTATAACGCCAGTTTTCCTGCGATAGCATCCTCAAAAAACATCGCCACAGAAGACCCCGGCAACTATCGCTAATGAGATGCAGAGTAGGCGTTCCCGAGCAAAAGCCGCGACAACACCACTCCACAACATTCACAACGACCAGCCACATCGGCTAAGGCGCGTTAGCACCAGGAAACTAACAGCTGCTCTGACCTGGTGTAAAGTCGGACGGCAGCCTGCACCACAAAAGCAAGCCCAGCCCCGAGCCACACCTGAAGAACAACAGATGCCATGGAGCCACTGAACATGCGTGCCGGACACCCAAGAGGGCCACAACACCCACCGCCACCACCCCCAGGAGCCAACCCCCAAAAGGCACCCCCCCCCCCCGGACCACCACAGTGGTGGCGCAGACAAAGACAGTGGACCCCAGGAAACGCACCACCCTCACAGACCCAACACCTGACAATGTCATTGCCCACTATAGGCCCAAAAGGACAACCATCCTACGCATCCTGACCATCATCGCCCAACAGGCTGACGGCACAAACACAGCAGACAACCAACATCCCTCCGCAGTCAAAGCTGCTGGCTGTGCTGCACCTGTTGGCCTCTGGCACCCCCAACCAACACGTGCCAGAGTCGGAGGAGTCTTACAGCCAGCCACATCCAAGTCCCTCACACCTGTCCTGGACATCACCATCAGCCTGGTACCCCAGTCCCTATACATCCAACACAATGCGCATGATCCTCTGGAGACCAAGCAAGGACCATACGCCATAGCTGGATGCACGCACGTGTTGGGGGCAATCCACAGCACACATGTCATACCTGTGCCCCCTGGTGACACAGCACACTATCACCGCAACAGAAAGCACACGTCTCACATCAATGTGCAGGCAACATACGAACACCGTGGAAACTCCACCAATGTCGTCGCCAACTATCCCAGCCAGTGTACATGATTCCATCATCCTTCGACAATCCAACTTCAACCGGCGCTCCCAGGATGGCACAAAGGGAAATGCACAGCCCCTTGGCAAGACCCAAATGAACACCCCACACACCTCAACTGCACAACCATGCAACTCACAACTCTGGCAATGCACATGTCACAAAATCACATTCAAAATCCAAAACAACATGCCCACCCACGAGACACGACAGAACAACTTACTATGGTAACATGGGCAAGCCATGAACATGAGCCATCAACAGCATTGCACCTCAGCCACACAATAGCAGAATGAGGGGAGAGGTGGGAACCAGGCATGTGTGAAAGAGGCAGGAGAACCATGATTGGGAAAGCACACAATGCCAAGAGTGGCGGAGATGTGCTGGACAGACCGCAGTATGCAGAACACACCCATATACATGGCGACATACAACCCCGGAGTATGGAGTATAGTGGACAGTGGACGCAACCATGTCACCCCAGCCAGTGGGGGAGTTCGCGGAAATGTTGCCTGTTACGTCCCCCCCCCGTAAGCGTGAGCGGAGTGGGATGGCCCGGCGTACACCAGACCAGCGTAGGGTTGTGAATAAAAAGCATGTAGCCCTGGACGTGGTCCTCTTCCGGAATGTCTATCGTCTCTGCCAGGGTGGCGCATCTCACCCCGCCACGAGGCTGATGCCGTCCTCGTGAGCGGATTAGCCTGCGATCCTGTGTGCCTGCTGTACCCTGGCCCCCTGGACCCCAAACCCGTCAGGCTCTCCCCTGCACTGCCAGGCCACACTGATCACCTGCCGACACCGGCATGTTGCAAGGAGAGCCCACCACGTGCCGGCGCAACCTCTAAGCCCGAGGCCTGCAACCTTGGCAGCCTCTGCAGACCACCACGGCCTCCACTACACAGGCCCGCTTTAGTCCTTTCTCGTTGACGCACTCTACTGCTGTCTCCGACCTACACTACGGTCAAGTAGGTCACACATTTGGAACTGAGTCTCGATTACACGATGGCAGAGTACATATGTCCATTGCAGATTTTACATCAGTGTACTCCCTTCAACGTGGTGCCACCAACTCTGTGCATGGCATGCTCGCAACACATGTCTGTTATCCCCTGCAGACTACTGCTTCCGGCCTACACTACAGACAAGTAGGTCACACATTTGGAACTGAGTCTTGATCATACATTGTCCGTGTACGCACAACAATGAAGATTCTACTTCACTGTACTCCCTACGATCAGGTGGCAGCAACCATGTGCATAGCATCCAAATGACACATGGCTGTGGGCCCTTGCTGACCGCTGCCTCCGGCCCACGCTGCAGGTGAGTAGGTCACACATTTGGGACTTAGTCTTGATCATACATCATCTGAGTACGCACATTAATGAAGAGTTTATTTCACTGTACTCCCTTCGATGTGGTGACACGAAGTATGTGCCTAATGCAAAAACAAGTTGATGGACAGAATGCAGAACAATGTCATACATTTACCCCAGTACCTAGATCTGGGCCCAAATCCATCGTTTTTTTGCTCACCATGCCGTTCCAGTTAGAACCCAGCCATATGTATATCAGTCTTGACCCTGTGCCTCTTGGAAACAGTCCAGCTCGAACTGCCAAGCCAGGTCCTCCCTGGACTGGAAACAAGCATCCTAGGACCGGTTTCGGGGTTTCACCCCTCTTCAGCCAGGATAGCTTGATTCCAGTGGCATAGAGAGCACGGGACCCACGTCTGGGCATACCCTTCCCACTCGGAGTGACAAATGCAAAAACAACAGTTGATGGACAGAATGCAGAACAATGTCATACATTCACCCCAGTACAGAGATCTGGGCCTTAATCCATCGTTTTTTTGCTCACCATGCTGTTCCCGTTTGACTAGCCATATGCAAATCAGTCTTGACCCTGTGCCTCATGGGAACAGTCTAGCCCGAACTGCCAAGCCAGGTCCTCCCTGGACTGGAAACAAGCATCCTAGGACCGGTTTTCAGTGTTTCACCCCTCTTCAGCCAAGATAGCTTGATTCCAGTGGCATGAAGAGCAAGGAACCCACGTCTGGGCATACCCTTTCCAGTCAAGGTAGGACCTGGCTTGGCAGTTCGGGCTGGACTGTTCCCATGAGGCACAGGGTAAAGACTGATTTGCATATGGCTGGGTTCAAACCGGAACGGCATGGTGAGCAAAAAAAGATGGATTTTGGCCCAGATCTCTGTACTGGGGTGAATGTACGACATTGTTCATTTGGACTACTAGACGGATGTAAGTTCGTACGCGTACTATGCCATTGCACAGTTTCCTGCTCTGTCAGATGTAGTAGGCATGTCTCTGTGCGTGTGCGGAGCCAGTTGTGTCCTCTGTTCTGCAGTGTCGTCAATGTGGGTGTGCTGTTCTTGCTATGTGTGTGTGCTGCAGTGTGCCAAGGGGATCAGGGACAATTGTGGGTGTGCAGTGTGTTACTCCTCATTGGGCATGTGTGCCATTGTGCCCATCTCCCCCTGTCCCGCCAGTCCCTGGTCGTTACTCACCCTGTTGATGTTGTGTACAGTCCTCTCGGGCTGTGTCCGTACTCCCTACTCCTTGCACCATCTCCACACTGATGACTGTGGCCTAGCTTTCCTCCAGCTCCTCCTGTGGCAAAGGACTGCCACCTCCTGTCGCCGTTGCAGCCTTCCTGTTTGCGGTGGGTTTGTGCTTGATTTAGGTTGTCATATCATGCCAGTGCCTCTTGGCCTCCTCAGTTGGCCTCCTCGGCACTCTGACTGCATTCCAGGTGGTCTACTTGTGGGTCAGTTGATGGTAGTGTTCTGTCACCTCCGTGACGCTGATCTGGTTTTGCTGCGGACTGCACCCCGTCTTCCTCTCCCTCCTTTCACTGGCCTTCCCCAGGGTGCATCCATGGTGCTGAGCACTATGGATTGTTTCTGGTGTGTTTTTCTTGTTCTGCTTTTATAGTGCATTTTCCCACCAGACTCGTGGGATTTGCAGGCCTGTAGCTGGTTTTCGCTGCTTTTTGTATCGCGATTGGCCTCATCACAGCTTTTTTTGCATTCGCGTTTCGCATTTTTGCGGCGTGGTGTTGATTTTAACGCACCCATTTGGCGCGTTATCTGGTGACTATCGCATGGTACCGCCGTGTTGTGAATGCCTGGTTAACACAGCGTACATTTCCAGCGATAGACTGCAATGTTGTGGGTTGCGTTAAGTTACTTTTGCGATGATTATCACACGTTCTTGATAATATACCCCCATGTGTGTATGTCAGAACCGTATCTCATGTGAAATAAAAAGAGGATGAACGACAGGGGGATGGATAGAACTCGGATATAAGTAATAACAAGCATTTGCAATGCAATAGGTCTTGCATTTGCGAGGCTTTGAGCTACTGGCATTGTAAATGACAACCCTTTATCTATGTGTGGGTCCCGTTCTCTCGCTGGGCCGGCCAATTAATGTGTGCATACTGAGCGGAGGCAGGGGTCCTGTGCAGAAGTGGCCTCACTTGTTTTCGGGTGTTTATAAAACTTAGCCGAAGCAGTGTTTTTGCGGAAAGGAAATATGCAAGTGTGGGACATTTTTTTTTTTTTAGCGTGCCCGGGCCGATTTCTATACTCAATTCAACCCTGTACAGACCCCCGTGGGCTTTTATGCTGCCAAGCTAGAGCTAAGAAACCTCACAAGTTTGTCAATAAACACAAATTAGTAACTGGGATATTTTTCGATACAGACGATCTAAGAAGTTGATGTTTTCCCAACCCTTCCGTTCTCATAAATAACAAAACTGACGTCCATTGTTTAATCAAATATTGCTCACCACTACTGTGACAGGATATTTAGTGTATAGAAAGGTTTTAAACATGTTAGCAGTGTAAACACTGTTCTGGCAGTGTGAATCATGTCACTGGCAGGCGTTGCCAGTACAGATCAAGCTTTTATATCAATTCAATGCAAGATTGTCTACATCCATTTTCTGAGAACAGTTGCCACTTTGATAGGGAAGTTCCACAGTAAACGCAGAGGTTTCTTAACTCTACCACGTGGCCCATTTTTCACATCTTAACGAGCATATTATCAAGAAACGGCATTAACATTATCCCCGCTTTAGCGGCAGAAAACTGCGGCTAAAGCGGCGATAACGGGCTTGATAATATGCCCTTGAGAATTCCCATGGAAGCCCATGTTCTGGTGTCAACATGGGCTTCTATGGGAATATTATCAAGCCCATTATCGCCGCTTTAGCGGCAGTTTTCTGCCGCTAAAGCGGCGATAATTTTAACACCGTGCTTGATAATATGCCCCAACATTCTTCTACCAGCCGACGCACTTCTTCACTTCAGTAAGATGTACAGACGTTTATCTGCTTATACTAAGGGTTTGTTCAATTATGCAGCAAGAGAAGGCAGACTTCATGGCCTAACGAGGCACATTCTGAGGTAGTATTATTTCGCCATTTTAACATATGAATACTGTCTGTGTAGAGGCTTTACCTCATTGATGCCTGAATATAGCAATGAGCAACTGAAAGGTGGCGAGTTAACCCTTACAGGTGCCCGCTTTGCACGGAACGAGGTTTGGTGCTTTTGAAAGTCACTTGATCCATTTGAGCTACAAACATGATTTAGTTTGGAATCTGCAAATTATGAAGTAGTTGGTGGATTATGTGGCAAATATGGTAACTCTATAAATGCGAAAATGTTGCTGCCGAAGAATCACAGTCGCCCTGCCTATCCCGAAGCAACATGGTGAGGTAGTTATACCGGCGAGATTTTACCCAGGGGAGACTAACTGCTCACACCACTGAAACCACGCTCAGTAACGCATCAATCGAACACATCAGCAGGACGTGAGCAATTACGCGCACTATCACACAACCGAAAACACTAACGCATAGGTCACACAGGAATATGGAATGTATTAATAAAAGCGACTCTCTCCTGGTTTTGCACGAAAACGACATTACATTAAAATGCACATGTAGGGGGAGGAGAACACATATTTATACACACCAAATGAACAGGAGTTCCCCCAAATAATCCAACGACAGCTCATCTCTCATATAGTCATTAGATCATCTGTGTAACCTAGACAAGTTTCCAGGATGCGCGTTTACAACTTGTTATCTCAGAACCATAATTGGTGTGAAAAGAACAATTACTACAATGCAAGAATCGAAATCAAGAACGAAAAACCAATATCGTGTTCCCGAAGAGACCTAGACTTTTCCGGGCTGTCCAGGTCTGAAGAATTTACTGTGGCACGACACTATGCCCCGCCCTCCCTCTTTATTCTCCTAATCTCACATCACATATTGTATGGGAAATAATAAACAAAAGCCCCTAGCCTCTGCCCCCCTCACTTCGTACCCTGAGACTGGTGTTGCTATTCGCCCCTCCTTCTTAAGACCTCTTTAACAGTCCCATCTTACTTGCCGTCCATAATACCCAGCCATGATTATTCTGGGAACGTCACTTACTGGGTGCGGCTTTTTCCGTTCAGTTGCGACTATCTGACGTCACAGCTCATGCTTCGCCTTTACAACCTTCATTGGAGAGACCTGATGTCTGTCAAACTAACGTCACAGATTTCAGACTGAAGGCTCTTCTGCGGTGATTGTGTAGTGAATTTAGAAAGAGCACATAGTTTCGATCGTCTAAAGAAATTCAAAAGTGCCTCGATAAGACCAGAATCAAATCACAGTGATTCCGATTATAAACCGGCCCGAACTCTTACATATTATCTGCCGTGGCGACGCACCTCGTAATAGTCTGTTCACCCTGTGATACTACAAGCGAGAAGTGGCGAGGTGATCATGTCTACAAATTGAAGTTCCGCCTTCTGGAACAGAAGTAATGGCATTGCTACATATCTATCAAACCACCATCACCAGGACCCTGTCATTCTCTGGCACAATCTTTTTGTTACTCTCGTACTCTGTCTCATTAAAGCTTTAAAAGATTGAGCCCATAACTATCAACCCTACCGGCATCTGAAGACTGTAGCTTCCTTTAAAAAACGTTCACTTTTCAAACAAGCAAATAAAGTGCCTACCGAGTAATTAAAGGGCACTGGATAACGCCGCGAGTAAACGATCCAGTCTGGGTGGGCGGGGCCAAAAGAAGACAGGGCGATAAAAAGGAGGGACTAAAAAGCCTAGTTCACAATAGAAAGCCAGCGTTTAGCATTAACTATGACTCAAGCCAATGGGAAGAAGGGGCGGGGCTTAAAGCACCCTTCTGAAAGCTGCTCGATTACAAGAAGCCTCGCAGAGCGTGCAGCGCATGCGCGCTGCAACGCAGGTCTGCGAGACCAAAAAACACAGAAATGACAAGGTGGGATAACATTTGTGCATACTGTTCAGATCGCAATGGCACAAGTCTGACAGATGCTAAAATAGTGTGCAGAAGAAACTTTGAAGAGATCAGGTAAAAATGTCTTGGAAACTCTCACCTGACATATTGCCCCCAGCTTTAAAAACCCCTTCTCATTAATACAATTTAGATCACTAACTCCTCCCACCCTTAAACCGCCCCTTTTCTCCAGCATTATGAAACCTTTCAAACACCTTTACGGTCCCCATCTGTCTCTACATATCCTTGCCTTTTTCGTTGTGCTTTTGTCGTCCTCATGCTTCCAGAACCTCACAGCTCACTTCCACTCCTCTTCCCCTACCCACTAACCCCAAAGCTGGCTCGTCTATTCAGGAAGGTAGAGAACCATTTACCACCTCCTATCTGCCCCTAAAGCAGAGGTCTTCAAACATTATTGCTCTTAGCTCACCTAAGCAAAATGTTCTGAACTTGGGCCCCCTCCAAAACTTTATGGCAAGGATTTGAGGAGTGGGATGGGAGGGATGATCACAGGGAGCGGGGATCATGAGAACATTTCAGGGATGCTTTTCTGTAGCTATAATCCAAGCTAATTGTGAGACTTATAAAATATGCAATAGCCTCAAATAAGAACAGAATTTACCAAAAACACTACTGCCCATAATTGGGCTGCTATGGGCTCCAATGCACTCCACTTGCTGCACTAATGATGGCTGGAGTACTGAGTAGCAGGCTATGTCCTCTTCTTTCACTCCTTCCCCACCATGTCTGACCATCGCTTCAATCTGGAAACAAGTCCAGTCTCTTTCTGAAAGAAAATGAGCTACTGAATGCTGCCCCCTCCTTTTTGCGCCAAGGGTGTCATCTGTCCTAATGTTAGCAAGAAAAATGAGCCCATGTGCCCACTTTTTTATTTTAAACCATTCAGAATTGTGAAGCAGTGGGCCCCTGGGCAAAAGTGTCACTGCAACTGTTTCACTAATGATAGGAACTGCCTTGCTGCCGCCTCTGACGTTTGTTAACAACATGGGCTCCCATCTCACACCAATCCTCTCCGTCCCATCTCCCATCAACCCTCTCCTCTCACTGGTACCCAAATCAAGGTGTCTCCTCTACTTCATTTTTTCCCCTCCCTTGGGCCATTGCGCCAAGGCTCAAAGACACATTGGCACAGCAAGTATCCCCTGCAACCGCAGCACCAATGACACCTCCAGCTCTGCGAAGCAGGATGGCCACTCTGTGCACCCAACAGGGCCATTATTTCTAGGCCAGATCCACGAAGCAGATTTCTGTCGTTTTGTGTAAAAAAAAAAAAAAAGCAACAAAAAAGCACATTTAGCCCCCACTCCTCCCCTGCTGCTTGGCCCCTGTTCGACGCACAACAATTGTGACCTAAAGTTTGTAGTACCTAGGATCTCACGTTCTCGGCTAGGTGGTCAGTCCTTTGCTTACCTAGGTCCTCTCCTGTGGAACTCTCTTCCTTTATTCCTTTGGAAAGAAACTGTTCTCAGTAACTTTCGTAAACACCTAAAGGCTTGGCTGTTCAATCAGTAGGTTCACGACAACTAAAGCATTCACACTTGTCCTGTATGGCGGCACTGGGAAACCTTTTGGTAGCTACGCGCCTTATAAGATTAATAATAATATTAATAATAATAATATGCCAGAATGCTAGTGATCCAGCGCGAGCAAGGAAAATGCACCCCATGCTCTTTATCTTAGTAAGACTGCCATTACTGAGGTCCAGTGCCCACTCACAGAGGGTGGAGGGAGCTCCTGTGCTGTGAAACAGATAGTAGAGAACTTATGAAGAAGCATGCTTTCTCACCAAGATGCCTGCTACCTGAAAGAAATGTAAATGTGTGCGTGGGTTAATCACCAAATATTAAAAAAAACCTGCTTTGGAACCAGTGTAGCTTTTAATTATCTGAGTCACTCAGCCTCATGGTGACAAACATTGTATCTTTTTGAGAGGTAATACATGTGTCCATTAAAAGGAGTACACCTTTTTAATGGACACACATAAACGTATTTACACTAGATATATCCTGAATGCTTATCATTAAAATGTGTATTTTTACAGCATTTGTTTTTTCTTAACCAGTAATTTGCAGCAGCCTGTTTTATACAGAGTAATACAATTTTAAAATAATGACATTTACAGTGCTTTCTGTCACAGGCTAAGATATCAAAGCACTATAAACAAATCACTATTCCTCACTGCACCAATCAGGATTTAATTATGTGACTGTCTATTCACACATGAAGACATCTGCAGTGATTGTATTAGCCAACTCAGGTTTCATAAGGTAAAAGATTATATTTCCCTTTGATCAGTTGAGCTTGCATTTATTCTTCATTTGAAGTGCGTGCATGCTTTTATATGTAGTTATACGAAGGTGAACACAAAACAATGAAAGGCTGATTTTTTTTTCTTTTTAGCCATGTCTTTGACCCCACTTTACACTCACTGACGCCTGCCCCATGTCACTCTGTAGTGCCCTCCTCACACTTTTTTATGGGCTTTAACTGCTGCATGTAAATGAAAACAGCCTAGAAATGTGCCTTTCCCGATTCCAGGCTATCTTCATTTACATGTAACTGAAGACCCATTTGCGCCCCCCTGGAAACACATTTGCGTCCCCCCAGGGGGGCGCGCCCCACAGTTTGAAGACCTCTGCCCTAAAGGCTCCTACAGGGAAACTCTTACATAGACCTTTTCCTACCCCCCTTCAGACCCCAAACTTCCCAAGGCTTCAATCCCACAACTTCTTCCCCAGTAGGCCTGTCACCTTCTCCCTTATATGTAACACATATAATGTATTGCCCCTAAATGACAAGTGAGCCTTATCTTCCCTGAATATGTTTAATCCTCAAATGGTATGCCTTTATGCACCAACATCTATAAGGTCTCAACTTACAGAGTGCTCACATTAATCAATTGGCCTTCCCGCTCTATCTATGGCCACCTGCTTTACCACCCCAGGCGGTAGCCACCTAGGAGCCAACTTCAACTAAACCACATATGGCCCTGCTCAAGGCGTTTTCAAATCCTGCAAATCTTTCTTCATTTCTTTATCAATCAACGCCACACACAGCAACTGCACCAAGTCATTGCTTCACAAAATTAACAAGCATTGGCATAGCCAATAGGTCTCACCTTTGGGACCTTATAAGTGTTTAGCCATGCAACAGTTGCATAACTAAATACTTATAAGGTCCCAAAAGCGAGACCTATTGGCTATGCCAAGCGGCCGTGCAGCCATGAAAGTGAAAGTGATCGCGACAGCAATCACGATCAAACATCAAAGTGGTTTAAGTAATCGCGGTAAAGCGCGGCGCGCGCGCCCGCGCACCTGCACTGTAGATCTAGGCTGGCCTGGTAGCACTTTTTGGAGCCCTCTCAATAAGTCTCGCCAGGACAGCGCATGCGCTGGGTCAGGCGAGACCTAAAAACTAATAAATAAGGAATGTACGCGCTTTTCTGCAACTCAATAAGCGTGGCCATCAGCTAGCCCCAGTGCATAGCCCCTTATTCCTGCCAATCTGTTGTTGCTCACTCTGCGTTCTTCCTCAACTCCCTCCCAAATGGTCCCTTTTTATGAAAAGAAAAAAAACACATTAAAAAAACACCTAGGCCCACCAACCCTCCTTGATGCGCTGTTACCACAATCGACAACCTCACATACCTCTTCACACATGCAGATCCCCACTGCCCTATACCAACCTGCCTTTCCGAAAGACCTACTAGTCCCCGTTGCTGCTCCTTTCTGAAAAGAGTAGGCCCCAAAATTCCCTGCCCCTCTCCTACACCAGTCTCAGCACCCTTAGCAACTGCAAACTGGCAGCTGGTTGCCGGTTAACATACCTAAAACTGCCCCTGTCCATTATATGTCCAGGAGAGGAATCTCTCAAACAAATAATCCCCGTATGGTCGACTTCCATAGAACCACATACTTACCCCAAACCACTTCATCCCTTATACATTTCCTGGATCACCGACAGAATATCGGAAACAAAAATATTGTATGGACACAATATCGTGCCAAAAATATTGAGGACCAAAATATCTAGAATGTAAGTGCAAATGGGTAAGAATAGATTTACTATTCTTCACTTCATATCTGCGTACCTTAACGATATATACATTGTTAAGGTACAGATATGTGGAGTTCTATATAGTAAAACTTTGCTTAATTATCAAAACTTACCTTCATAATATTTAGGTACTTGATATTCTTGACATGATATTTAGTTCGACGATATTTTAGTTTCCAATATTGTGTCTAAACACCACATTTCCTTAAATTAACCAGTATGGTATACTCCCCTCTCATTACACCACGCATCTGTACCCCTTTCGTTCTTACTCACCCCAGTTACTCTTATAATAGAAAAGCACCAAAATCCACCCCCCCAAAAAAGGGCTGTCTTCCAACCAAGCATGCACACATTCCCCATCAGGCTCAAAACCCTTCCGACACATCTATCATCAGTGATCTCTTCAACATCTCTATTCTCCTTTTCCCCAACCCAACTCCTAGTCCATCTCTCTTGTGGTTGGCTCATTCCGTCATAAAAAGTTGTCCTATAGAACCCCTCCGCCAACTTCTTGCAATGGGGACTGGTGCAACATTCTCTTATCATCCAGTTCTCACATAAAATAGATGACAGTCTCGAACCTCATCACAGCATCTCCACCAATGTCACCTCGCCTTTCCAACCCACTTTCTGAAGATTCCCACCATATTTCCTGTAAGCCTAGCTTGCGGAGGCTGCTAATGACCTCTTGACCCAATGCGACACTCCCAGCTCTCCTGGTACCCACAACTTTGTTGATATCAACGATACCGTCCTCTCCCCTTCCAGTGCTAAACCACAGAACGTCCACTGTGAACAAGATAATGCATCAGCAATGTCATTCTCCACTCCCAGCAGCTGTGGTACCCCAAAAATGATATTGTGGGTCACGCACCACAAAAACACGCACATTACCCTCAGAACCCTCTCCCTCGCTGTTTGCCAATTCAACAACTCCTCCATGGTCACAATACCCATATTGAAGCTCACCATCTGTGCTAGCATCACTCCCCGCGCCACAACACCAGGGTACAGCCCAGTGGAAAAAACTCCATACTCGACTCCTTTAATTCTCCTGTGGTTCACTTTCCTCCTTTCTTTCTCCATCTCTCTCGCTCCACCCCTGAATAATTCTTTCTGCGCCCTTTTCTCTCTCTCGCTCTCCTTCTCCCTGTCTGTCATCTGGCTCTTTTCCAGTGCATAGCGCTTTTTGATTTACACCCTGAGACTGGTGTCTATCTTCTGTGCCGTCTGTATTCTCAGCCTCTTTCCCTGTCCCTAATTCACCTGTCCCCTTTAAGAAGCGACTGATGCGTGACGTGCGCCCTGTCTGCGTCCTCTCTGCCCTCCCTGCGTGGCATGTACGCGTCAGCACTTTACGCCTTAGCGTCCGGTCCTGCACACAGGCCAGTTATAGAACGTCCCTACTTCTGAACTGATGTCACTTCCTGGATTCTTCAGAGGTCTGAGTTATGATCCAGCATGTCAATCAATGCCAAGGGGTACAAACCCACCGACCACACAGTGACCCTGAAACCCACCAGTGACAACAGTTCATTACTTGCACCTTTCAAGGACACTTTAGTTTCCTGGTTTCGCCGGAAGCCCAACTATCTCTTGAGCAGCAGATAACACCATTCCAAGTAAGGCAGCAGTGGTGTGGTCAAGGCTTCTTATGATTGGTCCTGTTTGTTTTTGTTTGGTTTTCCTAATAATACACGTTGGTAATTGGTCAGGAGCCTGCAGGAGCGAAGGGTGCGGACGAAGCGTATTATTGAGCGGGGCAGGTCAAGGATTTTTCAGTTCCATCCTATATGAGTCAATCATTGAATGAGATGTTAATGACCTTTATGTATATAAGGGACTACATTTGTGTGCTCAGTCTGCAAGTAGCCGAGCAAATGATGCGATGCATAACCGCGGTCAATTAATGGCCCACACTTCACTCCAAGTGAAACACCTCCATGCGCCTGTAGGTCAGGGCCTTTTGTTAATGCTCATGTTCGGTGCACTCCACCATGGTCTTCAGTGCAGAATTATCAACACATCTGTGATGAAGGAAGATCTTCCTTCAGTCAGGACTGAGGACTCTCTCTGTTGTGTTCTGTGGCCCTGCTCTACCTGAACATCAAAGGTGTTCAATTGGTGGCGTATGAGATTAAAGCGTGGGCAGGGATCCATTTTATTTTTGGCTGTTTTACATAGCACAGACATTGCCCAAGGATATTTACAACACGCTACGTTACACTTTTTGTTTGGCGCAGGCAAATTTGCCAGGATACACCGGGAGATGTGCAAACTCCAGGATTTGAACCTGGTTCCCAAAGTGTAGCTCATTTTCGGCTCAAGGTTGCGAAAGGAACTCGAACTGAGCCAGAGCCAAGGATCTGGCTCAAAATTTCAGCGGCTCGCCCATCTCTACTCTACCACTAAATGTGTTAGAAAAACAAAATGTGGCAGACTGATCCCTGGAGTTCTAAAAACTCACTCATCAATCACCTCTCGTAAGGGGCACACTGTGTCTGTTGATGTGGGTATGCAGGTGGATTACAAGAAGAAAAGACATCTCCACGGGTGTGAACGAAGATGCCGAATGGGCATCGCCACAAAGCTATAATCACTGTCCCTGATTGTTCAATTCACATCAATGTCATCGTCATGATATCCTGTTAGGCAGGGACAGTCGCAGAGTTGTTTTCATAAGCAATCGTACGATGGACCAGCTGACTCGTGTGGCTACATTCTCAAGTGTAGAGTCAGAAGAACTGGGTTCTAATCCATCCTTTGGTGACCCTAAGAAATTCATTTATGTTCTTAACCCTGAAGTCACGTATCTGCCAATATTTCCAGTCGGGCTGGGTGGAAAAGTTTTGTGAAATGCAAAATGGGTGAAATTCTCCTTTTTTTTCCCTCATTCCACCTGCAAGACGCAAGCTTCTAAACTGACCACCAAGCAGACAGTTCTTGGTCTTTCTGTATTTAATTGGCTGCCTCTTGCTTTTCTTTTTCCATCTGTGGCAGGCAGACGTAGATTCGTGAAACATCAGATTCACAAAGCGACCTGCTTCCGCTTACTGTGTAATGAAAAGAGTAGGGCCCAACCCCACCTGAGAGTGCTCAAAACAGCCTACACCCAAGGATCAGGCCCAATTTAAATCACACGACATTAATAGGAAGACGTGGTTTCCGCGGGGGCAGATTGTGAGCCACTGAACCCCTGGCGGGTTGGCGGCCATTTTGAGCTCAGATTTCTCCAGTATACGCCTAGTGTTCGCAGAGGCTACTGTAAAGTGGACAAATCTCTCCCCTGACAGTAGTCCAGGCCTTAAATCCCCGCGACAGACTGTTTTCGAAGCTGGTGCAGATTACAAGATCCTTCCTGAGGTTGTGCAGAATTCCTGCGATTAACAGCATTAAATAAGAAAAACACCTTGTCAGCAAACTGGAACCAGAGCGGCCATGATGCCTGCACAAGGCGCCTGGGAAACTGATGTTCCTGATAACTGGGCTTACAGCTGATTACTGTGTGGATTTTAAATTACAAAACACACACATCTGGGGAAGCTGTGAACTCTTCAGGGTCCGGGCTCCTGCCTCTGATTTAAATCACCATCTCCAGCTCTTTCAGATGTCCTTGATAGAGGAGGGGACACGTCAGCAGGGTTCCTTGAAGCTCAGCCCCACTCTTTCCCTCTACCAGGGAGGCACATAGGCCAAGCTTGAACTGATAAAACCAATAGGCTGAGCCTGAGTTTACAGTGAAGAACTTTCATGAACTGAGGACAGAGATGTTGTATTTGTGCATTTAACACAGCAGGGAAGCTACTGCAGCTTGGAAGGTCCTGTCTGCCACCATTGTTTAATGTTATGTCACATTTCATGTCATCAGCCTTTGTATAGTGCCCATCAGCCATTAGTATAGCATCGGAGCGCTGTGCCTGGGGTGTGTGTTTCCTCATGGTTCTAAAGTTGAGTCGTAGTCAGGAGTCCCAGGCCCTCATTACGAGTGGCCTCTTAATTCGGATGCGGCTGGCAAGAGCAGCGGGGTAATCGGACACGGAACTACCCATTTCTCCTTGTAATTCCTCATTTCTTAGTGGACCCTCAGGGACCAACTCATAATGGGTTGGATTGTTCCCACTCCCAGAGTTACCAGCACCCCCGGGTCACTGTGGGCCCAAGTCGTCCTAGGATGATGTGTTTCAGGTATTGTGTTTGGCTCGGTTCCTAAGACTGTGTTTTGTCCACTGTGTGATGCCAGTGTTGAACCATGGGCTCAAATGCAGGAGGACCTCCAGGGGTCATGTTAGATGGTTGGGTGACAGAGTATCATTCACCAGGATATATAACAAGCATTGACAAAGCCAATAGCTGTCACCTTTGGCACCTGTAGTCTTTTCAAGTGCCCTTTGCCAATGCACAGGATGGAGAGAAGGATGTGGAGGGTGGTGGAGAAGCAAGTGAGAGCAGCATGGGAGCCTGAGGGAGAGGCCAACATGGGCGAGAGCAATGTGAGGGGAGAAGTACACGCAGGAGAGAGCAACATGGAATAAGAATGGAGCAAGAATGGGGAAAGACGTATAAGAGAGAGCATTTCTTGTGAGCGAGAGCAATACGGAGAACAGGAGAAGGCATTTAGGGGGAATACACAGGAGAGAGAGGTAGAAAATTCTTGTACTTTCAAGGAGTGCTTAATCAAAAGAAATAAAAAAAGATCCCTAACAGTTGGCAATGGAAGGATACAAGTCAGCCATTCATAGTGATGGTGAAGAGGGTATACTCCAAGGGAGGGACAAATACAAGATGGACAAGATGGGGCAAGGAAAAGAAGCAAGCAGTGACATTAAAGCTAACCAATAAGAGTAGCCACTCACTGGATCACACCTTAACATCCGATCCATTTACCAGCACATTCAACCGCGTCCCTCCTCTCTGATCTGAATCCAACAGCAGCAATATAAAGAAGGCCTGTTTTCTGGCTAGCCCTCTGCCCAGCTACACATTTCAGCCCTCACTGTCACATTGGTGGCATCTCTTTTAGTAAATATTGTTTTCAACAATTTGTACATCTTTCTTACCCAGTTTACCCACAGGTCTCCTTTTTCGTCAAATCCCAACCAGTAGTGAACGAATGCAAAGAGAGTTCATGGTTCAACCCTAGAGGGTCAAACTGGAAATACAAATCTGGCATGCACCATCTAGAAACAGACAAATGATTTCATTCAACATAAAAAATAGAAATTGATCATATTTACTGAGTTCATTATATCACAAGGATTGATTAGGGATTGATTAGGCCCCTAACACGATTAAGGATTTGTTTTTCATCTTCCACTGGATATGCCCTCTTCCATCAGTCACTGTTGTTACTCACACCCCTACGTGATGAGCTGAGTGTATATCAGAAAGACCATGTTATCTGCTAATGGCCCTGAGTTATGCCTGTTCCCTTCTCAGGTGGGATTAGGAACACCTGAATCAACCGCGTCACACAAAGCAGAATCCAGGTGAGCTCCTCTGTCTCTTGTTGGTTGAGGTCATCCAAGTCACACTGGAAGATGCACAAACTCTCAAGGGATCTGCTTCTCTGGTTCCTCCTTTGACAACTGTCCCAGGAAGATCTGACGCAGGTCCCGGAAGTAGCAGCATCCACTCTGCAGCAGCTCATGAGGGCTTCGGTAAATTCTGCCAAACAGACTTCAAGAGAGCCGTTGTTGTAACGCTACTTCTGGAAAAAACTCCTTCCTAGATTAATATGAGCTACTTCTCTCCGATTTACAATCTGCCGTACCCCACTAAGCACCTTTAAGAAGTCACTTTGCAGCTCCAGGATCTTCTTAAGTCCATCAGACTGTTAAATCTAGGACAGAGTTAGGACTGATTCCCCTGACGAACTGTCTCCAATCACAATGACATGATACCTGATCACAATGACGTCGGTGCCATCAACGCCTTAGACCTGTCGGCGACATTCAACACCGTTGATCTGTTTAACAGCTTGTCAGCGTTGGATATCACGAGAGCAGTTCTTTGGGGGGATAACGTCCTTTTGGGCCAATTGCTCACTTTGCATGACAAATGCACCTTCAGCATCAAAGACACATTCCTTTGCTACAGCCTTTCTTCACCCTGTGTGTTTATTTACTTGCTTTTATCTCTTCTTTTGGGTTACAATTTTTTGCATTCACTGATGAAATTTTTACTCAGAGTTGAAGACCATCCTCCTCCACAGCTTCAACAGCTGCCTTACAGGTTCAGTAACCAGACACCGGCAAGGTATTTAAAGCTCAGATTCCAACATGTGGTTGCAGCAGACATCTTTGATTCCTCCACCTTTGGCCTGATGCTCTGGTACCACGTCCTACTGCAGTCAGGCTGGTGCATGTCCTGGGGAATCAGGACATCTCGGATCCCTCCACCTTTGGCCTGATGCTTTGGTACCACGTCCTACTGCAGTCAGGCTGGTGCCTGTCCGGGGGAAGCAGGACATCACACTCCTGCAAGTGTGACAATGCAATATATTCCAGGCCTCCCAACGCTATGACAATAGCTTGGGCGCAGGTTTTTGTTATTTTAATGTACATTAAATTATTAAACAAGTGTTGTTGTGCTCATCTCTGACTTTGACAAAGAGCACCACCATGTGGCAGACTGTCATAAGTGCCGGTGTTGACAATTCGGTGAGGGTGCCAAGCACCGGAAACCACCGTCTCAAATTAAGCACTGGGTGTCTAGTGATCAAAGGCTACCATCTTAACTCACCTTATGGAAGCATTGACCTTATCAGCAGATCAGAGTTACAGGTTTGAGGACTGGACCAGGAGGGCACACATTTGTGGCACAGGCCGCCACCCTCTCCTGCCCTCCAGGCCCAGGTAAGTCAGTCAAGACAACCTTTTAGCTTTACATGCTAAAGGACTCATTCACTTTATGCGCAAATAGTGCGGAATTGTGCAGTGACGTGATTTTTGCTCACTGACTTGATGTTTACTTTTTATTTTATTTTGGTAAGTTTATGGAGTGTCCAGACGCAGGCAAGAGATGCCGACAAGAGCAGCTAGAAAAAGCACGTTTTCAGTCGCCTCTGAAAGCAGGGCAGAGGAGGCTGGGTTCAATCCGAAGCTCAGGGAGAACATATGAAGCCATCTGCCTTCTTATCCCGGGGCAGCAGATTGTGGGGACATTCTTTTTATTGGAGTAAATTGGTTTATAGGCACAGAAATAGAGCTTAATTGCAAAAAACTTTACTAAAACAGACCTCAGTTTTTACACTCACTGCCTGGCCCTCACAAATTGAATGCAATCGGCTCACATTTCAAATGATTTCACTAAAACTGGAAGATGGTTGTGTACGCATGCGCAGACCAGTAGCCAGCTTTTCAGCACATAAATAAGCATGCTAAAGCCAGTAGGTCTTGCCTTTAGGATTTATTCGCTCTGCCTCTGCACGATACTGTGCTACACAGGGGCGGCTCATACATTAAGTTGGAGGAGTGTTGCCCTACAAAACAATTGCCCCCAGAGATAAAAATAAATATTATAAAGTTCATTTATTACCATTTTATTTTTCAAAACTCGAGCTGTATGATGGGGCCAGTCAGGCAGCAGCAGAAAGCCGTGATGGGTATTCACTTTAAGTTTAAAATACTCATTTCTTTTTGGCCAGCTGTCGTGCGACGACCATCCAGACATGCGCATTTTAAACCTCTCTAACCCTGCTGTCTTAGACAGCATAGGGCTAAAGTGTCCTCGGGAGCGGTGGGAGAGGCCGCTTCCTCCAATCTTGGCGCTGTTCTCATGCAGCATGAGAGCAGAGCCAGGATTGGTTACTGCAGTTTCCTGGAGCTTGCCCGCCTGGGGATGACCCGAACGAGGAGGAGGATGTCACGCCGCGAAGGTAAGTGGGATTATTTTTCCTTCACTTATTTTTTTACTTTTATTTTTCTCCCCACCTCCCCCCCCCCCCCGCCCTTCCTTACATGCCATCCGCCACTGGTGCAACATGGTCAAAATTATGTAGACACCTTTTTTTTAATTTACCATTCTAAAATGGATAAGTAATTCTCCTCCTCCCCCAAATCAATAAAATATGTATAAAAAAAAAACGGAGTAGGTGTGGCGTGCAACGGAACAGCAGCACAACAGAAAGAGCAACAAAGTGGGCAAGGGAAGGGGCTAGTTTGACAGGAGGGAAGCACACAAGAGAGAGCTTGCAGCAAAAGGAAGAAAGCAACATGGAGCACGGGAGAAGTACATGAGGGAGAAGCACACAAGAGAAAGCTTGCAGCAAAAGGAGGAGAGCAACATGGAGCACGGGAGAAGTACATGAGGGAGAAGCTCACAGCAACATGGAGCACGGGAGGAGTATATGAGGCAGAAGCGCACGAGGAAGAGCTTGCAGCAAAAGGAAGAGAGCACCATGGATCGCGGGAGGAGTACATGAGGGGGAAGCGCACAAGGAGGAGCTTGCAGCAAAAGGAAGAGAGCAACATGGAGCACGGGAGAAGTACATGAGGGAGAAGCACACGAGGGAGAGCTTGCAGCAAAAGGAAGAGAGCAACATGGAGCACGGGAGAAGTACATGAGGGAGAAGCACACGAGGGAGAGCTTGCAGCAAAAGGAAGAGAGCAACATGGAGCACGGGAGAAGTACATGAGGGAGAAGCGCACGAGGAAGAGCTTGCAGCAAAAGGAAGAGAGTAACATGGAGCACGGGAGAAGTACATGAGGGAGAAGCACACAAGAGAAAGCTTGCAGCAAAAGGAAGAGAGCAACATGGAGCACGGGAGAAGTACATGAGGGAGAAGCTCACAGCAACATGGAGCACGGGAGGAGTACATGAGGCAGAAGCGCACGAGGAAGAGCTTGCAGCAAAAGGAAGAGAGCAACATGGATCGCGGGAGGAGTACATGAGGGGGAAGCGCACGAGGAAGAGCTTGCAGCAAAAGGAAGAGACCAACATGGAGCACGGGAGAAGTACATGAGGGAGAAGCACACGAGGGAGAGCTTGCAGCAAAAGGAAGAGAGCAACGAGGAGCGCGGGAGGAGTACATGAGGGAGAAGCGCACGAGGAAGAGCTTGCAGCAAAAGGAAGAGAGCAACATGGAGCACGGGAGAAGTACATGAGGAAGAAGCGCACGAGGGAGAGCTTGCAGCAAAAGGAAGAGAGCAACATGGAGCACGGGAGAAGTACATGAGGGAGAAGCGCACGAGGGAGAGCTTGCAGCAAAAGGAAGAGAGCAACATGGAGCACGGGAGAAGTACATGAGGGAGAAGCGCACGAGGAAGAGCTTGCAGCAAAAGGAAGAGAGCAACATGGAGCGCGGGAGGAGTACATGAGGGAGAAGCGCACGAGGAAGAGCTTGCAGCAAAAGGAAGAGAGCAACATGGAGCACGGGAGAAGTACATGAGGGAGAAGCACACGAGGGAGAGCTTGCAGCAAAAGGAAGAGAGCAACATGGAGCGCGGGAGGAGTACATGAGGGAGAAGCGCACGAGGAAGAGATTGCAGCAAAAGGAAGAGAGCAACATGGAGCACGGGCGGATATTTGGTGGAGGGAGAAGCACACGAGGGAGAGCGAAATACGGAGCTCGGGCGGGGGAGAGGCGCACCAGGGAGACAATTGGAAAACACACTCACTCTCATAGAGTGCTCACCCAAAAACAGTTCTCTAAAAGTGAGGAGTGGAAGGATAGAAGCCAGCCAATCAGAGAGATGGTAAACAGGCAATGCTCCGGGGGAGAGACAAACTGGGACAAGGAAAGCTATTAAATAAACAAGCAAATGAGAGCAACAATAAAGCCAACCAATGCTATGCTGTGCTTTGGGATAGCTGGAAGCCCCCCTAAATTCATGGTAACTCCACAGAAGGTCTTTCACAACCAGCTCAACTTAAACAAGCATTGGCAAGGGCAATAGATCTTGCCTTTGGGATCCATTGGCTTTGCCAATAGTTTCCAGCCATGCTGCGCAGCATCACTCATGCTGCACAGCATCGCCCATGCTGTGCAGCATGACTAAAGAATTTTTTTAAAACAATCTTTTGAAGGGGCCGGACATGTCATTTTCTAGGTGCACATGCCACACATGCATGTGCCCTCAAACTGATGCGGCCACTTTCTTTTTCTTTGTGGTAACCGATGCAAAGTCAATCAGTAACTAAAAAGCAAAAACAGTGTGAACGTTTTTTTTTTTTTACAGAGGGTGGGAGAAGCAACAAGTGGAGAGGAAGCAGCACCTGGGAGCAGAAGCAACACGGGGACGTGGAAGCAACACAGGAGGCGCGGGCGGCGGTGCCAAAGCAACACGTGAGCACAGGCGGTGGAAAGCAGCACTGAGTGGTCAGAGGGAAGCAACACAGAGAGCACAGATTGAGGGAAATCTGAAGACAGGTGAGAACAAAGTACAGCACTGGGAGGGGCACAATCTGGCAAAAGTGAACAGCGTGGAGCAGACGGGGAGAAGCACACAGGCGAGGAAACAATGGAAGGAAAATATATGAGGGTGAGCACAACATGAAGGGGGATGAAGAGAAGTGCTCAGGTGACAGAGAGCAACACTGAATGCAGGCGGAGAGAAGTACACGAGGGAGACAGTGGTGAAACGGTTGCACTACCATGGAGTGCTTAACTCAAAGGATAAAATGAGTACCTAAAAAGTAAGCAGTGAAAGCATAGAAAACAGACAAACAAAAGAGATGGTAAAGAGGCTATGCTCCATGGGAGGGACAAACACATGATTGTCAAACTGGGACACGAATTAGAAGCTGGCAAATGAGAGTGACAGGAAAGCCAACATATGATAAGCAATGGGTGGACTCCCAACCCCTGCATGTTGTTGGTGCGCCCACACTATGTTGCGCAACATACAGCACATGCTTTGTCCAGTAAGCAAGACCTAAACAGAACAGCCAACACATGCTGGAAGAAACTGGTAGCCTGTGCGCGTTAGAGATAACATGTCATAATATACAGGGGATTGCACACACCACTTGCAGACAGCTTGCAGCACGATCGGCTGAGAGTCCATGTGAGGTGGACAATCTGACACCGGCACCTCTCAGGAGGCGCGGGCTACCTGCTGCCTCAGACAGATGAGACTTCCAGATGTGAGTCAGAGAGCAAGAACCGCAGACTGCAGCTGGTTTTTAGATTAAAAAACCCAAATCGTGATCGATGGTGTCTCTCAGGAGTCTGCTCCAGGACTTGAAGACTAAAGGTGGGGGAGGGGCACTGGAGAGTTCCTGCTTCCTTTAAGCAGGCAGGAAGCAGCCAGGTTACCTGTACTGTAAGCAATCAGGGCGTTCAGTGGAAATTCCAGGGCTGCAGGTCCAAGCTGAAAATCTAGCATTATTTTAGTGCCTCTTTCACATAAAGACAGGGGTTGTAGTAAAAGAGAAGCAGTAAGTTTTATTGGAAAATGTTATTGAACACGATTCGCTTCGATGAGTTTATAGAGCTCTCTCAAAAACTGTACAACCCTAACGACCTCACGAGTGAACAGTGAAAGGTGCAGACTTTGGTTGTTTGCAGAACAATGAACTTCATTTTGAAAAACTTCCACCGACATTTATTCCCCGGTGGGATGCGTGAGGCGCTCGTGACCCGTAGGAAGATTTCCTGCTTTGACACAGGTGGTGCACATTCCGAGGAATTTTGAGTTCTCCCTCAGTGTGTCTGTCTCTGCCATGAGAGGAGCCACTGTAGGACGCCGCCCTCTAGTGGAAATCCCGGCGATTTCTTTCATGGAGGACTGAATTTCCACCTCTATTCTGGACTGGGCCCTGGTAATGTACCCAGGAATGGTGGGTATATTTCCAGTGCCTACAATCCTTGTCTACCTAACATCCTGCAGGTTTTTCCCCACACAGTCAGAAGACAGACGCAACCTTTCCGTGAAAGTCAGCCACACTTTTTATGGTGGATTTTCCGTGGGGGCTAACTCTGCCAAACATGGCTGAAGATGTGACAGCAGAAATGCTGCCAACTTTGGCGGAGTTGGCACCATACCTTGGCGTACAACATAGCATCCTACATAGAGGCAACTTCAACAAGCATACTGCAGCGTTCGATCATGTAGACCGCAACATGTTATGGCAAAAACTGACCAAATGGGGCATACCTGTTCATCTCTTAAACGTACTGATAGCACTACACTCTAACACCTGGATTAAAGGGAAACTTGGTGCAGGCACACATCTTTCAAAACCAATAAAAACAACAAAGGGCCTCAAACAAGGCTGTGTCCTAGCTCCAATGCTATTCAACCTCTTCCTAGCCGACCTGCCCGGCGAACTAGACAAAAAATTCTGCCACGCACCAAAGCTAGGGAAGACCACACTATCCAACCTGCTGTATGCAGACGACCTGGTGCTCATCAGCCAGACACCCATTGGTCTTCAGCACCTACTAAACACCACTTACGGTTTTTCAAATAAAAATGCTCTGCAGATAAATTTTAATAAATCTAAGGTTATGGCAGTAAACTACAAAAAGAAAAAGGAATATAACTGGCACATAAATGGAGAACGATTGGAAAACGTAACAACCTACAAATACTTGGGCATAATACTGGACTCGAAGATCACCTTTAAACCTCAGCTGGACTCCCTGCGAGGCAAGGGAATGGCAACCTCCCTTGCCCTAAAATCCTTAAAAACGAAACTCCCAGATTTGACCTTCTATCCACTTCTCCAAGTACTTCGCGCAAAACTGCAACCAACACTCACCTACGGGAGCGAACCCCTTCAAGGAAAAGACGCCACCCTTCTGGACACAATCATATCAAACTCTTATAGGCTCATCTTTAACCTGCCAAAACAAGTCTCCTCAGCACAAATACGACTGGAATTTGGCATCGCGAAACAAACCTTAGAAAGACGGTGTGCATACGTCACTGCCTGGCACAAGATACGCAACGCCAACAATGATTCCCTAAATTCTAACATCTGGGATGAGACTCTTCAGCATCAAAAATCATCAGCGAGGAAGTATTTAATTGACTCTCTTGAAGTACTGGGCCTATCCAACTTATGGGACATTCCAACAGGCCACGTGACGTTCAAAAAAACAGCCAAAAAAGTAGTTAGACTTATCTCTACAGTTGAAGACAAGGAGGCCCTGACAAAAAAAGCACAGGTTGGGTAATCCTTAATGATTATGGTCCAATGCAACCACAGGCTTACCTCAACGTGGGCATGAACTTAAGAATGAAAGAGAAATTTTTAAAAATGCGTCTGGGCGTAATCCCGGTATATCCTCACCTACCGCTCTGGATAAGGACAAATCTTCAACCACAATGCCGTCTGTGTAAAGCAGGAAAGGAAGACCTTGTCCATGCAGTGTGCATCTGCCCCAAACTGAAAGATCTGAGATGCAAATTCCTGCGAGACTCCTTCAAATCTTATGGTATACGGACATGCAGACAGGCAGTCAAACTTTGCTTCAATCCCAGCAAAACAAAACTAAACTGTCAGGTCGTAAAATTCTTTGAACTGGCCGGAGTCAGATATATGAGTGCTTGAGGACTGTTGATTTTAACAATGCTACACTTTAATCTGAATCAACTTGGCAAACTCACAGGACAGAGAGAACTTTTAAATATCCTTTGGTTAATTGTCTTTGCAATTTTTAATTGTCCTTTTAATGTTTTTTATTCGATTTGTAAAGATTTTAATTAATCATGTACAAATAAATACTTACTATGCAAGAGCCATTGGCATTGCCAGTGTGTTTTAGCCATGCCGGACATCAGCCTGGCTGCTGGTCAGCATGGTTAAAAGTTAGTGGCATAGCAGAGAGTGGTATTGAGTGGAGTGCATACATTGCCGTGGAGTGAGGTAGAGTGAAGTGGAGCATTGTGTAGTGGTGTTGAGTGGAAAGGAGTGTCATCGAAGGTCGTAGAGTGGAGTGTCATGGAGTAGAGTGGAGTGTCATGGAGTAGAGTGGAGTGGGGTGTTGTAGAGTAGAGTGGAGTATTGTAGAGTAGAGTGTATTGTTTATGAGTTGAGTGGAGTGTTGTAGATTAGAGTGGAGTGTTGTGGAGTACAGTATAGTGGTGTAAAATTGAGTAGAGTGGAGAAGTGTGTTGTAGAGTAGAGTGGAGTGGTGTAGGGTGGAGTAAAGTGAAGTGAAGTGGCATGGATTGGCATAGAGGGATTTGCATTAAGTGGAGCAGAGTAGAGGACAGTGTCGTAGAGTGGAGTGTCAAAAAACAGAGCGTCGTAGTCTAGAGTGGCATGAACGGTCATAGAGTGGAGGGTCGTAGAGTGTCATGGTGTCATATGATGGAGAAAAGTGATCTAGAGTGGAGTGGTGAAGCGTGGAGTAGAGTGGCATAGAGTGGAGTACAGTTGGGTGGTGTAGAGTGGCATAGAGTTGAGTAGAGTTCCGTAAAGTAGAGTACAGTGGAGTGGAGTAGAGAAGAGTGAAGTAGAGTTGAGTGGAATAGAGTGGCCTAGAGTTGAGTGGCATAGAGTGGAGTAGAATAGGATGACAGAGTGAAGCAGCATAGAGTGGAACAGAGTGATGTAGAGTGGAGTGTCTAACAGTAGAGTGTCATAGAGTGTTGCGGCATAGAGTGGAGTAGAGCATCATGGAGTGGCGTAAAGTGAAGTAGAGTCTCGTGTTGTGAAGTGGAGTGTCATAGAGTGGAGTAGAGTGGAGTGAAGTGTCATAGAGGGGAGTCGCGTGGAGCGGAGTGTCACTGATTAAAAAATTTACTTCATTTGTGCTTTCGGAATTCTGATATATTCTGAAATATTTGCACAGTTAATTTACAGACATTTATATTTTGTTTGGTGCTAGAATACCTCTTTTCGTTCACACCCTCAAATTGTCAGATAAATCCTCTCACTTTGAAGTCAGAGTAAGAAAAGTAAACAGCCAGCTCCCTCGGAATACGAGCCTGGCAGTTGACCTCTGTCTTTGAATGCACAGTAATTGCGACAAGATAAGAACAAAATGTAAAGGCCTTTTTTACAGAAAGTGAGCACTTGTGGAAGAATACAGTAAACAAACTATGCCCCACAGGAGGGACAAAGACATGTTGGACAGCCTACAACAAATAAAGCCAGCAAATAGAAAGCAAGCAAATGTGAGTTACAAACCACAAAGCCAATGGAGGGAACGCATTCTTAGGTCAGCTTTCAGAATGTCCACAAGAAGTTGTTGGCAGCCAGACAGCTGTGCTGTCTGGTAGGCTGTTCCCAAGAAGCTTTTAGCGTAGTCTTCAACATAAAAAGGGCAGTTCAACTGCCCATAGCACTGTGAAAAATGTGGCATTTTTTAGCAGATTCTTTTTTACCACTCTCCGCTAAATCAGTAGCTTAGTTCCTAGGGGAGTAATTCTAGTGCAAGCTACCAGCAGTGGCATTGAAGGGGGTGAGACTGGCAAGGGAGTCCTGTGGGCCGCCCATCTGCTGTGCTTAACTCTGATTCACTAATCTCAATCTCTTTCGAGACACAGGGGTGGCTCCTCCACTAGGATGAATGAGTGTCGCCCCACTGCTTTCTTGCAGTGCGAGAAAGCCAAAACATAAATTGGGAATAACTAAGAGTTATTGCCATTTTATGTTTGATTTGCGCATTGCGGGCAGGCGGGTGGTCAGGGCTGCTCAGCTGTTTGAGTGGGGCAGGGGAGGAGTGGTTTGCCACTCCTGAGTGTGCACAGACTGTTAGGTCAGCCCTCTCGGGCCGCCCAAACCAGTCTTGCGCACTCTGCCCTCCTCCATGCAGGCTACATAGCAGCCTGCATGGAGAACAAGGCCACCCCATTAGCCCCTGGCTGGGCGGCGGCCTGACCAATTACAACGCTGCTTGCAGTGTTGTGATTGGCATAGGGGAGGGACCTGGGCTGCCAGCTTCCTTTTCCTGACAGGAGAGCAGGAGCCGAGAAGATGTGGGTCCCGGCAGAAAGGTAAGTTAGTTTAATTAAATTATTTGTATTTTCCCGCAAATCCCCCCTCCCCGCAACCCCTTGTGCTTGCCCCCCCCACCTGCAAGCACTGCCAGCCGCGACTGATAAACAACTATTATAATACTTATCTCTAAATTAGACTAACAGGGCCAACATGTGGCAGACTGTCATAAGCACAGGTGTTGACAATTAAATGCTGGTGCCGAGCACTGAAAACCGCTGGCTCAAATTAAGTACTGATTGGAGGGATACATATGTTAAGACAAATCATTTGCATTTATTTCCCATCGTCAGCGAACAAATCAATTAAACAAGCAAGGACCCATACACAGGTAGTTTGAACTCAACATTATAAACCACTGAAGGATGAAAGGCTGAGTCACCCTGTGACTAGTAAGAAACATGTCAGGATGAAGTGCTTAACTCATTGAGCGATCATGACGTCATAGGCAGGGCAACAAGAAACAACAATGTTCAAAAAAGCAATCTATCATTTGGAGCTATTCTAGATGTCACCTACCTAGAAATGAAAATGCACGTTCTAAGGGAGATGTGAGAAAGTAGATTGAACTTCAGGAAGGGTGGGGGATGTGGGTGGAATCTGGAAAGTAATAGGCAATCTGGGGGACCCCCTCAAGGTCAGGGAACCCATGATTACTTGGCTATCAAAAATTCACATCGTATGAAAACACAGAAAAAAGGGGATAAAGAAAAAGATACAAACCATACATGAAAAATTTAACCTAAGCCAGTTTGCCCGGATACCCATAGAAAGAAAATAAAAACTGAAAAAAAAACATTTATTTGTGTGAAAATAAAAATATAACTATGAGGTCCATCTAATATCTTGCTATTGTGACATGTAACATTTTGACAGCACAGTCAGAAAAACACAAACCAGCATGTGGTATCGGTAGTGAGAAGTAATGCTTCATTACCTGTGTATACACTGACTGATGCAAACCATGCTGGCAGACAGGCATGTTTACTCTTTGTGGCATCTCTTAATCATCATTGACCATTCCTTCTACTGAAAGATGAAAATGATCAAGGCAGAATTCATCAAAATGGATGCTGCGCCTGAGCAGCATGGTCCCGTCAGGGATGAACTAGGACGAAGGTTTATTTGTATTTCTTGGCAAACAGATGGTCGCGGCCTCTTTTAATTTTAATGTATGAAGTAATGTGACTGGTTCCTGGTACAGTCCTATTTGTTCAGGTTAAGCATTATGTCTAACTGTTTCCCCCTGAAATATGTGAGTTATGTGGTATGTCCTTATTTATTGCCCCCTCGACCTTCCAAGTCACGCAGAAGTCTCACACATTTACTGAATGTAAACGACATCTCATGATAATCCACACATTGCATCACATTTTTATTTGAGTTTAAATTCTAACAATTTTTTTGTGGTTGTGTGATTGTGGTTGTGTGTGATTGTGTGTGTGGTTGTGTGTGATTGTGTGTGGTTGTGTGTGATTGTGTGTGATTGTGTGATTGTGGTTGGGTGTGATTGTGTGTGGTTGTATGTGTGATTGTGTGTGCTTGTGGTTGTGTGTGGTTGTGTGAGTGTGTGGTTGTGTGTGTAGTTGTGGTTGTGTGTTGTGGTTGTGTGTCTAGTTGTGGTTGTGTGTGTGGTTGTGTGTGTGTGGTTGTGTGTGTTTGTGTGTGTGATTGTGTTTGTGTGTGGTTGTGTGTGGTTGTGTGTGATTGTGGTTGTGTGTGATTGTGGTTGTGTGTGTGTGGTTGTGTGTGTGGTTGTGGCTGTGTGTGTAGTTGTATGTGAGTGTGTGTGTGGTTGTGTGTTTCTGTTATTGTGTGTGTGGTTGTGTGTGGTTGTGTGTGTGTGTGCTTGTGTGTGTGCTTGTGTGTGTGTGTGGTTGTGTGTGTGTGTGGTTGTGTGTCTTTTTGTGGGTGTGTGGTTGTGTGTGTGATGTGTGTGGTTGTGTGTGTGTGTGGTTGTAGTTGTGTGTGTGTGGTTGTAGTTGTGTGTGTGTGGTTGTAGTTGTGTGTGTGGTTGTGTGTGTGTGGTTGTGGTTGTTTGTGTGGTTGTGGTTGTTTGTGTGGTTGTGTGTGTGGTTTTGGTTGTGGTTGTGTGTGGCTGTGGGTGTGTGGTTGTGTGTGTGTGGTTGTGTGTGTGGTTGTGTGTTTGTGGTTGTGTGTGGTGTGTGTGATTGTGGTTTTGTATGTGGTTATGTGTCTGGTTGTGTGTGTGGTTGTGGTGTGATTGTGTGTGTGGTTGTGTGTGTGGTTGTGTGTGCTTGTGTGAGTGTGTGGTTGTGTGAGTGTGGTTGTGGTTGTGTGTTGTGGTTGTGTGTGTGGCTGTGTGTTTGTGTTATTGTGTGTGTGTGGTTGGGTGTGTGTGTGAGGTTGTGTGTGATTGTGGTTGTGTGTGATTGTGGTTGTGTGTGTGGTTGTTTGTGTGTGTGGTTGTGTGTGTAGTTGTGGTTGTGTGTTGTGGTTGTGTGTCTAGTTGTGGTTGTGTGTGTGGTTGTGTGTGTGTGTGTGTGATTGTGTGTGTGTGTGGTTGTGTGTGATTGTGGTTGTGTGTGATTGTGGTTGTGCGTGTGTGGTTGTGTGTGTGGTTGTGTGTGTGGCTGTGTGTGTGGTTGTGTGTGTGGTTGTTGCTGTGTGTTGTGGTTGTGTGTGTAGTTGTGTGTGGTTGTGTGTTTGTGTTATTGTATGTGTGGTTGTGTGTGGTTGTGTGTGTGCTTGTGTGTGCTTGTGTATGTGGTTGTGTGTCTTTTTGTGGGTGTGTGGTTGTGTGTGGTGTGGGTGTGGTTGTGTGTGTGTGTGGTTGTAGTTGTGTGTCTGTGGTTGGAGTTGTGTGTGTGTGTGGTTGCAGTCATGTGTGTGGTTGTGTGTGTGTGGTTGTGTGGTTGTGGTTGTTTGTGTGGTTGTTTGTGTGGTTGTGTGTGTGGTTGTGGTTGTGGTTGTGTGTGACTGTGGGTGTGTGTGGTTGAGGTTGTGTGTGTGTGTGTGCTTGTGTGTGTGTGGTTGTGGTTGTGTGTGTGGTTGTGTGGTTGTGGTTGTGTGTGGTTGTGTGTGTGATTGTGGTTTTGTATGTGGTTTTGTGTCTGGTTGTGTGTGTGGTTGTGGTGTGATTGTGTGTGTGGTTGTGTGTGCTTGTGTGAGTGTGTGGTTGTGTGAGTGTGGTTGTGGTTGTGTGTTGTGGTTGTGTGTGTGGTTGTGTGGTTGTGTTATTGTGTGTGTGTGGTTGGGGGTGTGTGTGTGGTTGTGTGAGGTTGTGTGTGATTGTGGTTGTGTGTGATTGTGGTTGTGTGTGTGGTTGTATGTGTGTGTGGTTGTGTGTGCATGTGGTTGTGGCTGTGTGTTGTGGCTGTGTGTGTAGTTGTGGTTGTGTTATTGTGTGTGTGGTTGTGTGTGTGGTTGTGTATGTGTGTGGTTGTGTGAGTGTGGTTGTGTGTGTGGTTGTGGTTGTGTGAGTGGATGTGGTTGTGTGTGTGGTTGTGTGTGTGGTTGTGGGCGTGTGGGTGTGTGTGTTTGTGTGTGTATGTGTGCAGTTGTTGTGTGTGTTTGTGTGGTTGTGTGTGTGTGGTGTGTGAGTGGTTGTGTGTGGTTGTGTGTGGTTGTGTGTGTGTGTGGTTGTGTGTGTGGTTGTGTGTGTGGTTGTGTGTGGTTGTGTGTGTGTGTGGCTGTGGGTGGGTGTGGTTGTGGTTGTGTGTGTGTGTGGTTGTGTGTGTGTGATTGTGGTTTTGTATGTGGTTTTGAGTCTGGTTGTGTGTGTGGTTGTGGTGTGATTGTGTTTGTGGTTGTGTGTGCTTGTGTGAGTGTGTGGTTGTGTGAGTGTGGTTGTGGTTGTGTGTTGTGGTTGTGTGTGTGGTTGTGTGTTTGTTTGTGTGTGTGTGGTTGGGGGTGTGTGTGTGGTTGTGTGAGGTTGTGTGTGATTGTGGTTGTGTGTGTGGTTGTGTGTGTGTGTGGTTGTGTGTACATGTGGTTGTGGCTGTGGTTGTGGCTTTGTGTTGTGGTTGTGTGTGTAGTTGTGGTTGTGTGGTTGTGTTATTGTGTGTGTGGTTGTGTGTGTGGTTGTGTGTGTGGTTGTGTATGTGTGTGGTTGTGTGAGTGTGGTTGTGTGTGTGGTTGTGGTTGTGTGTGTGGATGTGGTTGTGTGTGTTGTTGTGTGTGTGGTTGTGTGTGTGGTTCTGCGTGTGGGTGTGGGTATGGTTGTGTGTGTATGTGTGTGTATGTGTGCAGTTGTGTGTGTTTGTGGGGTTGTGTGTGTGGTGTGTGTGTGGTTGTGTGTGTGTGTGGTTGTGTATGTGGTTGTGTGTGTGTGGTTGTAGTTGTGTGTGTGGTTGTGGTTGTGTGTGTGGTTGTGTGTGTGTATGTCGTTGTGTGTGGTTATGTGATTGTGGTTGTGTGTGTGTGTGGTTGTAGTTGTGTGTGTGGTTGTTTGTGTGTGTGGTTGTGTGTGGTTGTATGTGTGTGGTTGTGGTTGTGTGTGGTTGTGGTTGTGTGTGTGGTTGTGTGTGTGATTGTGGTTGTGTGTGTGTGGTTGTATGTTTGTGTTATTGTATGTGTGGTTGTGTGTGTGGTTGTGTGTGTGGTTGTAGCTGAGTGTGTAGTTGTGTGTGGTTGTGTGTGTGGTTGTGTGTTTGTGTTATTGTGTGTGTGGTTGTGGTTGTGTGTGTGGTTGTGTGTGTGGTTGTGTGGGTGTGGTTGTGTGGGTGTGGGTGTGTGTGTGTGGTTGTTTGGGTGTGTGTGGTAGGGTGTGTGTGTGGTTGTTTGGGTGTGTGTGGTTGGGTGTGTGTGGTTGGGTGTGTGTGGGTGTATGTGTGTGTGGTTGGGTGTGTGGGTGTATGTGGTTGTGTGTGTGGTTGTGTGTGGTTGTGTGTGTGGTTGTGTGTGTGGTTGTGTTTGCTTGTGGTTGTGTGTTTGTGTGTTGTGGTTGTGTGTTTCTGTTATTGTGTGTGTGGTTGTGTGTGTGTGGTTGTGTGTGTGTTTGGTTGTAGTTGTGTGTGTGGTTGTGTGTGTGGTTGTTTGTGTGGTTGTGTGTGTGGTTGTGGTTGTTTGTGTGGTTGTGTGTGTGGTTGTGGCTGTGTGTTGTAGTTGTGTATGGTTGTGTGTGTGGTTGTGGTTGTGTGGGTGTGGTTGTGTGGGTGTGGTTGTGTGTGTGGTTGTGTGTGTGGTTTTGTGTGTGTGGTTTTGTGTGTGTGGTTGTGTGTGTGTGTGGTTGTGTGTGTGGTTGTGTGTGTGGTTGTGGTTGTGTGTGTGGTTGTATGTGTGTGGTTGTGTGTGTCTGTGTGGTTGTGTGTGTGGCTGTGGTTGTGTGTGTGGTTGTGTGTGTATGTGTGTGTATGTGTGTGTTTGTTGTGTGTGTGGTGTGGGTGTGTAGTTGTGAGTGGTTGTGTGTGTGTGGTTGTGTGTGTGTGGTTGTGTGTGTGGTTGTGGTTGTGTGTGTGGTTGTGAGTGTGGTTGTGTTTGTGTGTGTGGTTGTGGTGTGTGTGGTTGTGTGTGTATGGTTGTGTGTGTGGTTGTGTGTGTGGTTGTGTGTGGTTGTGTGTGGTTGTGTGTGGTTGTGTGTGGTTGTGGTTGTGTGTGGTTGTGTGTGGTTGTGGTTGTGTGTGGTTGTGTGATTGTGGTTGTGTGTGTGGTTGTGTGCTTGTGTGCGGTTGTGTGTGATTGTGGTTGTGTGTGGTTGTGTGTGGTTGTGTGTGTAGTTGTGTGTGTGGCTGTGTGTGTGGTTGTGGCTGTGTGTTGTAGTTGTGTATGTGGTTGTGTGTGTGGTTGTGGTTGTGTGGGTGTGGGTGTGTGGGTGTGGTTGTGTGTGTGTGGTTGTGTGTGTGTGGTTGTGTGTGTGTGGTTGTGTGTGTGGTTGTGGTTGTGTGTGTGGTTGTGGTTGTGTGTGTGGTGTTGTGTGTATGTGTGGTTGTGTGTGTATGTGTGTATGTATGTGGTTGTTGTGTGTGGTTGTGTGTGTGGTGTGTGTGGTTGTGTGTGGTTGTGTGTGTGTGTGGTTATAGTTGTGTGTGTGGTTGTGTGTGGTTGTGTGTATCGTTGTGTGTGGTTGTGGTTGTGTGTGGTTGTGTGATTCTGGTTGTGTGTGTGTGGTTGTGTGTGGGTGTGGTTGTGTGTGGTTGTGTGTGGGTGTGTGTGGTTGTGTGGGTTTGGGTGCGTGTGTGGTTGTGTGTTTTTATGTGTGTATGTGTGGGGTTGTGTGTGTGGTGTGTGTGGTGTGTATGTGGTTGTAGTTGTGTGTGTGGTTGTAGTTGTGTGTGGTTGTAGTTGTGTGTGTGGTTGTAGTTGTGTGGTTGTGTGTGGTTGTGGTTGTTTGTGTAGTTGTGTGTGTGTGATTGTGGTTGTGTGTGTGGTTGTAGTTGTGTGTGTGTGTGTGATTGCGGTTTTGTGTGTGTGGTTATGTGTGTAGTTGTGTGTGCTTGTGGTTGTGTGAGTGTGTGGTTGTGGGTGTGGTTGTGTGTTGTGGTTGTGTGTGGTTGTGTGTTTGTGTTATTGTGTGTGTGTGGTTGGGGGTGTGTGTGTGGTTGTGTGAGGTTGTGTGAGATTGTGGTTTTGTGTGTGGTTGTGTGTGTGTGTGTGGTTGTGGCTGTGGTTATGTGGTTGTGTTATTGTGTGTTGTTGGAAAGGCGTTCTCCGGGGGGCTTCGGAATACGTTCCGGACCACCCTTTGACCCACCTCTCCCGGAGTTAGGCCGAGCAAGGGTCTCGTTCCTAGGATCGCCCACGCTGAGCTTGCACTATCTGACAGAGGGACACCACACAGTAGTTCTTCGTAAGACAGTATACTTTATCGATAGTTTCAAGGGATCTTTATGATCCGAAATGCAGGTATTGAATCAGTGCCACAAGCGGCGGCGAACTCGTGATGGGGGTATGGGGGTAGCAGGACAGTCTTTGAGTTCAGTGTCTCTGCGGAGTATCCTACGCACAGCCCTCAATCCTCGAGCTGGGGGATGTTGTTTCTTTCGGCGATCGCTGCCGATTCTCCTGGAGGGGAATGCCGCGAGTCACAGGTGGTTTCGGAGTCGGGGAGCCGCGACAGCGTCAGCAGGGCTCAGATGGTTCAGAGTTCGGGGTGCCGCGACAGCGTCAGCAGGGCTCAAATGGTTCAGAGTTCGGGGCGCCGCGACAGCGTCAGCAGGGCTCAGATGGTTCAGAGTTCGGGTAGCGTTCGATGGAGCCGCGACCAGGTCAGCAGGGCTCTCGTAGGTCCAGGTCTTCTCTGCCTCCCGTCCCTTCAGCACCCCTTGTTATACTCCCCCTCCTCTTTGAAGTCCGGAGTCCTCGCTGAGAGGGGTCTTGGTGCCTGGGGCCGGGGTGTCGGGATTTCCTGACGCTCGGCCCTTTGATCTGTTCAGGTGGGTCTGGGAGGGACTCCAGACGCCCAGCAGGCGAGGCGCCCGCTCACCGGGGGCCTGGTGGCCGATCGAAACCCTCCTTGGGGAGGAGACCAGAGGTGTGACAGGGACGGCGTCTCCTGGTCTGGCTTGGGGGCTTCTCGCTCTCTCGGCCGGGCATGCATGGTTGGGTCTTGGGTGTTGCTGAGGTCCTGGCCGGCCATCGGGTTGTTGGCCCGTGGTGGCCGGAAGTCTGTGACATCGGGGATCAGGTGCGGTTGCAGGGTGGCTGGCTGGTCGGGAGGGCCCACGCCACGAGGCCGGTCTCACACGTGCCCCCCCCAGCTGAAAGGCGGGGAGAACTACCCATCCACTTGGGGGTTCTCCTCGCTGAAGCGGAAGAATCGGGACAGGCCGTCCGCGTTGGCGTGGTCAGTCCCGGGGCGATGCTCCACAGTGAAGTCCATCCCCTGGAGGGGGATTGACCATCTTAGCAGCTTGGGGTTTTCTCCTCTCATTTGCATCAGCCACCGCAAGGGTCGATGATCCGTTTGAACCCAGAAGTGGGTTCCAAACAAGTAGGGCCGTAGCTTTTTGAGGGCCCAGACTACTGCGATGGTCTCTCTTTCAATGGTGCTCCACTGCTGTTCTCGAGGTAGCAACCTTCGGCTGATGTAGGCTATGGGCTGATCTATGCCCTTGTCGTTGAACTGTGAGAGGACTGCCCCGATGCCGTGCTCCGAGGCGTCTGTCTGGACCACAAGCTCCTGAGAGTAGTCGGGGGCTTTGAGTACCGGAGCGGTACAGATAGCGGCTTTCAAGGCGTTGAACGCTTTTTGGCACGGGGGAGTCCATTGTATTTTCTTCTGGTGTTTTTTGGAGGTTAACTCTGTGAGGGGGCCTGCGATGCTGCAATAGTTCTTAATAAACCTCCGGTAGTAACCGGTGAGGCCCAGGAAGGCCCGGACTTCCGTTTGGGTTGTTGGGGGTTCCCAGGACAAGATGGCGTCGATCTTCGGCTGGAGGGGGGCGACCTGCCCGCTTCCCACCTGGTTCCCCAGATAGATCACTGAGCCTTGTCCAATTTGACATTTACTGGCTTTGATGGTTAGGCCGGCCTGGCGCAGGGCCAGCAGTACTTGCCGGAGGTGCTGGAGGTGTTCGGTCCATTAGGAGCTGAATACTGCTATGTCGTCTAGGTACGCTGCGCTGAGCCCCTCTAGTCCGGCCAGGACCCTGTTCACCAGCCGCTGGAAGGTGGCCGGGGCATTCTTCATTCCAAACGGCATCACCCTAAAGCGGTAGTGCCCATCCGGGGTGGAGAAGGCGGAGCGCTCCTTGGCTCCCTCAGTGAACGCAATCTGCCAGTATCCGCAGGTTAGGTCGAAGGTGCTGAGGTAGCGAGCGGCCCCGAGGCGGTCGATGAGCTCGTCTGCGTGGGGGATAGGGTGAGCGTCCGCTCGGGTGACCGCATTGAGTACCCGGTAGTCCACACAGAATCTCAGCTCGGGGGCGACACCAGGGGCAGCCGCTTTCGGGACCAGGACTACCGGGCTGGCCCAGGGGCTGTCGGAGGGTTCAATCACCCCGAGGGCCAACATCTTGGTTACTTCGGTCTGGATGCAGGTTCGGACCCGATCAGGGACCCGGTAGGCTCGGTGTCTCACTGGCGGGCTGTCGCCGGTGTCTACGTCGTGGACACACCAGTCGGTGACCCTAGGGGTTAGGGAGAAGAGGTCCGTGAATTGTCTTAGTAGCCGGCGACAGTCGTCGGACTGTTGGGGGGTGAGGGTGGTTGACAGTCTCACCCCCTCTACGGAGCCATCTGTCTCTTTAGCACACAGGGGGTCTGGAAGGGGCTCTGTGTCTTCTTCAGTCCCATCGTTGGTGGCCAGGAGCAAACTCAACTCCGTCCTCACAAAGTGGGGTTTGAGGCGGTTCACGTGGAGGACCCAGAGGGGGTTCCGCGGGGACTGCACATCAACTAGATATGTGACTTGACTCTTCCGCTCGACCACCTTGAAGGGACCAGTCCATTTGTCTTGGAGGGCGCAGGGTTTCACCGGGGCCATGACCCAGACCTGTTGGCCCGGCTGAAACTCGACCAGCGTGGCATTCTGGTCATACCAGCGCTTCATCTCTTCTTGGCTAGCCTCGAGGTTTGCCTCGGTGAGTTCTCTGAATTTCCGGGTCTGGTTGCGAAGCGCCAGGATATAGCGAAACACGTCAGGAGGGGTCCCCCGGAGAGTCGTTTCCCAGCCCTCCTTGACCAGGCTCAGGGGCCCCCGGACGGGGTGTCCGTACAGTAATTCGAACGGGCTGAACCCCAGAGATTTTTGGGGAACCTCTCGGTAGGCGAACAGGAGGCACGGGAGGAGGACGTCCCATCTTCGGCGTAGGGGTTCTTCGAGGCCCATGATCATCCCCTTCAGGGTCCTGTTAAATCGCTCGACTAGGCCATTCCCTTGGGGGTGGTATGGGGTGGTGAACTTGTATGATACCCTGCACTGCTGCCATAGGAACCTCATGTATTTGGAGATAAAGTTCGTTCCACGATCACTCACGACTTCGCGAGGGAACCCCACGTGGGAGAAGATCCCCATCAAGGCCCGGCCTACCTCGGGGGCCGTTACGGTGCGGAGAGGAATGGCCTCGGGGTAGCGGGTGGCATGGTCCACCAGGACGAGGATGAATCGGTGGCCCTGGGCGGTCTTGGGATCTAGGGGTCCCACGATGTCGATTCCCACCCGCTCAAAAGGGGTACTAACAACGGGTAAGGGTTGTAGCGGAGCCTTGTGCTTCCCCCCACTCTTTCCGCTGGCCTGGCACTTGAGGCATGACTTGCAGTGGGTCTCCACATTCGCTCGCATCTTGGGCCAATAGAAGTGGGTAACTAGTCGCTGGTAGGTCTTGTCTTGGCCTAAGTGTCCTGCCAGGGGTACATCATGGGCTAGGCCCAGGAGGAGACTTCGGAAGCGCAGGGGTACCACCAGTACTCGGGCCGATCCCAGCTCGGCCGACTTCTGTTCGCTGTACAGGAGGCCGTTTTCCCAATATATCCAGTGTGTTCCGGACTGGTCGCCTGCTGCCTGGGCTTCGGCCTGCTGTCGGGGTCCAATGAGGGAAGGGCAGGTGGCTTGTTCCTGGCAGAATTCTTCTCGGGAGGGACCTCCCTCGCAGTGCCACTGGCCCATCTCGGGCAGGTCCCCGAGCTCGGTCAGGGGCTCGGGATCTGGATGCACTGACCCGTCATCGTGAACGGTTTCTTCTTCCGGAAGAGAGTCGTCGGGCTCGGGTAGCGCGTCCCGGACCTCGGGGACGGCGACTGTGTTCAGCGGCATGGCCTCAACTCCCTCGGAGGAAGGCAATCGGGCAGTCATAGAGCGCGTGGTGGCGCATACCCATTCGGGTAGGCCCATCATCTCTAGATGGGCTCTTCGTTCCACTTGTCCCCACGGGGAACTCTCGAGGTCGTTGCCCAGGAGGCAGTCTACGGGTTGGGAGGTGCGGACTGCCACCCTCAATTTACCGGTGACTCCCCCCCATTCGAAGGGTACCAGGGCCATCCGGCATAGGCTCTCGGAATTGTCCGAAGATATGACTGGACAGAAGGCGTCGGGCAGGATCTGGTCTTCGGAGACCAGGTGGCAGTGGACCGCTGTGACACTCGCCCCGGTGTCGCGGAGGCCCTCGACGCGGTGACCTTTGACCGTCACCTGCTGTCGGACTTCTTCATGTTGGCGGGTAGGGGTGTTCCGGGGACCATCTCTCGGTCCCCTAGGGAGACCAGGGCCATGGCGGCTGGTTCTCACTCTTCGGAGTCTTCCATCTCTTGACCTAGGGCTACGGAGGCCATTGGTCGAGCCGGAGGGGTTATCGTTGCGGGTCGTTGGTACATGGGACACTGGGGGTCACTGGCATAGTGTCCAGTCTGTTGGCAGCGGAAACAGGTGATCTTGACTCGGGGTCCCGACCTCCCCGGTGGCCTGGTGCTGGCTGGAGGTGGGGCTGGAAAGTGCGGAGGTTGGCCTCTGGGAGGACTGTGCTGGGAGCCCCCCGGGAATTCCCTCGGTCGGCCTTGGTTCCCTCCGCCCCTCTGGCGGGGGGGTCCCTGACTGTGGCGACCGTAGTCTCCCACAGGACCCCGGGAGGCCCGGGTGTTCACCCATCGGTCAGCTTCGACGGCCAGTTTTCGCGGGTCAGTGAGCTTGCTGTCCAGGAGGTGCTGGCGTAACTCCACAAAGCAATTGGCGGGCAAGTGTTCCCACGCGATTAGGTCAAACAGCTCCTCAAAGGTGGAGACCTTGCTTCCCTTGATCCACCCGTCCAAGGCCCGGCTGTAAAAGTTCCCGTACTCTACCCATGTGGTACCGGGTATCTTCTTGCAGTCTCGAAACCGTTGCCGGTACATTTCGGGGGTGAGCCCATATCTGGCTACTAGGGCCTCTTTCATGTGGCTGTAGGAGTTCAGCACCGTGGAGGGCAGGTCCAGCAGGGTATCTCTCCCCTCGCTCAGGAACCGGCCCCACAAACCAGCCCCCCAGTCTTTCTGCGGAACTCGGTGGGAGGTCATGGCAACTTCGTAGGCCTTGAACCATTGCTGGATGTCGTCGTTTTTGTAATATTCCTTCACCACATCCTTGGGGATGTGGACCTTTGGTTCCACGGTGGAGGAGGGTGGTTGATTTCCCGAGGGTCTGGACTCCTCACTTTTAGCCTTGAGCTCGATCTCCTTCAGGCTGCGTTCGTGTTCTAGTTGGAGTTTTCTTTCTTCGTGTTCTCTCTGGCGTTTCTTTTCCTCAAGTTCTCCTTGTAGGCGTAATTGTTCTACCGCCAACTTTTTCTCGGCCAGTTTTAGCTCTCCCTCGATTTTCAGTTTTGCTAGTTCTAGTTCGTGGTTGCGGCCCCTTTCTCGGTCTGCTAGTTCCTCCGGGGATAGGCCCCCTTCTGGGGCACTGCTCCTTACCGGGATGCTTCGTGGTTCGTTTGGCGGCTCTCCTTCTGTTTGGGCCAGGGAAGCTCCTGCCTCGACCCAGGTCTTCAATGCTCCCTGGAAATCTTCTTTCGTGCTTAATCCGGGGGTAGCGATTCCAAGGTCTTTGCAGAATTGTTTTAATTCTCGGTGCGTATAATATTCCAACTGGTCCTCTCGGAATGTCGAGGTTTTGTTGGTACCTGCGACACCTAGGGAGGTTTCTCCTTCCATCTCTTTTCGGTAGTGCGTCAGCCGTTTACTGCACGATCTCTATGTGTCGGCTCGGATCCCGTCGTCTGCCACCAAATGTTGGAAAGGCGTTCTCCGGGGGGCTTCGGAATACGTTCCGGACCACCCTTTGACCCCCCTCTCCCAGAGTTAGGCCGAGCAAGGGCGGGGAGGCCCTTCCTGGGAGGGTCTCGTTCCTAGGATCGCACACGCTGAGCTTGCACTATCTGACAGAGGGACACCACACAGTAGTTCTTCGTAAGACAGTATACTTTATCGATAGTTTCAAGGGATCTTTCTGATCCAAAATGCAGGTATTGAATCGGTGCCACAAGCGGCGGCGAACTCGTGATGGGGGTATGGGGGTAGCGGGACAGTCTTTGAGTTCAGTGTCTCTGCGGAGTATCCTACGCACAGCTCTCAATCCTCGAGCTGGGGGATGTTGTTTCTTTTGGCAATCGCTGCCGATTCTCCCGGAGGGGAGTGCCGCGAGTCACTCAGCAGGCACAGGTGGTTTCGGAGTCGGGGAGCCGCGACAGCGTCAGCAGGGCTCAGATGGTTCGGAGTTCGGGGAGCCGCGACAGCGTCCGCAGGGCTCAGATGGTTCAGAGTTCGGGGAGCCGCGACAGCGTCAGCAGGGCTCAGATGGTTCAGAGTTCAGGGAGCCGCGACAGCGTCAGCAGGGCTCAGATGGTTCAGAGTTCGGGGAGCCGCGACAGCGTCAGCAGGGCTCAGATGGTTCAGAGTTCGGGTAGCGTTCTTCGGTTCAGGGGTCGATGGAGCCGCGACCAGGTCAGCAGGGCTCTCGTAGGTCCAGGTCTTCTCTGCCTCCCGTCCCTTCAGCACCCCTTGTTATACTCCCCCTCCTCTTTGAAGTCCGGAGTCCTCGCTGAGAGGGGTCTTGGTGCCTGGGGCCGCGGTGTCGGGATTTCCTGTCGCTCGGCCCTTTGATCTGTTCAGGTGGGTCTGGGAGGGACTCCAGACGCCCAGCAGGCGAGGCGCCCGCTCACCGGGGGCCTGGTGGCCGATCGAAACCCTCCTTGGGGAGGAGACCAGAGGTGTGACAGGGACGGCGTCTCCTGGTCTGGCTTGGGGGCTTCTCGCTCCCTCGGCCGGGCATGCGTGGTGGGGTCTTGGGTGTTGCTGGGGCCCTGGCCGGCCATCGGGTTGTTGGCCCGTGGTGGCCGGAAGTCTGTGACATTGGGGATCAGGTGCAGTTGCAGGGTGGCTGGCTGGTCGGGAGGGCCCACGCCACGAGGCCGGTCTCACAGTGTGGCTGTGTGTGGTTGTGGTTGTGTGTGATTGTGGTTGTGTGTGTGGTTGTGTGTGTGGTTGTGTTTGCTTGTGGTTATGTGTTTGTGTGTTGTTGTGGTTGTGTGTGTAGTTGTGGTTGTGTGTGGTTGTGTGTGTGTGTGTGGTTGTGTGTGTGGGGGTGTGTGATTTTGGTTGTGTGCTTGTGGTTGTGTGTGTGTTGTTGTGGGTGTGGTTGTGGTTGTGTATTGTTGTGGTTGTGTGTGTAGTTGTGGTTGAGTGTGGTTGTGTGTGTGTGGTTGAGTGTGGTTGTGTGTGTGGTTGTGGGTGTGTGTGAGTGTGGTTGTGTGTGTGGTTGTGGGTGTGTGTGGTTGTGTGTATGGTTGTGGGGGGTGTGGGTGTGGTTGTGTGTGTGTTTGTGGGTGTGTGTGTGTGTGTGGTTGTGTGTGTGGTTGTGGGTGTGGGTGTGGTTGTGTGTGTGTGTGTGTGTGTGTGTGGTTGTGTGTGTGGTTGTGTGTGTGGGGGGTGGTTGTGTGTGTGTGGTTGTGTGTGGGGGGTGTGTGTGTCGGGGGGGTTGTGTGTGTGTGTGTGTGTGTGTGGTTGCATATACACTTATAGCCTCAAAATTGATCAAACAATGCCACATATTTGCACATCATAATCATGTTATAGGGTTTAGAATTGAGAAGACTTGGAGCATTGGGCAGACAGTTTTAAGAATGGTTAAAATATCTTCTGAAACAGTAAACTGACCATTAGGAATTGTGGACGAAGACTGTTAGTAAACAGGAAATGCATTGATGTTATTGGTGGAACATCCATACATATGCTTCCGCTTTCCAAGATTTCCCAAAGGATGAGAAATTCTCCAATGAGCTATATAATACTCAACCATGATTTGCTGCTAGAGTTTGCACAGACACCACGCATCCACCAAAGCTTCAGTGGAGGCCGTGCCTTCTCCGGCCTCACGGCCAAATCCTGGAACAGCCTCTCTCTCCACCGCCGGTCAGCACCCTCTCTGGCAGAATTCAGAAAGAGACTCAAGACCTGGCTTTTCGACTGAGCCCAGCAACATAGCGGCTGGATACCCTTGCGGGGGAATAGCCGCGCTCTACAATAACATATTGATAGATTGATTGAATGCCCACCTGCTTGCGAGTTAGAAGACATCCACAAACTCCTCTCTGACTCTTTCCCTCCCTGGAAATTGTTAGTGATTTGCTCTAACAATGCACTGAAGTAAACCCTGCTAGGGTGGGAAGGGGAACCGAACACCCCAAAATTATCTGGGGGTATAGTGGAAGAGTTTTCCCTGTGGAGAAAAAAAGTGCAACTGCAATGCACCTTTCCCAGTGAGGGAAAGTACTGTCTATGCAATCTGCAGTTTGGAAATAGTAAAGTCTGACAATGTCATTTGGGCAAAATGTCACATGACACTGCACATCATATGGCTAGGCCTGCAGCTGGTGCAGCTTTGCAAGCCTACTACTGCCAATGTTGGCGAATCACAGGAAGTAGGATATTTGCACCGGTCCATAGGAGTACTTTTATGGATGCCGATTTTCTACTTTTTAGTAACTCGGTCACTATTTATCTTTGAGTTGCAGACCCAACAGTGAGCAATTTAAAACCTCTTATCTTAGTGAAATGAGGACGAAAGTACACTTTAAATTATGAAGGACTTTGCATCAGGATTAGAAGAAAACCAATGCAAACATAGCAGACCCACCTCTGAGGCAACAGACCCAACTCCGAAGCCAAGAATGCTTTCAGTTTGGGGGCAACCAGCAACCCCGCCCACCCACGCCCAAAGCTGTGTACCTGCCTTTTACTGCTCATGGGATTTAAAACATTAAGAAACATAGGAACCTCTGAGTAGAGTTCTCTATTGTATGGCACATATCACATGCCAGAAACAGGCTGTTTGTTTGTTGTGACTTCACTGCAGGGTGCATTATCGGAAAGGATCTCTCCAAATTAGGAGAGGTGTCAGGTGAATTAGAGCCACGTGCTGCTGTGAACTGGAGTCCATTGGATGTCACACTGAAGGCTGCAGAAAAAGATTATTGGAAAGTTGTTGTATCCTGTTCATGTTATAATCCTGCTATCATTTCCCTCCCTGCTCAGCCAGTATGAATGTGCTGTGTGCTGCATGGAATGTCGGAGTTATGATGCGTATTGGAATGCTTGGGGGCCTGGATGCTTGAGTGTGACAGTTGGAGAATGGGCTGAGCAGCAGGCAGGCTGCTCCTGGTGGGGCTGCTTCACAGGAACATATCTACATGTAACTGAACTCAATAAATCTACTAAAACTACATCCTACCTGCGTGGACCTCATTACTACAAAAGGCCCCTAGAGAGATGCCAAGGGCAGGCCCAGACCTCGGGTATCCAAGGACCACAGAGCTGCAGAACAAGATGCTGTGAAAGGCCCCTAGAGAGATGCCAAGAGCAGGCCCAGACCTCGGGTATCCAAGGACCACAGAGCTGAAGAACAAGATGCTGTGAAAGGCCCCTAGAGAGATGCCAAGAGCAGGCCCAGACCTCGGGTATCCAAGGACCACAGAGCTGAAGAACAAGATTCTGTGAAAGGCCCCTAGAGAGATGCCAAGGGCAGGCCCAGACCTCGGGTATCCAAGGACCACAGAGCTGAAGAACAAGATTCTGTGAAAGGCCCCTAGAGAGATCCGAAGAGCAGGCCCAGACCTCGGGTATCCAAGGACCACAGAGCTGCAGGTCTTCTGCAAGGTGTTGGGTGAAGGAAAGGATCCCACACGTCTTGAAAAGAACCCAGAGATCTTCTGGAGATGGAACTCAATGGTAGCCTAGTATGAAACCCAGCCAGCAGGCCTGTCATAGCAGTGCCATGGCGTAGGCCTTGCAGAAGTGATCGGAGGGTTTGAGTGCATTATGGCACACCTGGGCGAGGACTATGTACAGTGACATGCACATAGGTCTAGTGTCTGCTTGAGGGGCTGGCAGAGGACACTGCCCCTGCACCTTGGATCGGGGGGAGCGATGCACTCTTCCATCAACCTCCAGCGTCTGTCTTTAATAATGAAAGGATCTGCCTTATAAATATCTCTGTGAAACCAACTCTGACTCAACAGGAAGCAGACTTGAAATACAACAGCATGTAAGTGACAAATGTGATGCTGACTTCGCGCCCGCCCTATCAATGAGATAACTGCCTCTGAGTTCCCAAAACATATACATAGAAATATCAATGGTCCATTACCCAAAGAAATCCTGTAGTGGCTTCACAAAAGGATTCACGTTCAAAAGACTGTCACTGTCCCAAATGTCTGTGGCGTTAATGTCTAACAGAACAGTTCAAAAGTTCAATTCTCTTACAAGCTTAGTACAAAGTTTGTTTGCCCAAAACGAATGACTTCCAGATTAGTCTCTGTCATTTAGCTGGAATTAGCAAACCCTCAAGAAGAGACGTTCCAGAGAGAAGCATCATGAACCATGAAGAAAGGGTCATGGCTACAGCAACGCAGCACCTCCATCTCCTAGCAAGGAGATACCAAATAATTCAAGATGGCCACCACCATCTGCAAACACCGTGAGAGTTCAGGAATTCTGGAACTTGTAGTTCTCCGGTAAGATACCATATTATGTTATGTTATGTTATTTCTTCTCGGTATAGCACGGTGAATCATACCCAAATGTTTATCTCGGTGCTGGGCCAGCACAAAAACATCACAACAGCTAGAAGAGCCAAGTCTTCAAAGTTTTTTTAAATTTGAAAACTCCGAACAGAGTCGCAGATGGTACAGAAGTGGGTTCCAGGCCAAAAGGGCAAGAAAGGAAAATGCTCCACCGCCCAGTCTGGTGGCGGGGACATGGGAAACAATCAAGAACGCCACATGTCAGCGCGCAACCAAGATGGCCGCGTAGGTGCGAGGCTCCCGAGGACCTCCGCGACCTCCTGAATTAATCCTGGCGATATCCTGTCCTTGTTGAGGGGACTGTGTCGGTGAACCCGAGCTGAGGCGCCGCCCGTTCTTTGGGCTCGAATCGGACCCCGAACACCGGTGGGAGCATCGATTGAAGGTTGCGGCCTTCTCCTCGCCGGCCCCCCGGATTGGAGTAGTGGGGCGATCCGGGGACGAAGTGAATAACAACGGCGAGCGGGGCTGAGCGACTCGCATACCCCGCACTTTCACTTTCGCTTTTGCGCCCTCCTTGCCTCAGGCGGGGTCGGGCTGCGGAGCGGGGTGCGGTGGTGTTGCCTTGTCCAGGTGCCCGGCTGACCCGCCGGTGGTGGGTTGCCCCGCTGCCCGGTGGTCGCCCCCCGTCCCCCCCCCTGACACCCGTGATTTGGTGTGGCGGCCCGTTTGGAGATCTTGGCATGACGGTGTAAGGGCCAGCATGTCCACCAAACAAGATGGCGACCGGGCGAAGATGAAGACAACCCGCCGTGGCACGGCGCACCAGGCCAATAGTATGGATCGCTATACGCTCCAGAAGGGTTCTCCGGAGACAGCGCGGTCGTCCCTGGTGGGCCCGACGGAGGCACCTGCCCAACCGGTGGATCTGACCCTCCGGGACGTCATGGGCGCCATCGCAGAGATGAAGGCCTCGGTGGACCAGCGTTTCGATACCTTGGCGCAAAAAATTGACTCGGTCCTGGTGGATGTGGGCCTTGTGAGGGCAGACTTGTCAAAAACGAACGACCGGGTTGACTCCCTGGCCCACACCACAACGAGCCTCACGACGGACGTGGTGGCCCTCCAGAAGGAGGTGCGCCGGCTTGGCCAGGCGAGCGCCCTGATGGACCGGCGACTGGAGGATTCCGAGGGTCGGGCCCGGAGGAACAATGTTCGCATTATTGGTGTGCCGGAGGGCCGAGAGGCGGAGGCGGCGGATCTCTTTGTGGAAGAATTGATCCTGACCCATCTTCAGCCCCGGGGGCTGAGTAAGCTTTTTGCGGTGGAGCGTGCCCACCGGGTCCCTGGGGGCCGCCCTAAGACCGGTGCCCCGCCGCGGCCTATTATTGCCCGGATTTTTAATTTCCGGGACAGAGACGCCATTCTCCAGACCTCCAGGCAACAGGGACCGGTCAGGCTGGACAACATGGATGTACACTTCTACCCAGACTTTACTCCGGCGGTCCAGAAGCAGCGGCAGAGCTTTCTCGGTATTAAACGTCGCCTACGGGACCTAAACCTCAAGTACTCAATGCTCTTTCCGGCTAAGCTGAGGGTGGAGGTGGATGGCCGTACGCACTTCTTCGACCGGCCCGAGGCGGCTGGGGACTGGTTAGATACTTTGCCTGGAGATCGGGGTGGGGGGGGCGCGGCTGGCGGGGAGGGCCCGCCGGATCAGAATTGAGGGGTGACTGTATAGGCCTTGCTCGGGACATTACTCCTTTACCATATATCGCTTTCGTATGTTCCCCTCCCATGGAGGTCGGGTGGGGTCTGCTGGGGGCTTCCCTCCTCCTCTGGGGGACTAGTTAGTACTTAGCTATGGGGCGACAGGCACACTGCACTTTGGGGGGGCTGTCTGGGCTCATGCAGGGGTGCAGGGAGGGGGGAGTTCTGTTGGGACCGGGGGGTGGGGGGGGTGTGTTGTTTGTTAACACCGCAAGGCAAACCCGCAACTGTTTAGTTGTTTTTAAGATGCTCGGTGGGGGGCGACCGATTGTTTTGACGTATCATGGGGGGTAGGGATTTGATTGTGTTGTCATGGAATGTTAACGGCCTGGGGGATAGGATTAAACGTGGTGTGGTCCTGCAGTATTTAAAACGTATTTCACCAGATGTTGTCTTCCTGCAGGAGACACACCTTATAGGTAACACCTTTCATGCAATGAATCGGCGGGGATATCGTTTGGCGGCCCACTCCGGCTTCACTTCGGGCTCGCGGGGGGTGGGTATTATGGTCAAGAACTCGCTCCCGTTGGAGATTGACGAGGTGCGCCATGATGAGAGGGGACGTTACGCTGTTCTGGTGGGACGAATGGAGGGTAGAGTGTTTATCTTTATATCAGTGTACGTCCCGCCTGGGTTACAAGCCATTACATTTGCGGACCTGGGGCGCCTCCTTCTGGACCTTCCGGGTGGCCTGTTGGTGGTTGGAGGGGACTTTAACGCGGTTGCCTCTGGGTCTATGGATCGCCATCCCCCTAGGGACCTCCCCCGGGCACAGGCGTGGCTGCCCGGCCTGTTAGACACGCTGGGCCTGGTGGATTGCTGGCGCTTAAAGCATCCCGTATTGCAACAGTACACCTTCCACTCGGGGGCCCATGGTAGCCTCTCGCGGCTTGATTACATCCTTGTCCCGGCGGCCCATGCAGGGAGGGTGGGGGAGGTGCGCCATTTGGCACGGGGTATCTCAGACCACTCCCCATTGTTGTTGCATTTCGATGTCTTCCCGAGGGGGGATGGCAGGGTGGCCCCGATCAATGCATGGTATTTGCGCGACCCCACCATTCGTGCCGACTTGATCAAATCCTTACAGCGCTATTTCGATGAGAATGTGGGGTCGGTCCCGTCTGCCATCTCCCTGTGGGAGGCTTTCAAGGTGGTTCTTAGAGGGGAGGCCCTCTCCTTTATTTCCAATGCCCGGCGGCGCGAGCGGGAGGAGGTGACCCGGGTTGAGGCCGAGATTGCAGAACTGGAGGGTGACCTGGGGAGCGGGGTAACAGACGCCAAGTTGCATGTTTTGCATTTAAAGCAGGCGGCCTATCGGGCCCTCGTCACGGAGGCGGCCAGGGGCCTCAGTAGAGAGCAGCAGGGGCGATTGTATGATGTGGGTGACAAGGCTGGCAAATTGATTGCGTGGTTGGACAAGAGGGAGAGAGCGAGCCGCGTGGTGCCTTTGATTGAGAGCGTGGATGGTGTGTGCGTCACTGAGCCGGAAGCCATTGTCTCCTACTTCGCGGATTATTTCCGCGAAGTCTACTCCCCGGTTTCTCCCTGCTCGGAGGAAGATTCCCATGCCTTGCTTCGGGACATCGCACTGCCCTCCCTTACGGTGGAGGACAGGGATTCGCTGGACGCCCCTCCCACCTCGGACGAAATTGCCTCGGCTATTCGCTCGGTTGCATCCGGCAAGGCCATGGGCCCCAATGGTATTCCCATTGAGCTATACAAGTTGCGCCCGGATGTGTTGGCGCCCCACCTGCGCGCGATGTTCCTTGCGGCCCACTCGCGGGGCTCCCTCCCGCCGGACCAGCGTCTGGCTACAATTGTGGTGATCCACAAGGAGGGGAAGCCCCGTGAACGGGTCACATCCTATAGGCCGATTTCGCTTTTGAACGCGGAGCCCAAAATCCTCGCCAAGGTGTTGGCCAACCGGTTGGTTGGCGTGGTGGGCGATTTGGTCCACCAAGACCAATCGGGCTTTATACCACACCGCAACACGGCGCTTAATCTGCGGCGCTTGCACGGGGTGCTCGCGCGTGTCCCATTTGTGCGGGAGCCGGCCATCTTGGCGTCCTTGGACGCCACCGTGGCGTTTGATACGCTCGAATGGCCATATATTTGGGCGATGCTGGCGAAGTTTGGGTTCGGCCCGGGTTTCGTCAGCTGGGTCAAATTGCTATATTCGGGCCCGTTGGCGCAGGTGGTGGTGAATGGGCGAGTATCTGCCCCGTTCGCGCTGGGGCGGGGCACGCGACAGGGTTGTCCCCTGTCGCCTCTCCTGTTCGCCCTGGCCATGGAGCCCCTGGCGGAGTGGCTGCGGTGGCACCCTTCTATCCGTGGTCTCCGCTGGACCCCCGAGCATGAGGACCGCGTGTCTCTCTATGCTGACGATATCCTTTTGTATCTCGCCTCCCCGCGCAAGTCACTGATCGTCCTGGTTGATGTTTTGCGCTCCTTCGGTCGCAACTCAGGCCTGGTCATCAACTGGGCGAAATCCTGTGTCTATGTGCTCTCCGGGGAGGCCCCGGTCCTGCCACGGGACTGTCCGATCCAGATTGCCTCCCAGGGTTTCCGGTACCTGGGTATATATGTCACTCTTGACCCGGAGGCCCGCTATGAGCGGAACCTGCTGCCCCCCCTCCAGCGTCTGAGGGAGGACGTGGTGCGCTGGCGGCGTCTGCCACTCTCGCCGCTCGGCCGAGCGGCCTTATTTAAAATGATGTCCCTGCCGCGCTTCCTCTACGCCCTCCAGAATACCATGGACTTGGTCCCGGCACGCTACTTTCGCGAGGTGGAGGGCCTCCAGCGGCGCCTGTTCTGGGACGGGAGGCCGCGTATTGCTCTGGCTAAGTTGACGCTCCCGTGGTACGACGGAGGGGTCGCCCTCCCGGACATCAAACGGTATTACTGGGCCTCCCAACTAGCTGCAATTAATCATGGCCTTTACGGGCCCGCCTTGAACCCGGCATTCGAGATGGACAGGACGCTTCTGCCCGGTGGCGACTATAATCGAGCGCTCTACTCTGGCGCGCCCGACTCCCGTTTGACGGGACCGACGCGTGTCATGGTGCGTGTCTGGCACGCGGCTAATGCAGCTATGGGGTGGAAGGACCGTTTGACCCGAGCATCTCCGCTGTATGCATCTGAGAGGTTGGGCTCCCTGTGGACGTCGAAGGGCTTCGAGAAGTGGGACACGATCAGAATCAGCACGGTGGGAGATCTCTGGACGAGGGGGGGATTCAAAACTTTTGAGACGCTGCAGGCGGAGTTTCAGCTGCAGGGCAGTGAGTACTTTCGGTACCTACAGGTCCGCCACGCGCTGGGCTCCGTCTTCCCGGATGTTGCATCCATTCCGGAGTCTTCCCCCCTGGAGGACAGAGTGCTAGATGGCCATGTCCCGGACAGCACGATCTCCCTCATATACAAAAAATTGATTAACGATAGATCGTGTCTGCTGACTAGTCTCCGCGAGGCTTGGGTTGCCGACGGGCTGGAGCTGGACGACGAGGATTGGATTTCCGCGGTGGCCTCTCCGAAAGAGGTGGCCATCCCGGCTCGCCTTCGTTTCGTCCAGCTCAAGATCCTTCACCGGGTCTACGTGACGGGGCCAAGGCTTTTACGTATGGGTTTTGCCGGTGATGGAATGTGTAAGCGTGGCTGTGGTGCGTTGGCGACTTTCATGCATATACTGTGGGAGTGCCCGAAGGTGGAGCGATTCTGGCGTGGTGTGCATGAGGTTCTACGTATGGTTACGCGTGTCACGCTGCTGCCTGAAGCGAGGAGATGCTTGCTGAATGTCTGGGAACCAAATGACTACTCGGTCCCGCAGGCGCGGTGGGTGACTCTGGGATACATGATAGCCAAGCGTGATATTGCCCAATTGTGGGGATCCCAGAGGCCCCCTGCGGTGTCGGCCTGGAAAGAGCATATGGATTGGTGTATGTTTCGTGAAAAGGTGGTGTATGTGGCGAGGGGTAAGCCTGGGGCGTGGATGAAACTCTGGGGCCCCTGGAACGCCTACCGCGGGGGTATTTGTGAGCCGCCGCTGCTACCGGCGGCATCGCCGGCTCCGTCTCCCTAGATGGCGCCCCTCCCTTGGCCGCGGGCGCGCGGTCCCCCAATCCCTGATCTACTCCCGTCCCCCTCTTCAGAATTTTGCTGCTGGTGTCGATCCCCCACTTATGGAGCACGTGTTGTCACTTGGATCGAGGGTTGCCTTGCGGTTGTGGTTTGTTTATGTTGTTTTGTATTAAGAAAATGGAACCGTACTGTGGGCATGGAGCTGTGAGGCCTGCACCATTGATCACTCCTGTCTTCCTACTGTGCACCGCTGAGAAAATTTTCTGCTGTATGTATGTAATATGCTTTTGATGCTCTAGCGGCCGGCCGTGTGGTTGTAGGCCCATACCTGTAACTTCTATAAACTGCAATAAACGGTTTCAAAAAAAAAAAAAAAGAACGCCACATGTGCTCTCCACAAGCGTGAAGCCTTCTCTCAGGAGGCACCAGTACTTTTCACATAGCACCCATCTTTCCTTCACTGCAATAACCTTGGCGCAGGCAGGAACTGACCCCCGTGCCACCTTGAATGCTGGAGCACGAACTAGGAGACCCTCAAGGATTGGTAGCTAGCTTCCTTCTTCACTTAGTGATATTGGAGCAAAGACCTCATGGGTGATGCAGAGTTATAATGTACCAACCTAATGGGAGTCGCACATTAGTAAAATACCATCACAGTGTGTGTGCCCCCTCATCCCTGAAAGACATCCACTTGTACAACAAAGAACGAGATGGTGCCAAAAAAGGGTTCTCCGATGGTGGCCATGACTGTGGAGATGGTAGGAGTCTTGCAGGTCAAAAAGGGAGACATAAACGGGGGCAGATTCTGTTCAAATATATGGTTTCCCCCACATGGTGTTGTCTGGCGGGTCACAGGTGGCATTTCAAAGTAAGGGGCAAAAGCCACAGAAAGTTGTACCGTCATGAAGACAAGAAGTCATTGATAAGATGCAGGTTCTTGTATAAACCAGGACAGTGCTTAATTTGAGCCGGTGGCTTCTGGTGCTCGGCACCGCCACTTGTCTTAGCACTGGTGTTTGTGACAGTCTGCCACATGGTGGCGCTGTCTGCCAAATTTGTATATAAGCACAACAAGAATTGTTTATTAATTTAAAATACATTAACAATCACTAATACATGCCTCCCAAGCATTTCTTATAGCCGTGGGGTCTAGCATAGCATGAAGTGTCATCTGTAGGAGTGTGATGGTTAGTAGCAGTGTTGGTACTGTCATTGCCAGTGCTGGCAGGGGCAATGGATGGTGCAAGCTGCAGTGGCCTGGCACGTAGGGGCATATCTACAAGCCCCTATTGCCACCACAAAGTTACTTTTTACGACATTGTGATGGCGATAGGAACATTGCCTTATTTAAAAGCCAGCGTTAAGCCACTTACCCTGGCTTAACGCTGCCTTGTAAATAATCCCCCCTTTCAAGCTATGCTTAGCGTGAAAGGGGCAGAGGGAGTTGGGATGGACGTTCCATCGCAGCACCTATTGATTTTGACGCTGCTGCCTATTTACAAGGGAGGCGTAAATAAGAGGCAGGGCCAAAATTAAGGCCAGGGAAAACCTGCTCTTAAGTTGGCGAAACGAGGAGAAATGCATTATTTCTCCTAGTTTTTGCTTTTTCCTTGTGTGCTGCCAAAATAGCATTTAAAGATTGTTTATGTACAGGAAGGGGGTCTTTCCTGTACATAAACAATCTTTCCCCTGCAGGCAGACACCCTTGCACGGGTGTCGCGTTGTGTAGTACCAGCGCAGGGGGAAATTATCATTGTAAATATGGTGCAGCCTTGCGTTTCTGAAGTGGCGGAGCGAGGCGTTAAGCCATGACGTCTAACGCCTCACTCCGCCACTTCCTTGAACATATGCCCCTTAATGTTTTACAAATTAACCACTGCCAGAAGGTGTGTAGTAGCCAGCAGCGAGGACCCAAGGGACTACAGGACCTATTAGTTTAGGTTAGGGGACAGCTGTGGAGGCTCTTAGGTTGGACTGAGGTAAGGAAAGAATGAGGGTTTCAGGAACATGGAGTTCAGGATCTGGTCAGGCGGCCAATAGGATGCCACAACAATGAAAACTCTGCTCTTTTGTTATTCTGTGAGCAGGCAGCAGAGACGGATGAATATGGAGGCGTAGATCTGCGGCCACTGTGATCCGTTTTGCATGACAGTAAAAAGAGGCGTAGAAAACAGTTGTAAACATCTTACGATGAGGTTGACGGACACTGGTCAGGACAGGAAGGCGCGAGTTCCAGGTGTTGCCCGTGGTGTCAGACTGAGCCTTTCAGAGGGAAATGACGCAGGGTAAAGAACAGGTTTGGACTTCATCAAGGAACAGAAGAGGAATCCCTTGGAAGTGCATGACCAGGGCTGGGAGTGATAACTGTAGGGACACAGATGTTGGTGTGTAGGGCCATGGGGGGGCCTAACAAGTCTTCAGTGACCAAGAGGACACCTAAGGGGATGGGGGGTCAATATGTCAATATGGAAGACATTTGGGGGGGGGGCTGAAGGTTGAAGACAGCAAACAAGCAACTATCACTGTTTATATGGCTCGATGCATAATTAACGTTGCTAAGTACTTAATTGATGCAATTGGTAGACTACTAGGTCAAAAGAGAATAAAATTACTACATGGTGGACATAAGGATCTGAACTGCCCAGGGATGCTCTAACAGCAGTAAAGGGGGCAGGAGAAGAAATGTCTGGTGGAAGGAGCAGGTTGATTCAGCTGACTGTGGGGGAGTAGAGTTATTGGAGGGGACTTGTGAGATGCATGCGCCTGCCCTGGCGCCCACAGGGTGCCCTTGAAGGGCGGGCCTCTAGTGCCAGCAAGGCACCAGCGCACCCCCCTTCCTCTGATTATGGGGACCCCTCAAGGAGGAGTCCCCCTACTCAGGCGGCCTGTGGCAGCGGCGCGCAGGGCGCCTCATTTCCAGGGCGAGAGGAACGGGGGGGGGGGGGTATATAGGCCTCCCCCACCCTCTGTCCTTCCTCTTTTGCGCCCCGGACACGCCGTCTCCCACCCTACCGCTTACCCGGCGTGGAAGCAGCGGGGGAGGCATAGAATGTTGTAATGTTGTTCTTTTTCGTTGCAGGCGGAGTTACAGGGCGATCTGGAAGCAAATGGGTACCAAAGGGTACCTCTGCGCGGTACCATAGGGGGTGCCAGAGCCAGAGCCCAGAAGCCTCATGGGAGGTTCCTGGAAAACCGTGTCGACGCCTCGTTAGTCCTTCGGGCGGTTGTGGGCCTGAACAACCGGGGGCTTGCCCTGAAAGGGGTGTGAGTAATAAGGGACCGTGATTCGGAAAGAGGATCACCGAAGGGGCAGCACAGATGGGGTTCGCCCCAGTGCGGCCTGGCTCATCAGGCGGGCAGGCGGCCCAGTTGGTTGCCTGCCCTTGGATCGCCCGTAAGATAACCCACCATATTACATAACGGTGTATGTAATAAACCTGCAGCAGATTCTTACCCAAACAAAATTTGTGTGGTGTGTTTTATTTATGCGTAGACATGCATGCTACTGTGGGGGGGTGGGGAGTGTTGCCTCCTGCTGGCGCTATCAGCCCCGGTCCAAGTGTGGATTCGGTGACCCCAGGGCTAAGAAGAACCAGCAGGTTCATAAACACATATAGGGTCGGTAAAGGGCTGGTAGAGCTAGAAAAAGTGCAGAATAGGCAGAGTGTGGGGAAGAGGGAGGGGTGAAGGGCATCAGGGACAAGCTGGAGGGGGGTTGATTTGTTGAGGTGTGAGAGAGTTAGAGACAACCCCATACATTCATTTGCTGTGAGGCGCATTGATAGCTTGATCGAGAACGGGAAAATTGTTCGTTTTATGGTGCCTTCATAAAAATACATATGTTTGGCCACAGAAACACTGCAGTCGGATTTCCTGCCATGTCCGAAGTGCTGGTGTAGGATGTATTTCTGCTGACTGGGCAGAACACCCGTCACATGAGCACAGGGCTGAGTGACGTGGGAACACTCTCCAGTCGATGACACGAGGCCAGGGCTGTTGGCTCAGACACAGCCACTTCCGGTCCCGCCTCATCCGCTGCCCAGCCAAGGATGCTGGAACTGGGGGCGGTCACAGGAAAAGGATGCAGGCAGACTCTGTCATCTTATCTGTGCGCACCCCGCGTGCTCCTGAGAAAATACAGGTCACGTGCGCGCTCTGTTTACATCCTAGCCAATAAACTTCAAAAAGCTGCTTCTTTAAAGTGAAAGAGAGGCCATGTACTCCCTTGGGTCTGAGTCACAGAGCTTCCTACCACGAGCCGGCCTGACTTACTCCTGGAATTTAAGGAGTAAGCCTCATATATACGCAGACAAATATTTGTGAATCCGTCTGTACACGAAGATTCCACATGTTGTTGGAGGCGACTTCTGCCTATGAATAGGTGTGACTGCAGTGTGCCTGTCTGGCCCGTACGGGGTCAAAGTATTGATGTTTAATGTTTTATTTGTGTCTAAAAACTTAAGGTTGCTCAGGAGGCACCAGCAGCTCACAACATCCTCGAGCCTCGAGGGAAAAGAACGGCACACAGTCTATGTTCAAATATATCTCACACAAGGAAGAGCAAATACCACGAATGAGATTTCAATCAGAGAAGCTTCCTGCATCTCCTGAGAGCCCAGATTCCCCTTTGTAATGTGCATCAGCACTAAATCCTTCCACACCCCCAAAATCCCTGTAACAGTTAAAAAATAATGAAGGACACCCACTTTTGAAAACACAATACTGTTTACTAGCTAGAGCTTGTGAAGTATCACCCCAAAATTCCTGTGTATAAATTAAGCCTGGACAAAGCGCTACGCTCGCGTAGTTTGCGAAGTTTGCGCCACTTCGCACTACGCGAATTGCACGTAGCACAGTGCAAACATGCGTAGCGTTGCGTAGTGAGCGGTAATTTTTTGCTTGCTCGTGGTCCTCAACAACAAGTTGGCGACCGCGAGCAAGCAAAATGACATCCCGGCGAGTCTTTTTCCTTGTTCGCGATCAGCAACATCAAGTTGCCGATCGCGAGCGTGGAAAATAAACATCCCGGCGAGATTCTCAACACGAGGAGGTCAGGTTTCTCATTGCGAGTGGTCGCGTATGCTCGCGACCGCTCGCGATGAGAAACTACCAGTCCGCGTTGAGAAAGCTGCCGCTCGAATAAAAATCTACTCGAGCGTCAGAAAACTACAGCTCGCACTGTGCAAGATGCCGTTTTCAATGATTGCACAGTGCCGGTTGCTTGTCCGCACTGTGCAATCATTGAAAACGGCATCTTGCACAGTGCGAACAGGGTACTACGCAGGTCGCGAAGTGCTACGCGTAGCTCGCGTAGTGCGAAGTGCACTTTGCGAAGCTTCGCGTAGTGCTACTTCACGAACTACGCCCAGGGTTAGTATAAATGGTAAAATGCAGGCGCTAGGCAGGAACACAGGAAGATGAAAGGGGGACCCCTCACCATCCCCACTTGGCATGACTGGTCCAGCAAGGCAGGAACACAGGAAGATGAAAGGGGGACCCCTCACCATCCCCACTTGGCATGACTGGTCCAGCAAGGGATGGTGACCTAGTCAGTGGGCGATGAGGTCTAAAGGGGAGTCTGTGCAGTGTGGTTCTCCGCTAGGGGTGGGCGTACCTCGTGTAAATCTGAATAGCATAATCATGCAGAAATACCCCAAAATTCTGTGGAATTTTGTGGAATTACATGAGAAGAGCAATTCTGCATTTAGCGCGTTTTTCTTAGGCCAAAAATGCCCCCTCGCATTCACAATGGACATGGGGATGCAAGAAATAGCGCTAAATGCAACAGAACACAAATTGCGAGAGTGCGCAGCTGCTCGTGCTCTTTACATGTGCACTTGGTGTAGGATTCTCCCCCGATTTACTCCCAGTATTCAGCGGTAGCTCAATAGCGCAAAATGCGCGCCTTCTTCCAAAATGGGCACAAGGATGCATTGGGCACTATGAAAATAGCGCTAAATGCAATAAAACAAACGTCAGCGCGAGCAGCCGCTCCCGCCTGATAAATGTTCTCTCGCAGTAGGATTTGTTTCCCCCTAAATTACTCTTAATTACGTGAGCGGGCTTACTCGCGTTATTATTGGTAATTCTGAGTCAAAGACTGACGTTCAATTACCGAAATGACTCTGATTACTTCGGCGTAGTTTAAATTCCGCCCAAGACTACTCACCACATTGTATGAGGCATGGGTGTCAAGGGCGCCTGCAATGGAAGAAATGGGAAATCCCGACACTACACAATACCTCAACACTGTGCGCCTGTGCCATGAAAACAATAGCAACCATGACAAAAAACCACTTCTTTCTTCTCCAGCCTAACGAGGAAATGATTAGTTGGGGCAAGTACCACACAAGGCTTGTGCGCAGTGTCACTGCGGTGGGGCTGAGTAAATACTTCACTACTCAGAATTGCCCACCAACACAATGGTCTAAGGCTGGTGGTGCCCAGGCAAACCCCTGAAGAAGGAGAGACTGAGAAAGATTATGGGTCTTGAAGCCAGGAATTGTCTGTGCTATGCAAAGACATGGAACAGCTACTCCATCGAACAGCAGCACTGGAGGCCTGGGCGGAAGATGCAGCGGAGACTCCCGAAGGAACAACATGCGCTTGGTGGGCCTGCCCCAAAAGCAGAGGGACAATGCCTGGAACCCTGTCTTGAGAAACAGATAACGACAGAATTGAAGCCACGAGGACTATCCAGGTTTTTCTCCATTGAACAAGCCCATCGGTTGCCGGCGTCCCACCCCCGCCGGCAGCGCCCCCTAGGACCATTACATTTGCCTTCTCAATTATAGGGACCGGGACGCTCTCCTGCAGGAACCTCGAGTCCACAAAAACACACGCAAAGGAGATGGGTGGAAGGCGGCACAATAGTTGCTGGTGACGCTGTGGAAGTCATGATCCCAGCCCTGGAGGGTTGGGGGAAGAGATGGGTGATGGGAATTTAGTAGGCACAGGATGGAGGAAAGAGATTTCTGACTGGGGCCCTGTGGGAGGCAAGATTCAGGAATAAAAGGCAGAAGGAAGTAAGCCACACCATAAATGCCCCCGGGAGGGCAGTATGAAAAGGGGTCTCCTCTAAGCCCTCCCTGGTGAAACAGAAGCACATTCTAATGGATGCAGGGGCTGCCATATGTGAGTTTGGGACTCCAACAAAATGCGTTGGAGGAAACCCAAGGTGATTCTAGGCGCACCTTAATACAGATTATTTGTATTATATATTGGTTTCACATAGGTATTTTTATGCTACCAGATGAAACTTCTCTTTTTTTGCGATTAGGCGTCCGTAAGTTATGGATCAAAGTGAATTCAGGAGAAACCAGTCATAACTGGTCAACTGAAATTTCTAACTATTTACTGATAGTGGCTTTTTATTCTATGTGCTTTCACAATTGAGTTATGAGTCCTTTGGTAGAGGAGGAAAAGTATGAAATAGAAACATTAGATAAAAATCAGCCAGTTATAATTTATCAGTGTATAATATTTGAGCTCACGTTTACCTGTGCTGTCATTTCCCACTGGCTTGCCTCTTATGATCTTAGCTTGGTGCTCTTTTCGAGGAGTCGCAACTACTCGATCATATTTAAATTCATGGTGTAGGCATGTTTTGGAGGCTCCATAAGATGTGGCAAGATGAGGTTTTTGGCACCCACAGAGTACAGTCTGTTTTGTTGAGCTGCCTGTTGACCTGGCGCAGTGCATGCCCTGCTGACACATAGGAGTGTGGCAGGGAGAGATTGACTGTACCTAGTAAAGAAATGTAGGATCCCCGAGAGGCAATTACTCCTGTCCACAGTGGCCCTTCCTTAGTAAAGTATTTGGCTGTCCCTACCGTGCATTTAAAGTGTCAACAAAAGGTGCATGTTGATGTGTGTATGTACGCATGTGTGTGTGTCTGTATCCACGTGTTGTGTGTCTGTGTGTAGGTGTTGTGCCCCTGTGTGTGTGGTGTGTGTGTGTGTGAGAGTTTGTGTGTGTGTGTGTGGTGTATGTGTGTGTGTGTATGTGTTTGTGTGTGTGTGTGTGTGTGTGGTGTGTGTGAGTTTGCGTGTGTGGGGAGGTGTATGTTGCTGTGTGTGAGTGTGTGAGAGAGAGATGGCGTGACAGAGAGAGAAGGAGGTGAGATAGAGTGTCAGTATGCCTTGTGTGGTGTTCACCTCTGGTAGCCATGCCCGATGACAACAGGTACGTGTGCCCAAGCATGGCATCTGGTGGCCCTCCATCTCAAGACCCCGACTCTGCAGGGATGAAGGGCTAGTCTAACATGTGTTAGGATCCCACTATATGCGTGACATTTGACAGCCTTGCACCTAGGGTTTCTACCAGGGAGTATTATTGAGACCATCAGTGTGCTGGCCTGGACCACACCGAGCAACAACTGGAATCTTCAGAATGGATGTGAATAATGAAAATAGTTGAAATATGTAAAATAAAAGATTAAGTCAAACATAGGGAGTTTCTCTCTGACATGGTAAGAGCTGGTTGGCCTTCTCCAGGCTTGGGTGGTGTACAGAGCATATGTGCACCTTCACGGGTCTGGTGGTTTAGTGGACTAATGTGTCCACTGTAGAGGCATGTATTCAACCTCTTGGTCTCAGGTTCTAATCCTGATGGGTCCACTCAGCCTTTCATCCTTCTGAAGTCGATAAAACAAGTACCATTGAGTTGCGTAACAATAAACATCTGCTATTCAGGGCCAAGACACCATTGTGGGTGAACATGTGCTTTACAAATACACATGTTATGCTATGTTACGTTATGTTACATGAGGCCATAGGGCCATAACATCCATTAATGTCCTCTGATAATACTTATAATTTTTAGTCAGACCTAGGGTACCACCTAAATAAAGGATACATTGTGGTTTACCCTAAGGAATTTTTAACAGCCTCAACTGGATCTCACTGATCTATCCAGAAAAAAATTAATTTCGAAGAACTCCCTCAAGACAGCACAACTTGAGGTTGAGTCCGCCCTGGCAGTGCCATCTTACCAGGGTTGGACAAGGAGGCCAACGATGAAGCATGCCACGTTACGTGAGTGAGCCCACCTCGTCCAATTCTTGGAATTGCCAAACGTTATTGTAGGGATATAGTAGTAGGAAGAGCAAGAGAAGCGTTTGAAATCATTTCTTCGGATGCTCCCTAACAGGTTACCGCGCCAGTTTTGTGTTCTGATGTTATATTAGAGACAGATGTGGGGCCTCTATCAGCCTCTTATTCTCCTTTGGTGTTTGAGACACCTTCACATGAGGCATCCATGACAGTGTGATAGGAAATGTCATCAGCCTCTTCATCATCCAGAACGACTATCCCTCTGCCCATCTCACAGGCAGACATCTTGTTCCACATCCCAGTGCTACTGAAGGCAGCATGGAGCATCAATCCCTTGTTTACTGTTCCATTAATCCAACATGAGTAAACATCCTGCGTCTCTGCCATGAAAGCTCTTTTGTGGCCCAGTTGGGACCAATCAAGTGGGTGGGGGGCTATGGAACTCGACCTTTCCACATCTGGAGTTTTTTACTGCAGTGGGAGGGGATACCCTGAGAGCAGCCTGGTCACAATTATATAAAATAAACACATTTAGGGCTCCATCACTGAAGGGCTCTGGTGGTCCTGAGCCCCTCTGATGTTACAATAATCTGACCTCTAAATCTGGAGAGCAGAGATTCCCCAGGATAGACCTGGGGTGCAGTGCTGACAGTGGAATAATATCACCCCTGGAGCCCACTCATTGGGTGGGCAGGGGCAGCAGGGAGCGAAGCCGAGAGGGGCGCGAATGGGAGTTAGCGGGGCAGGGCAGGTACCACATGTGCATTATGGTTTTGTGCAAAGGTTGTCCCCTGAGAACATGACAACTGGGAGAAATGATACAGTGGTGCTGTTCTGGGGTAACTTATCGGTCACAAAGTAAAACCAGACAAGAACGTCCAACAGAAAACATCAGACAGAACCTCTCAGACACCCAACCCAGCTCAGATATACCATAAAGGTGACTATTGTGGGATTCTCAAAAGCACCTACCCCAAAGGAACCCTACACATGAACACACAACACAGCACAGTGGACAGAACATCTTACGCACCACTATGTTGACGGTTTCCACGTCATTCATTGCCGTCTTGAGAATTTGGGGCCCCTGGGCAAGGCATACTTTACAGGGCCCTGTCAGAACAGCTTTGTATTTTATTATCCATTTTCTATTCATTTCAGTCCCACGATGCCAAATAAAATGAAATAATACATTAAAGATTAAGTTGGATAAATATACTTGTGAGGTCGAGAGGAATTTCACTTTCCCAGTGGGGCCCTTGGAAGGCTGGGGCCCTGGGCAATTGCCCACTGTGACCATGCCTCAAAACGTCTCATTCACAACAATATTAGCTCCTAGTAATGGGTCCCCGCAGAGGCAGGGGCGGCTGGTACCCTTTGAAAGTGGTGGGGGGAGCAGAGTGCCTCACCACTTCCAAAAAAAACAAAATTAAACGACCCTTCCTCGAAAAGCCCACATTAAAAACACCCACTCGGTCCAAAAGCACAAATACAAACAACCCCTCCCTCCAAAAGTCCAAAATTAAACACGAACACATGCGTTACACATTTGCTAGAGATAAAAGTAAGTAGTACTTACTCACGGCTCCCATGCATCCTCCTCGGTGCTCTCCTGCAGTCTGGAGTAGGAAGAGCGCCCAGCTTCGGGACAAGCTGCGTGCTTGTGACAGGAGAGTACAAATACAATGTGGCAGCAGAGTGTAACTTCAATTTGTTAAAAATGTTTACTTTTTTTATTTTTTTAATATTTATCTTTTCATAAAGTGTGTCTTGAACTGTCTGGGTAACAAAGCACTCAAAAGATAACAGTGGCACATGGGTCCAATGTGCTCTTAAGTATAAATTGAACTGGGAATCCCTCACAGGGCATCGAAGTACGTCACACTCTATTGGTACAGCCTCTTGCCTCTGACGTATGCTGACGGTGCACAACCCTTGTTTCCCATCGCAGATAATCTTCATCAGGACATAGCGCCTAGAAGATGAGTCTCAGGTGAATAAACGCTGGACGGGAAGCGCTAGTTTGCATTGAATGGCAGCAACAGAACTCATCTTCATTCGTTTCGGAGCAAGATCACACAATGAGCTGCGTCGGGGTCTGTGGAAGGAGAGCTGAGGGTTGCGCTGGGAGTAGCATTGCCGATGCTCTCATAATCTCACACTAGAATCCATAGAAAAGTGGTGATCTAAGGGGAAAAGGGAGGAGAACAGTATTTACCAATTGTAGACATTCCTCAAATAGCTACCCTAAAACTCCTTAGATTATATGTGGGATAAAGTACCCCCTGCCGTACATAATGAGGATATTACAAGTCACAGAGGAGTTCTGTGACCTTCTAGAGGAACGAGGCGGAAGGGAGGCCATAGAACCACAAGGTGACTCGCAATATCCTTATAATGTATAGCAGGGGTACTTTATTCGTTATAATACATGGTTGCACCATCACCTTTCCCACAAACAGCTTTAATCCTTGGTGTGCTGCTCCTTCATGTGAAAGATGTTTACAAACATGAAGAATTTTATGTGAAATATATAGAACATAAACATCAAAGAGCAATAAGATATGTGTTTTAAAAAGTGAGAAAAAAATAAACATGTTGCCAGACATATCTCATTACTGCTTATCACTGCTTATTTTGAAAAACAGAGCAGAAGAAGGAAAAGCCATGTTTTGGTTTGGTTTTTGAAACTATCTTTAATTGTGCTCAGTGTCCAGCCTTTCCCCTCAGCTGCTGGCTCTGGCAGCAGGCATTGTGACATCAAAACTAAACTGTAAAGAGTTATTACAGTGGGGCGGCTACATCATTTCTTCATTTCGTTACTACAGGCAAGTAGGTGCATCACAAGTAGCCTTTACTAAGGAAATTAGAGACAGGCTTTTACACAGGTATTACAATATGAGTACCTGCTGTTTGGTCTTCATCACCTTCATCTAATGGTATCTTACTCTATCTCTTTGTCTGTGAGCAAATGCCCAAAGTATAGCCGAGATGATATAAGATTTTCTGGGGCCTGTTGATCATGTTACTGTCTTAACATAAGCAGTTGTCTTTACTCAGACAAATGTCCTTGTACAGTTCGACCTCTTACATCATCAGTTTCTGGGGTCAATGTTCGAATGCCCCTATCAGATATAATGCAGGTCCCTCATATGTATCATTTCAGTTATGTCATCGGCTCCTGCATTAGCTCTTGCCTCTGAACTCCATTTAACCCAGATCAGAATATAACCCAATCCAGCCTTGATGTTCGCGAATAAACGTATACACGCAGCAGTGTGATGCCTGGGCATTCTCAGGGAGAATCGGAGAGGTCATTGGACTGGATTTGACTCCAGATGCATTCGGAAGTTCGCCTCTTCCATCAGGTACTCTCAGCTTTGTGATTCTTCCTGAGCAGTGTCCGGTGAGATGGCGGGGGGACGCTTCTAGAAGTAAGAACCAGGAGTGCAAGGAGCCACTCCACCACAATCCTTTTTGGGGTGCTTAAAAGCCTCAATACCTCAAAATGGCTGCTTGGATGTTGAAGTCGTTCCATGAGATTTCAAAAGCCTCGCAAGAATTCCCACAAGTTCTCATCAGTATCCAGGAGGAAAGAGAGGTGAAACAAGACTCGGAAGGCCGTGTCCTTGGCCAACAGAAGACGTGTCAAGGAAAGTTATCAACATACATTAACCAAGCAGAAGAACATGTAGTTCAATGTAAGGGGAGAGACGAGAATTATATTATATCTTCACGGCCACTAACCGCCGTCAAAGCTTAAAAAATAAGATGTTCATTGATCAGGGTGAATGTATGACTTTGTTCTGCATTCTGTCGATCAATTGTTGTTTTTGCATTTGTCACCCCGAGTAGGATGGGTAGGCCCAGATGTGGGTCCCATGCTCTCCATGCCACTGGAGTCAAGCTATCCTAGCTGACGAGGGGTGAAACCATAAACCGGTCCTAGGATGCGTGTTTCCAGTCCAGGGAGGACCTGACTTGGCAGTTCGGGCTAGATTGTACCCATTGGGTACTGCGCCACAACACAACACTGAGCCATAAGCCATATGGAACGATAGCGCTAAAAACAGCGACAGTCAGGTACAGAGGAGCACCAAAAGCAGCGATAGCCAGGTGCAAGGAAGCACTAGAAAATAATTAGCCAGATAGAGAGAAACGCTAAAGGCAGTGGAAACCAGGTGAAATGCAGACGATTGAAAATGGTGACAAACACATGCAAGAGACATATTTGCTGTAAACGAGGCCCCTGTGCATCCAGTGAGTGTACCAGACAATCTGAGTTTCAGATACTGAGCCAGTACTTTCAGAAGGTACAGAAGTAAGTGACCATCAAGTGCTGTCTGAATGGGACATACTATCAACGTCAATCAGTTCCACAACTAGCTATAATGTTGCTGCTTCCCTAAAACCACTGCTTGCATTCGATACCACCAAAAAGCAGAATATTGGCGCCAGATAGACTGCCTGGAACTAAACTTTTGATGATTTAATTAATGCATTGGAAGAAGCAGCTAACAAAAACATCATCAACGATCTCAAGAATCTTGCAGGTGAAAGTGTAAAGGAAGTAATAAAGAAAATATCAAGCGCTGATGAAGTCTCATACCGTCAAATCAAAGAGGTTAAATAATAAGTTCCATCCAATGCTAAATGTCGATTTCGAAAGATACATTTTCAACCAAGAAAGGCAGTAAGCTGGTAAAACAATCGACAAGTTTGTTGAAACACTTGATACACTCATGATACATTGTAAGTTCAATTAATTCAATGACGAAGAAGCCATCCATCTCAGAGTCATAAATGGTTGCCTTTACGATTCATTCACGGGTCCCTCTGTCTTTAGACTGCACTTCCAGGACCATTTTGGGGGTAGATAGTGCCGGTAAACGGGCGCCATATTGGGTTGCGCTCTAGTTATTAGGACGGCGCTTCTCGACCTCTACTTAAGCCAATGATGTTGGCGCGCAGCGTTCACGCGCAGCAGGCGCGTCCATCGCGCTCCGGAGTCGCGCCAGAGTCCAGCCCGTCTGCGCTCGTCCGCGCCGAGGATGTGCCAGAGGAGGGGCCGGCCATATTAGTGTCCACTCTTCATAAAGTTGGGTATACTTACCATGCTTATACACATAAAGACTTTGTTGCTCTTAGACCTCCTCGTTCGTACTGTCATCATTCCTTTGCCCCGGAAGCTTTTCTGAACTTTCCGGATTGTGCTTGTTATTTGCCGTCGCGCTCGCTGCCGCTTGAGGTTGGACCCACTACTAGTTCCATCTCCACGCTTAAATCACCCTCTACGGCTAATACTGAGAGTGGTTTCCTCATTAATGCTAGATCGTTAGTTAAAAATAATATCGCTTTCAATGAGTTTGTGTCTAGGGTAAAACCGTCCTGGGTGTTTGTAACGGAAACCTGGGCCTCGGATTCTTCCGGCCCGGACCTCATAGACGCTATTCCAGAGGGCTATGCTCTTGGAAGATTAGATCGGGTGGGTCGCAGAGGGGGTGGGTTGGGGATTGTACATCAAATCTCCCATGCCTGTCGTACCACTCTACTGTCAGCTCCTTCTGATCCTTTTCAGGCCCTACACTTTGTGATTACTTCGGCTTCTTCCCTTCCCTTTGTTGGTATTTTAATTTATAGACCCCCTGGACCTAGAACCGCCTTTAGTCAGAAACTGCTTAACATCTTAGAGCCGTATTTTGGGTGTGAACACTTGACGATCCTTGGGGACTTCAATTTTCATTTGGAGGATTTGGATTCCAAGGACTCCCTTTCTTTGCTAGACTCTATGTCCGCGTGTGGCCTAAACCAACTGATTAAATTTCCCACTCATCAGGCTGGTCACACCCTAGATGGGGTCTTTTCAAATGACCCCAGGCTTTCGACGGGCCAACCCATTCCTTTGGTCTGGTCCGACCATCTGGCCGTTCCATTGGAGTTCCAGGGTTCCCCTGCCATCTCTAGGTCCTTCAGCCATAGCAGAAGAGAACCTAGACGTAATCTTAAGGCGATTTCAAAGGAGACCTTGGCGCCGCTGATTCCTAACAATAGGTTTGTCAATGTGAGAGATGTTAATCGGGCGACCTCCGATTTCGACTCTTTTCTGAGTGGGGCAATTGATACTTTGGCCCCCGTCACATTGCGCTACTCGGCCAGAAAGACTCCTTCAGCCCCCTGGTTTACTGATCCCCTGAGACGCTTGAGGCAGGATTGTAGGAAACAGGAGAGGGTGTGGAGGGCGAGCTCAATCAATCAATCAGTGACACTTGTAAAGCGCGCTACATACCCGTAGGGTCTCAAGGCGCTGGGGGGGGGGGGGGTGCCGCTACTGCTCGAACAGCCAGGTCTTCAGCTTCTTCCTGAAGGAGAGGTGGTCTTGGGTCAGGCGCAGGTCGGACGGGAGGGAGTTCCAGGTCTTGGCGGCCAGGTAGGAGAAGGACCTTCCTCCTGTAGTTGCTCTGCGGATGCGGGGGACGGCGGCGAGGGCGTGGTTGGCTGATCGGAGGTGGCGTTTGGGAGCGTAGAAGTTGACTCGGTTGTTGAGGTAGCTCGGGCCTTGGTCGTGTAGGGCTTTGTGTGCGTGGGTGAGGAGGCGGAAGGTGATTCTCTTGTTGATGGGGAGCCAGTGAAGGTCTCTCAGATGTCCGGAGATGTGGCTGGATCGTGGGATGTCGAGGATGAGTCTGGCTGGGACTTAACAGAACGGGAAAAACATAAGCTCTTTCTCAAAAAATACAAGGCGGAGATAATCAAACATAAGCAGGATTACTTCGCTAAAATAACTAACTCTCTCACGTCCCCCAGAGACCTTTTTCGGATTGTTGATTCTCTGTGCTCTCTGCAAACTCCCAATGCCACTGTCTGCTCCCAAGATCTCTGCGATAGGATCGCTCAGTACTTTCATTCTAAAATTGCGGATATTTATTCCACTTTGGAACTACAACGGGCCTCCTTGCCCCCCCCCTGTCTTCGGGACATCTCGGGGGCCGAAACTGAAAATCGGTTTGCTAAGGCTAGTCTGTCCTGTTTCCCTCCGCTTGACATAGTCCAACTTGATAGGCTGCTTAGCAAAACCAGATCAGGCTCACCCCTGGACCCCTGTCCGCTCAGAGTTTTTAAGGATTGTAGGGATGTCCTATTGCCCCCCCTTCTTGAGATCATGAACAGGGCAATACATGAGGGTGTGTACCCTGCTGTATGGAAGAGGGCGGTGGTCAAGCCTCTTTTAAAAAAGCCCTCCCTTGATCCTGAAACTCTGAAGAACTTTCGGCCCATTTCGCTGCTTCCGGCACCTGCCAAAATGCTCGAAACTCATCTTAACGAACATTTGATGGCTTATGTAGATGGGCATGGGCTTCTCGATCCAGCCCAGCATGGTTTCCGGCGGTCCCATAGCACAGAGTCTGCCCTCACTGTTGTGTTAAACAATATCCGCACGGAGGTGGACCAGGGCCATACTACTCTTCTGGTCTTACTAGACCTTACGGCAGCCTGCGACACCCTATCCCTGGTGACTTTGACAGCCCGCCTGAGGGAGATTGGGGTGGAGGGATCGGCCCGGAGCCTTTTGGCTTCTTTTCTGGATCAGAGAGAACAGAGGGTCAAATTAGGCGAATTCTTATCCCCATCCCTGCCTGTTCAATGTGGGATCCCACAGGGTTCGGCTCTCAGCCCTACCCTTTTCAATATCTATATGGCCCCACTAGCCAAGCTAATAAGATCTTATGGGATGGTGGGGGTCTCTTATGCAGACGATACTCAGATTATGGTATCCCTCTCACACCCGGACGACTCCTCTGTTCTCAGCTTTAGAAACTGCATGGAGGCAGTTTCTAAATGGATGATACACAACTCCTTAAAGCTGAATGGGGATAAGGCGTAGGTTCTTGTCTTTGGTGGTGGGAGTGACCTTTGGTCTGATAAGTGGTGGCCCCCTTCGCTGGGACTGTGCCCCTCTCCCACCTACTCAGCTCGCAATCTGGGGGTCCTGATTGATCCTTTGCTCTCCATGAACCTACAGGTAAACAGAACGGTGTCGACCTGCTGGGGTATCATCAAAATCTTAACAAAAATAAAATATTACCTTGCTCCCTCTGCACGCAAACAAGTCGTAACAGCCCTGGTGTCCTCACGCCTTGACTATTGTAATGTGCTTTACTCTGGTCTAGATAAGGGCTTGGTTCAGCGACTGCAAACTGTTCAGAATGCGGCTGCCAAGTTTGTAACGGATGCCTCAAGGCTCTCGTCGGCTACTGCTGTCAGGAAGAGCCTTCACTGGCTCCCTATCTCGGCTAGGATCACTTTTAAGATCCTTAGTCTTACTTATAGCACACGTTCAGGCCAAGGAGCGAGAGGAATCAAGGATCTCCTGGTTCCCTATGTCCCCGCCAGAAATTTGAGGTCCTCAGATAAGAATCTGCTACTGGTACCCCGTTTTAGGAGAACCAGGTGGGGAGGAAGGTCTTTTTCCTATTTGGCGCCTAAGCTTTGGAATGCTCTTCCCATGGAAATTAGAGCCCAACCATCAGTCCCCTTGTTTAGGAAGGCTTTAAAGACCTGGCTATTTGTTATGGCATATCCGTGAGCTGGCTTCTGTGTTTCTGATCATATTGATAGGCGCCTTGATGCCTTCGGGCTTAGTTTGCGCGATATAAATTGCCTTTCATTCATTCATTCATTCATTCAGGTGACGGATGCTGGGAAAATCTCAGTCTGGAGAGAGTACTCATGGCTGCAAGAGCCAAAGAACGTGCAGACCGACACGTTAGTGATATGGAAGCTGGAGGAGCCCAGAGTGAGTCAGCACTGAACATGAAAAGCAAGCTGAGACAGAAGATCGAGGGCCACAAAGGGATGTCTCCAAAGAGAAAGAAACTTTGCTTCAGATGCGGCTTTTCTTTTCCACACGCAGTGCTTAATTTGTGCCGGTGCTTTCCGGTGCTCAGCACCGGCACTTATTTGACAGGGCCGGGGCTATTGCATTTTCCCTCCCTCGCCAGAAGTCAGCCCTGCCATGTACCGCGCATGAGGGATTAGACTAATGCATTTTAGTGCTGGTGTCCGCATCACCGCACTAAAATGCATGTCACACATTTACATCTACTTGAATTAAATGTGCAGTGAAGCACTGCGTCCTGCACACAAATAAAAAAGGTGATGCTGCTGCGTTCCCCACAATATATTTATCTAACTCGGAGCTCAAAACTGATGGCCTCAGGGGATTGGCTAAATCGTTGCTATGGTGAGCTTTCTATTGAACTGTGTCTTTGGTTTGTTTTCGAAATGGCCGGTGTGGTAAATATTTCGTTACCGGTACTATTTTTTATGCGGTAAAATCTATCAAGAATAACTCAGTAAATATAAGAGGCAGAATCCGTGGTATTAGAGGTTTTAAAAGGCTTTATTCCTATACAAAGGAAGACAATTCGAATTGTGGGCCTTCTGTTCCATCACCACGAAAGTTCAGGAAGGAAGGGAGCATATATTATTGACAGTTAAGCAGTTTTATAGAAAATACATTACAGTGAAACAGATGCAAGAGGCGTAACAGCTGATAAAAGGTGCATACGTAGCTAAGAGAGGGCGTAATTCAAGAAACGTCATTAAACATGACGTCACAAGTGGGTGGATCCATAAAAGAATCCTGCAATGTCAGCAGAAATGTTTGGCAAAGATGCGCACGCAGCCGCATGACGTGTGATTGACGTGCAACTAGAGGGTGAAGGGGACTTGACATTTAGCTCTACATGTGGAGACAGAAGTCTGGGGTTATGTCAACCTAATTCCAAATCATATCTAATATCCTATGTTTAAAGAACTGTGTTATCCAAAAGGAAAGGTCTCTTAGGATAGAATCTTATTCTATACTGACTATACTGACTGTTAGTGCGTGTACAAGCGTCTAAGTGTCTACACTAGATGCGAGGGGGTAGGAATATTCCATGGTAACGGGGCTATGAATTATTTGCATGAGGGCAGCGAGGCCTGGCCCTTTGCATGGGAGCTGGAAGAATGTTTACCTAAACTACTAGACAGGAATGCATCGGATGAGGAGCGAAGGAGATAATCTCGAAGGTGAAATACAGTTTTTGGCAGGCGACAGGCTGGATCAGGCTCCGTTAGCCGCGCAAAGAGTAAGACAAAGTTCATGGTCACAGATGCGGGCTCAGACTGGAGCTTTCAGAGGCAGAAGGCAGGAAAAGGCTTGATGACAGAATTCGGGCCTACTCGCCTGAATCTGTGAAATGTGGAAAGTGAACCACATAAAGTCGGTGGCCTTTCATACTTAGGAATGGAATATCTGACTCATTCATGGCGGATCTGAAAGAGGACATGTTGACGGTGGACGCACATATATTTGCGTCTTCAGAACTGGAGCAGGAGGGAACATACATGTACTTATAGCATGCACATGGAGCCGTTGGGGTCTACGATAGGGGACATAACTGATCACAAAATTCATATTTCCTCATTCCCTCCTTGTCCCCTTCGGACCCTTAGGAGATATCGATCTTCATCAATCCATCGATCTGTTCATATAGCATCATTTGTTCTTCTTTCTTCTTCCGGGATCTCGAACGAAAACTTGGATGTGGGATACACGAGGTGGCACACAGACCACAAATCGCTGGCCCACATTGTAGACATAAGCAGCAACTGAATAGTATGAGAAAGCCAATACCTAGGAATGATAGGATTCTCCATCCCCAGGCTGACAACACGCCCCAGAACCAACCGGACCAAGTCCAGGTGCCTGGACTCTGGTGTATCTGACTTACAATCTTATGAAGGCGGGTTATGGCTTTATATACTGACGGTGAATTTTCTGGTATGAAAATGCAACAACTTGATCCGATGACCCTACAAGCTCCGCCCCTATCGGCCAGGATGACGTCAAGGACAAGACGATTTTGAAGCACAACAATCCGCATAGCAGACTGCTCTTCTGTTAAATTGCCTAAGGCGGAAATAGTTTCGTTCACTACTGCTTCAAGGGTTCTGGTTAATCTACGTATCAGTTTACTATTAGTGACTGTACCTATATAGGGAAAGAAACCTTTATTGAAATCTGTGTATTTTTCCCATGCCGTTTCAGTGTAATCGACAATTGGGAGATCTCTCTGCTGTCTATTGTGTACTAAATGAGTATTTCTATGATAATCAGGAGGAGCTAGGAAAACAGGTGGCAGAAGGAATGCTATATAACAGGTACCATCCCAATCTAAAGGTAGACATATATATGCGGTCTGGCCACATATGAAGTAGGAATGATGGGAAGCTCTAAATGTAGACTTGCCTTGATCACTGAATTTTATTACAGTGGTGCATTTACTGTGGCCCATATGTATGGAACCATTCTTTCTTATACATAATTCCCCTTTTACTGGGAATACCGACATGGCGGGCAAGATTGGTGTAGCTTCAGATTCAACGTTCAGGATCATGAGGTTAAGTGTAAAATTACCTAATCCATATACTTCATTTTCTAGATCAGTCCCTGTTCTTTTGGGAAGTCCCTCCTTGTTAGGGTAGCAGACTTTAAGTAAAACTAGGTTCAGGTTTCCCCATACCCAGTTGTCTTGATAAACTGCGGAATTTGAATCTAGGGTATTAATCAAACTAAACCATGCTCCACAGGAGCCATTGTGTGTGAATGGATATGGAAAGAGGGGCAAGACTCCCTTATAGTTCTGATAGGGAGGGAGTCGGCCACATATCCAACAATTTGTGGCATTGCTGGTTTGATGGGAATGATGTAGCATACTAATGAATGTGTTGTTGCGCAGCGCAAATCTATAGGACAACTCATGCGGAGGAAATTCGCTAAAAGAATGTTCTGCAGTTATATTGTAAGCATGTTTAGGAATAGGGTAATACATATGCAATAGTATGCTGAAAATAATGATCAGAAGACTTAGAAAAAACAAAATTAATAATGTTACTGTACAGTGACTGCGAAGTGATTTACAATACGCATGCTTTTTCAGCTGCTTTCGCTGATTTCTTTCTCTATTCCGGTCTAGAGGATACATGTCAGAGACAAATTCAACCGATTCACCTTGGAGAGGACTTAAACAATCAAATTGTCTGACTTATTAGACCTCAATTTTAGTTTATAAATTTCTGAGTTCGATTGCTCAACCAAGGGGAGCTTTGAGTCTGTCTGTGAGGGAATACAGGGGTGAGTCTCTATACTGGGTGGTAGTCCATAAAATTTCTTGATATGACTCGAGTGCAACCACCCTTTTCTTCCTTCGATTTTCACGGCTGTCCTTGTGGTGAGTAGAACTAACTTCGGTGACTTCCACCTAGGATCCAGTTGGGTCTTCCGGTCAAAGTTCCTGACCAGCACCAGATCACCAGGAACCACGTCATGGGGCTTCACCTCAGTATTATCGGGAAAAGCTGCGGATACCTGTGAACGACAAGATTGTAGTGCAGACATCAAGGAAGCCAGGTAATCTGTCAGCATATTACAGTCAACGTCAGTGATTTTACGAGGTATGGGCGTCCCCCACATATTTGGTGGTCTACCGAAGATCACCTCATACGGGGATAGCCCTGTTCGAGAATGTGCTACCATTCTCATGTAAAAGAGCGCAACTGGTAAGGCTACTATCCAATCGACTCCTTTTTCTCTACATATTTTGGACAATCTAATTTTCAAAGTTTGATTATGGCGTTCTACGAGACCTGCTGCCTCGGGATGTCGGACACAGTGAAATTTCCATTGATAGCCTAATAGAAGGGAAACGTGTTTCATTAGTTCGGATGAGAACGGCTGGCCGTTATCTGAGTAGACAACACGTGGTAAACCGTACCGTGGGAAGAATTCTCGAACTAACTGTTTGGCAGTAGTCGGGGCAGTGTAATCTGAAACCGGGTATGCTTCTGTCCAACGGGAAAGAGCACAGACAACTACGAGAACATATTTGAATCCTCGACATCGTTCCATCTGGATATAATCCATCTGGAGGACTTCAAAAGCATGATTAGGAGGTTGAAATCCACCCTGTTCTACGGGGATGCTTTTACCTGGATTAAACTGACAACATATCATACAGGTACGAACTTTTTGTTTAGCTGCGGCTCGCAAATGTTTGTTGAACCAAATGTGTTGAATGCTGTCTAGCATAGCTTTTTCTCCTAGGTGCGCTGGACTATGTATAGTGTTAATGATGACTTGGACCATTGAGTCGGGAAGAAACCATATAGATTTTTCCTTCGTCATCCATCCTTGATCTGTTTGGATCCCTCCTAATTCAGTCCATTTCTTTATTTCTTCTGGTGTAGCGTGTGTCTGTATATCAATTACATCAAGGGCGGGATCCTTAACTGTCATGCAATGTGTTGGTGTCGGAACTATTGTCTTTGTCATGTCAGTTGTGTGAGTCTGATTCTGAGCAGTCTGTTTAGCTGTTCTGTCAGCTAGGTCATTACCCTGAGAAATGATATCGGTAACTTTTGTATGGGCTTTGCATTTCATAATCGATATTTCAGTAGGTAGATGAATCGCATCTAATAGGGCTTGAATGAGGGGTCCGTGTTGGATGTGGGCACCGTGAGAAGTTAAATAACCTCTCTCTCGCCACAGTACGCCGAAGTCATGGACGACTCCGAATGCATAACGTGAATCTGTGTATATGTTGACTTTCTTATTTTTGGCTTGGATACAGGCTTGTGTCAGAGCGATGAGCTCTGCTGCTTGAGCTGACAAAGTGTTAATACGATTTGTTTCAATGACTTCAGTGTCTGTTGTGACTGCGTAAGCGGCCACTAGCTCTCCTGTACTTGCTCTCATACATGACCCATCTACATACAATGTCAAGTCTGGATCTGACAAAGGGATATCTGTCAAGTCTTGTCTGGGTTTCGTCGTGATAGTAATGACTTCGACACAATCATGTGCCAATGGATCTGTTCCGCCCACTGGTAACAGTGTGGCAGGATTTAACGTATTGCAACGTCTGATTTCTATATGTGGCTGAAACAATGTTAATTCATAACCGGTGAGTCTCGCTATAGTCAAGTGTTGTGTTTGTGTGCGGTTCAAGAGAACCTCTACTGCGTGTGGTACTTGTACTGTCAATTGATGTCCTAACACTATGGCATCGCTTTGTCTGATTGCTAAAGCTGTTGCTGCCACTGATTTCAGGCACGCTGGAAGTGCCTGAGCTACTGGATCTAATGTACTAGAGAAATAAGCACATGGTTTGTGTGATCCTGCTTGTTCCTGAGTGAGTACTGACAAAGCAGTACCTTCGCGTTCTGTAACAAAGAGTGTAAACTGTTTACTGTAACATGGTGTTGCTAGGACTGGTGCTTGACATAAAGCTTTCTTTAAGCTTTCAAAGGCGTGTGTATGTTCTTGAGTCCAAGGGAGGACAGTCGATGTGGCTGCCTCCTGTGTTGTCAACTGGATGAGTGGTTTTGCTAGAAATGCATATTGAGGGATCCACTGCCTACAGTATGAAGTGAGGCCTATAAAAGCCCGTACCTCCTTTTGTGTCTTGGGTGGTGGCATGTTAGCGATTAACTGGATGCGGTCGGATGTAAGCTGCCTTCCCTCCTTGGACAGCGAGTGCCCAAGGTAAACAACTCGCTGGACACAGAATTGCAGCTTAGAAGGGGACACCTTGTGCCCCTTGTCGGCCAGAAATTTCAGAACCGTCAGTGACGCTTTTTCACATTCAGGTTCGCTTCGAGCGGTGATCAGCAGATCATCGACATATTGAAGCAAGGCAGTGTTAACTGGCATGTGGATACTGTCAAGTTCTCGTTTCAGTGCTTGGCTATAGATGCTGGGGCTTTCTGTAAATCCTTGAGGTGCGCGTGTAAATTTAAAACTTCGTCCATTTAAACTAAATCCGAATAAATATTGACTTTCCGGATCAATTGGGACACTAAAGAAAGCATTCTTGAGATCAATTACAGTGAAGAACGTTGCTTCTGAGTCAATAGCTGTTAGTAATGAAGAGATATCTGGGACCACGGGGTATTGTGGCACAATACATTTATTTAATTCGCGCAGATCAATAACTAATCGATATACTGGTGGAGCTTTTGGATCCGTTCTTTTAAGAATCGGAATTATCGGAGAATTACATACATTGGAGTCGGTTTCGACAACCACTCCTTGTGCAATGAGCTCGTCAATGATTTGCAGTAAAGCCACAACAGCATCGGGTGGTAACTTGTATTGTCGTATTCGTGGTAGTACTATTCCTGATTTCAGTGTAACTCGATATGGTGTAATATTCATGCAACCAACATCAGTGGGGCCTTGTGCCCATAAATGTGTAGGTAAATTCTGCAGTCGGTGATCCATGTCTCTGGATACGTAGTGACCTTTAAAGTCACGTAAAAATAGTCGTACTCCTTCAGGAGAACAACATATTATGGCTCCTAGAGCTTTCAATGTTTTTATACCTAACAAGTTTTCCGGACATGATTTAGTAAGCAACAAATCTGTTGTACGTGTTAACGGACCAATCGTAAGTGGAAGAGGTTGTGTTACGTCATTAATTATAGGTTTTCCTGAGAATCCAAGGGAAATATTCTGTGAGCCTGAGAGGGGTGCCCCTGGAACTTCACTGCGTCTTATAGTCGTTCTGCTTGCCCCTGTATCAAGTAAAAACTTTCTGTCTTCCCCTAATAGTTCACTATGTACATAAGGTCCCTCTTGGTCTACAGGAACCTCAATAAGGGGTAAGCCAACTTCCCTCTCTAGGCTATCTCATGAGTATCGCTGATAATCGGGATAATATGTTTGTGCATACTGATACATTTGTTGTGTTGTTGCTTGAGTTGCAGCAGTAGGCTGCGTTTGTGGTGGTGCTACGATCTGTTGTGGAGCTGCCTGTTGCGGAGCTAGTTGTTGCGGAGCTAACCTAGGTTGTGCATGCTGAGGGATTTGTTGTTGATTCTGATCCTGTCTAGATGGACGTGGTCTCTCATGTGTTCTACCTGTAGCAATATTATGTTTCAGGACTGGACAATCGTGTATAAAATGACCTGGTTGTTTACAATAGTTGCATGTCCCTTTCGTAGGACCTGAGGAATCACCCTTTTGATGACTATCGGCTGGAACTGACTGTGCAACAAGCATTTTCATTTTTGTATCTTTCATACGTCTTTGTTCGTGTTCTTGTTCTTCTCTAATTCTATTGTGATGATATTGTAACATCTGTAGCATCTGTGATGGGGTATTACCTTGCCAGGTACTTTAGAATTTCAATACTCTATTCTTAACTTGTAGCAGAGAATTTTCAACTAATTTTGTCACAAACAGATGTGGGTATGACTCACTACTGGCTTTTATGCCACTATTTATACCAAAACATTTTTCAAATCGGGAATAGAAATCACTAGTGTCTTCATCTGGCTTTTGTTTACAGGCTGATATTGCACCCCAGTCTTCCTTTTTTGTAGTTAATAAACGTGGCAGTACCTGTATTAGTAATCCTGCTAGTGCTGTAGTCTTTTCCCCAAGCCCTGCTCCTGCAGCTCGGGCCTTTTCTTCGTTTTCCAACGCTGTCCAATCTATCTTTTGGTCTCCCACCTCCCATTCTTTTGCTTTGAGTTTTTCATAAACACCGGCGGGTAGTAGGACTTTTAATATTTTCATAATGTCGGGGTAGGTATACTCTCCCATGAGTAACATGTCTTTTATCTCGCGGTGGAAACCTGCTGGATCTTTGTCATGACTGGGTACTACTTTCTTCATTTCTAATAATTCTAATTTAGTTATAGGTGTGTACACAAATACGCGTGTAAAATTATCACCGGCACCCCTAATTGGGTGTACTTCGCGTAGCGGGTTCTGTCTATCTATGTGATACATTTTTCTTCCCATAATGGGAACTGGAACGTGTTCCGGGCATACGAAATTTAAATATTGGTTTCGGGATTCTAGTATTTCCTTAATCAAATCAGTACCTGACCCTCTCCATATGTTCGTGAGTAGTTCTGTCAATATGTCAGGTAAGGGTCCTGGATCAGAGTGTTGGCTCTTATATAATATAAGGAGGTGTTGAATCATGTATATACTAGCTAAACGCTGTTCATATGGGTCTAGATTCAGAAACGTGTGTGCAAGTACATCATCATTGTATTCGCCGGGACTATCAGCCCATTGTACTGCTGACCTGGCTAATTCTTGTTCGTCCATGGAATCGAGCATGTGGTACCCCCTTCGATCTCGGAGTAATTTATCAGCGGCTTGGAATAGGTGTTCGGGGGACTTTGTATTTAACATAGGGTTTGGAAAATGTCTATTACATTCTGAACGTATTGGACGTATCGGATCGTTAAAACCTCTGGTATTATTATGGGGTCTTCCTTTACCTACATAAGCTATCGTGTCTACTTGCTCTGATTCTTGCTCCTCCTCCTCTCTGTTTAGATCAGCGGCGTCTACCTCTAATCTTTCTTCGTGTATTCGTTCTACCTCTTTGCGGATCTTTCGGTACATAGCTACTATACATAACTGTTTATCATGTCTTCCTTCTGATATATTCCGGCCCCAAGTGACAAGTGTTTGCATTTCTTCCGGATTTACCCCAGGCCGGTCTTGATTTCTAATTACACAGTTTATGAGGAAACGTAACAGTTGTCCCTGTACCTCCGCTTTCTGGTACTCCATGGCTCTGCTAATACTTTCAGGACCTCGCCCTGACTGGACAAAGTGATATATATTTTCTAAATGTGTATTCATTCCTGGTAACTTCGTTAAATATATTGCAGCTCGTCTAATACGTAATGATGACAGTAGCATTTCGTCCCGTTTACCGGGCACAGGATCAGATCTACAATCTACTAGAAGTTCCTTAAGCATGTCGGGAGTGGCTAGTTTGGGCGTACGCTGGTGTGCTAATTCTCTAAGGGAAAATTTATTTCCTCTGGGTGGCGTAGAAAAAATGTCTGTCGTACCTCCTGTAGCACCGTCTGGGGTGCTGGACGTGAAAGGATTTGTTGAGGGTGAGACAGCAACCGTCGTTGCGGGAAAAGCTGTAGAAACAGATGTGCTTGTCGGAATGTGTGTCGAAGCGTGTTGTTGCGGAGGTACAGACGAATGTTCTTGGCGATGAGCATCATCGGCAAGCGGTCTATGTGGTGCGGTATTAGCATACTCGGGAGCTGCGTCATCTAAATAGCGGGAAAGGAAAACTTCTTTTGCTGTTTTGGGATGTGATTTGGGATGTGCTTTTATCGGAAACAATGGAAGTGGAAAGTCTTTTGGTATTTCCTGAGTAGCCTTAGGTAACCCTTCGGCCAGAAGTGGATACATACCATTCATAAGGGCGTTTCTTTGTCTATCTACTTGTTCTGAATTTACTCGGGTACCTTCCTCAAGTAATAGATTTTCTCGAGTTTTATTTGAATTCTCTCTACCTTTCTCTTCCTGTCTGTGTGCTTTTTCTGTACGTCTGTATGATTCTTTACGCCATAATTCAATGGCATCTTTCTGTGACTGTCTGGCTTTCTTTTTCCATAATTCTTCTTCTACTCGCATGATGCAATCTGCATCCCAGGTCCCCGCTGCGGGCCATCTCTGACTCTCTGGTAATTCTTTGGTGTAGTCCACCCATAAATCAAGAAATAATACGGCATCTAGACCATGCTTATGATACATAAAGTATCCTGGAGTGTCCCTAGGTGGGATGGGAACGGCTTCTTCGAGTACACCTTTTCTAGTTTTGATCTGTCTTAGTTTCGAAAAGAGCGGCATTTTTAGATCTTGTTTCTAGAACACACTTTATACAAGAGAACACAATAATGAACAGTCATTCACACCACAATATATAGAACGTGTTTAAAACATTTAACGCTTAACAGTTTTAACGAACAATGATAACTAATAGAAAACTAGTTATTGACATTATACTGACACTAGATAATACTTATTTATATGCAAGACATACTATATTACTATATATACTGCTAAACAGTACAGATACACTGCTGAAACAGTGCAGACCGGATTTGTGTACCCAAACCCGTCTTGACCGGCACAGACTATGTGCACGTAAAATGCCTCCCCGATAATGGTACTCACCGGGTAGCTCGGAACGGAAGGCCTCGGAACGGAACTGAAACTGGACCGGACTGGACTCGACTCGACTGGACTCGGAACTTCGGAACCTGGCGGGACTCTGTATACCTCGGATCTTGCTCTCTCAGCTAGGCTCTGGTCGGGATACTTCGCACTTCTCACCGCCTCGTCTGGGTGTTGATCGCAGCCTCAGTCGTCCCCGCTTGGCCGGAGGGAGATACAGGAAATCCTGCGGGTACGCGTTTTTGTCCGTTCAGCTGTGGCAGGAGACCGGGCCTGCAACGCACCGCCGGCGCGTGAGATGAGAAAGTGTCCCTGTTCGGGCGCCAATTTATGTGGTAAATATTTTGTTACCGGTACTATTTTTTATGCGGTAAAATCTATCAAGAATAACTCAGTAAATATAAGAGGCAGAATCCGTGGTATTAGAGGTTTTAAAAGGCTTTATTCCTATACAAAGGAAGACAATTCGAATTGTGGGCCTTCTGTTCCATCACCACGAAAGTTCAGGAAGGAAGGGAGCATATATTATTGACAGTTAAGCAGTTTTATAGAAAATACATTACAGTGAAACAGATGCAAGAGGCGTAACAGCTGATAAAAGGTGCATACGTAGCTAATAGAGGGCGTAATTCAAGAAACGTCATTAAACATGACGTCACAAGTGGGTGGATCCATAAAAGAATCCTGCAATGTCAGCAGAAATGTTTGGCAAAGATGCGCACGCAGCCGCATGACGTGTGATTGACGTGCAACTAGAGGGTGAAGGGGACTTGACATTTAGCTCTACATGTGGAGACAGAAGTCTGGGGTTATGTCAACCTAATTCCAAATCATATCTAATATCCTATGTTTAAAGAACTGTGTTATCCAAAAGGAAAGGTCTCTTAGGATAGAATCTTATTCTATACTGACTATACTGACTGTTAGTGCGTGTACAAGCGTCTAAGTGTCTACACTAGATGCGAGGGGGTAGGAATATTCCATGGTAACGGGGCTATGAATTATTTGCATGAGGGCAGCGAGGCCTGGCCCTTTGCACGGGAGCTGGAAGAATGTTTACCTAAACTACTAGACAGGAATGCATCGGATGAGGAGCGAAGGAGATAATCTCGAAGGTGAAATACAGTTTTTGGCAGGCGACAGGCTGGATCAGGCTCCGTTAGCCGCGCAAAGAGTAAGACAAAGTTCATGGTCACAGATGCGGGCTCAGACTGGAGCTTTCAGAGGCAGAAGGCAGGAAAAGGCTTGATGACAGAATTCGGGCCTACTCGCCTGAATCTGTGAAATGTGGAAAGTGAACCACATAAAGTCGGTGGCCTTTCATACTTAGGAATGGAATATCTGACTCATTCATGGCGGATCTGAAAGAGGACATGTTGACGGTGGACGCACATATATTTGCGTCTTCAGAACTGGAGCAGGAGGGAACATACATGTACTTATAGCATGCACATGGAGCCGTTGGGGTCTACGATAGGGGACATAACTGATCACAAAATTCATATTTCCTCACCGGACCGGATATAAAACCCCAAATCTGCCTTGTTGAGGACCGCCTCATCCTCTGGGCCAAGTAGATCCGGTGCATTCCCACCTGAAGGCGGAGACAGAATGTTCTCTGCGTGGGCCGGCCACAGCTCACGTGGATTACCGGAAAGTGGTGCTCTTCACGACCCAGGTTGGTTAGAGTGTGCATTGCCGGCACCTCAAACCATGCGCTGCTCTCTGGCCTACCTGCTGCTACAGCAGGCCCTGGGCATGATGATTTCACCAGCCCTTCAGGCCTCTGTTGTGGCTGGCGCAGGCTGAGGTAGCACTCTTGTCTTGGACACTCCTGTCCTCCAGCCTTACAGAAGTTTGGCAGCCTCCTCAGTCCTCAAATGTATGACAGACTCAGTGACGGACACTGACTGTCACAGAAAGGCTCTGGTTGGTGTGGGCTGCAGCTAGAGGATGTTTTAATTTCAGATTCCTGGTGCAGCCAGCCACAGCCACCAGGTATTGCTGCTGCCGCCACAGGAGTTAAAGTAAGGAACATACGTGACCGCGTTGACATGTGCTGCCCTTCTCTGCTCTTGAGGGTTGCTGGGGGCTTTGCCAGTCACGGTGGGAGAAGGAGCAGAGTGCCTACAGGCCCAGGGCACGGACCTGAAGACAGTGTTCCACTCCATGCCCTCTCAGTGTGACTTAAATATACAGCTACGTATGAGATGCAACGCAGCACGGTACTGTCTGCAGAGAAGAGGGCCAGCATCATCTCTATCACTGGGGCAGCCGGCCCTCTACGGACCGGTAACTTACTCCTGTCTTCTGCACATGATCTTGGCAGTCAGTCTCCACAGAGTACAGCTACAGCAAGAATCCCGAGGCAGCGAGCAGGCATTATTTACCCACCACTATCAGTGACTCCTTGGTAAGTCGAAGATAACGTGGTGATTAATGTTCGTGCAGGAGAGAGGCCAGAGTTTTGTCTCTAGGGCAAGTTTTAAATCACCAGTAACAAAGAGGGTTAACATGCATACTGCAAAGAATGTGTATTTTGCATATCACAGAACTGTATTTTATTTTTATGTGGATAGTTCAGTGGGTTACTGCTTTTGTCGCAGTTATCCTTTGGTTACTTGCAATTCATAAATTACAGTCCTAATCCACACAGCGACCTGAAAACTATCATTAGCTAGTTTGGGTAGAAATGCATTCCTATTAGGAAAGACAACCCCAATTACTGTTGTACATTTTAAACCCTGAGTTTGTGCTTTTCCAAACTACTCTTAAAATATACTACCCACCTAGTATGGATGACGTGCTTCTACACCTTGTTGTAATCCTCATTGGTTTATTTAACATTTCCTTGGCTGATTCATTGTCTCTGTATAATGTGTCTGTGGTATAAAGTGCTCTGACACCCTGCACTGGTATGAGCAGCGCTAAAAAGAAATTAAATGTTTGTGAGAGGAACTATGGAGAGATAAGAGGCACTGTAGGTGAGTGGTGGTAAGGGAATCCGTGGTGGTCGGAGCATATATAGAAGTAGGTGGAGCCAGTGGAGAAATTAGGTGGAGCCGGGGGACATGGGTGTGGTCTCCCCCCAAAAAATGTGAGCACCTGCACTTAATATTTTACAAATTAAGCACTGTCCACATGAAAGTAAATGTCCCGCCACTGGACAAGTATGCAAGGGCTGCGGGAAAGAGAATCATTTTGTAATGGTTTGCAAAGCGAAGGAAAAGCTTAGTCCTTCACATCGATAAAGAACAAAATAGATAACGAAACGCTCCAGAAGCGACGTTCTATTCACGCTCACAAGGCCAAGTGGCTATATCAGTTGAGGCAAATGGAAACTAAATCTTCATCCAAAAGTTGTTCAACATAATTGTCAAGCGACAGTGAAGCAGATGGATGTGCGATGTCGATGTTAACCAACGAGAAACATGCGCATGTTGCATTGGCAACATGCAACAAAAAATGTGAGTCGAAGAAAGATAAATCCAAAGGGGATGATGGACGGAGTGTTGAACATTGCAAGCACTCACCCCCAGTCAACCGATCTGTTATGTTATTTATACTTATAGAGAGCATGATTGCCCTTGGGTGTCCTGGCGCTAAGTACTGGTTACCTGGGGAAGCTAAGGCCTAATAGTGAGAGAAGAGCCATGTCTTCAGGCCCTTGTGGAAGGATAGAAGATCTGGGGCATTTCTAAGTTGGAACAGAAGTTCATTCCATGCTCTCGAGGCACAATGAATAAAGCTTCTACCTCCCCAATTAGTTTTTTTGAAAGGGGCAATTTGCACTTGTTTAGACCGAGATGACCGAAATGTTCTGCCTGGAATGTACCATGAAAGTTTACATTTGAGAAACTCTGGTCCTGTCCCATTAACAGCCTTAAAGACAATACACACATCTGGGTTCGAACTCGGTCTTGGATGCTTGTTTCCTGTCCAGGGAGGACCTGGCTTGGCAGTTCGGGCTGGACTGTTCCCATGAGGCACAGGGACAAGACTGATTTGCATATGGCTGGGTTCAAACTGGAATGGCATGGCGAGCAAAAAAACGAAGGATTTAGGCCCAGATCTCTGTACTGGGGTGAAAGTATGACATTGTTCTGCATTCTGTCCATCAACTGTTGTTTTTGCAGTTGAAGAAAGATAGACACATGAAGTCACTTAATTTATTTAGACACTGTCCGAAAATCACACTACAGATGAACGGCTGTTCCATACATTTTATCATAGACAGTGGTGCATCAACAAACATCATGCCTGAGGAGAAAGAAGTACAACAAACTGTCTCTAGTACCCCGTCTCAGATCGCAGAAGATTAAAGTTTATACATGGGCTACATCAACGCCATGAGGTACAAAAAGACGAAGGTACAACCACTACTTCACATACTTCAAGGTACTTTGTCAAGTGCCTGTTTACTCAGTTTCAGTACTACTGCTGAAATGAGACTGATATCTGTAAATTATAACATAAATGCTGATCACGAAATAGTGAGTCAGTTTCATGGTTGTTTCATGGATTAGGAAAACTTAAGACAATTAAAGTGCAGCTGCATATAATGAGCTCATTTGCCCTGTTGCTGAGCGACACCGTCAAATTGCAGTTAATTGACAGGAAGCTCTTGAAAAAGAACTTGAGACATTACGAAGCATGATATTATTGAGCGATCTTCTGTTCCTGCACCATGGGTTTTGTCCAAAGTGGTAGTGCCTAAGAAGGACAGTGGTGGAGCTGTACTCATGTGTGTTGATATACATCAAGCTAACAAAGCAATTGAAAGAGAACTGCATGCAGGTCCACACATTGCCGATATGATCATCCTGCTGAAGGGTGCCAAAGTCATCTCTCACCTTGATCTGAACAAAGGATGCCATCAGTTGTAACAAGAAGAAGATCGCTGGCACGTTACTACCGTTTGCTCAGATATAAGAGATTACGTTTTGTCACGTCATCAGCTGCAGAACTGTTTCAAGGTGTAATTCACCCCATAATACAGCCTGTCATTCATGCTTTCAATTACAGTGATGATGTGAGAAGTTGGCCTGGTAAATGCTGTCCACTAGTTATAGTGGGCACCCTGTACCAGTCCAAACAACCCTTATTGATGAATAGGTTTAAAGACAACCTTTATTGAAAGCTATCCTAGTGGTAGCTATGGAGAGCAGCCTGCAGGCTAAGTCTTGAAGGAGTGTAAAGCAGCTTGGTTTACCAGATTATAACCTCTTGAATCACCAAATGAAAGTAGAACCACACAAGGTATATATAAAATATATGCATTTATTTCTAAACACTCACTACTAATCTCTTTGTGAGATTAGAGTCCAAGATACACAATAATACAGTTCTAAAACGACAGTAAATAGCACAATATACAATGGGCCCCAGGGGGGGACCAAACCGTATATCTATGGGAAAGTCGCAGTTGGAATTTTAGAAGTTAAAGCCACTCGGAGAGGACTTTGAGCAAACCCCTTTAGACTTAGGGGGTTCTAGGGCCAACACCCACAGGAGCACTGGAGTACTCGAGTTACCTCACCCAGGGAAGCCGGGTGCGTAGGTGTCAAATGGTGTCGGAAATCGTCGTTGATTTCAATGGCGATATGCGGCAAAGTGCTGCTGCCCGGAAGAAGAAAAGAAGATCAGAAGAACTTGAAAGCAGAGGGGACAGAGTCAGGGTCACTTGCCAGTGACAAGGGGCGCAATAGACGAATGCCTACCGATGACGGGTGTTTCAGGTGCGAAGAGGTGAAGCTTGACTCTGCAGCCATGAGGATCAGGAGGCGTCGACGACAACCAGGAGCAGGATTCGAGCTGTCCCACGAACGATGTCGAGTGCTACGGTGTCGGTGCTCGGATTGAACCCAACAAGCCTTGGCAACAGCAACCCATGCAGGAAGAGAAAAGATGCTTCGGTGCGGACCAGCAAGGTCCTGGGGACTCCCCAAGCAATGGAGAGTCAGGGCACATCTGGAGCAACCATGTAAGCCCAATTAAAGTTAGAGTTGCCTTCATAGGGACCCACCAGTCGACGGACGAGGGATCGCAAAGGGACCTCGAGAGGAATCACACAATACCAGCCCACGGGACACTCTGTGAGGGTGGACCAGTAATCTTCGGTGGAGACACTGCTCGGGGTGTGGACTACAAGTAACCAAAAGCACAACCTCAAGGATCAACGAGAAGCATATGCACTTGCAAATGTGCACGGTGTCCAGGGGTTCTGGTTACACGGTCCCCACGAGGGCTACGGGTCTCAGCTCTGCTGGGAGCTCGGGTCGGCCTCTGGGAAGTCTGGGAACCCACCTCCTGTGATGCAAATTCTTTGGAGTCCGGCGGGAGCTTCGGAGATGCAAACCAGTCAGATGCGTCTTAGGTGCCTGCCTTGCAGGGGATTAACTCCTTTACTCCAAGGGAGATTCTTCAGTCATCTAGCGCCTTGTAGATCATCGAAGTTCCAGGATTATGTCCCAGAGTTTCATCTAGGTAAATCTAAAGTCCTGTAACCAGGGGTTCCTATCTTATACCCAAGGAAGGGGTGGGACAAACTCTAGGGACCCACCTATGGGAGGGTCAGAAAAGAGGGGTGGCTACACCCATTTCCTTTGTCCAGTTTTGCGCCAGAGCAGGGGCTGGTAGCCCCTGCAACCGGTTTGAGCTGGACTATGCACAGGGACACCAAATGTGTCTCCAGTGCAGACTTCAAAGCACTCTTGGAGTGCACCCACCGAGCCCCAATACACTAAAGCCTGTCTGGGAGGTGGTCACACCTCCCTGTGACAGGAAACCTATTGACCAGGCCTCCCCTGCTGGAGTTTTGTCCAGCAGCAGGAGGGCAGAATCGTGTCTGTGGCTGGCAGCATCCATTTTGTGATGCCAGGGCTCTGTTAGCTGGTACCAGGTATACCGGTGCTGTCATGTCTCTCCCTCTAGAAGGGTGGGATCATACTCCCACACCAGTTACTGGTGTGGGGGTATGATTCCAAGGTGTTTGACACCAAACACGACATGTTTCCATGCAGCCGTCCCAAAGTTAGCATTTACCGCGAGGTTATAATGCACTTAAGAGTATATGGTTTGGCTGCATCACAGACAACCCCAGAATAAAGGTTCCAAAGGCTGCAGAGGGGCTCTGCTTATGCATGGGCACCCTTTCACATAAAACCCAGCACCCTGCCTTCAGGATTAGTAAGGCCTGCCATAGGGAGACTGGTAGGTTTATATGTGCAGTGATAGGGAGAGATATAGTGAACCTATATCTCAGTAAGGGGTGCATGTACCACCTTACACAGGCTGCTGTAGCAGTCCTGTTGTGTCATTTTGGAAGGCTTCCCAGGGGTGGCATAATACATGCTGCAGTCCTTGGTAGGCCTCTGGGGTACCTATGCCCTGGGTATATAGTATACCATATACTAGGGACTTATAAGGGTACCCCAGAATACAATCTGGACTGTACCTAAGGTACTGTCAATCAATTTAGAGAGGAAGCAGCTAGGCTGGGTTCCTGGTTAGCAGGGCCCCAGCCAGACTAAAGTCGAAAAACAGTGAAACATCAGCAAAAAGTGGGGGTAACTATAATAAGCAGATCCTACTCTCCTACAGATGACATATTGGTTTTTGGTGCCACACAAAAGGAACATGATAAAGCTCTTACACAAGTGTGCCATTTACCTGCTGACGCAGGTCTCACTTTGAGTGCAGAGAAGTGTGAGTTACATGAAACAAAACTCAAATTTTCTGCCTATTTTTTCTCTGATGGAGGAATGACTCCCGATCTGGCTAAAGTACAGGATTTGTCAGCAACCTCACCCCCCCCCCCCCCCAAGATATTACCATGTTACATTTGTGTCTTGGCATGGCTAGCTACTGTTCTAGGTACATCTGTGATTTAGCCACAGTAAGTGCCCCATTAAGAGATTTAATGCTTCATGAATAAAGCTTCAAGTAAATCAAACATCCAATACAGAATGTCACTGAAATGCCCTACTTTGATCCAAAGCTACATACAAAATTGTTGTTGATGCAGCCCTGGCAGGGTTGGGTGTGATCCTTGCCCAACACAATGGACATCCAAATGCTCAAAGGCATATTGTGGCTTACGCTAGCAGAAGTTTTTCACAAACTGGAGGTGCCTATTCACAACCTGAAAAAGAAAGCCTAGCGGTGGTGTGCGCTTGTGAACATTTTCACATGTTTCTATATAGAAAGCATTTCACTCTTGTCAGATCATCAAGCATTGCTTGCTATCTTTGGCAATCCTAAAGCCAAGATGCCCCCTCGCATTGAGAGGTGGGGATTGCGACTGCAGGAATATGACTACACTATTGTGCACGCACCAGGGAAAGATCAAAAACTTGCTGACTACTTTTCATGAGTGCCAGTGCATTGTCATAGTACCACTTCCAAATGGCTGAAGTCTACATTACCTTCATCGTAAAGTCCAGTACACCTGACGCTATCTCAGTGGAACGAATCATGGCTCCCACGAGCACTGAGAGTGATATGCTGATAGTCAAAGACATTATTAGGAAGAGAACATTCGGCCTCTTAGAAACGACAGTGAACAGCAGAAGTTCAAAAGTGTGAAAGATTAATTTTCCGAGAATCAAGAAGGTATCGTCCAGCCATTAATCATAGCACATATGGTCGTACAGAGGACCCCGGCTATGCCATGGATAAGTGGCTTCTCCCAGGAGGTAACTACAACAGAGCATTGTACTTCTGGCCGAGGAGATACACTTTGACTGGCCCGACCAAACATTCCGTCCAGATCTGGCACGACGCAACTTACTCCCTCGGATGGAGGCAAAGACTGACATCGGCCACCCCACTTTGGGACTCTGAGACACTGGGTGACTTGTGGAGATCGAAGGGGTTTGACAAATGGGATCTCATCGGTATCACGTATATTAAAGACGTTTGGGGGGCGGAGGCGTCAAATCCTTTAGTACGCTCCAGACGGAATTTGATTTGGCAGATACTGAACACTTCGAATACTTGCAGGTCCGGCACTCACTTCAGTCTTCTCTACCTAAGGGGATTGTCCTTCCGGAAGCCTCCCGTTGGAGGATAGGATTTTAGATGGTCATCTTCCTGAAAAAACTATTTCTTTGATCTACAAGAAGTTAATTAATCATATAGTTGATCCCCTCCACTTGTTGCGAGAGAAATGGATGCAGGACGGGGTGGAGTTGGACGATGAGGACTGGCAGACGGCAGTGTCTTCCCCTAGAGTGGTTGCGATTCCGGCGCGTCTGAGGCTGGTGCAGCTTAAGATCCTCCATAGAATATATATTACGGGGCCCAGATTGGTATACATGGGGTGGTCGGAAAATGGGGACTGTAAACCACTCTGCGGTCAGGTAGGGACGTTCATGCACACAGTTTGGGAGTGTCCACAGATCAGTTTGTTCTGGCTTAAAATACATGACATTATCAACACGATGTTGTGGGTCCGCCTCCTCCCGGAGGTGCGACGATGCCTTCTTAATATCTGGGAACCCACAGACTTAAACACTCACCAGACGCAGTGGGCTACTCTAGGGTTCATGCTAGCAAAGAGGGATATTGCTCAACTATGGGGAGCAGCTCACCCTCCTACACTAGAAGCCTGGGAAAGAAACCTGGAATGGTGTATGTTCAGGGAGAAGACAGTTCACCTGTCAAGGGGATGCCCCAAAAAGTGGTCTCGTGTGTGGGGTCCCTAGAATACCTATCGTGGAGAACCCTGTGTACCCCCAAGATGTGATGTACAAGATGACCCCCTTACCCCGTGACATTCCCCTCATATGTACTGATTAATGTAATCATCCTGTGATTATTGCACTGTACACCTTTGCTGACCCTCTGTAATGTCTGTTTGAACCAATGTATGTTTAATAAAAAGAATTACTACAAAAAAAAAGAAGGTATCGTCTTATGCCGTTTGAGAATTGTCATACCGGAGAGTCTGAGACATGAAGTCATTGAAGTGGCAAATGACCGACATCATGGAATTATCACCACTTAGCGAGCTCTGCAAGACAGAGTTTGGTTTCCTCATCTTGATGAAAGAGTTGAAAGGGAATTAAAGGCCTGTCGTTTGTGCAACTGTTTATCTCCCAAAACAACCAGCATCCATTGAACACGTCTGATCTTCCAAAACACGTGTGAGAGGAAACGTTTTTGGACCCCTTGACAATGGACATCATTTAATGGTAGTTATTGATGAGTATTCTTTTTGTCCCTTGGAAGACCTCTCCTCTATCACTCAGGAAAAAGTCATTGAGAAGCTAGATGGTAGTTTTACAACATGTGGTGTTCCTTCAGTTCTGAAGTCCGACAATGGCCCATCTTTCAACAGTTGAGAATTCAAAGACTTTCTTACTCATCTGAATGTCAAGCATCAGAAAAGTACAGTCTTTGCAAGGCGCAAATGGCATTGTTAAGCATTTTATGAGCACCCTAAATATGACTGTTCAGCATGCTGCACTGGAAAATCTTAGAATCAGATCGGCTCTTCATTCTGCTTTTCATGCATACCAGTCCACTCTCCGTTTGACTACAGGTGAAAGTGCTTCAACCCTGATGTTCGGAAGAGCCCTAAAGATCAAGTTGCCACAATGGACCACTAAAAGATTGATTGATGATGGTGAACTTTGTCAAACAGATGCATATCACAAACACAAAATACAGACCCATACAGACAAACGCCAATGTGCGAGAAACACTGTCTTTACAGAAGGAGACTGAGTCTTTGTCAGACAGAAACGAAAATGCAAGCCTGATGCCTCACGCCTCTTTAATTCACTACCAAACACCCTCTCCCATGTATGTCACTCTTGCAGGTTGCTTTTTTCTTCCTTTGTGACTGTTTCTTCATCGTTGTCTTCCTCCGTCTTTCACTTTAAGTGTTTTTCCCCTTCTTGTTCAAAGGAAATGTGTGATGGCAAAAAATAGGTACCAGTCCCCAAACAATTGTGTTAGTGGCCCTTGCTCGCAACCACCGGCTCAAATTAAGCACTGGGTGCGGCTGTCCAGCTCAGAGCTGGTAGCAGAGCCCCATCTGACCCTTCCTGGGGCTCAGTCAATAACTAGCGATTTCCCAATGGCCTGCCGTGAATTATCGGATTCTGTGCGCATATTTATTTCCTAATTTAACTGGCTTGCATTACTCTCAAGACACTTACCAAAGTACTGCCTGCCTATCTATATACAAAATGTACAACATTCTTGTTTTCAATGTGTGCTAGGATGAAAAAGAGCAAGCTTCGACAGAGTCAAAATATTCTGAGATTTTGACGTGCAAAGTACTCTTGTCGAGGTTTCTCTTCCCCATCTCCTTGGTTTCGAAATGACATTTCTTTCCTTATTCTCATTGCCTCAATTGATTTCATTATCCATTAAAAACTCGCATATCTCATCAGTATTTCTTACTTTCATTTCCAGCCCTGTAAGGCAATGCCTCTTCTTGCATGATCACCTCCAAAGTTTTGGCTGATGCTGCTGGTTTTTCAACTCTGAGAGAGCACTGACCCCTGCCAACCAGCCCCAGTGCCAGTGCTCTGACCCTTAAAATGTGTCTGTGAGATTGCCTCACTCACAATTGGCATACGTTAACTTACTCACAAGTCCTTTTAGTATGGCATCGGGGTACCTGCGGCCTGCAAGTTAAAGGGTCCCTTGTGGACTGCAGCTCTTCTTGGGCCACCACGAGTATGACAAAGCAAAGCCCGACTCCAGCCTGCCATTGGTGGCTGGAAGGGCAGTTTTCAAGCTGCTCACTCGACTTTGCCATTTAAAATAATAACAAAGTCGGCCCCTTACTTTTAAATATATATAAGTCATCCCTCAGGCAGGATTGTCGAGTCCTAAGGCAGGGTGCTATATATTAAACAGGGGGGCATGTATTTTTGCATGTTCTAATCGTAAAAACCCTGAATTGTTATTTTTACTGAAGAAAGGCTAGCAGCCCCCTTGGCGAGCACAGGGTAAGACTGTGACAGCCCAGCTGTGCTATGTCTGAGTGGACCACTAAAGTTGCTGCTTCAAAGTATCAAAAGAGTTGTCACATAAAACCTGACTTCATGCCCAGGTCCAATTTAGTATGACTTAAATAGGCAGCTTTAGAAAGTTGTGTCTCTGTTGCCCAAAGTTTTTAAGTGACCGTTTATGGTTGCTGGCCACAAGACAGTCTCCTGCCCTCCTGGGGGGAGGTGTGAACGCATCTCAGGAAGGAAAACTAAAGGGAATGCCATTGGAAGAGGTGTTGCCTCTCCCTGGCGGGAAGGCCGTACAGGGTGGGAGCCCAAAAGGCAAACTTCAAAGGGGAAGCCGTATTTGAAGGGCAAATAGTGGACACACGCAAGAGTCCTGGTTCTAGTAGACAGGCTGGCATCGGGGCAGCGAGGGGGAACCAGTTGCCTTGGGCATGTACCCTATAGGTAGCCACATCTCTAGGGTGGACTATCAAACTCCATGCTCCAAGAGAAGGGTTCTGAAATCTTGGGAGTGGGAAGAATATTGCATTCCATTACAGGTAGATGCCACATTTTGAAGGAGCCCATTGGTTGTAGTCACTCCATACCCGAGGGCAATTTCTGGGCATAAAAGTGGCTCCACTGTCACCTAGACTGCAGATCACACTTGGCACTGAAGAGAGAGGACTGAAGAAGCGCTGTCCTGCTGTCCTCTGGACCCGGCCAAGAGTCTGCACCGTGGTAAACATAAATCTCCATGTGAAACAAAGAAGCAGCTTTTTATCAGATGACATAGCCCTACCTGACATTTAACCTTTAAACGCACAGCAAATGTGAAGACAAAATATAATATTTAAAAGCCTTTTATTGCTCATTCAACCTTCTGAAATCCAGTATGGTTATTTCTGGGGGTGCTGCAGCACCCCAGTACCCCTACTTCCAGCACCTACATCCTCATTGCGAGGAGCCGATTGGAGGCCTGTTTTCTGGGAAGATTCTCATGATCCTGCCATTTCTCTAGCTTTAGAAAGACAGTTTTCCCCCAGATTGCCAACAGCCTCAGGAGCCAGGACCCCCAGGAGCCCAGGACAGGAGGACCAGCAGCCAGCCAGCAGCAGAAGTCTGTCCAGGACCAGGAGGAAGCACAGAGGCAGACAGCAGTAACCCCCTTCTCACCACCAACCCTCGAAATTCCACCACATCTGTCTTCCCCCACCCTCTTTCTCTCTCGCCTACCTTTCAAGTTTACCCCTGTCATCCCTTACCTCTCCCCTCTCTCTTACCCATCTATTCCCATTTCCAGATTCCATCCCTCTTGTACACCCGCAAGACTCATTTCTCTTCTCTCCTGTGTTCTTCCTCTTTTTAGTTATCATTATCAGGTCCTGCAGTCTCCTTTATTCGCCACCCCACCACCCTCAGCAGCATCCCAGCAGCGCCCCCTCATTTGTCGTCATGACAGTGAGCACCAGAGGCACCAGCTCAGTGTTGGTCCTCAGTCCCATCACCCTCACAGACAGCTCCCTGGCTGGTGGGATGCTGGATTCCGTGTCGCTCCAGCAGGGGGCAGCACCACAGCGGACGGGCAGTCACCGTCAGCCTCTTCCATCATGTTGCCTTCAATGCCACTGTTTGAGGGCCTTCGCCCAGCAGCAGTCATCAATAGATCCTTGGCAGAGGTGTTTTGCATCCAACACAGAGAAGGAAGAGCTATTCCTGCACTCAATGTGTAAGCGAAGGAGACCTTCCAGAGAGCCACCAGTGACAGCACCACGGCCCCACTCCACCAGCGCCGGTGCCAGCAGCAGAATCAGTACCATCACCAGCAGCGACACAGACAACACCTGTGGCAGTCACAGCAACATCATCTGCAGTGCCACCAGCCACAGTGCCAACAGCATCGTCTGCACTGACACCACCACACGCAGTTCTAGAAGCAGCACCAGCAGCAGTACCAGCAGAAACACACACCACCATCAGCTTTACTAGCAGCAGGCCACCAGTTGCAGCCCATTCAGCAGCAGTCCCTCTAGTAACAGTCCCAGCAGCAGTAGCAACAGGGCCAGCAGCAGTGCCAGCAGAATCAGAGATGATACCAGTGGCAACACCACCAGCAGTTGTCCTTCCATCAGCAGGCCCCGCTAGCAGCAGTCCAAATACCAGCAGCACTCTCTCTAGTGGCAGTCTCTCTAACAGCAATCCCTGCAGCAGCATCACTAGTGGCAGTCCCCCCACTAGCAGCCCCACCAGTAACAGTAGCAGCACCAGCAGCAACACCACCAGTAGCTTTACTAGCAGCAGACCACAAGTTGCAGCCCATTCAGCAGCAGTCTCTCTAGTAGCAGTCCCAGCAGCAGTAGCAACAGGGCCAGCAGCAGTGCCAGCAGACTCAGAGATAATACCAGCAGCAGTACCACTAGCAGCAGCCCCTCCAGCAGCAATTCCAGCAGCAACACCACCAGCAGCAGTCCCTCCAAAGGCAATCCCTGCAGCAGAAAAACCAGCAGCAGTCCTTTCAATGGCAGTCCCAGCAGCAGGAACACCATCAGCAGTTCTTCCAGCAGCAGTACCTCCAGCAGCAGTCCCAGCAGCAGCAACACCAGCAGCACTCTCTCTAGTGGCAGTATCTCTAACAGCAGTCACTGCAGCAACGTCACTAGCAGCAGTCCCCCCACTAGCAGTCCCACCAGTACCAGCAGCCGCACCAATAACATGACTGCCACTGGGGGCTCCGATATCCTGGGTGTTACTGGGAGAACACGCAGCACAATCACCTCTGAAAATACACCCACTCCAGGTACCCTTTCACAGCAGTCATCCATCCACTCACTGTGCAGGAAAGGACTCCTGCCGTGCTCTCGAGCTTCTGGCCGCGGAGCGCTCCGCGGATAGGACTGTTGTGTGTCCCATCTTCGTCGAATCACCCGCCCCGGGAGGGGGGGGGGGGGTGTTTTCTCCTTTATAAAGAGGCCCCTCACTGCTCATGCGTCTTCGCCTAACATGTATTTTATAAATGCAGACGTCTAGTTTCAATATAGTGGCTAGATGTGTCGGGTAAACTGTTTTAAGTGCTTCTAACATTGGCAGTTAAGGGAGATGAGGAGCTAAGTGATAAACTAATTTGACTAAAATCACACAATTAGGCCTAAAAGGGACACGGGAATGGAACCAAAGGGCGCGTCATTCAATCGGCCACATTACCTCTTAGTGAACTCGCTGCAAGACTTGCCCGCCAACCAGGGCCAAGAAAAGGTTCTTCTCCGGATGAAAGTAGGGAAGATGGCGCCTCTTTAATGCACAGCTGGGTTAATGCACAGCTAGGTTAATGCACAGCTAGGTTAATGCACAGCTAGGTTAATGCACAGCTGGGTTAATGCACAGCTAGGTTAATGCACCAGGGAGAGCCAATAATGCATGTAAAGAGGTGTCTGTAGAAACGACTCCTTCCTCCTCCCAGCCTCGCGCTGAAAAGATGTTCTTTGCCAAGCTCAACTATTCGGTCTGATTGCTAAACCCAGAGCCCTCTGAACTCCCTCCTTTAAATAACAAGCATTTGCAATGCAACAGGTCTTGCATTTGTGAAAGCGAGAGCTGTTGCTGTTAAAAATGGCAAGGTTTTCTATTTGTGTTTTTGTATGTAGTGGAGTGATGATATCTGCATAGCGCCATTGCCTCTTGTACGACCTCGTGGCGCTGGAGAACCAGAACATGGGAAATAGGTCATTCTGAGGGAGGGGAGACAAGCGAAGTATGCCGTTCGGAGAAAAAGGGAACAATAGAATCATATGCTGCTGCAGCCCCAACATTTAAACAGCACTATGTATTTCACAAACAAGACACGGAATCCACAACCTACTGCAGAGTCTCAGATCACAACAAACACATCGTAGCTCAAACGAAAGTTAACAAAAATGCCGGACAGATGGTGCTGGGCACTGGAATGGTCTCTCCAAGTTCAACCCGTTACTGTACAGCTGCTGATTGTTCAATTCAAGTCCTAAACTGGTACTAATGAGGTTTATCTTTACCACGGCCAGTCATTTGTGTCACAGACATTGTTTTTAGTTAAGAGCTCTCCCCACCCCCTGGGCCTTTTATGTGCAAGAAAAAGGTGTGCAAATGGCGTCCCAGTTAAAACAGAAGGGAGCGGAGCTCACAGGGAGCTCAGGAGAACAAAAGGGAGCAGGGGGTTGGGGTGGGTGCATGGTGGCAGGGACACTGGCACAGGAGCTGCGGGTGGTTGGGTGTCTGGGGAGGGGTTGGGTGGGTGCATGGTGGCAGGGAGACTGGCACAGGAGCTGCGGGTAGTTGGGTGTCTAGGGAGGGGTTGAGGTGGGTGCATGGTGGCAGGATGACTGGCACAGGAGCTGAGGGTGGTTGGGTGTCTAGGGAGGGGCTGGGTGGGTGCATGGTGGCAGGGTGACTAGCACAGGAGCTGCGGGTGGTTGGGTGTCTGGGGAGGGGTTGGGGTGGGTGCATGGTGGCAGGGTGACTAGCACAGGAGATGCGGGTGGTTGGCTGTCTGGGGAGGGGTTGGGGTGGGTGCATGGTGGCAGGGTGACTGGCACAGGAGCTGCGAGTGGTTGGGTGTCTGGGGAGGGGTTGGTGCATGGTGGCAGGGTGACTAGCACAGGAGCTGCTGGTGGTTGGGTGTCTGGGGAGGGGTTGGGTGGGTGCATGGTGGCAGGGTGACTAGCACAGGAGCTGCGGGTGGTTGGGTGTCTGGGGAGGGGTTGGGGTGGGTGCATGGCAGGATGACTGGCACAGGAGCTGCGGGTGGTTGGGTGTCTAGGGAGGGGTTGGTGCATGGTGGCAGGGTGACTGGCACAGAAGCTGCGGGTGGTTGGGTGTCTGGGGAGGGGTTGGGGTGGGTGCATGGTGGCAGGTGACTAGCACAGGAGATGCGGGTGGTTGGGTGTCTGTGGAGGGGTTGGGTGGGTGCATGGTGGCAGGGTGACTGGCACAGGAGATGCAGGTGGTTGGGTTTCTGGGGAGGGGTTGGGGTGGGTGCATGGTGGCAGGGTGACTAGCACAGGAGATGTGGGTGGTTGGGTGTCTGGGGAGGGGTTGGGGTGGGTGCATGGTGGCAGGGTGACTAGCACAGGAGATGCGGGTGGTTGGCTGTCTGGGGAGGGGTTGGGGTGGGTGCATGGTGGCAGGGTGACTGGCACAGGAGCTGCGAGTGGTTGGGTGTCTGGGGAGGGGTTGGTGCATGGTGGCAGGGTGACTAGCACAGGAGCTGCTGGTGGTTGGGTGTCTGGGGAGGGGTTGGGTGGGTGCATGGTGGCAGGGTGACTAGCACAGGAGCTGCGGGTGGCTGGGGAGGGGTTGGGGTGGGTGCATGGTGGCAGGATGACTGGCACAGGAGCTGCGGGTGGTTGGGTGTCTAGGGAGGGGTTGGTGCATGGTGGCAGGGTGACTGGCACAGAAGCTGCGGGTGGTTTGGTGTCTGGGGAGGGGTTGGGTGGGTGCATGGTGGCAGGGTGACTAGCACAGGAGCTGCGGGTGGTTGGGTGTCTGGGGAGGGGTTAGGATGGGTGCATGGTGGCAGGATGACTGGCAGAGGAGCTGCGGGTGGTTGGGTGTCTGGGGAGGGGTTGGTGCATGGTGGCAGGGTGACTGGCACAGAAGCTGCGGGTGGTTTGGTGTCTGGGGAGGGGTTGGGGTGGGTGCATGGTGGCAGGGTGACTGGCACAGGAGCTGCGGGTGGTTGGTATCTGGGGAGGGGTTGGGGTGGGTGCATGGTGGCAGGGTAACTGGCACAGGAGCTGCGGGTGGTTGGGTGTCTGGGGAGGGGTTGGGGTGGGTGCATGGCGGCAGGGTGACTCGCACAGAAGCTGCGGGTGGTTGGGTATCTGGGGAGGGGTTGGGATGGGTGCATGGTGGTAGGGTGACTGGCACAGGAGCTGCGGGTGGTTGGGTGTCTGGGGAGGGGTTGGGGTGGGTGCATGGTGGCAGGGTGACTGGCATAGGAGCTGCAGGTGGTTGGGTGTCTGGGGAGGGGTTGGGGTGGGTGCATGGTGGCAGGGTGACTGGCACAGGAGCTGCGGGTGGTTGGGTGTCTGGGGAGGGGTTGAGGTGGGTGCATGGTGGCAGGGAGACTGGCACAGGAGCTGCGGGTGGTTGGGTGTCTGGGGAGGGGTTGGGGTGGGTGCATGGTGGCAGGGAGACTGGCACAGGAGCTGCGGGTGGTTGGGTGTCTGGGGAGGGGTTGGGGTGGGTGCATGGTGGCAGGGAGACTGGCACAGGAGCTGCGGGTGGGTGGGTGTCTGGGGAGGGGTTGGGTGGGTGCATGGTGGCAGGGTGACTGGCACAGGAGCTGCGGGTGGTTGGTGTCTGGGGAGGGGTTGGGGTGGGTGCATGGTGGCAGGGTGACTGACACAGGAGCTGCGGGTGGTTGGGTGTCTGGGGAGGGGTTGGGGTGGGTGCATGGTGGCAGGGTGACTGGCACAGGAGCTGCGGGTGGTTGGGTGTCTATGGAGGGGCTGGGATGTGTGCATGGTGGCAGGGTGACTGGCACAGGAGCTGCGGGTGGTTGGGTGTCTGGGGAGGGGTTGGGTGGGTGCATGGTGGCAGGGTGACTGGCACAGGAGCTGCGGGCGGTTGGTGTCTGGGGAGGGGTTGGGGTGGGTGCATGGTGGCAGGGTGACTGACACAGGAGCTGCGGGTGGTTGGGTGTCTGGGGAGGGGTTGAGGTGGATGCATGGTGGCAGGGTGACTGGCACAGGAGCTGCGGGTGGTTGGGTGTCTAGGGAGGGGCTGGGATGTGTGCATGGTGGCAGGGTGACTGGCACAGGAGCTGCGGGTGGTTGGGTGTCTGGGGAGGGGTTGGGGTGGGTGCATGGTGGCAGGGTGACTGGCACAGGAGCTGCGGGTGGTTGGGTGTCTGGGGAGGAGTTGGGTGGGTGCATGGTGGCAGGGTGACTGGCACAGGAGCTGCGGGTTGTTGGTGTCTGGGGAGGGGTTGGGGTGGGTGCATGGTGGCAGGGTGACTGACACAGGGGCTTCGGGTGGTTGGCTGTCTGGGGAGGGGTTGGGGTGGGTGCATGGTGGCAGGGTGACTGGCACAGGAGCTGAGGGTGGTTGGGTGTCTGCGGAGGGGTTGGGGTGGGTGCATGGTGGCAGGGTGACTGACACAGGAGCTCCGGGTGGTTGGGTGTCTGGGGAGGGGTTGGGGTGGGTGCATGGTGGCAGGGTGACTGGCACAGGAGCTGCGGGTGGTTGGGTGTCTGGGGAGGGGTTGGGGTGGGTGCATGGTGGCAGGGTGACTGGCACAGGAGCTGCGGGTGGTTGGGTGTCTGGCGAGGGGTTGGGTGGGTGCATGGTGGCAGTGTGACTAGCACAGGATCTGCGGGTGGTTGGGTATCTGGGGAGGGGTTGGGGTGGGTGCATGGTGGCAGGGTGACTGGCACAGGAGCTACGGGTGATTGGGTGTCTGGGGAGGGGTTGGTGCATGGTGGCAGGGAGACTGGCACAGGAGCTGCGGGTGGTTGGGTGTCTGGGGAGGGGTTGAGGTGGGTTCATGGTGGCAGGGAGACTGGCACAGGAGCTGCGGGTGGTTGGGTGTCTGGGGAGGGGTTGGGTGGGTGCATGGTGGCAGGGAGACTGGCACAGTACCTGCGGGTGGTTGGGTGTCTGGGGAGGGGTTGGGGTGGGTGCATGGTGGCAGGGTGACTGGCACAGGAGCTGCGGGTGGTTGGGTGTCTGGGGAGGGGTTGGGGTGGGTGCATGGTGGCAGGGTGACTGGCACAGGAGCTGCGGGTGGTTGGGTGTCTGGCGAGGGGTTGGGTGGGTGCATGGTGGCAGTGTGACTAGCACAGGATCTGCGGGTGGTTGGGTATCTGGGGAGGGGTTGGGGTGGGTGCATGGTGGCAGGGTGACTGGCACAGGAGCTACGGGTGATTGGGTGTCTGGGGAGGGGTTGGTGCATGGTGGCAGGGAGACTGGCACAGGAGCTGCGGGTGGTTGGGTGTCTGGGGAGGGGTTGAGGTGGGTTCATGGTGGCAGGGAGACTGGCACAGGAGCTGCGGGTGGTTGGGTGTCTGGGGAGGGGTTGGGTGGGTGCATGGTGGCAGGGAGACTGGCACAGTACCTGCGGGTGGTTGGGTGTCTGGGGAGGGGTTAGGGTGGGTGCATGGTAGTAGGGAGACTGGCTCAGGAGCTGCGGGGGATTGGGTGTCTGGGAAGGGGTTGAGGTGGGTGCATGGTGGCAGGGAGACTGGCACAGGAGCTGCGGGTGGTTGGGTGTCTGGGGAGGGGTTGGGTGGGTGCATGGTGGCAGGGTGACTAGCACAGGAGCTGCGGGTGGTTGGGTGTCTGGGGAGGGGTTGGGTGGGTGCATGGTGGCAGGGTGACTAGCACAGGAGCTGCGGGTGGTTGGGTGTCTGGGGAGGGGTTGGTGCATGGTGACAGGGTGACTAGCACAGAAGCTGCGGGTGGTTTGGTGTCTGGGGAGGGGTTGGGGTGGGTGCATGGTGGCAGGGTGACTGGCATAGGAGATGCGGTTGGTTGGGTGTCTGGGGAGGGGTTGGGGTGGGTGCATGGTGGCAGGGTGACTAGCACAGCAGATGCAGGTGGTTGGATGTCTGTGGAGGGGTTGGGTGGGTGCATGGTGGCAGGGTGACTGGCACAGGAGATGCGGGTGGTTGGGTTTCTGGGGAGGGGTTGGGATGGGTGCATGGTGGCAGGGTGACTAGCACAGGAGATGCGGGTGGTTGGGTATCTGGGGAGGGGTTGGGGTGGGTGCATGGTGGCAGGGTGACTGGCACAGGAGCTGCGGTGGTTGGGTGTCTGGGGAGGGGTTGGTGCATGGTGGCAGGGTGACTAGCACAGGAGCTGCGGGTGGTTGGGTGTCTGGGGAGGGGTTGGGTTGGGTGGGTGAATGGTGGCAGGGTGACTAGCACAGGAGCTGCGGGGGGTTGGGCGTCTGGGGAGGGGTTGGGGTGGGTGCATGGTGGCAGGATGACTGGCACAGCAGCTGCGGGTGGTTGGGTGTCTAGGGAGGGGTTGGTGCATGGTGGCAGGGTGACTGGCACAGAAGCTGCGGGTGGTTTGGTGTCTGGGGAGGGGTTGGGTGGGTGCATGGTGGCAGGGTGACTAGCACAGGAGCTGCGGGTGGTTGGGTGTCTGGGGAGGGGTTGGGGTGGGTGCATAGTGGCAGGATGACTGGCAGAGGAGCTGCGGGTGGTTGGGTGTCTGGGGAGAGGTTGGTGCATGGTGGCAGGGTGACTGGCACAGAAGCTGCGGGTGGTTTGGTGTCTGGGGAGGGGTTGGGGTGGGTGCATGGTGGCAGGGTGACTGGCACAGGAGCTGCGGGTGGTTGGTGTCTGGGGAGGGGTTGGGGTGGGTGCATGGTGGCAGGGTAACTGGCACAGGAGCTGCAGGTGGTTGGGTGTCTAGGGAGGGGTTGGGGTGGGTGCATGGTGGCAGGGTGACTGGCACAGGAGCTGTGGGTGGTTGGGTGTCTGGGGAGAGGTTGGGGTGGGTGCATGGTGGCAGGGTGACTGGCACAGGAGCTGCGGGTGGTTGGGTGTCTAGGTAGGGGTTGGGGTGGGTGCGTGGTGGCAGGGTGACCGGCACAGGAGCTGCGGGTGCTTTGGTGTCTGGGGAGGGGTTGGGGTGGGTGCATGGTGGCAGGGTGACTGGCAAAAGAGCTGAAGGTGGTTGGGTGTCTGGGGAGGGTTGGGGTGGGTGCATGATGGCAGGGTGACTGGCACAGGAGCTGGGGGTGGTTGGGTGTCTGGGGAGTGGTTGGGGTGGTGCATGGCGGCAGGGTGACTTTGGCACAGGTGCTCCAGGGGAGTTTGGGGTCTGGGGAGGGGTTGTGGTGGGTGCATGGTGGCAGGGTGACTTTGGCACGGGAGCTGCGGTGGTTGGGTGTCTGGGGAGGGGTTGGGGTGGGTGCATGGTGGCAGGGTGACTGGCACAGGAGCTGCGGGTGGTTGGGTGTCTAGGTAGGGGTTGGGGTGGGTGCGTGGTGGCAGGGTGAGTGGCACAGGAGCTGCGGGTGGTTTGGTGTCTGGGGAGGGGTTGGGGTGGGTGCATGGTGGCAGGGTGACTGGCACAGTAGCTGAAGTTGGTTGGGTGTCTGGGGAGGGTTGGGGTGGGTGCATGATGGCAGGGTGACTGGCACAGGAGCTGTGGGTGGATGGGTGTCTGGGAGGGGTTGGGGCGGTGCATGGCGGCAGGGTGACTTTGGCACTGGTGCTCCAGGGGAGTTTGGGGTATGGGGAGGGATTGTGGTGGGTGCATGGTGGCAGGGGGACTTTGGCACGGGAGCTGCAGTGGTTGGGTGTCTGGGGAGGGGTTGGGGTGGGTGCATTGTGGCAAGGTGATTTTGGGTAGATATAGAAGACTCAAGTACCTCTAATCCCAGTCTCACATTCTACAGGAAGCCCCGTTATTTTGTCATGTGATTGCATTCGCCAAATGCTGGGGAGTTGGCACGAACGAAATGCCATAAACATACATACCTGTGATGTCGTCCCAGCCTGAGATCCTTGCCAGACTGAGCCCTCAATAATCCCAGTTTCGAGCCATAGCCGCACTCTGCTCCTCGCACACCAGGCACATAGTGTAAGCTTTTTAGAACCGTACTCGCCGAGCTATGAACACCTGTCAGAGCAAGGGGAGGGGCACCAGGGTTAGCGGCAGCTCCTGGGCTGGGGACACCTGGGAAGGGGAGTGTCCTGGTTGTGAGGGCAACTGAGCTGCCCGGGTACACCGGGGGTGAGAATAGAGAGTATCTTGCCTTGCAGGGGAGGGGGGGGACGCATGCAAACTAACATTCTATGCCCAGAAAATCAAAAGCCGGCTGTAAATTATTGTGCTGCGGTACCACGAAGAAACTGCAACTTCCGCCGTGGGAGATATTAAAGACCGAGTGAGATGCTATGCATATGGCATCAGTCTACAACCACATGGGGCATCACATGCAGATTCCAACATTTGCGGTCTGAGGTAGACACTACAAATAAAGGCGATCTCCATGACAGCAATATTTAGATAAAAGTGTGCTACCATTCTGCCTGGTTATAAGCAAATCATAGTGAAACACTGAATTAGGAGACTTCGGCACAGAGACACTACAATGTGCTAACAAGCAAACGCTACTCTACATAACGCATGTACTGTACCGAGCCCGGCTGCATGTCCACTTCGAGTGAAGAGAAAGCACGCCTGAAAAGACGTGACTGGATTTAAAGCTTAATGGCGGTTATCTTGAAGTGATTTTACTCATTATATTTGGCAGGAGTTCTCGTGTCCACTGCAGGCAGGCAGGCACGGCGATTCGCGACCCGTACGCATGCACATCTCCTGTCCTCCATATGCACAGACAGGGAGGGAGAGAGGGAGCGAGCAGGAGTTGTGCTAATGCCCGAGCCGTACGCATGCACATCTCTTGTCATCCGTACGCGCACATCTGCTGTCTCTTGTGCTAACGCCGTCAGCCATATGCGTGCTCATCTCCTGTCTTCCATACGCGTGCACATGTCCTGTCCCCCTTCGGCAAAGAAATCGACAACAATAGGACTCGCTAAGGCGGGCAGCGCAAGCGCTGCATCGCTAGGCGACACCTAATAAACAAGGCCGGTACAAGGAAAAGAACAGGTCCCTCTGTTCAGGTCAATTAGTCTTTATTCAGATGTAAAAATTCATAAAAGATACAAATAACTCCATGCCAATAAAAATCAGATATCAAACACTTTACAATTCTCTAGCACCAATGTACCAGTATGAAACAATTCTAAAAAATAGCTATATATCCTATTGTAACAGTGACTTTCTCATACAGCAAGTTTTCTAAATGGCTGTATGTTTTTCTTCGTTTTATTGCACACGTACTAAATTTAGTGACTTCAAAGCAAATTTTTACTGTATTTAAATTACATTAGAAATTAAAAGCATCTTTAAAATAGACCAATCTATTAGCAATAAATAATGGTTTTAAAAATCGTTTTCAAATAGTTTTGTAATGTAATCTAATGGTAAAAATAACAAAAAAGAATAAAATGTTGAGTAGACTGTTCAAATTTACCGTTGTATCGGCAGTCTGCTAGATTCTTAGCCCAAACTCCATTTATGGAAATGCAGCTATAAAGCGTAAAGTGCACAACCGAAGCCTAGTGAGGTAAACCCTGTCCTGTATACTTGTTACAGTCGTTAAATAACCTTAGGCATATAGCAAGTAAGGTAATACTTAACAGATGGTTTAATATTCTCACACGTTTCCCTCAAACCTCTCTCTGGCCCATAACAATCATTTTTATTTCTAATTTGCTATAATTTAAAATACAATATAGGTCATAGAGAGTAAAATTAATAGCTATGATTTTAAAAAGATTTTTCACATGGGAAAACCAAGGGATTTTATCGCTACCATCTACAGCCGCTCAAGCCCTAATAATAAAATTTGTTCCCGTTTTGGACCAGATGTCATACCAAGGCAAAAGTGCGCAAGTGTAAATACTGCCTTCTATATATGGGGTTGATAATTTGTTATGAACGATATATGTTGAAGTAGAGCAGGGTACAGCAAGGAGCCTACTTAAAAGTATTCAATCTAAAAATTGCTTCAATAGATCTAGAGAATGTCAAAACTGCAATTTTTAGATGTGGGTTCCATACATTCTTATTTGAGAAAAGAATGCTCAAGTATGTAAAAAGATAAACTCTGCTATTCTCTGCCCTTTTAATTGATTATTCCTCTTCTCCACACTGCCCGTACCACACACCATCATGAAGGTTTTGGATGGATTGAGTCTCATATCCCCTTTCTCCCATGAATTTAGTGTGACTTTTAAGTAAATGGCAGCTTTAGAAAGTTGTGTCTCTATTACTCAAAGGGGCATATTATCAAGAACGGCATTAAAATTATCGCCGCTTTAGCGGCAGGAAACTGCCGCTAAAGCGGCGATAATGGACTTGATAATATGCCCTTGAGAATTCCAATAGAAGCCCAGGTTCACACCAGAAACTGGGCTTCTATTGAAATTCTCAAGGGCATATTATCAAGCCCATTATCGCTGCTTTAGCGGCAGTTTCCTGTGGCTAAAGCAGCGATAATTTTAACGCCGTTCTTGATAATATCCCCACAGTTTTTAAGTGACCGTTTACGGTTATTGGCCAAGGATCAAGGATTGTAGGCCGTTAGCAGTTTGCGATATCACTACCTTGTCATCGGCATACAGAAGGGTTGAAACTAGACATTTTCCTATTTTGGGGGGTCAGCAGCTATTCCTTGTAAAAAAGCATCCACCCCATAGATATATAAAGAAAACAGGAGTTGAGCGAGAACGCACTCTTGCCGGATGCCTCTCGCGATGTGAAAACCAGGGGTGCATTCTCCATTAACACAATAATGCACATGGGCAATCAGATATAGTTGTAAAAGAAAGTCCAGTGGACGCCCAAATGTGCCCGTATTTACCACAATTTGGGATGACTAATGAGATCAAAGGCGCCGCTTAGATCGGCGAAACATGAATGTATGCTACCCTTCTTTGCTATTGTGTATTTATTCAAAATCAGGTTTAAATTAATATGTTGTTCTAATGTGCCAACCTCATTTCTAAAACCGAATTGTGAATCTGTAAGTATGTTATTATCCCCAGTCCATGTCTCAAGTCTCTTGACCAGCATCCTTCCAAGCAACTTAACTGAGGTGTCAAGAAGAGAAATCGGCCTATAACACCCCCTCTCTCTCCCTTTCCACTCACGTAGCCGGTATATATCCCTTTGTAGCAACTCTGTATACTTCGGTCAATATAGGTTCCCAAAGCATGAGGTATGACTTGTAAGGGTCCTGGGGCCTTCTTATTTCCACATTTCCCTAAGGCCAGGATTACTTCATCCACAGAAATCGGAGATAAAAACTGAGGTTTAAGCAAAATAGGGGCATATTATCAAGACAGGCGATAAAATTATCGCCGCTTTGGCGGCAGAAAACTGCTGCTAAAACTGCGATAATGGGCTTGATAATATGCCCTGTGGAATTCCAATTGAAGCTCAGGTTAGATGTCCTTCACATCTAACATGGGCTTCAATTGGAATTCCATAGAGCATATTATCAAGCCCATTATCGACATTTTAGCCGCAGTTTTCTGCCGCTAAAGCGGCAATTATTTTATCGCCTGTCTTGATAATATGCCCCATAATCTTTTCTGGATTAAAAATCTTGCTATAATGGGCTCGCCGGTACTCTGAATGGGCCACTATGAAAGGAGCAGTGGTGTCCCTGAGGAAAGGTTGATTCATTGTTTTCCAAAATAGGGAACTGTCCCTCAACGTGGCTGCCTGATCCATATCTTCCAATGCCTTGTCTCCTAGATAAGTTTCCTTTTCTCTGGTGTGTGTTTGTAAGGGAGCCGCAGAGCTTTCACCTCTTCCCCATTCCTCAAACTCACATGCAGGCCCCCTTCAGTGAAGGTAGAAACTCAGCATTTTCCCTTCCGGTGGGTACTCTGCATTACTCACACTTAAACTACACATATATAATACACTCACAGTGCACACAGACACAATCATACATTTTCAAAGAATAGGTAACCCGAAGGATGATGTAATCACTGCATTTTTAAAGTCAAACATTTTTTCTTAATCTTAATTATTTACAGTGTTTTAATATTGCCCTACAATTAGTGAGCATGGAGTACTCAGATTATAGGATAAAACTTTCAAACTAAATCTAAAAACAGTAGTTTAATATTGAAACAAAGCCAATATATGTGCTGCGTTTGCTCATCTGTTACAGAAGAGATTAGTGGAATGTGGAAAGAGCAGTTTTGCAATTTAAGCAACTATATGCATAGAATTAAAACACAAAGTGCATACAGAAATGTTGGTGCTGGGAATAGCTGGCGCTTTGATATAATGAGATAAGCCACAACCTTAGGGGACCACTTTGGTGGCACCAAATTACCACAAATGTGTGAGAAAACTGCCTTTTTAGGTTTTTTAGATCTCAGCTGTCGAAAGCAGCGCATGGGCTGCTCTCGGCATTCAAGAGCTTCTTGGAATAAATTCAGATTCCGAAGCTCTCGGAGGCGGAGTTGAAGCCCCGCCCATCTTTCTAATTGGTCCTCGTCATGTTGCATGCAAAACGTAGGCTTCTCATTGTAAAGGGGGCTTCTTAGTCCCTCCTTGTTGCCCCCTTGTCTCCTTTTGGCCACGCCCACCGGGATTTGATCTTTTACCGGCGGCATGACACTCTCTGCTTCATTTGTCCCCACGCACTTTTTTATTCTCACTCATCTTTGGCAAAGGCAGCCGCATGTTTAGTTTCGCCTCGCGCTTTCACTTAAAGTGAAAGCGCGATGCGAAAGTAAACACGCGGCTGCCCACCAGCGCCGTGGTCTCCGGGTTCGTGTTTGGCGGATCTTCCTTCCCTCGTGTTTAATTTCGTCTTGACTGATTTCACTTGCGATGACTGCATTCATCCTCTAGTTTCACACAATGCATTTTATTTTTGTTGTGCCTTGTTTCTGTTGCCATGTTTGAATGTGACATTCAACACATAAGCGTACAGGTGCAGCGCTGAGACAGTATTTATTATTTTCTTCCTTCCTTTCTTTCCCCGCCTCGCCTCTTGGAAACGCAGAGGGGGCTTGCAGGCACAATTGCAGCCGGCGGCGTCCAAGCCTTGATCCGCTCCCGGCTCGTGCAAGCTAATTGGTCAGGAGGATTAACCTATTGAGTTTGCAGCTTCTCGCCGGAGGAGTGGCGCGCGGGACCTAACGCAGTGGATTTTGATTCCTCGGGTTCCAATGTAGCGCCTGCGAAGCATGCAGGGGGAGCGCTGCCGGGACCGCTAGGGAAGCTGGCCAGGACTGGGACCGCCTCTGTCCGCATGGGGCATGGGGGACTCGGTGTTCTGTGGAATGCGGCTGTCCTAAACAGTAAGTACCCCATGGGTTGTGTGTCTTCGCTTTTCACTGACACTCATTCAAGTTTGTCCGTTTGAGGAAACGGGGCTGGGGCCGATGTTGTAGGACAGTCACAGTTTCCTATCAGGCGCCATGCAAAGGTTTTTGGGAGGGGAGATGGGATTCCACTAAGATAATGCAGCAAGCACACATTTTAACGTTGTCGTGTATTCTTTGCTTTCATGTATGTTGCGCCAATCTGCTCTGTGATTTGCATTGGATTTGTATACACTTTGTGGACAGTGACGAGAACCAACCTCGCCCACCTAATGAACATCTTGTCCCCTGTATTGTGATGGGGGCTCCAGAGGAGTGTTAAATCAACAAGCATTGCTCGCACCCTTCAGCTCCTCACACCCGGTGTTGTATAGCATGAACCATACACAACGGACAGACCCGAGGCACGACTCGCTCACAGGTCTCTCTCCTGCAGTTCTCCTCTGCTCCTTCCTGCCACAGCTGGGCTGGTGCGAACCAGTTGCTAACTCTGTGCTGTTCCTGCGGTTGAACTGCGCCTGCTGCAGAGGCCAAGATAACAGTAAAAGTAGGGGCGTCCAGGCCTCCTCCATACCAAGGCTCTGGAACCGGGCACCCAGGAGGGTGGTAGCATCTCAGACACACACACGGCGCTGGGGCCGGTAGTTTTCATTCATTCGAGACCAGGTCGCCTCTGCCGGGATCTGCGGAGCGCTGAAGGGCCGAGGGCCTTGCTGTGCAGCCCAATCCCAGCACACACAGTCTTTGGGGTGCTTTTGTGGTAATCATGGAGACACAGTAATGGGACTTTTGTAACACTGCAGTTGTATCCTTTGTTTCTTTTCCGAATGATTTTGGGTGTTTTGTTTACGTTTTGGAGTAACAGCACAAAAGCACTCGCATTATCGAAGTATTTAGCGTTTGTTGCCTCTGGTTATGTTTTTGGGCATCGGCGTTTTACGATGTACGTCATTTGCCGAAGTGGATACCTTATTTGAAGGAACGTCAGTCTCTTTTTTGCTGGTTCACTCACTATTTTGGTGATTATTTACTAAAACTTCCTTAGCGGACCTCTTTTCTCGCCCTTTAAACGGATAGTTTTTTTTAATGCAACAGCGTGGGCTCATTTATGGATGCTTTTCCATTTTTGCTCATAGGACATGCAACCTGTCGGGTAAGGTGTTGTTTGTTTTTTTAAATGATGCGAGGGTGCAACAAACACTCTGAAACCAGTGTGTAATGGTTATACCGGAAGTGCTTTCAGTGATGGAAAAATAAAGCTCTGCGGAAAGCAAAAAAAAGTACTTGTCTGTATTTTCATTAGTTCTTGACGGTCGCATATTTTTCCAGTGCTGTGTGGCTGCTCCACGCTTTAAGCAATGGCTCCGTGCTTTGTTCGTTGTTAACTTCAGGGTAAGCTGTGACCATGATAAGGGCCTCTTGCAAACCACATCTGCTTTACCAGCATTGCACAAATGCAAGGGTGCTTATGGCTAAATACATCTTACTTCCTCCTTGGTCTTTTTTCTAATGTATGTTGTGTCTTATGTTTCTATAACTCCCCACCTGTCACATTTGTAACGAGAAGCATCTTTGTATGAAAATGTTAAACCTAATTTTTAGGTCGAGGACTACCGGTCTGCCGAAGGCAGAACCGGAAGTCGGAGATTTAATGTTTTCTAGAGTGGCTATTTAGCCCGCCTCTCTTTTAGCTTCTCCTCCATTGGCTGGCTTCCTAAACGGAGGCCAGCCATTGGAGGAGAGAGCCGTCCCTCCAAATAGGCTCCGTCTTTTTCAGATTCGAGGGCGTGTTCCTTGCTGTTCTTTCCACTTTTTAGCCACGCCCTTTTACAACAGCAGGAACACGCCCCCGAATCCGAAAAAGTTTGGAAGCTCCCATCCGCCATTTTTTATCCATCGTCTGGCCGTGAGGATCTTCTTGCTGTTGCTCCTGCGCGCTGCCCGCCGCCCGCCTAGTTAAGCCCTGTATCTTAATGAGTAACCACGTTTCCATCTACTACTTGTGTGTCGCCCCAGCGCTGCGTCCTCCTCGCTTCCCTGCACACCGGGTTTTCACGCCATGCCTTTTGTTTGCGGTGAGTGTAGTTTCTTTGGGCCCAAGGAATGGCAGCGATTGAGTGCCATAATTCAAGGCACAAACCGTGGGTAGGAAAGTGGCAATCGGATTAAAAACAGAACCGGGAGACGATGGTAGAGAGTAAACAAAGGTAAACTGGAGACGGCATAAAGTGTATGTGAGTGCGTGTTGCAGCGGCCTTTAAGACTTCATAAAGTGCGTGTATGTGCGTGTGTTGCAGCGGCCTTTGAGACTTCATAAAGTGTGTGTGCGTGTGTTGCAGCGGCCTTTGAGACTTAATAAAGTGTGTGTGCGTGTGTTGCAGCGGCCTTTGAGACTTCATAAAGTGCGTGCGTGCGTGCGTTGCAGAGGCCGTGGAGAATATGAATACACCGTGCGCTTGTGTTGGGCGTTTTTCAGATTTCAGTTCATGTTGGCCGCACTAAACCTCCTGAGCAGCACAGACCCGTTGAAGACTCTTCTCCCCCCCCCCACCCCCCCTTTTGGGAGCCAGCCCTATCGATCCTGCCCCCCCCCCCTTGTGTGGGTTCAGGAGGGCCTGGTCTATTCATGGCCGGAGGCGGTAAACAGCCGCTCCCATGTGACCCTCCCTCACCTGGTTGCTCCGGAGAACACGTCGAGCTGTGAAGTGAGCAAACATTTGTTCCTTCCGTGCACAAAGCCTCCGATTCCCGCCCCGCTCTCCTCCTGCCCCCTCCCCAGTCCGCGCTCCTCCTGCCCCGAGTCCACCCTCCTCCTGCACTGTCCTCCTTAAAGAGCCCCGCTGCATCTCAGACACATGGTAGTAGGTACTAGTGCAAACAGTGGTACTCCGGGTCGCCGGGGCTTTAAGTGCTTTAAAAATAAGTGACGGTCCTTGAAACGAGCAAGGTCTATATAATCATAATCGTGGCTTAAACATGTTCACTAAAATTCCCATAGAGTACCACCCTACCCACACATTTTCATAGAATTGCAACTGCGACTGGCATACGCGATCATGGCTCTGTGCGCTTTCTAAAGAGGCCAAGGATTGGATGAGCACGTATTCTGAGCACCTTTTTGCCCCTGACAGACACTAAGAGAAACTGGCACTGCCTTCAGCCACAACTCCCATGCACCCTGTTGTAAACACCTGCAGGGCCCTCATTTCCAGCTAATCACCAGACAAGAGTAATCGTTGTCAGAAAAAAAGATACTTTCCTTGGCATCCTGGCAAAGCTTCACAGCGAATGCCAGTTTAATGTTTTGTGCTGAACTTTGCATCAGTCTGATACATCGCATTTTGCGTAGACTAATGGAACTGTATTTAGAGCTCGCTCTTGTCAGGCCATGAATGAGGGAAATCTCAGAGCCGGGTATTAAGCAGCAGAAAATATCTGTTGAAGGAGCTGCAAGTTTCTTTTATGCATTTAAATAAGTGCAGATTAGTTTGAAGTGTGTTCCTATACGCTAGCAATGCCTTCTCGCGTTCAGTTAATGGAATATGGCATGCTCTTTTTACACGTCTGAAAGTAATGTTCTTGGAGAAGCATGCGTAGCTGGAAGACAAATGGCAGGAAACAGCGGGAAGTTCGTGCAACAGAAAAATGACTCGATCTTCTGTCTTTTTTCCGCAGAAACGATGCCCCATTAGTTGGGGCTTTTGGTAGGGAGTTTGTCTGGGCATCGGATAGGGTCTCCTTGTTGAACAGAAATGGGTTCATTCTGGCGTGTGCCCGGAGAACGCTGTAAATGTGCAGGAATTTATATAGCGCAAATCACCAAGCGGTCTCTAAGCGCTTGCTTAGGGAACCCGTCCTGGTATTCCCCTGTGAGATAACCCGGCAGGGCATCCGCAAGGTGAAAGCCAGGCATCCCGCCGCGAGGGGCCCATGTGGAGATTAAGCAAGCTATTGCCCAGAGTCGCAGAGTGTGAACCCATGAGTCGAGTATGCACTGGAGCGAGAATTATCGAGTCCATGGACATTTATGGACTCAAGACCCTGCCGAGCCAGGAATTGAACCCTGGTCCCAGGCTGACCTCTGCTTCCAGGTCTGCCTCCTCTAACCAGTGAGCCACACTTCTCCACACGTGTTCCCAGCCCGACTGCACTCACTTCTCCTAAGAGGCTTTCCTAAAGAAGGGAAGGCCACGCCAGCTCCCCCTGCTGCCAAATCCCAGAACCGTGCAGCCTTTGTCGCCTTTCATCTAATTGAGTTGTCATGCTGGCTGCCGAATAAATAGTGAGCTACCATTAAGTAGATTGACTTGCACACTGGTTAGCGACTTTCACAGTCGGGGTGTTTTGTTCTGACGATTTGGATTAGGCTGGCTGTCTCATGTATGTTTGGGTTCTTTCATAACTCCGGCATTTTAGCCCCACTCTCTCAAAACATCACTACCTCACTCTCTAGCTCACAACCTCACAACTTCACTCTCTCTCACTCACTACCTCAATCACTCTATCTCACTACCTCACTCTTTCTATCTCACTAACTCACTTTCACTCTTTTTCACTACCTCTCTCTCTATCTCACTACATCACAACATCACTCTATGCTTATATATCACTACCTCACAACATCCCTCTCCCTCACTACCTCGCTCTCTATCTCACTACCTCGCTCTCTATCTCACTACCTCGCTCTCTATCTCACTACCTCGCTCTCTATCTCACTACCTCGCTCTCTATCTCACTACCTCGCTCTCTATCTCACTACCTCGCTCTCTATCTCACTACCTCGCTCTCTATCTCACTACCTCGCTCTCTATCTCACTACCTCGCTCTCTATCTACCTCGCTCTCTATCTACCTCGCTCTCTATCTACCTCGCTCTCTATCTACCTCGCTCTCTATCTACCTCGCTCTCTATCTACCTCGCTCTCTATCTACCTCACTCTCTATTTCAATACCTCACTCTCTATTTCAACACCTCACTCTCTATTTCAATACCTCACTCTCTATTTCAATACCTCACTCTCTATTTCAATACCTCACTCTCTATTTCAATACCTCACTCTCTCTCTGCTAATGCAATAGGTATCACATATGCAAAAAAAAGGTAATGCCAATAGAAATGACAATGCCATTTATTTAGGGATACAAAAATGATAAAAAAAATTATTAGCAATACCAATAGCTCTACCTATAATATTGCCGAGACCATTGCATTGTAAATGCTTGTTCCATCTTGGAACCCGATTTCAATATATATATTTTTTTTAGAAATTAACACCAAGAAAGTGTTTTTTTAAACTTATAAGAATGAGGGTTTCACAAATGAGGGACACTTGACAGCAGTGCATGCCCTTACTTTGTTGTCTGTTCTATCTTACAACAACTGGTTTACTGGCTCTTGATTCAATGCCGAACCAGAGTTATAAGAGGTGAGTGAGGTGCAGCCCACCTTGGGGTATGTTACTGGTATTTGAATCCATATGCAGTTATAAAATGACCCACAGTTAGTGCCAGTAGAATTATGCGGCATGGGAGAAGATCAAATTATGTGGCAGGATTGACTAAATTAGGCGGCAAGAAAGGGCAAATAATACAGCACATGTTTGTGATGGTATTACTTCATTATTTTTTAATGTTTATACACGGTGAGATTCGTAAAAGGTTTCACCCTATTAGCACCAATGTAACACCCAAATACAGTAATAAGCAACCGAAAGATGGCCATTTAATTTTTGCGATGGGCTTTCTACTGCGCAAGAGCAAGTGTCGCCATAGTTTTAGTAAATATTGATCCGCTTGAATTATAAAAAAAAAGTTAAACTGAAGATTATGCAGCAGATAAAGAATAATGGGGCAGATTTATGAGGCCCGTTGCGCCATCGGAACGTCACTTTTTGTGATGTTCCGTGGCGCAGAAGCCTGCGAGATATTTATCAGGCAGCACTGAGCCACTTTTTGTGGCTTAATGCTGCCTCATAAATATCAGTCCCTTTAACGCAGTGTTCTGCGTTAAAGGGGCGTGCAATGGGTGTTGCTGGGGGCGTTCCCAGCAACATCCATGGCCTTTTGACACTGCCTCAGATTTACGAGAAATCGAAAATCTGAGGCAGCGCCAAAAGCTTACGCCTCCCCAGGGGAGGCGTAAGGGAGGCGCAACGGGGAGAAATATCTTTATTTCTCCTCGTTTTTCCTTTTTCGATGTGTGCTGAATACAAAGAGGAAAAACCTCTTGTGATTATTTTTGTACAGAAAGGTTTCCCTTCCTGTACAAAAATATTCATCTCCACAACGCAGGCACCCTTGCACCATGGTGCAGAGGTGCCTGCGTTGGCGCAGGCAGCCCATTGTGCGCCGGCGCAGGGGAAAAGGACAGGAATGCGCCGCATTTTATAGATACGGCGCATCCCTTCCCTTTTCTTTTGCCGTAGGGAAGCACAGCAGGAAGGCCTGCTGCACTTCCCTACGGCAAAACCTCATAAATCTGCCCCAATGTGGCAAATCCATAATTATTCGGAAAATGCTGCAGAACCATATAATTCCAGTGGCGCTGCCCACAAGTAATCAGGGAGGAAATGCTCCAGTCTTGGGCTTTTATTGTACAGATCGTTTTTTTCTGATAGGTTCAGTTAAGAAACTGAGATGAACTAGGACTACAACTCCCACAAACCTCATTCGGTTGTCACCGCTCAGAATTGGAGCCCTGCACCCATGGTGACCCGGAGTTACCCTGTGTCCCTGTTCTAGTATCAGTGGCAAGTTGTGCGTTCACAAAGCACCAATGTACAAAACTTCTCTTGTGTGCTATTTTGTCGTGGGTTATTCTCAGTCGTGCGTGGGAATGGATGAAAAAGTTTCCCAGCTTGTCTGTGATTTGGAACCAGCGCCCAGAACGTGAAACGTAAAAATGCAAGAGGTCTCACCTTTTATCATGTTAAAGCCATTTTCTTTGCTATACAATACCATTAGCAAAGCAAATGGGTTTAACTTAATCAAAGGCGATTCCTATTGCATTTTCAATGCTTGTCCTTTTATTGTATGCTGGCTTGTTCAAAAACACCTATTATGGCCTTACGAATAATTCAAAGTGAATTTACAGCCCGCCCACTGCTTACCATTGGCTGGATTTATTGTCACTCATTTGCATCTGTCTTATTGGATGACTTTCCTTCTCCATCTTGTGCTTGCCCCAATTGCACCACTATTTCTTCACTAGTCAAAATGTTTTTCCGATTGTTTTGTTTATTACTTTTGAGAAAAATATATACATTGTTTTGTAAAAATATTCCAATGATGATGTATCTATTTATGAAATAAATTCAACATATGAAAGCACGCCATGGGCCTTTTAAAATCATTTCTGTCATTTAACTCTGTACAGTTTTAATCTGGCAGCTAAATAACTAACAAAGTTTCCCTTGTGTAACATTGTTTACATGTTAGGTTTATACCCAGCTCCATATTGGCTATGGGTGTTGCCCTGTCACCTTTAGGTCTTGCCTACCAGACAGTGCAGATTGTATGGTTGTGAAAGACCTATTGTGGGCTTAACATTGCTTACCATTGGCTGGCTTTATTGTCACTCTCATTTGTATGCTTCTTATTCGGTGGCTTTACTTGTCCATCTTATATACGACCCTCCCTTGGAGCATAGCCTCTTTACCATCCCTTGGCTTGGCTGACTCGTGTCAGTCCACTGCTCACATTCATTGTACTTAAGCCCTCCATGAAAGTGAATGGGTTTTCCAGCTCTGTGAATGGGTTTTCCAGTTCTGTGCCTTGTGTGCCTCCCCCCGCCTCATGTTGCTGCCTCTCTCTTGTTGCAAGCTCCCTCTCATCTGCTTCTCCCCTGCTAAACTCCACCCATACTTTTTTTGCTCACCCTCTTGTGCTGCTTTCCCCATCCCCCACCCAGTCCCCGTTGCTTCACTCCATCCGCTTCTTCATTGCTCTCACCACGTTTCTTCTAGATATTTTTATTTATTTTTCGAAGAGGCCCTTGTAGCAAATTGCTGCCAGCTCCCCTACCTTAAAAAATGCTTTTGCACAACTTCTGTTTCCTCTTTTGCTTTTTACGTCCCATCTCGAGTCTTCAAATAGAACAATGGCGCCTGCATCATTTGATTGCACGCACGTCTGAACTAATGCATGCGTGTACCTACAAAATGACTCAGCCACATCACTGCACTTTTAAAAAAAATGTTCTTTCTTTTGGCAATGCAGAACAGCTTCCCTAAAAGGTATATGCAAAGTCAGTAGATCCCAAAAGCGAGGCCTATTGACTTTGTCAATGTCCTCATTTTTAAACTTTTTCACTATATCTCAACTATTGTTATTGCATATTGTACTTTATGATGTGATCTTTTCTGATCCATATACCTGTGATCGAATAAAGAAAGGATAGATTGATTGATTAATTGACTTTGCCAATGCTTGTTGCACCGTATGAGGACCGCCACATCAGGTAAAATGCCTTGCATGTTCAGGCCCTGCTGCAGGACACCCCTGATGCATTTGAGGGGATGGAAGGGGGGGCTCGAATGTACCGCAAACAGTGTAACAGATACACGCAGCGTCTGTGTGCCAGAGCCCAGCACCGAGGAAGGGAGCGCCCTCCTCTGCAGCGGGAGAAGCGCCTGGAAACGGAACCAAGATCACACAGAGCGCTCTCTGGGGAGGATTGCCATGTCTTGGATTCCCCGAAAAAGGACCTGTTAAAATTCTTTTACGTGCCGTAAACTGCCAAAGCTCCGCCAATGCGTCTGCCTCATGTTTCTAGACTGGACGAGCGCCTGCAAACAGCCTCTTCCAGCCCCTCACGCCGCAGAGGGCACTTTTCCTTCGCTTTAACCAGTTCATGTGTCTCTTCCTCAGAAAACTGCAACGTGTTCAGCAGAGGCTTCAGCCAAACTTAAATTCAATATCGATCAACAACAATTCGGTCTTCATGGAAGAAATTACAAATCTTTTTTTTAAGTTTGAGTTTATTGAAGAAATAAGAAGGGAAGGAGAAGGGAGGGGAGAGGGGGTATAATCATCATGGTAAGCATATACAAAGAATAAGCATTTCAATAAAAATTCTCAATAAAAGCAAAAGTAACAAGCATGAGGTTTATATGAACAGAACCTACGTATAGGAATGAAAAATACTGTATAATGTAGTAGAACGCAATATCATAGTAAAAAGGCATTAAGGAAACAAGAAAATCATGGCGGCAGAAATTACAAATCTGACCATAAACCATTGCTTAAGCGCTTAGAAACAATTACATTTTGAACCGTGTGCTATGCAAACAAAATAAAAACAATACATCAGTGCGCCATTGCAGGAGGCACACACTCCTAGGAGCTCTATGTCTCTTGTGGTGTGAGGAGGTATACAGGAAGATCGCTCATATGCGAGAACTGGGGGCCAGCATGACTCTGTTTTAGGGCGCACAAGGTGTGACTGAAAGTGGTCTGGACAATCCCATTGAAACAAGCATTTTGAGCTATTAACATTGAAAATAACACTGCCTTTTATTCTTGTTTTCGTTTTTAAAACATAAATAAAAGGCATTGTCATGTACAATACCAATAGCTTAATCTCGTGTAAATGCGAGACCTATTGCATTGCAAATGCTTGTTTTGAGTAAGAGAGATCGTTTCTTGCAGAATAATCCAGGGTCCTGGTTAAATAACATTTTGTATAAGAGAGGAACAGAGCTTGGAAGCTCTTTGGCCTTGTTTTTGCCTGCATTAAGAATATTTGAGCGTCGTAGACGTAGGAGTACTCCATGGATTCTTTGTCAATCCAGCTGTGCAAAGACAAGTCACAGAAGGTTTCAACCTGAACTTTCTGGATCAGCCCTTACTCAGGCCGCACAATTGGTAAATGGGTCAGATATTGACTATTCTTAGATGAGCAATAATAAATTCCTCTATTCATGCTTGCAGGGGATAACCTTCAGTTGCAACACATTTCATTACAATTTCATTCAAATCAGTGCACTTCACTGGAGAGAACTGATATGAAACATTCAAATTGTGTTGGGAGGCAGGCATGTGCCTGCGTGACCTGCATATTTGCAATTATATCATCAAGAGAAGTACAGATGGAACATAATTCTGATTGCAGTTTTTGCTCCACGTGGGAGGACACGAGCTGTGCACCTCTTCACAGGCACCCTTCTGTGTCTCAAAGATTTATTGCAGATCGTAAAGGCTGTGTGGTAACAAGGCAGCTAACGTGCCACACCGATAGCCGGCGCCACATACATTGTTTTCTATCACGAGAAAACGCAATGCTCTTAATTACTAGACGGAAACATAACCCATAGAAGGCCCGACATTTTTTGCCCTGAACCCCACTAAAGCTCCTGACAAGCCTGCCCAATCACACAATAAGGTGTCTCCAGGGCTGCGCTTTTATTTATTTATTTTTCTGCAGTTTTATATAGCGCAAACTCATCCCGGAGGTGTCAGAGCGCTTTACATGAGCACCAGTTGCATTACAGACGGACATAGCGAGAGTTCCGGGTACCACAGCGCAGCAGCAGCACTGGCCCATCGGTGCTTCAAAAGTTAAAGGCCCGGCGGCTGCAGACTCGGGCTGCCCCCCCCCCCCCCGCCGTCAGAACCACAAGGTCCTCGGGTGAGAACATGCAGCGGCTGCACTTTAGCGAATCCATTCTCCTTCGGTGGGTGCATAAGGTGGGGAGCCAGCGTTTTATGTTTTTCTAGGGCTGCCCCTGAAGGCTGACCCAAATAAGCGAAAAGCCCACGTTAATGAGAAGCGGGACTTCTGCCTGCAATAACGAACTGTAGGTGTGCTGAATCTTAAGTCAACAGGCCGAGCCTGGATGGGTTGGGGCCGTTCCATGTGGAAGCCCGCGAATAGTGCACGCGAGATGCGGGAGCTGCTGGGGTGCGCGCGCGGTTGCGAGCAGCAGCATAGGTTTCCAATTATCGCGCCCGTGTCTGGGCACGATAATTGGAAACATATGCTGCTGCTGCGCGTAACAGACACCAATAGGCCATGGGTGGAGCAATACGCCCGCCTTTGGCCAATTGCGTGCTGTCTTTGTAAAAAAGACGCACGCAAAGGCCAATGGCGTGGCCCAAAAGGAAAAGCATACGGTCATGCATGTGCGATTCCTTAACCCCCTACAAGAGGTCTCTCGCTGCGCGAGACCTAAAAAGGGCATCTATAATCCAGTAAGCAATCAAAATGGAGGAAAAAATGAAATGATGAAGGAAGTGGAAATCCAGAGGGGTGGCGTGGTTGTAGTGAAGAAAATGAGTTTTTACTAGGTTCTATTAATTTCCTTACATTCCTCCATTTCCTTGCCATCTCGTGACAAAACCCTGCCTACAGCCTCTATTTTTGCTGACGCTCAAAACTATCGCATACCCAAGTCCCCCTGTTCTTTGCAGTTAGCCAATTCATCAACAGAAAGCCATGAGACACCTACGCCCTGTGTAAACAAGCTTGTTTTTCATCTTCTTCTTCCTGCTTGGTAAACATCCTTGACACCTCGATCAGGTTATCTGGACAATGGTCTGACTGACCGAGCCTTGATCAAGCTGATTGAACAATGATCTGAATGCCGAGCCTTGATCAAGCTGATTGAACAATGGTCTGAATGCCGAGCCTTGATCAGGTCATCAACTACAAACACCGCCTTGATCAGGTCATCAACTACAAACACCGCCTTGATCAGGTTGTCAACTACAAACATCACCTTGATCAGGTTATGAGTAAAAATGTAGATATGGCTTGTTCGTTGTGTAAAGCAGCAGCAGCCTCTTGGGTTTTGTCTCTGACTAGCTTGGGACTCTGTTCCATAGCCCGGGCTATTGTAATAAAGGTGATTCTCTCTGCAGACGAAGATTTCCGGGACCCCTTTATTATATAAGGAGGGTGATTCCTGCAACGCCAAGCCCCCACTCCTCCTTGAGGTGGGCTTTTCTTGGTTCTACAAATGGCGCCTGAACAGGGACACCACGGAGACGTAGGTCTGGCCCGGTAGTCGTGAGGGGGCCCGTGGTGGAAGTCCGACAGAGGTACCCTACCCGAGGGACCATTTTGAGTCCGGTAGACCAGAAGTCTTGCACACGGTCTTCCCCATCCGGTCTGGGCCAGCTGACTGCGTCCCGCTGGTGTTTTTCTCCCACTGTTGTCTGCCTGAAGTAAAAATATGCCAGTAAGTAGTAAGTTCCGAAAGTTATGTTGTTGCGTATGTACAGAGGACTCCCTTCTGGAGGCAGCCTGCCCACTTCCTCCAGAAGGAATTCCAAGTTATGAGATGTATGTTAAATATGGGCCATCTGCTATCATGTTTTCTTCCTTATGGGTAAAATATACGAAACAAAGCAATGTTGAATTACAGTGGCCACAGTTTGGCTCCTTTGATCTCCAGGCCCTTTCGAGCCTGGAGGAGCAGCTGCTCCACAAACGGTCTCGTCAAGCCATGTTTGACGCCACCACGTTGTGGAGGAAAGAAATAGATCAAAAAATGAGAAAAAAGCAAGCGTTGAATAAAAAGAAAGAGAGGATGTCTATGGCTGATCATGCGAAAGCGCATTTAGAAAATAAGGTTCAGGAAGTGGTTGAAATGGCAGATAGGAATCATAGGGCTAAGGCGACAAAATGTTACCCCGCTCGTTCTCCCAGGGACCTTGAGGTTGAAGGAGAAGAGGGGGACTCATTGTTGAATGCTATTCTTGAAGGTCCACCTCCTGCCTATGCTCCGGCTCCTATGTATCCCGCTCTTCCTCAAAATGTTCCTAACGCTCCACCCCCACCAGTGGTGGTTCAGGCTGCCTCACCCATTGTACCACTGCCCGATCCTTTGACTCCCGTCATCCTGCCAGCACCCCTCCCTCCAACAGTTCATACCGCCCCACCTATTGACCCAACCCCGACTGATTGCGTTCAGAGACACAACGGCTTTTACGTCACCTCCGAATGACAAAGCCATGCCTTTGAGAGAGACAGCTCCCGTCTTTATCCCTGCAGTGCTCGCCAATAACCAGGGTGTTGGAGCAGCCCCAGCCCACTGGCGTAGGATGTGGGTGCTTGTCCCATGGAAAAGAGCGGATGTTCTTCAATTAAAATCCCAATTACCAGACCCCCGTAAGAATCCAGCTCTTTACTATCAGGAATTAGGTCAGATTGTTACCTCTGGTGTCCTTACCTTAGAGGATATTGACTTATTGTTCGGGTCAGTAGTACCACCCGACATATGGGACAAAATACGCCATGTCAACCCTAATGCCACTTTGCATGGTGACTGGACCGACTTTGAGAGGATGGAGAATGACAGAGAGGGAGGGACTAAGCCTGATCCGGCTATTCTGGCCATCTGTTGCAACTCATGAAGACCCTTTTGCCCAAAATAGCTGTTAATTGGGATAAGATAAATGCATGTAAACAATGTAAGGATGTGTCTGTTGCTGATTTTTTCACCCACTTCGAAACTGAGTACAAAAGTCACAGTGGATTGGACCCTAGAGCCCCAGGCTCGGGTTCAGTGTTTATTGATAAATTTGTATCTAATTTATTACCGGATCTCTCGGCCCGCCTTAAGAAGGCTGAGAGTACGTGGTCAGCTCAGACTATGGCAGGCATCCTTGCCATGGCCCAATATCATGAGAATAGAGAGAATGAAGATAACGACAAAGAGGTTAGGAAGAACAAGGACCTTAAAACGAAAGTTTTGTTACAACAAGCTTATCCACCCTGGGGACAAACTGCTAGAGGCCAAGGTCTGCCTTCGGACCAGTTCCAGAGGCTGCCCCAGCGCCCCCTTCAGTCTCCTTTACAGAAGTCCATCAGTTCGGCAGGGCCCGTTGATAAAGACCAGTGTGCCTACTGTAAGGCTTATGGCCACTGGGTTAGTGAATGCCCGGTATTAGCCCAGAATATTCAGTCAGGAAAAACTAGGCCCGAACCCAAAGGGAAGGAAATATGGGACCTCCTAGGCAGAGGCGTGCACCAGATCCTAATGTTCGACCCCGTATGGGTCCGCCCCAGGGTACAGTTAACAGATTTGACAACAGGTATGAGGCCACTAAGACATACTTTAACGATGATTATGATGAGACCGATGAGACCGGTTTCTACCAGCCATAGGAGAGCCAGGAAAGGGGTAATGTAAGAGTGCCGATTCCTGTGGATCAGCGAGGTCCTTATGTCCGGATGTCAGTTTCAGGGGATAAAAAGAATTTTCTCCTAGACACCGGGGCTAATAGATCCTCTGTTGCGCACACCTTGATACCGGAGGCACCCCTTTCTGGCTCTCTCAATGTCTCCGTGGGTTTTCTGGGGTCCCTGTCACCAACCCCGTCTCTAGGCCTCTCCCGCTGGATCTCTGTCCAGTTCATATGGATGCTCCTTTGATTCTCACGCCATGAGACACATGGCTGTGCTTGCATGGTCTTAACTCAGATTTTTGGAGACAAACATTGCCCTTGTGCTTATTTCTCGGCTACACTTGACCCAGTAGCCCGAGCCCTCCCTAGATGTTTATGCGCAACTGCTGCTGCTGCACTTATGGTCCGCCAGAGCGCAGGTATTGTTATATCTTCACCCTTGACCTTAATGGTCCCACATGCAGTAGATACCTTGCTCAACAACACCAAGACACAACACCTTACCAGTGCACGACTTACAGGTTATGAGCTCACTCTTTTTACCAGTCACATTGACATTAGGAGATGTAATATTCTAAACCCAGCTACACTAATCCCTACTGAGACACAAGGAAAAAATTCTGACCCTCATGACTGCATATTACGGACTGAAGAAGAGACAAAGGGTCGTGTGGATCTACAAGACACCCCCCTAACAGATGCTGAGGGAACACTATACATACATGGTTCATGTCTTAAAAGATCGGATGGAACTACATCTGCTGCATATACCCTCACCACTCTTGTTACAGTAGTTGAGACAGCACAAATTACACAGGCATCGGCCCAAGCGGCTGAATTAATGGGCTTGACACGAGCTTGTGAAATCAGTAAAAACATGACTGTTAATATCTATACGGACAGTCAATACGCCTTTGGGGTGGCTCACAATTTTGGCAGACTCTGGAAAGAAAGAAATGTTCTCACCTCACATGGGACTAGAATGCAACATGGTCCCCTGATACACAGACTTCTAGACGCCTTGACATTACCTAGAAAAGTTGCAGTGATTAAATGTAAAGCCCACCAGAAAGTGACTGATGATGTAGGGGAAGGCAATGCCCTTGCAGACCAAACAGCAGGACAGACTGTTCTAAGTAAATCAGATGGAATGTTTGTGACAGGACCAGCCAGATGGGTGGTGGAAGGAGAAATGTTGTAAAATACTAGTCAGAGTGTGGTCGAGATTCAATCTCATGCCACTGCAAAAGAACTGAACACGTGGGAGGAACATCTGGCAGAGAAAGAGATAGAGGGATGTTGGGTGCGTATATCCGAAGGGAGGCAATGGATGTTACCAGACAGTCATGTCCCCCCGGTTGTCACTATGGCCCATGGCCCTGCCCATATCAGTGCGAAGGGAATATGCAAGTTGCTAGAGCCAACATGGTATAATGAAAAAATACCCTATATGCTGACCGAGTGGTTAACTCATGTATGATCTGCCTTATGCACAATCCAGGAAAAGGTACAGTTACCCCCCATGGTGGCTTCTCCCCTCCTACGTTTCCTTTTGAGGCCATCCAGATGGACAGGTTTGCGAATTTGAAATATGTCCTTGTAGTGGTCTGTGCCTTCAGCAGATGGGTGGAGACCTACCCCACCAAGGATTGCACAGCTATTACAACGGCTAAAGTTTTGTTGAAAGAATACTTTCCACGATTTGGGTTGCCCCGTTTGATTTGAAGTGACAATGGCCAACATTTTACAGCCAATGTGGTCCAGTTTGTGTGTTCCGGGCTTGGTGTCAGACAAAAGTTTCATGCTGCTAATCACCCCCAGTCAGCCGGGATGGTGGAGAAATACAATGGGGTACTTAAATTAAAATTGGCCAAAATAGTGGCGGAAACAGGTGTTACCTGGGTAGATGCCCTATCCCTTGCTCTCTTGTCAGTAAGGACGACTGCCCACTCAAAGATAGGATTAGCTCCCTACGAATTGGTATTCGGTAGACCAGCTAATGTATGGGGCTTACATAGGCCAAAGAAATTGTCTGATGTTGAGTTCCCAGTATTGACTGATTACCTATACCAGTTAACTGATTCCTTTCGTACTCTTTATCATCAGGTACACGCTGCTATCCCCAACAAAAGCGAAGGCCTGAGTCACACCATCCAGCCAGGTGACTGGGTGGTAATCCGAAATTTCCAGCGTACCAAGTGTCTGGAGCCCCGCTGGTCGCACCCCCGACAGGTTCTTCTGGCCACCCGCACTGCTGTAAAAGTCGAAAGAAGAAAGAACTGGATTCATGCTACCCACTGAAAGAGGGTGCCTCTCCCCCTTCCGTACGACCAATGGGTAAAAGAAGGACTGCCGGATTGCGACACTGAAGTAGTACCGACCTTTGTCCCTTTCAGTGATGCTCGACTTCATTACACCACTACGGAAGCTGAAACTGATCGAATCTTGGGGGGTCCAGTCGTCCCTCCTCTGCATGATCAGGGGAAGGAACAAGAAGCTCTCTTTCCAGACCACTCCATACCTTCTTCCACTCGCTACAACTTTAGACCAAAAAAAAAGGGGCTGGCCCTTGACTCTGTTTGGTGTCTATAGGCTGTAGGGCTGTGATATCCCGGCTGAGGCTGGTATGCTGGACCAAAGGGATGTCCATAGGACTCTTGGTATCCACATCCAGTGAAACAACCACCAATCACAGGCAGCCGCTACTGACAACTGGCAGAGCACAATGGCAGCAGTCCAAGGATCTGAAGCGCACAAGCAATATGTCAAACTTCTAAACAATAAATGTTTCCTTTCCACGATAGTTATACTTTTTGCCCTCCTCATCCTGCTGGTTGTGGGATGGATTCTGTTGCTGACCTCTCCCCCAGCTCCTCTGGTTACGACACCGACACCCGCGGAACATCTCCACGCCACCTTGTCACCCCATGAACTACCACGACGCCTGGAATTCATGAACAATACTTTTGTACAATTATTGCACCAGCATCAGCTTGTGATGAATACTTCGAACTGTTGGGTATGTGGGCTCATGCCACACTCTATGACACCCACTGTCCCCTATTTCGTCTATTCATTTTCTGTTTTTGGGTCCTGTCTGGCTTGGAGGATGCTCGTCACCGATGCATATACGATCAAAGGAACAACGAGCTCCATCATTGGCGATTTTTATGACACTTTCACCCGAAACAGAACAGGCAATGTCAGTAATCCTTTCTGCCCTACTACGACATCTGACATCTTGAACATTTCTCGTGCTGAATACAATGAGATGGTTGTGTTCAACACCTCGAGTAGAATCATCTTTTCTCGCTTCCGGTCCAGACGCAAAGTTCCCACCAAATTGCAGGCTTTCAGTGTGATCAGCACGCATGGCCAGGTGTGCCTGAAAGGATTGGGGACACGGGAAGTAGGAGTCAGTGACTGCGCAATAGTCAATACACTGAATATTACCTCACCACCACTCCTAATCGCTTCTCCAAATACATATTTTGTTTGTGGACAGTCTGCTTATACCTGGCTTCCCGGAAATTGGTCAGGTGTGTGTTATCTGGCCTTTCTACTCCCCCCTACCTTTACTGCTGTTAGGACGCATCACTTGACCAATCCCCACCTCCGCCATTGTATGTCTAGGGGAGTAATTGAAGCCGATGACACTGCAGGACAGGAGGCGGGGGACTTCTTCAAAGGTTTCCTGCTGTTCTTGGGTCCTATGGTCAACAGCCGCAACATACGACACCTTACCCGAGTGGTGGAGGCCACCATTAATGAAACAGCAGGGGCATTGGGCAATATCACCGCGGAGCTTCAGGCGGACCGCCTGATGACACTACAACATTGAATGGTACTTGCTGACTGTGGTGGTGTATGTAAACTGATCGGCTCCAGCTGCTGCATTTACATACCTGATAACGCTCCATCAGTCTATCAAGCTATCCAACGTCTGCATAAACTTTCCTTTGAGATTCATCAACAACAAGACGACTGGTCCCTCATGGGCTGGATTTGGGGCCTCCTTTCCAGATGGGGATGGGGGCTCCTCATTTTTCTTGCCTTGGGAATAGCAGTCATCATCTCATGCTGCCTGTGTATCCAGTGCTTGCCTATGCTTTGTGCTTTGTGTACACAGGCCCTTAAAAGTTCCCCAGTCAGTACACGTGACACCAACGTAAGGATAATGTTTCAACAAGAGATTGGCGACATAATGCAGATAGACATTTCCTAAGAAACATGTTTTGCCACTCAATGGCAAAAGGAGGGTCTGAAGAAAATGAGTTTTTACTAGGTTCTATTAATTTCCTTACATTCCTCCATTTCCTTGCCATCTCTTGACAAAACCCTGCCTACAGCCTCTATTTCTGCTGACGCTCAAAACACAAGCTTGTTTTTCATCTTCTGCTTCCTACTTGGTAAACATCCTTGACACCTTGATCAGGTTATCTGGACAATGGTCTGACTGACCGAGCCTTGATCAAGCTGATTGAACAATGATCTGAATGCTGAGCCTTGATCAAGCTGATTGAACAATGGTCTGAATGCCGAGCCTTGATCAGGTCAACAACTACAAACACCGCCTTGATCAGGTCATTAACTACAAACACCGCCTTGATCAGGTTTTCAACTACAAACATCGCCTTGATCAGGTTATCAACTGCAAACACCGCCCTGATTGAACAATGGACTGAATGCCAAAAGAGTGGAGTAAAAATGTATATAAGGCTTGTTCGCTGTGGAGTAAAGCAGCAGCCTCCTGGGTTTTGTCTCTGACTAGCTTGGGACTCTGTTCCATAGCCCGGGCTATTGTAATAAAGGTGGTTCTCTCTGCAGACGAAGGTTTCCGGGTCCACTTTATTATATAAGGAGGGTAAGAGTAGACTCGGGTGATTCCTGCACCGCCAAGCCCCCACTCCTCCTTGAGGTGGGCTTTTCTTGGTTCTACAGTAGGGTGGAGACAGTGTTGTACAGTGCAGCAGTAGGGCAGAGCTCTAGTAGGGTGTTCTACAAGGTAGTAGAGATGTAAAGTGTGGGTGTAGGATTGAGTGTAACAGTGATGACGTTGGGGCAGGGATGAGGTGGTGAATGCAATGTAGGCATACGGCATAACTGGTGTAGAGTGTTGTAGGTGGTGACAAAGATGTAAAGTAGTGGTGCTGTGTAAGGTGTGGTGTAGGAGATATACATGCCCTGCAAATAACTGGCCCCTTTTTCCTTTGCTTAGGACGGCCATCTGCTTCCTACTTTGAATGAATGAATGAATGAATGAATGTGGATTTATATCTCAAGAGAGACCCCTCAGCCAGTGCTGAAAAGCTCAGAGACCAGCTGGGTGCATGCACCCACAGCGGGTTTGTAGAAGATCACACACACAGGCTGCCAAGGCTGGGCCTGGCACCGGAGCTCCCTGGCACACGAGGGCATCCTGCTTATCCTGCTCAGAACACCTCACCCCATCGCGGTTTCCAGCAGGGATGGGGAGCTCCACGGAACTTACGTTACAGAACTTACGTATCGTCTGATCTTGTTATACTTATGGCCCAACACAGCCCACTTTCAATCGCATGTCAAAGGGTAGCAAGACAAACTCGCCCCACCAGTGGTTCTGGAGCGATGGGTATCATTGGATTGGAATCTGATATTAGGAAGGTGAGTGGCACCTGTTCAATTTGTACACCGAGTGCTCTATTTATCATTCTTTCACACAGCGCAAAGCAGTAAGACACCTTGCTGCGCTGCGTGAAAGGGCGAGGCTATGCCTATCAAGATATGGCGCACTCCTGCTCTTTGCCTGCGCTGCCACATAAACTGCTCATAGTACCAACACAGGCACCCTTACACCATCACAGGAGTTACAAGCAGGATTGTTTTGTGCAGGAATGCCCTTTTCTGCACAAAAACAAACCTCGAAGGCGTTTTCCTCCTTCTATGCGTGCTGCCTTATGCAACGCATGTAGAAAGAGGAAAAAACAAGGATAAATTAAGATATTTCTCTATGTTACGCCCCCCTGGAAAGGTGTAGCATTCTGATGCATTTCCAGGTCTATCGTGGGAACACCCACTCTCCACCCATGGAACGCCTCCCTGGGGCAGAGTAAAGCAAGACAGTGACTTGCGGTACCTTGTATTACTCCAGATTTATCAAGCCACTCAGTGCCACACAAGGTGGCCTTGCTTGGCGCATCTCATTATAGGTTTTGCGTCACCCTGCACCCCCTTGCGTGGAGCAAGGGCGACACGAAACCCTTGATAAATGTGCCCCATGTACTTAAAGTGTGTGTCAATAAATGTTCCACCTACCTCTTGTTGAGATGCTCCGTTAACCACTCAGCCAAGTATAAATGTGGGGCGATGAATGGAAGAAGGGACCGAAGCCCCGGGACAGGGTTTAGCAGGAGAAACGAGACAAAAACACTACAGGGGCCACAGATTGCGGGTTAGTTGCAAAGTGATTGTATGGAGGGGTCATAGAAGGTGAAATGATGAGCTTCTCTGTACCGGGGGCACTGGGATGCCCTGGCTGGGGGCAATCAAAGGAGCATTGGTGGCAACTTCAACTGTGTCTGGAACAGCTCTAATTGTAGAGATTATAACAACTCTGTATCACAACATCCAACACAGGAAGCACACAATGGACAACGCAGGAAGCACACAATGGAGCACGCGGGAAGCGCACAATGGAGCACGCAGGAAGCGCACAGTGGACAACACATGAACAGGTAGCACCCAATGGACAACACAGGAAGCAGCGAATAGTCAACACGGGAAGCACCCAATGGACAGCACAGGAAGCGAACAATGAAGAACACAAGAAGCACACAATGGAGCACGCAGGAAGCACACAATGAACAACACAGGAACAGGTAGCACCCAATGGACAACACAGGAAGCGCACAATGAACAACAGAGAAAGTGCACAATGGACAATGCAGGAAGCACACGATGGACAAGACAGACAGCGCACAGTAAACAACCGAGGAAGCACCCAATACACAACACAGGAAGCACCCAATGGACAACACAGACAGCGCACAATGGACAACACAGACAGCACACAATGGACAACACAGGAAGCACCCAATGAACAACACAGACAGCGCACAATGGACAACACAGACAGCGCACAGTAAACAATGCAGGAAGTACACAATAGACAATACAGACAGCGCACAATGGACAACAGAGAAAGTGCACAATGGACAACACAGGAAGCAAACAATAGACAACACAGCTACTCACCTGTGCAGATCTTCGCATGGATGAAATCTGTGGGAAAACAGTGCGCTGTTTATCAATAGGAGGACATGTTTTTATATATTTCTGTTTGGGATTTTATAAGTCATGGGCTGCCATTAAAGGCTGACTTTAATGCTCTGCAGCGTATAAAGAAAGGAGGCGTAGTACAAATAATGTAGTACGGGTGGTGGCTGGGCCGTGGAGTCTGGTTAGGTAGGGGTTATCACCACCTCTTTCGATAGAGGCCCCCACTCTCAGACCTGCTACTGTCCAGACTCACTGCCCCCTTCGATAGTGCCCCCAAGACTCACTGCCCCCTTTGGTAGTGCCCCCAAGACACAGTGCCCCTTACTCCTTCGGGCAAGGCTACAGGTTGTTTACGGAACCCATACTGGTGCTACTTTATGGATCCAGGAAGCCTTCCCATTCAGTGGCCCGGTACCACCAAACCAAAACCGACCCAGGAGCGTAAGGATATTGTACAATTCTGATGACGATGCTCACTTTTCGCACATCAGGTCGCATTATTCAGGAGACTTCATTACATTGTTAGCGCCTGATGTCTTTGCACATCTAAGATGCAGTTCGATGCACAGATGCCTTCATATTCCATTTGAGAGGGTGGACAGCTGGAAAAAAACCTTCTGGTTTTAATGAAGTTTCCCAATGGAAAAAGAAAGGTAGGTCATTAATTTGAATTTTGTTGATTTTAATCTTGTTCTTACAAAGTCAGAAACAAATGTGCAGAAGGACAGCCGACATGTGTTTCGCCCACAGCGGCGTGCAGGCCTGGGGCTTTTTCAAGGCGTAGGAGCTACTTCAGAGCCTAGTTGCGCACTCAAGAAGCAAGGTCGTAGTGTTATATTGGGAGTCAATGTACCATCGGTTCTAATTCAAAAACTGCTCAAGAACCAGGAAGTCAGCGCTAAAAGTATTGCAGTGTTGACAGCGGGCGCTGTATTAGAGTTCGGTCAATCAAAGGATAACAAAATGTTGCGGTCCAGACACCACTCCATTCAGTATACGCATATATTAAAATCAACAAAATTCAAATTAACGACCTACCTTTCTTTTTCCACTGGGAAACTTCATTAAAATTAGAAGGTTTTTTTTCCTGCTCTGTCCATCCTCCCAAAGCAAATCTCTTGTTTCAGTGGGTTAGGGGTTTCCCCATTCAGGACATCTGGAACTCTTGAAAATGACTCCCATTATTAGGACGGAGAACTTCCGCAGCCCCAACCCCTTCTCCCTGAAAGCCTTCATTTTCCAGTCTAAACTCAAGTCTGTTGTTCCCACAACATGCATTTTCACCCATTTACAACCACCAATAGATTTGCCAATGCGTAGCATTACACACATGCAGGCGCGCAACGCCCATTGGGCTTAAAGGGCTTTAGCCATATCAGAGGTTGAAATGAATTAAAAAAGCACTCCGCTTTATTTTCAGTGACTCAGAACTCACAGGGGATCCTATCCATATCACGATGGACGCAGGTAAAAGAGGGGACGGGGGGGAGATACCTGTGCTTAATTTGTAAATAATAAGTGCCAGGGCCCTTACCAGGAGGCCACTGCAGCTTGCACCACCCATCACAACTGCTAACCATGTCTCTCACCTGCAAGTGCGACAATTGAGATTATTCCGGGTCCCCAAAGCTAAAGGAATGGCTGGGGAGGCAGGTATTAGCAATTTTTCATGTATATTGTATTCATAAACAACCGTTGTTCTGCTCATCTCTAAATTAGATAAACAGCGCCACCATGTGGCAGACTGTCCTAAGTGCGTTGTTGACAATTAAATGCTGGTGTCGAGCACCGGAAACTAATTAAGTGCCGGTGCTGAGCACCAGAAACCACCGGCTCAAATTAAGCACCAGAGACGACCTAACTCTGGTATATCGTGCACATGAGGAGCTGTGGGATCAGCTCAGTTTAGTGTATGTGCTCCAGGAGGAGCTGCTTAAAGCCACCCTCCACTGACATGCTGAAGAATCTTAGGGGCTTATATACAAGCCCCTTGAACCACCTGTGCGTCACTTTTACCTTGGGAAAAGATTGTGTATGGGCAGCACAAGGGGCTTGTAAATAAGCCCCTTTGAGTCCGGCTGGAGTTTCTGCCAAAATCTCGGTGCATAAAGAGAGGATGCTGGTCATATTCGCCGTTCTGCTTTTTGAGGAGTACATTACACGCACATCCAGGGATGGCGGTCATTGGGGCAGACAAAGCACTAGCAGATGCAGTAATCTTTAGAAATGTCCATCATTGCCAGACAGCATCCAGTGTCTACTCTAGGCGCTAGATGCTGGAAATGCTGCTACTGAGAGAAAGGAAGGGGGTTCCCTCAGAGCCTGGACTATTATACCAAAATCATATGGCTAACAAAGGTGCCTTTCAGCCCGATGATACACAGAAGGTGGCATCACATAACATTTAGTGAATGAATTTATGAATGATGGCATTAAGAGCTCAAACCCCTATAGCTTCTTGGCGCTAATAACTGCCTGGTGTGGTTGAATGTTCTTTAAACAGTTACTATTGAAACCTGAGGGCGGCAGCATGTTAGTAAAGAGTGATTGGATACAAGGGCAGAGGGCATGCTGCCAAAAGAAACAACGGCTTTGTTATGTATGGCACTCAGAGAGCCTTATCGTTTCTTTCAGTTTCTAAATGTCATAACACACTGCTATGACATCACAACAGTTGTTAACAAAACTGGTAACCCAGTGCTGTGATGTCATAGAGGCCTTCCAGGCCAGGATGAGAACCTGTAGTACAGCTTTGGTTGTGTGCTTTGGCTGAAAGCAGAAAGCACAGCTGCAGGAGGGGCAAGGAAAGCAGGGAAGATGGTGGGGGTTGGGCAAGGGTGGGAGCATGTTATGTCTGGCTCCCCAATCACTCCTCTGCCACTGTGTAGCAGTTAAAAGCAGTTCCAGATGATTTGGGGGGGCCATAGATAACATAAAATTGTAGATGGGTAGAAAATGAATTACCGGGATGTTTCTCACCTCGCGATCTGAATGACATCATAGAAATCTCGAGCTTCACTCTAGATGTCTATTTGATGTCACTCGGAACCCCTCAGTAAACAATGTCCCCGTCAATTACTGTTACCCATCTATAATTCGATATATTATTCATACATTAGGGCCCTCATTTCATTAGCAAGTGCAACAAGGAGCTCGATGGCGCGGTCTTTCTCTTGTCGTCGGATCTGCAGCGCTGGAAGTCAGGGGGAGCATGCTTTTACTGGGCAGATCCCTGATCCGGGGAAAGATGCTGACTGTGTCCCTCTGTAATTTCCTCTCACTGGGTCACATTCAGCCGCACCAGCACTTCCATCTGGACCTAACACTAATGCCTCACTTTAAGGGCCATCAACACTCCTTTTCTTTTTCTGGAGTCCCATCCTGGCTGGGAGCCCGCTGGAGCTTTCACCTTGATGCCAATCCCATCCAGGAAACAAAGACACTCCGCTTGTCACCTCACAAGTTTTTAGGAGATAAACTATGCTTTGGGGGCAGGTTTTTGAGATATCAAAATGCTATATGTGGGCACTGTAAGAAGGCCAGTCCCACCTGTCTGTATCAAGTAATTAAAATAACAACCATTATAAAGCACTTAGTAACAATAAGGTTTACACTCATTGTGAGAAGTTGGCCTGGCATATGCTGTCCACTAGTTATAGGGACACCTTGCACCAGTCCAATTCGACTCTTAAGGTGATAGGTTAAAAGACAACCTTTAAAGAAAGCTATCCTAGTGGTAGCTGTGGAGAGCAGCCTTCAGGCTAAGTCTTGAAGGAGTGTTAAGCTTATTGTTTTACCATAGATAACCTCTTGAATAACCAAATGAAAGAGTAGTCCACACAGGTATATATATAAACTATATGTATTTATTCTAAGAATAATCCCACTAGTCTCTTTATGAGTCTGGAGGTAAAGATACAATTCAAACAAGCATTGATAGTTACAATAAATAGCACTGGAATCATAGGGCCCCAGGGGGGGACCAAACCATATATTAAAAAAGTGGTATAAGAACCACGACAATTCTCCAGACAATGCCTAGGGCATTTAGGGTCGCTGGCCCCTTGTGAAACCACCCAAGGTAGTGAGGAAGGGGACCCACGGGAGACGCGTGCAGTGGTATAAGCTACTGTCGGGATCTCTATTAAAGCCTATGGAGAATGTCGCGGTTGGAATTTACAAGATTAAAAACACTTCTAGCAGGAGTTCAAGTTCAAGAGTTTAGTGTTAAGCTTTTGAAGGGCCCACACCCACGAGAGTACCGAGGTACCACTGTTACCTGCCCCAGGGAAGCCGGGTGCATAGGTCGTTTTCGATGTCGGGTCGCGGACTGCTTTTGAATGGAAAAATGTGAAGAACTGCTGCTAGCCAGAAGCGTCGTCGATGTCGTGAAGATTGAAGATTTAGATGTTGAAGAGAAGGACCTGAAAGCAGAGGGGACAGAGTCTGGGTCACGGCACAGTGACCAGGGGGCTCAGCAGAAAGAGCCCTTCAATGTCGGGTGCTTCCAGGTGGAAGATGGGTAGCTTGGATCAGCAGCCACGGGCTTCAGGAGGCTTCAAGGAAAACCAGCTTCTAGAAGGCGACTGTTCCACAAAGAGTGAGGGTCGCTGTGGTGTTAGTGTCTGGATTGGATCCACTGAGCCTTGGCAACCGCAACCCACACAAGAAACACAAACCAGCTACTGGTGCAGACCCACAAGGTCTGAGAGAGGTCTCCAGCAAGGAGACTGAAGAGCAGGCTGGGAGCAACCAGGGGAACTCTTGGAAGTAAAGATTGACCTCCGCCAGGGCCCACCAGTCGAGAGACAAGGGACCATGGGAGGCAGCAATTTGGCGTGCGTAAAGATGCACCCACGGGTCGCCGGAGCGGGCTAGGGCATTGATCTTTGGCACAGATGATGCTGAGAGGTTGGCTCAATAACGGGCCAAAGCACAACTTCCCCACTTGTCGGGTTCATGTGCTGTGCAAGAGGTGGCTGGTGTCCTGGGGTATTGGGGATCTCGGCACCCACAGCGTCCACAGTGTTGAGCATTGCTGTGCACACTCACTGGCCTCTGGGATGCTTGGAAACCCACCTCAAGGTAGGTAGGAGTTGTCGATGTACGTAGGAGCAGCAAAGTTCCAACCAGGTCACTTGCAGTGTTTCAGGTGCCTGCCAAGCAGGGGGGTAACTCCTTTACCCCAAGGGAGATTTCTTCATTCAGCTGTGCGGCAGCAAGTTGAAGTTCAAGTCTGCAAAGTCCAAGAATAATCTGAGGCTCTGGGGACCCTGTATTCACCTTTATCCAAGGATTAGGGGAGTGTCCAGATCAGAGCCCACCAATGAGAGTTCAGGCGGGAAAGGGTGGCTACACCCTCTCCCCTTTGTGTGTTTTCCCACCTGGGCAGGGGACAGGATGCCCCTGAACCGGTTTGAGGCGGTGTATGCAGAAGTAGGAACTGGAGAAGCCTACGTGCAAGTCTGAAAGACATCCTATGGTGCACCCACCCAGTTCCAGTCCACATAGTCTGTCTGGGGAGGTGGGAACACAACCCTGCAACAGGATCCCTATTGTCCAGCTGCTGTGGCTGGAGTTCTGCCCAGCAACAGGCAGCCAGAGTCATGTGGGTGGCGGATAGCATCCATTTTGTACTACGTGTGCACATTTAAATTGGTGTCTAAATCCTGCCGCTTTTCCCATATAGCCCCTCTAGCAGGGGGGAATCATGCCCTCACTCCCATGGCTGGATTGGGGGTATGATTCCTACATGTTTGACACCAAACACGACATGGTTCTGTGTAGCCATTCTCAAGTTATCACGCTATCGCGATTACTTATAATGTGGTTAAGAGTATATGGTATGGCTGAACTACAAACAACCCAGCAATAGTTTTACGAAGGTTGCAGAGGGGCCCTACTCAGGTAGGGGTTCCCCCTCACACATATCTCAGCACCCTGGCTTGTAGGATTAGCAAGGCCTGCCTTAGGGGTGACCTATGAGAATATATGTGTTGTATTATGTGGGATACAGGATACCTATATCCCTGTAAGGGGTGCAAGCACCCCCTTACCCAGACTACAGTAGTGGTCTGTTGGTGTTAGTTTGTTTGGCTGTCCCAGGGGTGGCACAATAAGTGCTGCAGCCCCTGGTAGGTGTCTGAGGGACCAATGCCCTGTGTACCTAGGGTACCATCTACAAGGGCCTCATAGGGTGTCCTCAGTATCCAATTGGTATGTACCTAGGGTACTCACATCAGTTTAGAGAGGAAGCAGATAGGCTGGGGTCCTGGATAGCAGAGCCACAGCCTGGCTAGAGTCATAAAACAGTCAAAACATCAGCAAAAAGTTGAGGGCAACTATGCAGTCGATGCCACTCTCCTACACTCATGTCCTACAGTTTGCACAGAGCTCCATGATCCTGGTTCATAACTCACTGAGATACATCACAAGGATTATAACACGTGATCCTCAGGTAACACAAGGATCTCTGCTGCAAAAGCAGGAACCCTCTGAGCTGTCCACAAAATTACAAATCTAGGACCTGCATCTTACAAGTTATGCTTTGCAGCAGGCACATTGACCCTCTGTTCTTGTGTATCATGAGTCAAACCTGTGCTTAGAGTACTCAAAGACTTCTTCAGTGAGTGCATAAACCACCAGGGCTATCTAACTGGGACCTGCATGTTACAAGTTATGCTTTGCAGCAGGCACATTAACCCTCTGTTCTTGTGTATCATGAATCAAACCTGTGCTTAGAGTACTCAAAGACTTCTTCAGTGAGTGCATAAACCACCAGGGCGATCTCACTGTTATTCTATCCTGTAAATTAGAGGCTACACAAAGACCCCTTCGGGGACTGCCTTAGCCTATAGGTTGTTGTAATATCCAACCTGTTTGTGACCAACGAACTAAACCAGAACAGATTTTCTTTCACATTTGTCCTGGCTGCCAACTTCTCTGTGTCAGAGTTGTTAAAAAATAAATGTATGGTAGACTCTGTTTTTCATGACTCTGCCCTTCATGACCTTACCCTATTCCTGCTGCCCCACCTTGACCCCCAAGTAATGGGATCACATAGTCATTTTTTTCAATTCTAGCACAGATCTTCAGAATACAGGAAAAAACGGATTCATCTAAAATCTTGATCTATAAAGTGTCCTAGTGTTCCCTTTGCTCTTCTATATCCCCACAGCTTAGTGCAGAAGAGCACTCGACTGGCAGGGGTGAGGTGGGGGGGAATCTGGGGAAGCAGTTGGAGCCTTGACCGGACTTGCGGACACAAACCATTGATACATCTGGTATCGATTTGGTATTTGGCACGGACGCCCAAAACACGCCCCTTCCAAATGGCGAGTCAGTATTCAGTCGCAAACCCATTTTCGGAGTCAGTAAACTTTAACATCTCCTCCTATGGATTCCATACACAGCCAAACCCTCTGCAGGTGCAAAGTCCGAATCAGAGGGTTTGCGACGGCAAAAAAACCTTTGTACTTCCTTGTCTTTTGTTTGGATGTTCACAGCGCCATGAATGTAGCCATGAGTTTTCAAATCAATAAATACAATTAATCATGTAAGGATTACTGCAAGGCAATCAGTAGATTGCAGTTCTGCTGAGATTCCACTCTTTTGACGTAGTCAAGGTAATATTTCAATTACCGCCGGCACATCTGGTGTTTTGGGTGGTATTTCAAACATGCATCACTACCAGCACACCTGCTGTTTTGGGTGGTATTTCAAATGTTCATCACCACCTGCACATCTGGTGTTTGGGTGGTATTTCAAACATGCATCACTACCAGCACACCTGCTGTTTTGGGTGGTATTTCAAATGTTCATCACCACCGGCACATCTGGTGTTTGGGTGGTATTTCAAACATGCATCACTACCAGCACACCTGCTGTTTTGGGTGGTATTTCAAATGTTCATCACCACCGGCACATCTGGTGTTTGGGTGGTATTTCAAACATGCATCACTACCAGCACATCTGGTGTTTTGGGTGGTATTTCAAATGTGCATCACCACCGGCACACCTGCTGTTTTGGGTGGTACTTCAAACATGCATTACCATGGCACACCTGCTGTTTTGGGTGGTATTTCAAATGTTCATCACCACCGGCACATCTGGTGTTTGGGTGGAATTTCAAACATGCATCACTACCAGCACACCTGCTGTTTTGGGTGGTATTTCAAATGTTCCTCACCACCAGCACATCTGGTGTTTTGGGTGGTATTTCAAATGTGCATCACCACCGGCACACCTGCTGTTTTGGGTGGTACTTCAAACATGCATTACCATGGCACACCTGCTGTTTTGGGTGGTATTTCAAATGTTCATCACCACCGGCACATCTGGTGTTTGGGTGGTATTTCAAACATGCATCACTACCAGCTCACCTGCTGTTTTGGGTGGTATTTCAAATGTTCATCACCACCAGCACATCTGGTGTTTTGGGTGGTATTTCAAATGTTCATCACCACCAGCACATCTGGTGTTTTGGGTGGTATTTCAAACATGCATCACTACCAGCACACCTGCTGTTTTGGGTGGTATTTCAAATGTTCATCACCACCGGCACATCTGGTGTTTTGGGTGGTATTTCAAATGTTCATCACCACCGGCACACCTGGTGTTTTGGGTGGTATTTCAAACATGCATTACCTTCGGCACATCTGGTGTTTTGGGTGGTATTTCAAATGTTCATCACCACCTGCACATCTGATGTTTGGGTGGTATTTCAAACATGCATCACTACCAGCACACCTGCTGTTTTGGGTGGTATTTCAAATGTTCATCACCACCAGCACATCTGGTGTTTTGGGTGGTATTTCAAATGTTCATCACCACCGGCACATCTGGTGTTTGGGTGGTCTTTCAAACATGCATTACCATGGCACACCTGCTGTTTTGGGTGGTATTTCAAATGTTCATCACCACCTGCACATCTGGTGTTTTGGGTGTTATTTCAAACATGCATCACCACAAGCACATCTGGTGTTTGTATGGAATTTCATAATGCATCACCACCAGCACATCTGGTATTTTGGGTGGTTGATCCTCCTCGACCTCTCTTGAGGATTCAAGAGCATATCCAACTACATCCTGATCGAAAGACTCCACCACATCAGCGTCCAAGGGGATACGCTCAGATGGATCACCTTCTTCCTCACCAGAAGAACCCAGAGGACCCACCTCCCACCTTTCACCTCTGAACCCAAGGAGATCACCTGCGGTGTCCCCCAGGGCTCATCCCTCAGCCCCACACTCATCAACGCATATATGACCCTGCTGGCCAACATCGTCAGATCCCACAGTCTCAATATAATTTCCTACTCATCCTCTCACTCAGTGATGACCCCACCACCACCAGTACCAATTTCCACAGGTGCATGACAAACGTCACCGACTGGATGAAGAATAACTGCCTCCAGCTGAACACAGACAAGACGGAAGTACTGATCTTTGGCAACAGCAGCAACACATTGATCGACTCCTGGTGGCCATCAGACCTAGGACCCGCACCCTCCAACCATGCCAGAAACCTCGGAATTACCATTGGCAATAAGCTTACCATGAAATCACAGATCAATGCCCTCTCCTCTGACCGCTTCTTCACTCTACACATGCTACGTAAGATCTTCAAGCGACTACCCCTACACACGAGATGCACCGTGACACAAGCCCTCATCACCTGCCGAATGGACTGCGTCAATGCCCTCCATGTAGGAATTTCTGTACACCTTCGTCAGAGACTTCAGAACATACAGAATGCCTCAGTAAGACTCATCCTTGGCCTTTCCCGACGAATCGACAGTACACCCCACCTCAGGGAACTCCACTGTCTCTCAGTGCAGAACAGATGCCAATTCAAGCTGCTGAGCCACGCAAACATGGCTCTACACAACCAAGGACCCCCCTACATTAACCACCACCTGAACTTCCACCAACCATCAAAAACACTAGGCTCCACCTCCCTTTCACTGCCCATATTCCCCACATCTACCAAAGCAGAAGTGGAGGACGCTCCTTCTCCCACATCACAGCAAAGACCTGGAACAGCCTCTCAATGCACCTCCGGACCATCACCTCACTTCCGGAATTCCGACTGGCCCTCAAGACCTGGCTGTTTGAATAAGCCTCCGGAGCCTGAAAACACCTGGATAACCTATCGGGTGATTAGCTGCGCTTTATAAAACCTGATTGATTGATTTCAAACATACATCACCACCGACACAATGCACATGCAGAGCGTCTCCTAGTTGCTGAACTCAAAGAAGATAAGATGCGTTCCTCTGACCACAGTCGGTCATTAGGGGTTGAAACAATATAGACAAATGTTTGGTGGAAAAGCTCTGCAGACTTAGAGACCCTTCCACTCCCACTGAGCGACGGCCTCTGGAAGTTTAGAAGGCAGCTATATGACACCTGTTTTGCTGCATCTACCGCAAGAAACTTCCAGAAGCTGTTCTGTCTCCCAAAAGCCTCCTGTTACTTCTCCATGGCCTGGCTGTATCTGAGGAGGTGGGAGGGCGGCAGGAGCACTGTAGAAAAATCCCATAAACATGGAAGAAATTGAAAAGAGGCCGCCCATGTGAAACATTCATTCAACACCTTTTAGGCACATGAATCCAGTGCTGGAACAAGACTTGCGAGGATGAGGCATTCTCTTAATGTCCATAGGACCGGCCTGGAGCAGAGGGCCAAGAAGAAGGAATGGTGAGAGGGGAGGTGACACTTCCTGCTCTGAAGGTGAAGATGGACTCATGGGGCACTGGTCGAGGGCACCCTTTGTCTGTGTGTCTCTTCCTCTGAACAATGAACGGAAAGCCTTGGGGACTTGGCAGCTGCAATGCCCACTCAGCAGCGACATAGCACTGAACCACCTCCCTGGCCAAGCTGGCAGTGCCAGCCCACCTCACCCCACCGTCTTCAGCTGCAAAGATCACCACTGTGGGAGGACGAGAGACAGCGAAAGAGGGGGCTGTGAGGAGAAGAGCTCATGGCTCTGCCAAAATGGCCGCAGGCAGGAGCTGTGTACCTGTAGCACCCACAGTCACTGCAGATTGGAGCCCTACAGCTATGCACTTCAGTGATCATCACACTTCACATGGAAACACTTCCCACATAGGATCAAAACAAAGACAACACCCTTCCAACCACACACCTTTCAAAGCATAGCACGTTGCCTATACAGGCAAGCGCTTTAGTGCCCCACATAGGGGGAGTGAGCACTATATAAATGTTGCAAGACAATACAATTCAGTGTCTGAAGCATGTTCCAGTTTCTTGTTTTCAACATCTGGTCACTGTAAACGTTAGAAACAGAGAATGAATCTCAACCAGTTACAACACTGGGGCATGTGAAAGGCCTGTGCATTCTGAAGAGTCCTGAGAGCAGCACCGCCTGCTACTACCACTTCCACCAGGAAATGACCCCCGCCCCGGTTGTACTTTCACCTTCCTCATCACTTCCAGGCTTGTTTTCATTGTACTCACCTTCAACGCAGGGGTGTGGCTTCCATTGGGGCAGCAGGTGCTGTGGCACTGGGGCCCACCGGCCTGAGTGCCCAATAAACCCTGCTTATTGTTGTATTTTATAATTCAAGCAGCAGCCAGGGGCCTATGTCCTTTCTTGCACTAGAGCCTATTACACACTGACTACGATACTACTCAAACGCTACTGCTTTTCAATCAGACTGCAGTTAGAAGACAAATAAAAAGACCTGAGAAAGAGAAGCAAGAAGCCCAAATCAGAGACAAATTAAAGAAACCACGTACAAGGGCAAAACCTGGGCAGAAAAAGAAAACACTGGAGAACAATGAACTAGTGATTAACACCAAGAGATAAACAGAGGGGGAGATTCACTAAGATTTTCCACAGTGTATGCGTCACAAAAGTGATACAAATCAGCACAAAATCTTTTTTTCCCATTTACTTTCCACTGGAAATAACATGAAAGTAAAGCAAACATTACTTAGTGCCAAGAGGGCATACCATGGGTGGAGCATGGGCATTCCCATGCAACCACCCGAGGTTTATGATGCTAAACCCAATTTAATAAATAAAGTAGACCGGGTTTAGCATCAGAAAGCTGTGCCCTTTTGAAGTAGGTGCAAGGAAGGAGAAATGCTTTAAATTCTCCTTCTTTTTCCGACTTTGTACATGTGCTGCACTTTACAGCACACATACAAAGAGGGGAAAGGGTTAAGATTAGTCTATGCATGGTATTTGGTACCGGAAGGCTATTCTTCCCGTACAAAACCTATGCTACACTCACTGAGACACCCTTGCACTATGGTGCAAATGTGTCTCTGTGGTGCACGACAGCTGATTTCAGCGCCGGCGCTCGGTAAAAGGGAGGAGAGTGTCATGTTTCTGTAATGTGTCTTCACATAAAGCATCAAGTGACACTGAAAGACTCCTAGCCACGGCAAAGATAGACAACTGCAACATCATTTATACCGAGCTCCCGAAGAAGCTTATCAGTGGGCTCCAAATGTTATAAAACTGGACAGCCAGACCGTGTTTAATCTACACAGGGGTGACCATGTCAGCCAGGCCTAAAGGACTGACCTGGGCCTCAGGAGATGCAAGGGTCAGGGTCTGCTGCTCTGTCCACAAGATCGCCTGGGTCAAAATGGCAAGATATTTGTAGAAAGGAACAAGCCACTGCGTGGCCGCTAGGAGCCTAGACTCTGTGCCCGCACACCGTATCCACGAGCGAGCTTTCAAGCGGCTGAAAAGTGGGCAGAGACGTCCGGGAGACGCGGATCCAGGTTTGGAACTCTGTAAACCCAGTCTGTGGTGGAATAAACCATGTGCACCTCAGAAAACGCCTGAGGTCTGACCTGTCCAGGCTCGGCATCTATTGAACTCCACTAAGGACAGGGTGATACATCACGATAATCAGACTATATTCTTCGCCTAATTGATCAGATTCCAGCTCCCCCTCTGTGGGGAGAACCTGGTACCCATTCCCCTTTGCTAACACACGGGGCATATTATCAAGACAGGCGATAAAATTATCGCTGCTTTAGCAGCAGAAAACTGCCGCTAAAACGGCGATAATGGGCTTGATAATATGCTCTATGGAATTCCAATTGAAGCTCAGGTTAGATGTGAAGGACGTCTAACCTGAGCTTCAATTGGAATTCCATAGAGCATATTATCAAGCCCATTATTGCCGTTTTAGCGGCAGTTTTCTGCCGCTAAAGCGGCGATAATTTTATCGCCTGTCTTGATAATATGCCCCACAGTGCTTTACAAGGACCACCAAACAACTGAATAGTTTGCAGGATACATGACACATGGAATGTCGCGGTTTGGGGCAATGTCATCTTGAGCTTTTTGCAACTTCCTCTTGTGCAAAGTTCCCCTCTTTGGCCAGTGGGGTGGGCTTTAGGTCAAGGAGTCACATCCAGTTCTCCACACACACATCCCTAAGATCTCTTGGAGGAAGGGGAGCCACATATGTGCCCCACTGTTTACACTGAAGGGGGACCCCACCTTTTTCCCTCACAGCTATGCATGGGCGAATTTGTTATGCCAGCCAAATCCACAAAATACCCAATTTTCGTGTAACCCAAACTTTGCAATTTTGCATAATTTTCTCCAGCGGGAGACTGGTTCCTGTAGAAAATGTTTAGCTGAGAGATTTTTTTTTTGCTTGAAGCAGTGTCCTGCCTCCTCCTGGTATCCCGCATGATTATTTGTACGAGGTGTGTGAAAAAAATCACACAAGGTACCAGAAAACCACATTTTTTCTAGATGCATAATTTCACATACTTGTGCCAAACTTTTAGGAATGTTCACAACATTTCGTGAAAAGAAATTGTGAAATTTTACAAACCCATACTTTTAAGAGGACTGCTGGCTAGTGGCAGACATGGTGGGCTTTTGGGCCCAACACACTTATTGTTTTTGCCCAGGGAACAAGTAAACTAATAACCCCTAGTTAAAATCTTCTGCCTTATTTACTTGACTTTCATTTTTACTCATGTAAAGGTATCTGATCACCAGATATGCCTGTGAAAATGAAGAGAAAGTGTGGGGCCCTGAGAGAGTGCTAGTGGCTTGGAATTTTGCAAGTATTTTATGCAGTGCTTAATTTGAGCCTGTGATTTCCAGTGCTGGGCACCAGCACTTAATTGTCATCAGCTGCACTTATGACAGTCTGCCACATGGTGGTGCTGTTTGTGTAATATACAGAGAAGTACAACAACAGTCGTTTATTAATTCATTAAACAAAAAAAATGACTAATACCTGCTGCCCAGGTCATTCTAATAGCTTTGAGAGTGTGGAATAGACTGGACTGACACACCTGTAGGAGTATGATTGTTAGTAGTTGTGTTGGTTAGACCTGGTTGGAGTTTGCGAAGTTCCGCATAAGTGACCAAAAAACTCTGCCGCGCTATGTGGAGTTCCACAAGTGGCTGAGTGCATTAGGTAGCGCGTTCGTGTTTATTTTTAGCGCCGGGTGTTTGTCCTATGCTGGAAAATCAGAGCAAATAGCACCGTGTGCAGCGCACGAGGACGCTGCCTCTTTCTGCCACTCGAGCGCCAGCTTCCTCGATGCGTGAGGAAGTTTTCTCAACGAGAGCGGTAGCGGCAATCCGCGACCGTCCGCGTTAAGAAATCTTGCCGGTAGGTGGTCTGGATTAAGATTTTTGGAGCTCGCCAACTTAATGTCGGCGAGCGCAAGCAAGGGAAAATTCCGCTTTCGGAACTCCGCGTGGTATGCGGAGCGCAGAGTGGGAAAAACTCTCCAAATTCCACCAGCGGAGTGGAATTGCATGCCCAGGCCTCGTGTTGGGACTATTCATTGGCAGTGCTGGCAGGAGCAATGTGTGGCGCAAGCCGCAGTGGCCTTCCGACCAGGGCCGCCTGGCACGTATTCATTTATTTATTTATTTATTGTTTACAAACGCAGCACTGGTTTCACCCGTCAGCTATTGTTGTTTTATCGAAAGATTCGCATGTCTGTCATCAAATCAACACTAACATGTCCCTATATTTTATACTTTTAATTGTCAGATGCACTACAAATCCCATTAGTGAACTGATCGTCTGAAAGGATCGTCAGTGTGTAAATATTTGGTAAATTAAACACGTGAAAGTGCTCGAGCGCCCCCAAGAGGTCAAGTTGGCGCGCTAAAAACACAAAAATAAATAGAAAAATGCTAGGAGCTCCGCAACTGTTCCTGTTTCTATTGTGGATGTCAAAGTGTAAACACGATGCAGACACGGAACAGACTACTTTAGCTCGGGTACCTGTGTACATGCGGCTAACACTACTTGTTGTTCATTGCACAAGATGTGCGCGAAAATAGCCCCGTAACTTTACTTTTCATCCAGCTAAAGTTTCCCTTTGATCTAGGGTTGCCATCTAGTGGCGAAGTCAAGAATCAAGTCAGACCGTCAAAATATTTTTTGCGCTGGGTTTAGATTTTGAGGATTAACGAGTGCAAAGGATCTGAGGACTGAGGTATAATTATTTACTAAGGATCGCGAGCGCGCGCGTATTATTTACGAAAGGATCGCGAGGGCGCGCGCGTGGTGTTACGCACACTTTGCACTGAACTACACACTGCTCTCCGCAAACACCTTTGCTTAGGACACAAATCCGTCCTCTAAATGTGTTGCACCACAAAAGCATGAAACTGAAACGCAACATATTGTGCTGCTGAGGACACACTGAAGTCTACTGCAGCGATATCCACTGCATTTATTGACAGGTTCCTTAATCACTCATTTGCACTGTCCCACCCACCAGAACTCAACACCACCACACAGACAGGCACACACCATCAGCCACAATAAATACACAGCATGCCAGATTGTAATGCCTTTCACAGGCAGCCTCTAGGCACTCATTATTATGTGTATGTCAACTTCTGTTAGACGACACAAAGAAATATGACCCTGAAACGTTTCCTAGCACTTAACTAACAGGAATTATTTTTGTCCAACCCAAAGATAATATTGTATTTCCCTCATAACTCTGAGAGCTATCTGAGAATTCGAGCTGTGGCCTGCTGGTTGTACACAGACCTCTGCATAGGAGCTCGAACCCTCTCTGCCCCCCCCCCCCTCCTTCTTGCAATCTATTATTTAAAAGCATATCATGTTTTATTTCTTCGCTGACTGAGTTCTTGGCAAATCTTTTAGTTGCTTTTAACTCTCAAAGTAGCCTAATCTTCTCTTTAAAAAGGTCATGAGAACATAAGTCCTCTTCAGGGAGTAGTTGAGATGATGGAAACACGCCGCTACCCCACATTAGCCCCCCTGCGTTCATGGGCCCTTCACCGCTCACACGCCTCCTACACACCCCTGTTGTTATTTCCAAGAAGTAACTTTCTTCTTGGCAGGGAGCTTGTCAAGGAATCTGCTCCTCTGCGTCAATCTCAGACTATGCGAGCCATGGCCGACTCCAATGAGTCGCTGATTTATGTTGAGTTGGTCCTCCCGCCGGCTTAGGGTCTATGCTCTCCAGTGATTGTCTTCACCATGTTCAGATATGTGAACATGCTAAAACAAAATAAATGAATAAATAAATATTATAATGTATCACGTAATCTCCCGGTCTTTATTTACCTGCTTGTGTGTGTAGATAAGTATGGCGGAGTCCTATGAAGATGGCAGCCATCTTGTCATCATGCGTGGTCCTGTGAAGATGGGGGCAGCCATCTTGTCAGCATGCACGGTCCTGTGAAGATGTCAGCATGCACGGTCCTGTGAAGATGGGGGCAGCCATCTTGTCATCATGCGTGGTCCTGTGAAGATGGGGGCAGCCATCTTGTCAGCATGAGTGAAGCCTGTAGGGCAGGCTCTGTGTTCTCAGGGATAGCAATGTCATTACACCTAGCTGCTGGGTCTCACACATAGTTCACACAGTAGTGCACTAAGCACGGTGCAAAGTACTTCCACACAAATATCTTTGAAGCTGAATATGTATCGTATCCTATCTCATTTTTCAGACCTTGAAAAACCTTTCCAGGTCCCAGCTGTTATCAGAAGAAAATGGTGCCCTCAAAGAAATACTGTGATAAACTTGTGGCATTTTATATTCCAACATTCAAAATGTATATCATAAAATAAAATAAAAACTTCCATCTCTGGAAAAAAAAGGACCATTTAGCCTCAGTATTATCACATTATGTGACCCGCCTTTCAGCTGGTGTCTCCGGATGAGGTGATCAGGGGAGCTGCACACATTAAATCAAGCTCATCCGATGTCTGCCCCACAGCAGTTCTTCAACCCTCGCCCAACCGTGGGTTACTTACAGAACAAATCCCTGACAAATGGATAGTGGGCTGTGTTTCCTCTTCTAGAGAAAAGCAACCTAGACACCACCATAATCAACAACCAGATATGCTACAACTAGCTTTGGCGAAAACAATGTACGACATGTGTTACTAAGCAGCCATCAGACTACCTGGAAAGTTCAGAATACATTGGCCCATGAATTATCGGGTTTTTTGTTCCAGGGGATGCACTGAAACCTCTCCTATGTGGACGGTGCTTAATTTGTGAAAGAAAGAGTGCTCGGAAGTTCTGTTCAGAAGTCAGCGGCCGGTGCAATTAAACGTCATTATAACAAATACCAAGGCCAGTAGTCTTTAATACACTACCAGACATTGTTTCCACCTTTTGCAGGTTCCCGCTTTTTCTTTGTTATGGTTTTGACATCCTTTTCTTCCTATGTGTTTTTTCCCTCTCTTACACTCGGCTAATTTTCTTACTCAAAAAATAAGAGCCGGTCCTCCAAAATGAGTGCCAGTGCTCCCACCGGCAACCACCGGCTCAAATTAAGCACTGTGTGTAGATGATCTACAAGCAATCATTGACAAAGGAGACACAGCAGGTCTAATACTACTCTTTACCATGTTTGAGACCATCGACAGGCTATCCACTCTCAAAGACTGAAACAGGAAAGCAAAGTAGTCCACTGTGGCTGGCCAAGGACCATCGGCAGTCATGTGTGCTGCTATTGGTACCTCTGGCTCACCAGGCTCCCTCTTTTAGTTCCTGTCTGACTGACATACAAGATTGGATGAGCTCTTGTTTTCTAAAACATAATGGGGGGGGGGGGGGGGATATGAGTTGCTTCTAGTTGCAATAAGCTGTGCTGATAAAACACCATGGGGCAGGTTTACAAACCCCATGCGCCACTTTTGCGTCACTTTTCCCATGTTAAAAGTGACGCAAAAGTGGCGCAAGGGGCTTGTAAATCTGCCCCCATATGTCCAAAGGCTTTAGGATACCCACCTACGCCAGTCTCTAAGGTCAAATCCCTTGGGCCCTCCTTGCGAGTTTGTCAGAATAGGCATTGACCATTACTCCAGCGAAACTGGGCATAATATGCATAATTATTTTTTAACACAGCAAATTCTGCACGTTTTCCTTTTTTTTCTGGGTGTTCCCGGATAAACCTTTGCAGGCCTGACATGCCAGAAATTATCTGGGAAAAACTAAGAGGGTGTGATCATTTTATGACAAGACAGGAGGCTCTATTATGCAATCTCATTTCCAATCTCATTTCCTGCTTCATTTACACAGCACACTTGAAGAAACACTGCATTTCCCACAATTCTGCATTCTCAATCAGGAATCATTAACATGAAAGAAATACTACCAACACTATAAATATGGATGGCCTCAAACTAACTTCGGGGCATATTATCAAGAAACGGCGTTAAAATTATCGCTGCTTTAGCGGCAGAAAACTGCCACTAAAGCCGCGATAATGGGCTTGATAATATGCCCATGAGAATTCCAATAGAAGCCCATGTTCTGGTGTCAACATGGGCTTCTATGGGAATTCTCTGCGGCATATTATCAAGCCCATTATCGCCGCTTTAGCGGCAGTTTCCTGCCGCTAAACCGGCGATAATTTTAACGCCGTGCTTGATAATATGCCCCTTCTTTTCTTGCTGTCTGGAGTTAACTCACTGTTGAATCTGTATGCTTTGTATTTATAATATTACTCCTCTGAGCTTACACTGCATGCTTACTGTGGAACCTATCCCTGTTCTGTAGTATCTGGCTTTTGTTTGGTGTAAATCAGAGGTCTTCTAACTGTTGGGCGTGCCCCCTGAAGGTCCGCAGGAGCATTCCCAGGGGTGGTACACAAATGCCTTAACAAGTATTTGTAAATGAAGATGGCCTGAAGGCACAACCTTGTCTAATTGGCACTTTTCTAGGATGTCATCATTTACATGCAAAGGTATGGAAACAGCAGACCCGTGTGGTGGTGTGGTCAAAGACGTGCCGAGGGACAGGGTCATTGGTGTGGTGGTGTGGTCAAAGACGTGCTGAGGGACAGGGTCATTGGTGTGGTGGTGTGGTCAAAGACGTGCCGAGGGACAGGGTCATTGGTGTGGTGGTGTGGTCAAAGACGTGCCGAGGGACAGGGTCATTTGGTGTGGTGGTGTGGTGGTGTGGTCAAAGACGTGCTGAGGGACAGGGTCATTGGTGTGGTGGTGTGGTCAGAGATGTGCCGAGGAACAGGGTCATTGGTGTGGTGGTGTGGTCAAAGACGTGCCAAGGGACAGGGTCATTGGTGTGGTGGTGTGGTCAAAGACGTGCCGAGGACAGGGTCATTGGTGTGGTGGTGTGGTCAAAGACGTGCGGAGGACAGGGTCATTGGTGTGGTGGTGTGGTCAAAGACGTGCCGAGGGACAGGGTCATTGGTGTGGTGGTGTGGTCAAAGACGTGCCAAGGGACAGGGTCATTGGTGTGGTCAAAGACGTGCCGAGGACAGGGTCATTAGTTTGGTGGTGTGGTCAAAGACGTGCCGAGGGACAGGGTCATTGGTGTGGTGGTGTGGTCAAAGACGTGCTGAGGGACAGGGTCATTTGTGTGGTGGTGTGGTCAAAGATGTGCTGAGGGACAGGGTCATTGGTGGGGTGGTGTGGTCAAAGACGTGCCGAGGGACAGGGTCATTGGTGTGGTGGTGTGGTCAAAGACGTGCCGAGGGACAGGGTCATTGTTGTGGTGGTGTGGTCAAAGACGTGCCAAAGGACAGGGTCATTGGTGTGGTGGTGTGGTCAAAGACGTGCCAAGGACAGGGTCATTGGTGTGGTCAAAGACGTGCCGAGGGACAGGGTCATTGGTGTAGTGGTGTGGTCAAAGACGTGCTGAGGGACAAGGTCATTGGTGTTGTGGTGTGGTCAAAGACGTGCCGAGGGACAGGGTCATTGGTGTGGTCAAAGACGTGCCGAGGGACAGGGTCATTGGTGTGGTGGTGTGGTCAAAGACGTGCCGAGGGACAGGGTCATTGGTGTGGTCAAAGATGTGCCGAGGGACAGTGTCATTGGTGTGGTGGTGTGGTCAAAGACGTGCCGAGGACAGGGTCATTGGTGTGGTGGTGTGGTCAAAGACGTGCATTAAGAGAACAAAATATTCTGTATCTGTTTCTTTGTTTCTTTGCCATCAGGTAACTGCTTATAAAATAACACACACACCTAAGACAAAAAAAAAATGCAAGTTAAACTAATCAGTGGGAAATGCACTGTTTGATGCTATGAACCCTCAGATAGTTAATGCGATCACCGCGGCTATCTGTGTGTGTGTGACCACAGAGTCACAGAAATGTGTGCTGGTTGGTGCAGTGGGGAAAAGCTGGGGAACAGCGTCTCGTGTATTAATAGTATTTATCGTATTAATTGTATTAATTGTATTTATTTTGTGTATTTATAGTGCTACAAAGACCCAGTATGTGATAGAAAGCACTGTGACTTTGTCTTCATTTTAAAACTGTATTAAACACAGTATAAGGCCCTTATCAAAGTGTGCTCGGGGAACATAAGGAGACTAGCAGAAAAGAATGAGGGAAAAGAGCCAAATTCCAAACTTAAGATTGATGGTCATTGTAGCCTTACAAGAAACCTGGGGTTATATTTGCAAGGGGATATCACCACCAGAACGTCACTTTTAGCGACGTTCTGGTGGCGATGTCCCCTTGTCCTTACATACAAAGCGGCGTTAAGCCACTTAACATGGCTTAACGCTGCCTTGAAAATATGGCCTCTTTACACGCTTCACTTAGCATGAAAGGAGCGTTCCATGGGTGTTGCAGTGGGTGTTCCACCGCAACACCCATTGCTTTTTGAACCTACCCCAAATTTACAAGGATGAGGCAGTGCCAAAGACTAAGGCAAGGTAAAACCTGGTCTTAGGATGGCGATGCGAGGAGAAATGATCAATTTCTTTTTGTTTTTTGCTCTTTCCATGTGTAAGAGCTAATCGCCTTTATGGTTTAAATCTGTTGTATTGATTTTTAAAGAAACAACAAGGGGACACTGTTCCTATAGCAGGGTGCAAAAAGTCACCCATGCTTCGGGGTGCAAAAGTCACCCATATAAAATTAGAGGAAAAAAAGGGGGGGGAGAAAGAGAGTCCTAAGAATGGAGGACCCATAGAGAGGGAGAGAGAAAGAAGGATCAATCTTTGTCCTTTAGTGCCCTCACACACCCCAAGGGATGTCATGCTTCATCATCGGGCAATTGCTCCTCGTAGGGCCGGCGCTGCAATTCCCTACGGGTCCCCCGAAGGGTCACTTTGTCGGAGATCTTTTAGGACTGCCGGATGGTGCATGAGGGTGTGTGATGGGTGAACTGAGGGTAAAGAGGTGCGTGCAAAGTGGTACAAAAATATAAATTCCAATTCCAGGGTAAACTTGCAGCGTAGTTGTAAATATTTTACCCTTTACAATAAAAAAATACATTTGGCGGCATACGCATGGACGGGGCAGGTTCAGAGAAGAAACACCCGTATGAAATTCCCGGTTATATGCGGGCACCCATTGCTCTTGCCAAGAGGAGTTATATATTTACATTGCTAGGCACGGTCATGAGCAGTCTCGACAACACAACTGTAGCCACAATGAGGGTATACAGAACTTTGCACTGCCCTGACCGAAGAAGAAAAAAGAGGGTATTTTAACGTAATGTATATTGGTTCACGTGCACTACACTTTATTGATGATTTTGGTCCTGAAGAAGCGCCACTGACCTTTATGGCGATTTAGGCGCGAAACATGTTGACCTATGACCTCTGACATCCAGGCATAGTGTGCCTTTGGGGCGATGTTTTTATTGTAAAGGGTAAAATATTTCTTTCTCTCTCCCTCTCTATGGGTCCTTCATTCTTAGGACTCTCTTTCTCCCCCCCCTTTTTTTCCTCTAATTTTATATGGGTGACTTTTGCACCCCGAAGCATGGGTGACTTTTTGCACCCTGCTATAGGAACAGTGTCCTCTTGTTGTTTATTTAGGCATTAGGAGCATGGACACTGGACCTTCATTAGCTCCTAGGTCCCCCCCTTCTTTTTTGATATATTGATTTTTAAAGGACAGAAAACAAACAACAGGACCTCATGCTCCTAGGAGACAACGCAATACAGACAACCAGTGTCAGCTATGGTAGCATTACTAAGTAAGATGCAAGGAGCGAGTCAACAACAAAAACCCTCAGTAACCAAAGCAAAACCCAAATGTCAAAAACTCCCCGCTAACCCCCACCACACCCTGCCCTCCTTGTCCACAACCCATAAGTAGAAACAAAAAGGGGACGGCACCCAATGCACGCAGGTCATCGTGGCCTTTGGGGCTCGCGTTTCGTAGGGAGTTGAGTATCTGCAAGGCGGAGAAGCCTGAGGTACCGGGGGCCCGTTAGCTCCCGAAACTCCGTTGTGAGCAGTGTTAGAAAGGGCCGCCACAGCTCCGGGAATTCATCCCCCTTGCCCGCAAGAAGCTAATCGCCTTTAAAGATTGTTTAGGTGCAGGAAGGTGTCCCTTCATACACATTAACAATCGTCCTTGCAGCACAGGCACTCTTGCAACATGCCGCAAAGGTGCCTGCGCAGGCGCTAGGCTGCTTTTTTAGTGCTAAGGGAAATACAGGGGTGCGCCATATTTTTGTAAATAGGGCACATCCCTGCGTTTAAAAAATGTCAGAGCTTTGAATTCAGCGCCTTGGTCGTATTTCATGGCTTATGAATCCTCGGAAATCAAGTCAAATGCGGAGAGCCACACCTCAGTGGGATTTGGAATATATGTGAAGAATGATCTCCGGCAGCGGTAATGTCAGGCGTGGAGGGAACTGGCGATTACATCATCATTGCACTAATCTAGGCAAACTGCCCTATGCAGAGTGAGGCCTCCTCCCTGGTGGTTGTGAGTATCTATCTACTCCCCGGAAAAGAGAAAAGACAAGAAAAAACAACTGCTCACACTGCGATCTGAATATAACCCATCCGAAGGCTATATAGTTATTTATGAGTAATTTAAACTTAATGAATTCTGGTGCTGGCACCATCTGGCAGGAGTTTGATAACCAAAACTAGATCATTCTGAAGCTGAAAACACAATTCCAAAGAGCAGACAAGCATGGGCAGAAAGTGAGTTTGGCAATGAATGACTTGGGGCTGCGTCTCCTGAGTGGCAGGTTCATATCAGGCGTCCCGGCAGCACATACCTATTTTTCGCCAAACAAGATGACTACGCTCAATTACCTATGGTCCTCAATCGCTCACTTCGATTACATAAATAATTCTGAGGTCCACCCATCATTGGGTATTGACCATGCCATATTGAGATGCAAACTTGACGGCCTAGGCCACGCAGCGCTGTATTGGGGACCAGGAGAACTTTGAATCCATTAAGCGAATCAGATGGCTCACGGAGGGCTAAGAGAGGCTCATGCCCCTAGAGGAGGCGTTCCTAGCAGATTTCTGCAGCAAGGCTCCAGGGCCTCTAATAAACCTGGATGCACGGATAGCCATGATTGGTCGACTACTGGTGGCTGAGGAAGCGGGCGGGAACACTGATGGTACCGTGTCGCAGCCCGTACAACCTAGAGGAGAAATAACTCTCTTAAAGTCAAAGTTGAATAGGGCCCACAGAGGGTAAACAACGTTTACCATGAAACTTTTTCCCCGCAGGTAATTACAATGCGGTCGTTACAATGACCGTGTTGTAATTCCGCATACCATTACTCCGCAAGTCGGAACAACGACTTGCGGAGGGGGGAGAAGGTGCTGGATTTAAAATCCAACACCTTCCCTACTGTCCGCACAGACTGGAGTTGGAACAGTAAATTATAGTATTCCTACATCCAGCCCCCTCCCCCCGCAAGTCATTGTTAAAACTTGCGGGGTTAATGTATGCGGAATGACAACGCGGCCGTTGTAACGACCGCGTTGTAATTCCCTGAGGGGAAAAAGTCTGCGTGATAACGATGTGTATTCCCATCAGAGCCTAAAGCCATAGGAAAGGTGATAATCTGCTGCTAAAAAACAAAATCAAACAGCAGTCTATATTAAGTCGATACAGGCGGAGAAAATCAAAAAGAGGAAGCGATGTGTGCCCAGCGCCACAAAATAATCAAATCAGATGACCAGAGGACGTTCTGGGCTTGGATCAATGGCATGACATCTGCCAAAGCTCAACCAGCTGTGGCTAATATCGCCCCTACTTGCTAGGAACCCTACATTAAGACACTATACATTGACCTCAACACCATTCTTTTTTCGGCCCTTATACCTGGAAGTGCCAAAAAGGAAGTCACCCCTGAGGTAACAAGGACACAGGTGGAGACGGTGATCGGTCGTATTCACACAAATGGCCCCGGGGGCAGAATGGCCTGCCAGCCGCAATATTCAAATGGGCTGCCACCAAATGGACAAATGTTCTGGCCCCAGTATTTCACACCTGCATCCTCGGTGGCACAATTCCAGACAGCTGGAAAGGATCCCTGCTAGTCCCTAGCCACAAAAGACCCCATGGCCCAGAGAATTTCAGACTAATTGTCCTTTTGGACATTGAGGGGAAATGCTATGCGGACATCTTAGATCAAGAAAATGGGCGAGGGAAAAGCTGTTCACCCCCACGGCCCCCTTTTCTAAACGGGATTTGAGGAAGGCTACAACATTAAGAGATATCTGCTCTGTCTTACCCATCTCATAGATGAAACTATGGAGACGAAAGACAGAGCATTATAAGTGGGCTTCATCGATTTGACAGTGTATCACGGGGCGAACCATGGGCTAAATTAAACAACTGGGGTATTCCATAAACCCTGTTAACTCGTTCCGTGCTCATGACGGAACCACGCCGTCATGAGCCACGGTTGCCGTGTGCTCATGACGGAGTGGTTCCGTCATGCTGCGGCCGTGGGCGGAGTCATGACGGAACCACTCCGTCATGAGCACAGCCCAACCGTGGCTCATGACGGAGTGGCTCCGTCATGAGCACCGCGCCACCGCGCTGCCCCCCCCGCACCCCCCAGCGCTGCGGCGGAATTTCCGCCGCAGCGAAGGGGTTAAAGCCCATAATAATGTTATATAGGGATGCATGGGTAAAAATAAATGTCAGTTCCAGCAGCTGGGCCACATCCTCTAAAATTCACTCCAACAGGGAATTCAAAGAGGGTCGCATTCTTGCGCCACTGTTATACATCTCTATCTGTCCGATTTAAAGACCCACTTGGAAGACATGAACGCCTTTCTCCCCAAGTTAGTGGGCATGAGATCCAAGTACTGCAATACGCAGATGATACCGCCCTGATCGACCAGACGCTTATTCGTCTACAGAGACTACTGGACTCCCCAGCTAAACACTGCAAGGTGAACAACCTGCTTATAAACGTCGCTAAGACAAAGGCCATGATTATTGGCTGCAAGCTAATAAAACAAGCATTTGCAATGCAATAGGTCTCGCATTTTAGAAACTTTGACTTACTGGTATTGTAAATGACAATGACTTTCATTATTGTAGGTTTTTCAAAACACATAATTAAAAGGCATTGTCATTTACAATGCCAATAGCTCAAAATCTCACAATTGCACGACCTATAGCAATGTAAATGCTTGTTTATTAAGCCATCAGGCTACATCTGAGAAAGGGGAAAACACCAGCTCTGCAACTTGGGCACATAAAAAGCATGGCAACTCCCATCCTTTCAGACACTGTTTTCTGCTGTGCCCTCAATTCTGATATAGAAAGGCTGGTTATGATAATTCCATCCTAAGAGTGCTTCACTCAAGATGAGCGGACAATCCTTAACAGTCAAGAACGCTGCCTTGCAGGTGTGTCAGACAGCCACCTCGCTAAACCATATAACTCTTAGTCGAGTAGAAAGAGCCCGCCTTAATCAAAAAGACTTCATTAACTGCCCCCCTCTACTGCACTCCATCAAAATATATCCTGATACATGGAGCCTCTAAGGAGATGGGAATTGTGTATTGTATGTAGTCTAGAACCTCCTCCAGGGCCTATGGTCATCATAATTGTGCCTGCTTTCCACCATCTCCCACTTGATAGTTTGGAGTCAGGGTACGTTGTGCTCTGCTGATAGTGTTAATGCCCGTATGGATTGCCGTGTCTTTGTGCCTGACTTCCGGCTTGGTCTATTATCCAATTTCAACAATAAAGGTCATATTTGTCTCAGTCTGCGATGTCAGTAACTCCATTACTCTTTGAGATTGGTGTCTGGGAGCTTGTGGTATGTATAAGTGTTTCAAATCTTGTTGGGGGCCTCCAGCTTTGCTCCTGATTTGTGGATCTGAGGTTTAATGACTCAGGTACCTGGCTCCTAGGCACTGGAATGAACTACCGCTTGACCTCCGTATGGAACCCTCAGAGACCAGATTCCGTGGCAAACTTAAAACTTACCTATTTCCACCCAACTAATCTCCTTCTCCCCCCTGCCCCTTTCCGCTCTCGTGACTCATTGCCTCCTGTGACATAGCAACAATTCAGCGCGGGGACACACTATTTTTAGTGCAGCCAGGCGCTTTAGAAATGGCTTTATTATTATTATTATTATTAGATGCCCGAATCAGAAAGATTCATTCTCAGGCTGGTTAAATGCTCGTTTATACTGAACATGTGTTAACAGGTCACCCCTTTCATATAACGTTTTCAGATGTCATACATCTTTGTGAAAATCCACTCCCGCAACTGGTGGTACTTGCGGGGAGTGGCACGTGCTGGTTAGCAAATGGAAGCGCTTTGGAGTGTTCTGTACGCCCCGCTGTGCACATCTTGTCTGCGTTCGTTGAGACTGTAGAAAAGTAGTGTATCTTGATCATGTGGAATAAAAAGTTGGGCACGACTGGAGAGAATGAATTTCTTATATTGACGAATAGTTAATATATTAAATAATGGACACTTCGAGGTGTTGCGCTTATGCTGAATATGTAATTTAGATTTGCATGCCACTGTGCATGTGTTAAGTACATTTTTGTAATCTCTTCATGAGACAGATAGGTTTCATTGCCCCAATGCATTTCAGGCCTTAAAGTGACAATATCACGGGGGCACCCTAAATTGTCCGCTTAACATACGCCTCTTCCTTCCCACTGCTTTGTTCCTCCACCCGCCCCACTCACCAGATCCCCTGCACCCCTTCTCTGTCACGAGACGAGACCTAAGACCGGTCGCAAGAATCTGCTACTCTAACTAAAGCAAATTAGGCCCACCGGGAAGGAGGGCACTCCTCTCCCTATCGGCTAGACTAACCGGAGCCCAAAAACCACGACATCTATTGCCTTGCCCAACCTGAGCCCCCCCCACACACACACACACACACGTAGGTCCCCATCCAAAACTCCCCTTGAACTTAATCGCAACCCCTTTTCCCCAGCGTTACTGGTCCTAATTGGGTGGAATTGACACTGTTTGGGCAGCATACGAGGCAGAGGCGCTACAAGGCAGAACGCACTGCAACGCCCCTCTCATCGGTCATCTGGATCGGTGACGCTTCGACAGACGCCTTGCCTCTCCCTCTACTCCAGATTCTCTACAAACAGGAGCATGCGTTGCTAATTAGTACTGTCTTGTTTCTTTTATATTGATGCTGTACAACTGTCCTTTTTCTTAAAAAAAGAAAGTGCGCGGTGTCCCTGAAGCGTGCGCAGCGCTCAGAATTAAAGTTAAATAAAAAAAGTAATAAACAAACAGAGCGCGGTGTCCCTGAAGCGGGCACCACGCTCCGAATAAGTAAAATAAATAAATAAACAGAGCGCGGTGTTTCGGAAGCGGGCGCCGCGCTCAACTTCAAACTTTTAACAATAAAATGTAAACTGAGCGTGGTGTCCCTAAAGCGGGCACCTCACTCAGCATGCACATACAACAAAAACAAGCATTGGCATACCAATAGGTCTCTCCTTTGAGACCCTATGTGTTTAGCCAGAACTTTTGGCTATGTTGTAGAGCATTATCGCTGCTGTGCATTATGTTGAAAAGTTATAATAACTAGCATTGGCATAGCCAATAGGTCTCGCTTTTGGGACCTTATTCGCGTTTAGCCAGAGCTATTTGCGGTTAGCAATGACAAAGGGCCATGCTACCTCCAAGGACAGTTCCAAAGGTTTTTACATACCAGTACACCTCAGCAGCTCATCCTTCACCAGTAAAAGAAACACATTGGTACAGAATTCCCCATCTAGCAAAGACAATCCCTTGGAATTAATGAAGGTGGTAAGGATCCCGGCTCTTCCTCAACAGATGATCCAGGATCATCTAGATTAATAAACAGAAAGAACCACACACAAAGAGATAGCTTGGGGTGGATCTCACCCACGATCACAAGACTGTTCCTCCATAAGGATGGTGGGCACTGCCCAATGGGTTCCCTCTCTCACTCTTCTTTCTTGCACACCAGGCATAAACGCAGCTACACTATCACAGTGATACAAGAAGAGCAATCCACTTCTCACTATGCACAACGTCCAGGCTTCTCGCATAAGCAATCCTCACAAGCCACACTCATACAACAGCAATCATATAAAGCCCGAAAGCCATCCTTGCTTCATGGGAGATTTCAGTGGCTAATCTTTATATGCTTCGAGCACCACGCCTTTCAGAAGTATTTTTAAACATTTAGATATTTAGCCATTGGGTAAGTCACCCTCAGTTGAGCCGCTATAGTATTTCAGGAAGCAGTAACTGGGTGAAGCAGCACCAGGCATTTTTCAGCTGCATCCTGCGGAGTAGCGTAATTTGTAGTAGTTTTAAGAAACGTCCCTAGGAATAGCCACCCCACATTGACAAAGAACTGCCTTTTTCACCATAGATTGCTGACAAGGTTTTAACACAAACATTGACTAATGCAAATAGACGGCCAAGTTCATTCGTGCATAGAGGCAATTGTCCAATGCCCTTTTAAAAGTGGTAATGACAAGTTGCTTATGGATAACTCTTTTTATGAAAATATACTAAGGTCTCGTCTCCCAGAAACGTGCCAATGCTTGTTTGTAGTCATGACAGTCCGAAGGGTTATGGTATACTTGTCAATTGTCTATGGGAGAACATTGTTTTATGCACAGACTACCGGCTGTGGTTATGTGATTGTAATGATTTTAATTAATCACACAATGAATTTAAACTTAAAACAGTATAAGACAGGCTGCAACATAACAATTCAGTGTTTAATATAAAACACATGCTTTCAAAGCACACATTTTAGCAATACTTAATTAGACTGTACTAAGAAGCAACATTTTTATAAGTGTCCATTAAAATGACAAATTGCAGAACTTAGCTGATAACACCCTTACATTGCATCTTAGAAAGGATAAATCTTTGTCACCATAAAATTTCATGTGACTCGGTCATTTAAAGCCCATACTGGCTCCCAAACAGCCTTCACATTTGGTGATTAACCAAATGAACACATTTACATTTCTTTGAGGTAGCAGGCACCCTGGTGAGAAGGCCTGTTTCTTCTTTAGCTCTCTGTTCCTCCCTAGTCTTCAAAGCCCAGGAGACCTGCTCCCCCATCCCCCTGAACATCTCCTTTCACGTTCAGCAAACGGCTCTATTAACCGTTGTAAAATTGAAATTCATGCGCATGCAGTCCCCATAGAACCCACCCACTTTGACCTCTGTTTACATGCAAATTTTCTTTGATAGCATTAGGGCCCATTTCACCCTAGCTGTGCGGGGCCCAAGCGAGAGAGGAACAACATGTGGGGCTTTTTTCCCCTTTTCTTTGAACACAAGGGGGAAGACAGCCAGCTTTGGGCCTTAAGCCAAGGAATGATGGCCCACTGGAATGGGCAGAGGAGACAGACTGGACAGACTGTAGGTATCCTTGCTTCGGCAAGTATGGTGGTGCCAAAGGGACCCACATCAGCTGCGGCTCCCTCGGTGGAGCGGGGGGTCTCTGGCCGATAACTGCGCCTGCTATCTACCTCGCTGCACCTACCTGGGCTCCAGTGCAGACATCTTTGGCTCCATCGCTGTGTGTCTCCCCCGCCGCCTTCCGACATCAGAGGCCGCCGTAGGGGGAGACTACAGCTCCCGGCATCCCGCATTGATCCGCCCATTTCCGGCGGAAAGCGCGCCCGGAGGCGCTACATCAGCTGCGGCTCCCTCGGTGGAGCGGGGGGTCTCTGGCCGATAACTGCGCCTGCTATCTACCTCGCTGCACCTACCTGGGCTCCAGTGCAGACATCTTTGGCTCCATCGCTGTGTGTCTCCCCGCCGCCTTCCGACATCAGAGGCCGCCGTAGGGGGAGACTACAGCTCCCGGCATCCCGCATTGATCCGCCCATTTCCGGCGGAAAGCGCGCCCGGAGGCGCTACATCAGCTGCGGCTCCCTCCGCGTCGCGAGACGCGCGCGGGCGGCACCGGGCTGAGCCCGGGCAGAGGGCGGGCCGTCTGTGGCCGTCCGGGGCAGGAGGAGGCAGGGCAGGGCCACGGACTTTGGCTTCTAGAACTCTGAACCAGGTTACGTAGTAACAAAACTCTCTTTCTTTTTTGTTTATTGTGTATATTTTGTTTGTTGGCCTTGTCCATATTATAGTGTTTCTCATTAATTAGACAACCCATTGTTGCACTATTCATTTGGTAGTTAGTATTCACTGGCCCTACTATGTCCAAACTCAGGTCCTCTAAACTGGCGGCTAACAAGGATACAAGGACAATGGACAACTATCTTGTTAAAGTAGTCAGTAAGATTAACAAGGATAGGAGATTATCATTGAGTAGGGTAAGTCCAGAAACGTCACCTACAGGGCAGTGTCTGTCTACCTTACCGTTGCCCGATAGTAGTTTGGTTAATAATACTAATAATGATGATACAAGTATTGATGTACCCACGGAAGAGCAGGACATTTTTAATGAAACTACCCCAAGTCAGAGCCCTACACCATCACCAAGGCCCTCTGCAATTCAATCTCCTATTCGGAGAGTGGTGCGTGCCTGTAGGAAGGTTCCTGCTAAGAGGGCGCTGGGTCGGAAGATCAACAAGCATTTGCAATGCACTAGGTCTCACAGTAGCAAAGTTTAAAGTGGTTGGTATTGTAAATGGCATTGTTTTTGATCTTTTATGTTTTAAAAGCAATAAATATATACACAGTTATTTATAATGTAGTATGTGATAGTGGGGCAAATGTGTTATAGGAAATAGAGTCTATGCACGTGGGTTAAGACGCTATCAACTACTGCCACTCCCTATAGCCATGGATTAATATGATGTTTTGCCAAGTGTGTTTTCTGTTGCAGAACACATACCATGATTGCCAACTGATGCTGATGATAGTTCCCCAACAAAAAATGCAGACCACCAGCTTTCAGAATGAAATCAGTTGGATGTGTGAATAGCACAGGCGCTGCATACTGTGTTCCGTAGCTTCTTATGTAAGTGGCACATGCTGCTTTCCAGAGCAAAGAGCGTGTGCTCTGACTGACCCCTACCCACCAAAGCCTGAGCAGCTTGCCTGGGTCACCTTAGTTGATGAAACAACTAGGACTTCATCGCCAATCACGCACACAGCAGCGACACCCAGCGGCCCAGGACCATCATCGGCAGCACAGAGACAGCTGACGTGGTTAGGTGTTGCTGCTTTTATACATCATCCTACCAACAGAGGGCAGTGACAACAGTCAGTAGTGCTGCTAAACCAGCCAAAGTGGGGTAGTGGTGTCCAACCCAGCAGGACTAACAGCAGTTCTACAACCACAGCAACACCTATGCACCCACACTACCACCACAGCGCACAAAAATACTGACCGCACCAGCAGAGGGAATGGGTGTGTTGTATACTGGTACACACCCACCACAGAGCGCACAAAACAAACACAATGGCAGCGCCTGCCAAAAGAAAGGCTGCTCTGCATACCAGCAGACTACCACCACAGCGAGCACCATGATAACACCACCAACACAGAGGGTACAAAGATAGAGGCGACAGCACACGCCACCACCACCCAAGTATACTGACAACACTGGACTCCACTGCACACTGCCACCACATAGCGCAAAAATAACAATACTGAGCACCACTTAGAGCAGATTTACACTATCCCAGCACATTGCCACCAGAGAATTGAGAGAGCCCATCAGCAACACACTAGCACCATACAAAGCAGTGAGTGCCATGCAAACACATCTGAGTGCGCAAAGGTTGCTGTGATGCTAGGATCGCCATTGAGAACGGGTACTCAATATACTAGGGCACTATCGCTACCCTCACAAAGCTGAAGACACTAGCACCACTGAGAGAACAAATATCTATGCTGACAGGAGCACCATTGAGAATAAGTGTGCACTAAGCCAGCACAGTCAAGAACAGCTGTTTTCAGCAGCAGTTACGTTTTCCCTTACACACTAGCAGTTCGTAGCTGGGGAAACAATGTTTGGAGTCTTGCTATGAGGGCTCCCTGCCCAGCACGCCTGACCTATCAACTCCACGCATCACCACTGATAAAGCCCCTTCATAGAGACCAGGGCCTTGTTTACAGTTTGGCAGGCTGGTTACCCAGTAACAAGCATTATGGATATCTGACACCTTATTTGGGGCCACTGGAATTATGTGATTTCGCCACCACTGCCGTTCCGCAAAATTACAGATCTGCCCCAGTTGCCACAAAACGCATATTTTGACACCAAAAAATCCAGCTCACGTGGATCAAAATTAAGTAAACTGAAGCAAAACCTGTTGATGCGCAGTGGAGAGGAAGGCGCAATGGTTTCACCTTTCTGCTAACTGTTGCTATATTATCTTTGGGTGTCAGACTAGTACTGATGAGGTGAGACCGTTACCCAGATAGTATGTACAAAATTAAAAAGATAACGAGGTAACACCATTAGAAAATAAGTCACATTACGCCTCATAATTTACCTTCTCTTGTCGGCATATTATTGTAAACCCTGCCACATAATTTTATCCTCTACTTCCGCATAATTGAAGTGGCCCCGATAATATTTTACGGCACTTGTAAAGATAATCTGTCACGTTTTTTTCGGAATATCAATCAACCTCTAAGTAAGCCCCAGGTGTGCAGGGTGCGAGTTCTTGGTGCATGCACGCACACGATGCGCAGGCAGGAAGGACTGTGGTTCCCAGAGAACTGCCTGGATTAAATAGGAAACCAGATTCCTTTCTATTTAAAGAATTTCGTCATCCCGGAGTTTAACCCTAATCTCCCCATTACAAAAAATTAAAGGCTGGCCTGTTCATTTCCTCCCATACAATTTTGCCAGCACCCTTGGCATGACGCCTGCCTATCGGCCAATCTGTGCACCTATGCGGCTACGGGGTGGAGTTGGTTGGCACCATTTATGTACCACCAGACCATGGGATTTGGTACACAAGACCACTGAAATTGTTTCAAGCACTTCCTAAAGCCATCTGAAAACGCTAATCCGTATGACGACCGGGGGCTGCTGGAGTAAGAAAAAGTATTTTACATTTGATAGAAAACGCTTCCAAATTTGGACAACGCCGAAGGTGTCTGCCGTCATTATGGGGTTCTCTTTTTGATGCGCAACCTTCCCACCCCCCACATCAGATACCTCGGTCTCTCCCAGGAACATGAAACCGTCACAAAAAGAACACATCTTTCCTTCCTCTGAGAGACCGTGGCCGTGTGGACAAGAGACTGCCCCAACTGAACTACTCACAAATGAAAACAAGCGCGCACTGAAGCTGACGGAGTGGGAGGGGGAGTGGGGGCGGGCACGCAGGCTGCCAAATGGTGCGATGAATAGTGAAAGCGAAGCTGACGGAGTGGGAGGGGGAGTGGGGGCGGGCACGCAGGCTGCCAAATGGTGCGATGAATAGTGAAAGCAAACAAGTGGTTGCAGGACTCCAAATGGTGCGCGCGCCCGGACGGGTCACATGCACTGTAGTTGGAGGCCTGCAAAGCCACTGTTTGCACTTCCAAAACGCGCTTACTATAAGTCTCGCCAGAGCCAGCGCTAAAGCGCTGGTCAGGCGAGACCTAAAAAGGCTGGTACAACACCTCTCAATAGGGGAGATACCCCTGAGCCCATAAATATCGTAGAGGGAAGTAATGTGCATTCAGCTCAGATTGATCTTCTGGCAACCATCTTCGAGTCTAAATTGGAAGCACTGATTAGACCCCTGGTGGCAAAGTTAGATCTAGTGCTCCGAAGGGTCAATAGTTTGGAAGGTCTCTTAGACTCTTGTATGACCCGGTCTACTACCTTGCCGAGCCCTCAATCTGGCTCATTAGGTACAATGGGTAATAATACAGTGGATCCTACAGCACATGCTTTAGATAGCAACAGGGGTAGTGGTTCAGGGCTTAATGCTCAGGCTTCCTCAGCCGTAATCGCTCTGAATATTCCATCTTCGAACCTATCTCTAGCGAGAATTGCAACAGCACAAATATCAGGACAATCACAAATAGCACAAAAAAGCAGTCAGGATAATTTAGCAGGGGTAGATACTGTTGGGAGAAGTAGACCTAGGAGGAAAACATTTATTAATCTCCCTCCGGAGTGTGTTCCATACACCGTGGTATTAACAAATGTACCAGAGGTTGACTCCTGTATGATTGATCCTAGGTTAGAAACTTATGATGCCCTTAAAAATAAAACACTTGCCTGGCTGAATCGGAACTGTGGTTTCCCGTGTGCTTTTGCTAATGATATATTATTTACCCGTAGAGTTAGTTGGATTGGCAATGGTACAAAAAACACTAGAGGGGATTGTATTATTATAAACTTTAAATATCCACAACATGTGGCAACAGTCCTCCTCAGAGCTGTCACTTTGCCAACCCTGGAAAACTCAGTACGTGTCAGACCCCTTGGCTTCTTTTATAACCACTTGGACAATACCCAATATCGATTGCCCCGTGAGCAAAAGAACCCTCTAAATGGGCACGGAAGGGGGATGGTTGGTTGTGCTCTGAATGCATCTGAGAATATGTCTCGGGCTCAAAACAGCGGGGACCGACATTGTTTTCAGTTAGCTAATAGGCAGTTTGATAACATCCTACCTCTTTACAATCGCTATACTGCCCTATCATCATTAGAGGAAAATGATTGACTGCCCGATGACTTGGGGAACTCTACCCAGTCATTAGCACAGTCCCTCAAGATAGCCACATGGAATATTGCCGGTTTAAAGAATAAAATTGGGATTGCCGAATGGGAAATGACATTAAAATCCTTCGACATTATTGCCCTGCAAGAGACCTGGGACTGTATGAATAGCTTTTCCCTGGATGGTTATACTCATTTCTGCAACCCAGCTATTAGTAGTGTGGCTGGAAGACCTAAGGGGGGCTTGTTAAGTCTATTTAAACTGGACATTAAAAGTACATTAACTCAGTGCTCATCGGGCTCTGAAAATTGTCTAATTGTTGAGCTTTCTACCCAAGATAAGGCTAAGATTCTTTTTGTAAATTTTTATAACTCACACGCATATGAGTGGACCAGTCAAACTTTGGAAGTACTGGATACATTTTTGTCAGTCTATAGTATTAATGGAAATATTTTTGAATTAATAGTACTAGGGGACTTTAATATACACCCATGCACCTTACCATGTATTAGACGGGATGATGAAGGTCCTCCCCTTTCTTCATCTGTTCATCCGGAACATACCAGGCGTGGAGAATATCTCGAGTTTTTTCTCGCAAGATGGAATTTATATGAGTCAGGTTGCGGGGAAGGCAATAATAGGTCCCCTACGTTTAAGGGAAAAGACATGGGTACTGTTATAGATTATATTTTTGTGTGTTCTTTTTTGTTAAATAACGTGTTAAATTATTATACCGATGTGTCAGTTTTTAGTGATCATAATCCTGTTTTACTTGTATTGAAGAATACTGAATTAATTTCTCTTAAAACAGTAAAAGTTGGAGGGGGCCTGAACCTTGAGGTTAAAGACCAGAATCGTAGGCTGAAATGGACAAAAATAGTCCCTGAAATCTTTCTTCAAGAGGTTTTATCCAAAACAGAGGATGAAGTCTCAATATGTTTAGCGGAAAGTACAGAGCCTAAAGAGGTTATAGTAGCATTTGATAATATCTGCATGGAAATCAATCGTAGTCTCCAGAACAAATCCAGGCAGAAGGCGCTAGTGGGCAAAAGATGGTTCGATAAGAGATGCTCAAAAGCGCATGGAGTACTACTAAAAGCACTAAAAGTGATTCCTAAAAATCGTGCAGATATAGTTAAATCAAGGAATGCGTACAAAAAAACTATTCTAGAAAGAAAGAGGGAATTGAAAGACAATGCTTTGGTCCACCTTCTTGAAACAGAACCCTAAAAAATAGTGGCCTATTCTGGAAAATAATAAATCAGCCTCTCTTCTCGGACGACACAAATACCACTCTAGAGGCAAATATTCCTGATGAGGGTTGGATTAAACATTTTAGTCAGATATATACGGAAACATGTAATATTGCCACCCTTCATGGCACTCTAGAAGTTGCAGCCGGGGAACTCTGCACTGCTGAGGACACTGTTATTTTTGTGGCAGCTGATGTGGAAAGGGCTATAGATTTGACCCTGAAAAATAAAGCTCCGGGCCCCGACGGGGTACCAGGGGATGTTTTTAAAAGTGCTCCGAAATTTTGGTCCAAAGTGCTATGTAATGTTTTTAATGCTCTTTTAATTGATAAAATCACGGATTCGTGGAAGAAATCCATAATTATTCCAGTTTTTAAAAAGGGTAACAGGCAAGACCCATCCTGTTACAGACCGATTTCACTGATTGATTCGTCGGTGAAAATAATGGGCCGGGTTATTTTAACAAAACTGAACGACTGGTTAACAGAGAAAGGGGTCCTATCAGACGTTCAGTATGGCTTCAGATCAAAAAGGAGCACAATAGACCAAGGCTTGAACTTGCATTACTAGTAGAAAAATACACGATGGCCAAGGAGGGGTCCATCTACCTGGGGTTCATGGACCTCTCGTCAGCCTTTGATCTTGTAAATCGTTCCAAATTATGGAAAATCTTGCTCGATATGGGACTGGACAGGGCCCTTGTCAATCTTTTAGCAGATTTACATAATGATCTAATAGCCTCGGTCAGAGTGACCCCAGAGGGGCGTTGCACGAGTCACTTTAATTCAGAAAGGGGAGTTAGGCAGGGGTGCATTTTGGCACCCCTTCTATTCACCGTTTATATAAATGCCTTTGAACCTACACTAAAAGATGCAACCCTTGACATTCCACGTATAGGAGAACTCGGAATTCCAGTTCTCCTATACGCGGACGATGCCGTCTTGCTTTCCCGTACTAGTGTTGGCCTCCAACGATTATTGGATGCTTTTGAGGTCTTTATGGGTTCTCTGGACCTAAATATCAATGTTAAAAAGTCTCAGATAATGATTATGGGCAAGAGTAGTAAAAATAAAGTTTTAAAAACTTTCACTTGTGGGAAGCAAGAACTGTGTAGAGTAGCCACTTTCCCATATCTGGGGATCACTTTTGATGAGAGAGGTACCTGGAGTCCCCAGATAAAAAATAGAAATATCGCCCTTGCTAGATCATCTTCTGCACTCCAGGGTTTTATGAAAAAATTGGGAGCAAGGCCAATAGTAACTTTGTTAAAAATCTACAAAGCAAAATGTCTTGCAGTTGCTACATATGGAAGTGCGATCTGGGGTAATCGTTCCATGGAAAGTATACAGATCACGGAGAATAAATTCTTAAGATCTGTTCTCTCTGTTCCACAGTCTACGCCAACATACATTGTCCATACTGAACTTGGTGTAGGTTATATTTCAGATCTGATTAGAGTGGCCCCCGTTTTGGCCTGGCTAAAGACTTGGGTGAATCAAGAAATTCCCCTCAATCATATCATTCTAAAAGATTGCCTGCAGTTGGATAAAGTAAATAAAATAGCATGGCTAGTCTACATTAAAAATTGCCTTGTTAAATTGGGGAGACCAGACCTCTTTTTTTCCCCGGAATCGATAACTGTTAAAGACATTGGTTTGATCAAAGGTATGATGGGAGATTTGTCAAGACTTGAAAGGGAACAAGTAGAACTGGAGAAACCTTCGGTGCGGGCTAGTATCATTTTGAGCACACATGTTGGTGCCTGAATTATATTTAACTATTGTAAATAAACCTTTTCATCGTTTTCTCTTAACCCGTTTTCGGTTTAACCTGATCCATCTAACCCTTGGTCATTTCCCAACCTGGTGCACTCCCGAAAATGCAATGCCGTGTAAATGTGATAATTTTTCGATCCAGAACACATTGCACTTTTTGATGTTCTGTGATCACTTCACGGCATTAAGAAAGAAATACTTGATTCCGATTTTAAAGGATGCTGGGTTTAATCAGGTTAAACCTGCACTTCTGTTTTTACAGCTACTGCAGACCCCTAGGATTATGTTCCATGTTGCTAGCTTTCTAGTGGGTGCTGCTAGGGTTAAGAAGAGGAAGTCGGCTATTAACTAATATGGTTTTATGAATGGCTAAATTTTTATTTTTCCATATGAAATGGTCCCTCTGTGAAATTAAGAAAATATAAATGTAATATGCTAATGATGTGTTTAGATTTTTTAACTAACTGATCTCTTTTAAACATTTTAGTAATTATGAATTATTGATTGTGTGAAATCATATTGTATTGTTCCTATGTCTTTTTATGATATTTATTTATCGAAATAAAGTATTTTGACTGACTGACTGACTAATGCAAATAGACGGCCAAGTTCATTCGTGCATAGAGGCAATTGTCCAATGCCCTTTTAAAAGTGGTAATGACAAGTTGCTTATGGATAACTCTTTTTATGAAAATATACTAAGGTCTCGTCTCCCAGAAAAGTGCCAATGCTTGTTTGTAGTCATGACAGTCCGAAGGGTTATGGTATACTTGTCAATTGTCTATGGGACAGCATTGTTTTATGCACAGACTACCGGCTGTGGTTATGTGATTGTAATGATTTTAATTAATCACACAATAAATTTAAACTTAAAACAGTATAAGACAGGCTGCAACATAACAATTCAGTGTTTAATATAAAACACATGCTTTCAAAGCACAAATTTTAGCAATACTTAATTAGACTGTACTAAGAAGCAACATTTTTATAAGTGTGCATTAAAAGGACAAATTGCAGAACTTAGCTGATAACACCCTTACATTGCATCTTAGAAAGGATAAATCTTTGTCACCATAAAATTTCATGTGACTCGGTCATTTAAAGCCCATACTGGCTCCCAAACAGCCTTCACATTTGGTGATTAACCAAATGCACACATTTACATTTCTTTGAGGTAGCAGGCACCCTGGTGAGAAGGCCTGTTTCTTCTTTAGCTCTCTGTCCCTCCCTAGTCTTCAAAGCCCAGGAGACCTGCTCCCCCATCCCCCTGAACATCTCCTTTCACGTTCAGCAAACGGCTCTATTAACCGTTGTAAAATTGAAATTCATGCGCATGCAGTCCCCATAGAACCCACCCACTTTGACCTCTGTTTACATGCAAATTTTCTTTGATAGCATTAGGGCCCATTTCACCCTAGCTGTGCGGGGCCCAAGCGAGAGAGGAACAACATGTGGGGCTTTTTTCCCCTTTTCTTTGAACACAAGGGGGAAGACAGCCAGCTTTGGGCCTTAAGCCAAGGAATGATGGCCCACTGGAATGGGCAGAGGAGACAGACTGGACAGATTGTAGGTATCCTTGCTTCGGCAAGTATGGTGGTGCCAAAGGGACCCATGAGTGTGAAGGGCTAACTAAACCCCAGTTACGCTGTGTTACCATCCTTTCTTGCTTGAGTTAAGGCTTATGACACCCCTGCATTGCCAGAGTTGCTTTGGGCCTTGAAGCAATGGACAAAGGAGGGAAAAACTGGAGCATGGGACAAACCTTGGCTCACAGAAATAGTGGGAAGGGTCATGGGGCATGATGGGGACCATGTTCCTAACAAAGGGCAGGAGTTTTGTGGGGAAGGGGTGAAAGAGGCCGAGGAGACAGCCTGCTACTCAGGGCCGCAGCTATCATTAGTGCAGCAGGCGCAGTTGCAGTGGGACACAGGAGTATACCAAATGCGTTGTTACATCGCAGTACATTACAACGCAAGTCGTTACAACAACTTGCTCTAGATGGCGCGCTGGACTTAGGAATAGTATAATTTACTATTCCTACTCCAGTGTGTGCAACAGTAGGGAAGGTGTTGGAATAGTAAATTACACTATTCCTTAGTTAAGAGCGCCATCTAGAGCGAGTCGTTGTAAAGACTTGCGTTGTAATGTACTGCGATGTAACAACGCGGTCGTTGTAACAACCGTGTTGTAAAGGTAACGCGATGTAATGACCGTGTCGTTAAAGTTGTTTCCCCCTGGGAATGCATCTAAATGCCACTCCTCCCCAGGTGAGGTGTAACAAGGAAAAATATCTTTATCTCTCCTAGTATATTCCTCTTTCAGTGTGTACTGCAGAATGAGGAAAATGGCACGGTGCAATGGTGTATGCGTTGGCGCTAGGCAGCAATATGTGGGCCAGTGCAAGGAAAGGACAGGAACGTGCCATACAATGTTAAACACGGTGCATCCCTGCCCTTTCATGCAGCACAGCACAGCATAGTGGCTTGCTGCGCTGTGTGAATGTTACATAAATCGGCCCCTTAGTCTGAATTATGAACTACAGAAAAAGTACCCCTGAAATTATTTCATAAGCCCCACCCCCTGTGCCCCTCCCATAAATCCTGGGCATACAACTTTGGAGGAGGGGGGGCTACTTTAAAACATTTTGGTTAGGGGAGCTCAGAGCAAAACGGTTATACAGACCTCAATACATTGTATTGTTGAATTAGACGGGGTTGGTGTGCGCTTATTTGTTTAGGATACTTTGTATCTGTGTATACAGAGCAAGGTTAAAAGGTTGCATCCACCTTGGAGTTGTTTGTTTGTATCCCTTTGTTCCAGAGTCTTTGTTTCCTTGATACATGTGCTGCTCTGCTGAGGCAGCCTTTTCTGTGAAGGAGTTTGTTTTCTTGCTAGTTTGTTGCAGGGCTCTCTTAGGTGAAGTAAGGACTGTGCTGGGCCTTTTCAAGCTGTTTTACTCAGAGGTCTGTGTTTGTACAGACAAAGCATTCTTTTTTCCAGCGCAAATATTTGAATGCTGCCTCTTGACGTGCATAATGTGTTTGATGTATGTGATAGTTTGTTTTTTTGAGCAGAGAAGTTTAGCTGTTTTTTATGTCTTTATTATATATTGTGATTATCCCTAACATCACAAGTACATAATACTTTGGTAAAGATTCAGCTCTCTTCGGGCTACATAATTGACTTTTCTTCAACTTGAAAAAAAAAATACCACTCCGCTAATGTGATTCAAGCTGAACTTGAGGAAATTTGTAGAGGGAATCAAGGCACCAGGATGTCAGACTCCACAAATAAAGCAGCCTGCTCTTCTTTTAAAAAGGTGGCCACTCATATTGGCAACTCTGTTGCTACTGCCATATCAAACTCTTACACAAAAAGGTGGGAGTAATCCTCAGCAGCAGGTGCAAGGAAGCGCACACGGTAGCAAGTTAGCATGGAAAGTGAAGCAAAAGATGGCGTCTCCTCAGGGATATGGGGGTTAAAACCTTGGTTGCGGTTCCGGTCTACAACGGGGTGACTTCTGGTGCAATTGTCACAATCCATTCATGGGTAAACCTGGGGTCCAGGTAAAAGACCATCTGAAATGCTGGCTGACCAAGCTTCTGATTATTTTTTACTCCAATGACTCTTCTTATCAATGATGATGATGGAGCAATTAAAATAGCAAATAAGTTGAAGCCTGGAGATCAACCTTTGGCTGTGACTATGGATGCAGGGGGGCTCCCCTATAGGCTTCTCCAACATCCGATTTCTTCAGAATGGTCACCCCCGAACATATGTGGATGGATACATTAATGCCACAATTAAGAACTGAATTGACAGGGCTACAAGGATGGAAATGAGGGCAGAATGCCCTAAGCCAGTAATCAATAATAAGATTAAATGTAAACAAGGGAGCCCGCAAGGTAAGAAGGACCTTGGGTATCAATTAGTTACGAAAAACAATTGGTTCACCAAGCATTCAATTGTAACATAATGATAAATATAGACCAGTATCAGTACTATATTGTATTGAAGATGTCCAGCCGGACAATTAATTTAATGAATATGGGTAATAAGTACTGATCTTAAACAAGGCGATCGAGTGGGACACAGTCCTGTATCCTTCAAGGAAAAACAAAAAAAACAATAGACATTTACAAATACACAAATCCTACAGGACAGTTAAAATCTACAGATCTGCAATTTCAGCAGGGCCCCAGAAAGTTGAGGGTCAACCAGTGGATGAGCGTTCCATGGTGTGTAGATTGTTGAAAAGGATTAAGTATGAGAATCCTCCAAAGATAGATATTCCAAGGTATGAGACGCTAATTTGGTTTTGCAACTCTTTCAGCGTAGGAAAGGGAATGAGAAGCTGTCGCTCAGGTGCCTGTCAGGTAAGCTGAGGACATTATTCTGTTTAGTTTCCTTTGGGGGAGTGTTTGAGGTTCGGGTTTTTAATGTATTTAGAATGCCTTCTTCACCAGGTGAGGTGCACTTTGCAATTAAAAGGTGTACAAAGAAGTCTACATATATTGCGTTTCCTTCTTTTCTCCTACGCCCTGAACTATGCTTGGTAAAAAGGCTTCAACAGTATATATATCCACTGGAGAGATTGAGGTTGGCAGTCTCTCAGTTACTTGTTCCAATGCAAAAATCTTTGCACCAGTGTACTCAACAGCTTTGAGTAGATGGGTGCTGGGGTAATGGCTTTGGCGTGGGTACACACAGGTCAGTTCGGTGCACATGCAGTGTAGGCAGCTATGGCTTCCAAGTCTTTTTGCGCTGGGGCCAATCTGGAAGACACTCTAAAATCAGCAGATTTCTACATTTAAAACCTTTGTATTGTAAGCAAGTTCAGCATGTTACCATACGTGTGGTAGGGATACTTCAAACTTGCATAATAGAGCCTCATGACTTGTAAAAAAAAAAAGCACATTCTCCTTGCTAATAGTGAAAGAGAGTCTTCATTTTGTTAAAGACAAAGTAGGTGAATATTATCCCGCACTATATATTTGAATATCTGTTTGCCTGACTGGAGTGATAAAGAAGGATGACAGCTGTCAGGCGGACTTTTATACCGAGGATTCTTGTCAAAGGAATTGTTTTGGGAAAGCCAAGGATGCCTGGGTACCAAGGGTAATATAATGCTGTGAGGAACAGGGGTCTCTAAGCGAGGTTACATAGTTGTACAATGCACTGGGGATATAGATATAGGTAATATTATGCTATGAGGAACAGGGGTCTCTATGTTAGGTTACATAGTTGTACAATGCACTGGGGATATAGATATATAGGGATATAGGTAATATTATGCTATGAGGAACAGGGGTCTCTAAGCGAGGTTACATAGTTGTACAATGCACTGGGGATATAGATATATAAATATAGGTAATATTATGCTATGAGGAACAGGGGTCTCTAAGCGAGATTACATAGTTGTAAAATGCACTGGGGATATAGATATATAGATATAGGTAATATTATGCTATTAGTAACAGGGGTCTCTATGCGAGGTTACATAGTTGTACGATGCACTGGGGATATAGATATATAGATAGAGGTAATATTATGCTATGAGGAACAGGGGTCTCTAAGCGAGGTTGCATAGTTGTACAATGCACTGGGGAGATAGATATAACCCAGGGAACGTTCAATCAGCTTTTAAAACATCAATTTATTAACACACAAAGTGAGACGTAAGGGTAGTACCTCTACAGGGCGTAATTGTACACGTAAATAACAGATGCAGGCAAAAAAAGAAAAAGAGTAACAAAACCATATAAAACTACAGTTACTACTCTGTAAAACACAGCACTGCTGCACCCAATTTTAAATTACATATGGTCAAAAGGGTCAGAGTGTTATAGTCGACGACATTTCGAGCCACATAAATGGCGGGATCATCATCAGGACAATAGAAAGTATGCCCGACACCACATACCTAAACTGGATAATTAACTACATGGAAACCATATGAAAGAATCCATGGAGTGCGGCAGCAGAATACTGGGGCACAACTAGATGGAGGCCAGTGAGATGGAGCACTGTGTGAGGCATTCTCATCTGCAGCATGACATCATCACATGCAGAAACATGGGCAGTATGTAGCACAATGGTCACCGATAGTTATACACAATACGCAAATAAGGAGTCCAGGTAATACAATTAAGTCAATATAGTGAGGCTGCATGGTCTGTACACTGTCACACAAGGAAGCGTGGACGCCAAACATGAACTGCAACTGCCGATCGGGTTGTTGCAGCTTATGGTTGGCGTCTCACACAGTGCTCCATCTAGCTGGCCTCCATCTAGTTGGCCCCCGATATTCTGACGCCGCATTCTATTGATTATTTCATATGGTCAATTTCCTTGCAGGACAAAAAGATCTGACAGAGACACAAAACAGTTTAAAATATTCATTTGAACAAACATGCCCTAAAATGCAGTATACGTGCCACGACAAGCAGGAAAATGCATAGTACAAATATAGTCAGCATAGCAGCTAGTCCATAAATCATGAAGGGAGATGTCATCTTAAACAGACAGTGGAGCCTATCCCCCCTCCTCTTGCTAAGAAGCAGTATTATTATATATTAGAAAATCTCTGGGCTTTGTCAGCAGACCCCATACCTTAGCCTATAGATGGTGGATCTACATCACAGGCGCTGTCTCGCTCTTCTTCCTGGAAAGGTTCCTCTTCAAGTGTCTCTCACCTAATTCGTGTCCCCCACTAAAAACCAAAGTACGTTGTCCAAACAACAGCTGCATCAGTATGTTTTGCCTAAGGGATAATGTCTGGCCATAACAAAATAACAAGGGTCATTGTTGTTCGACCTTTCACATAATGTTCAGTCAAAATTACAGGAACATGCAGAGTGTGAATACAGTGATGAGTTCTGATGTGAAAGCAGTCATTAAAATATTGCAAAAATGAAGCTGTGTAGTAAAATGCGCAAAAACAGCAGGCAAGCTGCAATGCGCTCATGCTAAGTTAGTAAAAAACAACAATGTCCCTATGGGCCACATGACACAGGGTGGAGCCTTACACCCGCAAAACATCAAGAGAACAATGAGGCGCTCCTGGCAACATAAGGGGCCAATTGTCTAGAGACTATCTGATAGCCCACCCGCACTGGGTCCTGTTGGAAACCTCACTGACCATGTATAATCCACCCTTGCACTTGCACAAATGACTTGGGCGTGGTTTCTGTTGGTGATCCTGCAGCGGCCTCCATGAGGCCCACACACAACCATGCACAGTCCACGCAGTCCAGTGGCAACCCATTGGAACGGGCCTCAAGGGAATCCCCACTCAAGAGATAGTCTGGAAGTTGCTCCACCAAGGTACGTCCCAAACATCGTTGATGCCATTCCAGTCCTGATATGACAGAGTAAAGACACCCCCAAGAGTAAGCTTCACAGCAGAAGCCACTGATGCTCCTGATGCACCAACTTTGAATCGTTGACACCAACCATTCATGGGTTGGTGTCAACAACCCAATATGGGTCTCTTTTCATGGGGAGAGGAGTTGGCCTAACGGCTAGGGCGGTCGACCTCGAATCTGGGGAACTGGGTTCGAGTCTTGGCAATAACGCTGAACATCCTGTGATTCTAGGCAAATCACTTAATCTCCCTGTGCCTAACAAAAATGAATGTGTCCTCATGTATTGCAACTGGTGCTATGTAAAGCGCTCTGATACCCGATACCTTTGGGTCAAGTTCGTGCTATATAAAACTCTGTAAAAAAAAAAAAAAATTACATATCAATGCAAGAAAACGCAGGACCAACCAAGAGTGGATATTAACTCAACTGACAAGCTGTCAAAGGATCCGGACTCCAGCTACACAGTGTTCATGCCCAGTGGTAGGTGGCTAGAAAATAGACGCATGCAGAGATGCCCGGCTGCTCCGAGCGGTGCTGGTCCACCTGTCCACTGCTGTTCTGTGGACTGCCTTTTAAGGCTGTGAGACTAAGTGGTTTCTGGTGTATTTTTGTTTTATCCCCATGGGTTGGACTCGTTTTTGTTTTTAATAAAGTTTGGGAGGAACGTAACGTCCTGCTGGACACATACTAGTATTTTTCCCAACCACTACCAGAGGGCTGGCTTTTACTCCCACCCCACACCCATCCAGCACAGATGTCATAAGTGACGTGGGGCTGCCAATAAGGGGGCCCACGCACACATGCTCGCAGCCAGTTCAGAATACAGTACACAAGTGTCAGTGTCTTCATCTAGTTATGTGTGCTCAGGGCCCACAACTGTACAAGCTACGCTATAGGTAGCGCAGTCATAGACCGGTGACAGTCCTGGAAGGCATCTCTGCAGCAGCATGGCGGCGCTCATACCCAAAGACTGATGTAATGGTTCAGCCTGGCTTGCTACTGAAACACAACTCTGCCAGTATTTAAAAGTTAGGAGCCAGTGCAGTGCACAGCAGGAGATTGGCTCAGGGCTCAGGTTTGGACTGGGAGGACAGGAGCTTGGCAATTAGGAACCACCCCACCCAAGACAGTTGCAAGTTATGTTCAAAGGTGAGGTAAAGAGAGCAGGCAGTGGAATGCAGTGAGCACTGAGATGGGCTGGTCAGCAAATAGGGTTGCCCCTGGATGGTTTGCTACCAGCACCACCGAATTTTTAATGATCGGGCCGCTACAAAAATAAGCAAAATCACCTAAAGCCAGTATTTTAGCCCTTATTTGTGTATACTTCAAACAGCAAATATAAATAGAAAACACTTTTAAATGTGTTATAGGGCTGTATTGATGAGCCGTGACTAATAATTAAAGCAATCCATGACAGAAGATTGACGTTACAATTAAACACATGCAATTTTGTTTAAACTAGTATTTAATATGACGTCCTAACCTTTGCAGACTCTTAAAACAACAACAAATGGCTGGTAATTTTCTCTTGGAAAAGTGTCAACTCGATCAGCAAGTCACAGGGCATGTCTAGCCACAGATGGGTGACTCAAACACTGGGGAACTTTAGATGTTTTGCAACTGCAAATGGAGGGAAGATGGTCATGATGATCTCAGGGGTATGGTTAGGGATGACACATTTGTAGGAGAAAAATGCTGGCTATTTGTTGTTATTTAAGGATTCTACAAAGGCCTGGACATTATACTAAATAGGAGTTTAAACAAAATCAAAACATATTCATTTGTAACATGACTTTTCTTTCGTTGTTTACTTAAATTATTAGTCAGGGATTGTTAACACGGCTCTAGAACACATTTAAAAATGATTGCAATTTATATTTGTGGTTTGAAGTATGAACAAATAAGCGCTAGAAATACCAGCTTTGGTAGCTTTGTTTATTTTTGTACCGGGGGGACATTAAAATACCGGTGGTGCTAGTAGACAACCCTGCCAATCCTAGTTATGGTCTGACTGTCAGGGTAAAGTGGGTGGGCCCCAGGGTCTCAGAATCATGTCGCTCGGGCTTGCTTATTCTGTGCCAAGCCTCAAGAGAGCAGCAGTGCAGTGAGCCTGCTTGGAGGACTGATGAGCTGTCAGTGAGCATTTTGCAAAGACAGGTCTGTGACTTCAACACTGGTGCAGATCGGAGCTTCCGAATCCCCTCTACTTCCACGGACGGAGTGATTTCACAGTCACACGCACACACACACATCACACGCTGGTGGGGCCCATAACACCAACATTCATCCTACCACTCTATCCGTGCCATGTATAAGGGAAAACACTTTTCGATACCTAACCAATCTGCATGTACCCTGAGGTCAATGGCATCAACTAGTTGCTATAGATCTGGTGAAACATCTTAGCACTCTATAAATTCAATAAACATGACAATAAAATAACCACCCGACAAAGTAATTCAAACAGAATATTGTTTATCTAAAATTGTAAGAAAAGCCAATTAAATGCAAGATCATTTCTTTCATATTTACCTATTCTGGCTAAAAGTCGTTTTCTAAGTCAGAACCGGTCCTCAGCAAAATAGTTAAAGTTTCTAGCCGTCATGTAGAGTCACCGTCCTCTCCTTCAGCATCGGGACCTCTGATCATCAGTTCGGGAAGAAGTGGCGCTAGACCTCTCTAGTCTACTAATATTTATACCAAATTTACATTCCAAATGTTGCAATCATATCTTACAAAACAGTCGAATGGCGGAAATTATGTCGTCTTGGTACATTGGGATACAACAATAGTTTTTCTCACGCATTGATAGTCTCAAATAATGAATAGAAATAAGAAGTCCATAACTAATTTGTTACTTCTACGGATGTCTCTTTAGGGTAAAATGTATCTCATTCGTGGGACCATTATAAGTTCATCAGGTCGGTATTTGGATTGGCAACAATCTTCACGTTCAGGGGCATTTGGCATCTCTCCCAGATTTGTCGTCATGATCATGGCTTTTCAGTTCAATGGGAGGGCAAGGTCGCAGTCAGCGCGAAGCCTTCTGTCAAATTTTCCATCTACTCGAATGCAGGCTGCGGGTGGTGCCATGTTATAGCAGGCCACAATGGTCAACTTAAGTCAAAGGAAACACAAAACATAATTACTGCACGGAAATGATTATACAGTGTTATTCCCCTGCTAATACCCTTATGTGTATGTATTTATCTAGCCATTTGCGACATCAAAAGCCATTAATGCATATTAATTATAAGCGCAAATCACAATAACATCACATAAGCAACATCTATTCTGTCAATTTGCTCACCAACTTAGTTCACTTATTATTTTAGCCATGCAATAGCATTCCCACGTGTAATTCTTCTGTTAATAAGGTTGGTTAGACAAGACTCGACAAATCTTTAGTAATTATTAATTAATCAGTAGTAATTTTAATAATAACATACGAAAATGAAACAGATATTTGGGTTTAAAGTAAAAACCCTGCTCCATCAATCCCCCCTTTGGTGATATCTAATCACCACAAAAATCAAAACCCCCCCCAAAAAAATCAATTTTAATTTCCCCTTTTGAAGAAATTCAAAATATCTTCTTGTTCATTTTTCAAACCCTTGTTTCCATATCATCTTCTCTCTTCGTTTCTATATACATGCTTTCCCTCAGTTCTTCTAATTCTATTTCTTGTGGATCTCTTTCTGGTTTCTTTTGTCTCTTTTTAACATTTTCTCGTGTTATTTTCTTTTTATTTCTTCTGTATCTACAACACATACACCCTAATCTAATAATTAATAATGCAACAATTACACACGTTAATGGAAATAATATCTTACCAAAAATGGTACTACCTATTTTAGCTACAAAATTCTTAATAGCAATCATCTTATTAGCCATTTTAGTCCAGATACTTTCAGCTTCCAGTGGTACTAATTCTTCATGCAAATCAGTAATATTTTTGATATAGACCTTTAGATCTTTGCTTTCGTCAGGAATGTAAGTGCAACAATGTTGAACTTCCAGCATTCCACAGACTCCACCCTCTTTTGCCAATAGAATGTCAAGGGCAAGTCGATTTTGCATCGCCATAGCGCGTAAAGCAACCATTTCAGTATTTACCAAAAGAAAGCCTCCAGCGGTGCTTGTTGACAAGCGATCCACCACTGTTGACAGCTTCCGAATGCCAAATGCATTCAATGCAATTCCCACTGCTGGAATTAAAGCTCCAAAAATATCTCCTACAATTTCTGTCCATGTTTCTCTTCTATAGCGTGTTAATGGATTAGTATGTGCAGCATTTTCTACTCTATCCATGTGAAAAATCTTTGGAAAGACCAGGCCAACATAACATGTGCCAAACCAATGGTCAGGCAACCTGTAATAAGCCTTGTTCCCACAAATATAATACACTCCCGGAAAAACTGGATCTTCTCCTCTAAATCCCCATCCGGTTGCAATAAAGTATGTATCATGGCACTCACTAGTCCCTATGAAATAATAATCATACTGGGATCTCTTCCTTGTAATGCCCAGTTTGCCTTTCTGTGGTGCATCTATAGCCATAGTTGGACTGGCTCCATTTTTCAATTCTTTTTCTTTCTCAATATCCCACACTGTTTCACTCATTTTATGCCCTTCTGCTTTCTTGTGCATGTTCAACCTTCTTCTCTCAACCATGTCTAGAAACGTTTTCTCTTCTTCCTTCAAACTGCAAGTTAAATTGTTTCTAAAAACATCTTCTAATGTTAATTCTCTAGTTTCTAAAAAAATCTCACCTAAAATGTTAGCTTCTTTAGCAGGATTCAGTTCTTTATTCATAGGCAGTTGCCCAAGAATATTATCTACATTAGACATATTATAATCTAATTTCCCTAACTGATAAAATATACTAATCAACACACTACAGGAAATTCCATACGTAGCCGGAAGATGATGATAAGTCACTCCTTCCGAAACAGAGGCAGGTAATTGCATACAGACGTAGCAATCCCTTACATCCATTGTCTTTACGTATTCATACAACAATTTTGAAAACACATTGCTAGAAAAATCATTAATTGACCTATCCTTATGTATATATACATTGCTAGTTCTAGTTGGAACTATCTTCTGTGAACTCTTCCCTATGTTAGTCCTGTTCTCAGTATGTCCTTCTAAAGTGTCTATAGTTACTCTAAAAGAGATCAGTAGAGCAAGCACGCTCCAAAGCAGCATTAATAATCCTGTACAGCAGCAGCACATTTTGCACCATCTTTTCAAGAAGGTACATCTACTTTGATTATTCTCAGTGTTAGCCATCTTGTTAATTTGACCGTGTCTTTTGACTTAGCCTCTTCTACTCCACTACCGAACTTTAGGGCAGCAAGTACCCAACAGATTATTACAATCTACTTGTTTTAATTTTACTTCTTTTCCTTTCTTCTCCAAATGATTTCTTTGGATTTATTCAATTTGGATTTTCATCACTTTTCACTGTTTCTTCATCATCATCAAACTGTATTAGGTCCTGAACATCCGTTTCTTCTCCAATGTCGGACAAGATAACTCTCAGGATTCCCACTGCTTCTTCTTCATCAACCACTTTCAGTAAAGCCTCCTCTGGACTTCCTTGACTGTCTGCCTCTTCTCCTTGTTCAGGCAGTGCCACATACGTCCATTCTGGTGACTTATACTTCTGGTTTGGTTTTCTGATTCTTTTAGTTCCTTCAGATATCTTTGTTTCCTCTTCTTTCGTTGGGTTTTGACTTGACACTTCGTTCACTTGTTCAGCTTTCGAAGAGTTAACTCGTGTCAGTCGATACCTCAGTCTCTTTATCTTGTTGGGCCAAAGATCTCCTTTAGCATTACTCTTGTGTCTTCCTTCTTTATTGTTTCTTTCTCCAATCCAAGTTCTCTTTCTCAGAACTCGTCCTCCATGTATCTCATTTTCACTTTCATCAGATTCTGTCTCAGTTGCCTCTTGTTCATCAACAGTTTTCTCTTCTCTAACAACTTCTTTTTCTCCAACAGTCTCTTTTTCCACCAATTGAGATTTCCCTACTTCTGTCCCTCCTCGGGTCTCCGACATGCAATCTTCTTGCTGTCTACTTGTCCCTTCACCTAGCTTGTTGTTGATGTTCCCTACACCTCCTCTGGGTTTTTCCGCAATCTGTCCCTCGCTTTCTTTTTCTGTCCCTTTTTCTTCAAGAATTATCTCAGGTGGAACTTGTCCAATTTCCTCATTTGATTCAGGTGTCACTTCTGTTGGAATGTTCTTTTCTTTTCTTTCTTTCTTTTTGTGTTTGTCACTGTTAGTTGGAACTTCAGGTACATCTTCAGAATCTGGACTCGTCTCAGAAGTTTGCAATGATCTTTTCAGAACTTCTTCTGGTGGGATGAAAATTTCTCTTGACTCACTTTCCCCCCTTTCAGGATTCTTTTTTCTTTTAACTGCCTCACTGTCTGCATCATCACTGGAATTTGATTCTTCAAAGTATTCTTTTCCAGTGCCGTCTCTTGGATTTGGAACTCTCAGTGTGTGACTTGCATGTATCCAATTTTTCACTCCAGCACACTTCACAGCAGTCGTTGTGGTCAGAATGACTTGTCTTGGCCTTCCCCACCTTGGAACCAGGCAATTCCTTCTTCTGTGGACTTTTATCCTTACCCAGTCCCCTGGGCTCAGATCATGGGCTGGTTTCTTTTCAAGTGTGGTGGCGTCTTCTCCAACCTGGTGAAACACAGAATGAACTGCGTCAGCCAGGCCTTTACAGTAATCCAAAATCATGTCATCAGTTATAGTCATCAGCTTGTTGACTGGTACAAATGCATGTCTCATAGCACGTCCCATGATAATTTCATGTGGACTCAAACCTGTTGTTCTGTCTGGAGTAGACCTAATTGTAATCAGGACTAGAGGCAAGACATCGGGCCATTTCATTCCTGTGGCCAGGCACATTTTGCCAATTCTGTTTTTGATGGTACCATTCATTTGTTCAACCACACCAGAAGCCTCTGGTCGGTAAGCACAATGTAGCTTCTGCTGTACACTCAATGCTTCACAGATCAAACCCATGATTTCATTATAAAAATGTCCTCCTCTGTCTGATTCAATGGTCACTGGGGACCCATACCTTGGGATGAATTCTCTTAACAGTAGCTTGGCCACTGTTATCCCATCATTTCTTCTTGTTGGATATGCCTCCACCCACCTGGAGAACAAACAGACCACCACCAGGACATACCTTAATCTATTGACTTGGGGCATTTCGATGAAGTCTATCTGCATTCTTGTGAAGGGTCCTCCCTCCCTGCCTATTGTTCCTAGGCTCACCACTGTTCTCTTTCCAGGATTGAATTGCTGACATATCAGACATCTCTGACAGAGACTCTCTGCTATCAGCCTGAATTTTGGACTATACCAGGTCTGCTTAAAGGCCCTTATCATAGCATCCCTCCCCAGGTGTCCTTGGCCATGATGCATCCTTGCCATTGTTGACAACATGCTATTGGGCATGACTGGTCTTCCATCCCTATAGACCCACACATGGTCTTTTTCCCTTGGTGCACAACCTGCTTTCACCCAATCTTTCATTTCCTCATCTCCTGCCTCATCCTGCAACTGCTTCACTTCCTCCCATGTTCCTTCCGCATTAGTAAACATTAAGGAACAAGAAGACATTTCTCTTTCTTTACTCCGATTAATGGAATGATTATTCCTTGCACAGTATTGTGCTATGTCATTGGCAAATTTATTCCCAACGGTGACAAAATCATCACCTTGACCATGAGCAGCACACTTTACAACTGCTAGTTCTTTAGGCAGCTGTATCGCCTCTAGCAATTTTCCAACCACTTCAGCATTCTTTATGGGAGTTCCACTTGAGGTCAGGAAACCTCTTTGTAGCCATAACTGGCCAAAATCATGGACAACTCCGAAGCCATACTGGCTGTCAGTCATTACAGTCACTCTCACATTTCTTCCAATCTTGCAAGCTTTCGTTAGTGCCACCAATTCTGCCACCTGAGCGGATTTAACTCCTTTCAAAGGTGATGCTTCCACAACTCCTGAAACTGTACACACAGCATATGCGGCACTCAGTGTTCCTTCATCCGTTCTCAAGCAAGATCCATCCACAAACAACACATGATCACTCTCAGGCAGTGGCAGATCTCTTATGTCTGGTCTTGGTTTTGTACAGTAATCAAGCACATCCAGGCAGTCATGATCAACTTCATTTCTCACTCCCACACATTCAGCATCAGGCAACAGTGTTGCTGGATTCACATTCACACATCTCTCAAGGCTCACATTTGTTGCACCAAGAATGACTTTCTCATATTTAGTCAACCGACTATGAGACATGAACTGTGTCCGGCTCCTTGTTAAAAGGATTGCCACATCATGAGGTACGAATACCCGTACAGGATATCCCATTATGATTCCCTCACTTTGTTCCAGACTTCTGCATGTAGCAGCTACTGCTTTCAGGCAACCTGGTAAACCCACAGCTACTGGGTCAAGTGTTGATGAGAAGTATGCAATTGGCCTCCTCAGACGTCCATGTTTCTGGATTAACACTGAAAGTGCACATCCATTTCTCTCACTACAGTACAGCTCAAATTCTTTTTCATAATCTGGCATTCCTAGGGCAGAAGCTTCACATAGCCTGTTCTTTAACTCTTTAAATGCTGCCATTTCTTCTGGGTTTAATTCCAATGGGTCTTTCACCTCACTTTTGGTCAATTTAATTAATGGCTTGGCAAACAAGGAAAAGTTACTTATCCACTGACGACAGTAACCAACCATTCCTAGAAACATTCTTACTTCTCTTTGTGTCATTGGGGCTCTCATCCCTCTGATGATTTTAATCCTGTCAATGGTCACTTTCCTCAGGCCTTTCTCAATATTATGTCCCAGATACTGGACTTCTTTTTTGCAGAATTGCAATTTGGCTGGGGATACCTTTAATCCTCCATCTGCCAAGTGATTCAGTAAGGCAATGGAGTCTACTTCACAGGCTTCATGTGTTTTTGATGCCACAAGCAGGTCATCAATGTATTGGACCAAAACTGAATTTTCAGGCATTGTTAGAAAGAGATTTCTTCAGCAATTGATTAAATATCGAAGGGCTCTCTGTATACCCTTGTGGAATTCGGCACCATGCCAAAATTCGCTCTCCAAATCTAAATGAAAAAATCGGCTGGCTGTCATGATGCAACGGGATTGAAAAGAAAGCATGGCACAAATCAATTACTGTATACCATTCTGCATCATGGGGAATCTGATACAAAATCACAGATGGATTTGGCACAATGGGACAGCATGACACAACAATCTTGTTAATTTTTCTCAAATCCTGTACTATTCTGAACTTTCCATTAGGTTTCTTCAGTCCCATTATTGGTGAATTACATGGGCTGCTCAATATTTCCCTTAACACCCCCTGCTGGATCATTTTCTCAATTATGGGTGTTATTCCTTCAATTATTTCAGGTGTCAGTCTGTATTGTGGGATGTTTGGGTAAACCACTCCTTCTTTTACAGTAATTTTGACTGGATCTACATTTCTCATCAAGCCCACATCTTCTCCAGTAAAATCCCAAACTGCTGCTTTCACTGTCTGTTTCAATTCTGGGGGTAATGCATCTGGATTAAACACAGCATATGTCCCCAAAGCCTCACTTTCCCTGTTATCTAGGGTCATTCTGTATAGGACATCCTCATCTGGTGTTTCAAAGGTTATTCCATCTGGAGTACAGAAAATAGTGCAATTCATCTTGCACAGCAGGTCCCTGCCTAGCAAGTTCACAGGACTAGTGTCACACACCACAAATCGGTGCATGTCTGAGAATTTCCCTATTCTTACCCTTACTGATTCAGTAAGTAAAGTTTTATCTGTGTGTTAGACACACCAACTACTTGGATCGCTTCATCCGAGAGAGGAAGATTCTTTATATCAGCTGACCTGACAGTTGATCTCGTAGCTCCTGTGTCCACTAGAAAAGTAACACTTTCACCATTGATTTTTCCATCTACAAAGGGTCCTGCCTGGTCTATTTCTAGAGTTGCGCCAAGTACGCACTCTTCCTCCTCTCTTCGGCACCGTCAGAAGTCTCCCTCAGACTCACTTCCCTCATTCCTTAGCCAATATTGTGACACAGCGCTTGCGCGTTTTGGCTTGTTTACCTGCTCTTCATCGTAGAACCCCGAATCTTGGCTGTACTTCTGGGATCCTCTTCTTTGTGGCAAGGGTGGTTTTGGCACCTGATTCTGCTGCTTAACAGCCTTCTGCTGTTGCTGATGCTGACCACACCCCTCACGCTGCACCTGTGAATTCAATGATGGATTGTCATCATTAGTAGACAGTGGATTCTTACACTCGGATTTCCAGTGCCCTAATTTTCCACAGTTGTGGCAGGGAAACTTCTTCTTTGCTTCCTCAATATTGCCTTTCCCTTTTCCTGGGCCAAACCTGGGTTTATTTCCTGGGTTACTTGCTTGTTCAACCAACTGAGCTTCCTGTCTTTCTGCAACTTTCACCTGTGCCCACATTGCCTTTTCTTTCAGTTTCCTTTGCTTTGCCTCAATCTCATCACTGAAGTATTTTGCATGTCTCAGGATCTCATCAATCTTTTTGCTCTGCCAATCTACGGTATGCTGCCTTATCATTTCACTGATTTCAGGTCGCAAGCCATATACAAATCTATATACAAAATGGCTCAGATCCTTGTCACCCAGATGTTCATCTCCACTGAACTGTTTGAAAGCCAGTATTAGTCTTTCATAGTAAGCATGGACTGATTCTTTCACTTCTTGATGTGTTTGATCTATTTTAACCCAGTCTGTTTCCTTGGGGGGTACCTTATTTTTCAAGAAGGCCATAACCTGCTCATACTTTTTCATGACCTCCGGATCTGGAGCTCCTGTCTTTGGATCTCTCGGGTATTCTTTAGTGGGCCAGTCTATGACTATCTTACATTCTGCCCACAGGTCTGCTGGTACAATTATATCAAACAGACTATTCAGGTCGATCCACAGCACTTTTGACAACTTCACAAATCTGTCAACCTGTCTATACCACTCGACGGGCTTCTCTCTTAGTCGAGGGAAATCATTTGTAAATGACAAAATATCTTGTCTGGTCCATGGGACATGTACGTACCCTCCTCCTGGAATCTCCCTCATGGGGTAAGCTGTCACTGCTTTCTCCTTTTCTTTCATAGGGAATGTTGAGTAAGTTCTGTCTGCTGCATCCTCTCGCTTTCTATACCATCTATCTTTCCATCTCTCCACATCTCCCCATTTTCTCAGCAAAGCAATCATCTCCTTAATCTGCCCTGTCCGGCCTGCATTATTCAGATTCTCAATGTCCTTATCTGTAAAATCCACTCTGTAAGGCTTTTGTAAAGCTTTTACCTTGTCCATGTCGATCCCCATTTCACTGGCTATTCCTTTCAACCTGTCATGTATGTTCTTTGCTCTCCATGTGATACTTTTACACAGAAATAGAATCTCCCCTTCCTGATAATTTTTCAGCGTTTCTGTAGGGATTGTTCCTACAATCAGCTCCTCCATTTCCATACGTAGTCTAGCTACATCAATTCCCTGGAATTCTTTTTCTTTCCTCTGCAAAGCCTTCAGCCAATCATTCAAATCTTCAGCAGTTATTCCCATGGATTTTTCCGCACCCCCTGGTTCTGTCACTCTTTGTGGTTCTAAGATCGATCCTCTGTTCCCTTCCACACATCCAGAGTTCAAACCTGGAATGGAATGGAATGGAAAGAGAATTTATATAGCGCGATAGCTACCCAGGGGCGTCCCAGCGCTGCAGAGGAGAGTAGGTTGAGCCGGAAACGCTGGATTTAGTGGAGCTGAGGGAAGATTTAGGTAGAAGTTTTATTAAAGAGCCAGGTCTTAAGAAGTTTTCGGAAAGTGAGTAGATTGGATTCTGATCTGATTGGGAGGGGGAGAGAGTTCCAGATCTTGGCCAGATTGTAGGAGAGTGACCGGCCTCCACATCTGGCTCTTCTGATGCGTGGTACTGAGGTGAGGTGGGAGGTCGCGAATCTGAGGGGGCGATTGGGATGATAGGCTTTTACCAAGGGGTGATTGATGGAAGGGCCTGTTCCCCAGTAGGAGCGATGTGCAATGCACATGCTCTTGAATTCGATTCTAGCTCTCACAGGGAGCCAGTGGAGATCCTTCAATCTGGCTTTGACTGAGACTCGGCGAGGGATGTCGAGAAGGATTCTTGCCGCGCAGTTTTGAATGATTTGAAGTTTGTTGAGTGTGGACTGTGGGGCCCCAAGGTATAGGGCGTTACCGCAGTCGAGACGGGATAGAATTAGTCCTTGGACCACGATCCGTCTTGAGTGAAACGGAAGGAGAGGGAGGATTTTTCGAAGTAGTCTCATTAGCCAGAAGCAGGTGGCGGCAAGCTTGGTTGCTTGGTGGTTGAATGTAAGAGTTTGGTCCAGCCAGATGCCTAGACTCTTGATTTGTTCCTTGGGTTGTGGGGGGTTGCCTAAACAGAGGGGCCAGATGGAAACAATGGATTTCATGATGTTATTTCCAAGGAGCATTACCTCTGTTTTATCCCCGTTTAGTTTTAAACAGGAGCCTGACATCCAGGCGGCAACTGCTTCCAAGCAATTGTGTAGGCTGTGGTGGGAGTTGAGAGGTGGGTCCAGCGCAACCACTAGCTGTGTGTCGTCCGCATAGGTGACAATTTTCACACCAAAGGGGCGGACGACATCAGCTAGAGGGCTAAGATAAACATTAAAAAGGGTGGGACTCAGGGAGGAGCCCTGAGGCACTCCGCAATTAAGAGGTTTACTGGAGGAGGTGAAATCCTTCTCAAATACTTGGAAGGATTTGTCTGTGAGATAGGATCTCATCCAGGTGAGTGCTGTTCCTGAGAGTCCTATCATGCCAAGGCGGTGGAGTAGAATGTCGTGATTTACAGTGTCGAAGGCGGCACTTAGGTCGAGTAGGACGATGGCCGCAGACCCGCCACTGTCCAGGATCCTTCTTGCCTCCTCCGTCACTGCTATCAGGGCAGTCTCCGTTCCATGACGAGGCCTAAAACCCGTCTGGGTGGGGTCCAGTATGTTGTTAGATTCCAGGAAGTCGGTCAAAACAGAATTGACGTGCTTCTCAAGAAGTTTGCTGAGCCAGGGTAGAAGGGAGATAGGTCGGTAGTTAGAAGGATTGGTTTGATCGAGGCTGGGTTTCTTTAATAGAGCTTTGACCATAGCTCTTTTCCATAGAGGCGGGACAATTCCAGTATGGAGGGAGGAGTTGAGCAGGTCTTGGATGGTAGTTGAAATCTGACTGGTTATCGGGATGAGAACCCTAGGGGGGGCTGGATCGGTGGGTGATCCGGATTTGACCTGTCCCATAATCTTTTCTAGGTTGATTAGGTCTAGTGTCGGAATGCTATTGAGAGCATTGAGTGGGACTGTCGTGGGGCCTATGTTGGCGGTATCGCTGGGCGAGGTGGCGGAGTGAGAGAAAGAGGAGTTGATGACTTCTATTTTATGGTGAAAGAACTCCGCTATCTCCTCACAATGGGTCTGGGTATTGTTGTGATCCTTTGGGGTCTCGGGAAGTTGCAGGAGGGATTTAGCTATCCGGTAGTTCTCCTTGGGTTTAGAAGCTGCCTTGTCGATCTTTTGTTCATAGTATTTGGCCTGAGCTAGTTTGATATTTGCTTTGTAGTTTTTGATAGCTGCTCTATAGTTCGCCTTGTCTACTGGGAGATAATCGAGGCGCCATTTCCTCTCGATTCGTTTGCAGGCGCGTTTAGCCTCCCGTAGATCCGTCATGTACCATGGGGCTGTAGGGTTGCCCCGCTTGGGATGGGTACTTTTTAGTGGGAGTACTCGGTCTAAGGAGCTGGTTATCCATCTGTTGTAATTCTCGTTGCCCTGGATGGGATTAGAAGTGTTGACAGGTTTGGTGCGCTGTAAGTTGTCCTGCCATTCAGGTAGGGGGATTTTGGACCAGTTGCGTGACTGTTGAATCGTCGGGGGTTTAGGAAGGGGGTGATTGGGGAGGGTCCAGGTGAAAGGAATGAGGAAGTGATTGGACCAGGGAAGTGGGGAAGGGTTTCCAACGTGAAGGTTGGGGCAGTTGCTGAAGATGGGGTCTAAGAGATGGCCTTTTAGATGAGTGGGCCCAGGGACACGTTGCTGTAGTTCGAGGGCATTTAGGCTGGAGGATAGTTCTCTGGTGTTTGGGTCGTCCAGATGGATGTTGAGGTCGCCCAAGATTGTAAAGTTAGCGGAGCTAAGTGCAAGGTTTGCAGCTATCGGAGCAAGATTGGAAAGAAACTGACCTTGTGACCCTGGCGGGCGGTATATGAGCATACCAGAGAAGGTATGTGTGGGGCTGAATTTTATATAGAAAGGAAGACATTCACTGTCTGGAGAATGCACGGGGGTGCTAGTGACTTCGTATCCTGTTTTATGGATTACTGCTAGCCCACCGCCAATTCCTTTTTTGCGGTCAAGGCGGAGTATTTAGTATCCAGGTGGAAGGGCTTGTACCAAATCGGGTTCCGAGTGTTCCTGCAGCCACGTCTCTGTGACGAAAAGGATGTCTGGGCTTATTTCCTCTAGCATTAGGGAAATTTCCATGGAGTGTTTGGGGAGTGATCGGCAATTGAGCAGGAGCATAGAGTATATTGTGGGTTTCATTTTAGGATGGGGTGAGAAATGAAAACCGCACTGGTTGCAGGCGGGGTGTTTTATAGATGGGTCCCATGCGTGTAGGCAGGGTGACCCTGCGGCCTGATTTAGTTGACGAAGGGAGTGAGAACTATAGGTGATGATCTGGCATGGTGGATGAGCAGGGGGGGTGGCCCTTGGCCCCAGTCGGTCGCAGACGGGCGCAGACGGGCTTACCTTTGGCGCACCTTCGGCGCGCCTGCGGCGCGCCCGCAGCGCGCGTCCGCTGCGCGTCCGGGGATTACACATTTATATATGAGAGGGGGGCGTGGCCTCTGGGCCGTGGGCGTGGCCTGTGGGCTGAGGGAAGCAAATGGCGGCGACTACCACTGTGCCGTGTCAGCGTTCAATCGGCTGCGCGGCGGAGCAGTGATAAGGAAGTTTGAGGTAAGCACTAGGAGAGTGCAGTGCAGGTTAAAAAGCAATGTATTTGTGACTGTTTTACAATTTTTTTTAAAAATCGAGCGTCTCCCGGCTTCCGCCTCAGGAGAGTTGTGCCTCTGAAATGCGTGCTCTTGATCAGCGCGCTTTAAATAGCCGGGGCGAGGGGGGCGTGGCCTCTGGGCCGTGGGCGTGGCCTGTGGGCTGAGGGAAGCAAATGGCGGCGACTACCACTGTGCCGTGTCAGCGTTCAATCGGCTGCGCGGCGAAGCAGTGATAAGGAAGTTTGAGGTAAGCACTAGGAGAGTGCAGTGCAGGTTAAAAAGCAAAGTATTTGTGACAGTTTTACAATTTTTTTTAAAAAATCGAGCGTCTCCCGGCTTCCGCCTCAGGAGAGTTGTGCCTCTGAAATGCGTGCTCTTGATCAGCGCGCTTTAAATAGCCGGGGTGAGGGGGGGGTGGCCTCTAGGCCGTGGGCGTGGCCTGTGGGCTGAGGGAAGCAAATGGCGGCGACTACCACTGTGCCGTGTCAGCGTTCAATCGGCTGCGCGGTGAAGCAGTGATAAGGAAGTTTGAGGTAAGCACTAGGAGAGTGCAGTGCAGGTTAAAAAGCAAAGTATTTGTGACAGTTTTACATTTTTTTTTTTAAATCGAGCGTCTCCCGGCTTCCGCCTCAGGAGAGTTGTGCCTCTGAAATGCGTGCTCTTGATCAGCGCGCTTTAAATAGCCGGGGTGAGGGGGGCGTGGCCTCTGGGCCGTGGGCGTGGCCTGTGGGCTGAGGGAAGCAAATGGCGGCGACTACCACTGTGCCGTGTCAGCGTTCAATCGGCTGCGCGGCGAAGCAGTGATAAGGAAGTTTGAGGTAAGCACTAGGAGAGTGCAGTGCAGGTTAAAAAGCAAAGTATTTGTGACAGTTTTACAATTTTTTTTAAAAAATCGAGCGTCTCCCGGCTTCCGCCTCAGGAGAGTTGTGCCTCTGAAACCTGAGTTAGTCTGCACATTCAACTCTCCTCCACATAGGGTATGTCTCCACTGATTTTCTCCTGTTCTCCACTGATTTTCTCCTGTTCTCATTTCTGCCTGCTCTGGAGGAACAATCAATCTATTGCTTACATATGGAACTGTCAAACCACCTTCACCAGTCCTCTGCTTTTCGAAAATCGGCATAACCGGACCTATTGTCACAGGCACCGTAACTGCCTCAAGATTTTTAGTCAGTTCTCTGATTTTCTCTGTCAATTCAAATGTGGTTCTTGCTAGCTCTCTGGTCTTTTCAACCTCAACTTCATTCTCCCTTTCTCTCTCTCTTTCTCCCTTTCTCGCTCTCTTTCTCGCTCTCTCTCTCTTTCCGCAAGAGAACTACTGCTTTTCAACTCAGGGGTCATAACCTCTGTCTTTATAATCCGCAGGGTGTCTCTCATTGGGGTAACTGTTGTTCCTATCTCTGGTTCTCGTCTATACGGGGGTGGACTTTTGTAGAACATGTCATCTAAGACATCGTCATCAGACTCATTCGCCCCATACCTCCTTGTTTCTACATTATGGTTTTTTTCTGTACACTTTCTCCCTTCTGTCTCCTCTGCAATTCTTACAGGATATAATCCCTCAGTCATACTGGCATCTCGCCATCTTCTCATCCGGTCATGATGAGTTTCGCGATCATACTTTCGCCCGAACATATACCTGTAATTTCCTCCACTCCTCTGCTTTTCTCGCTCATGCATTTCATCTTCCCATTCAGTCAATGCCTCAAACTGCGTTGGCCTAGGCCGAGGCTCTAGACTCATCATCCGCTCTTGTAAATTCCTCAGTATGGCCAGATTAAATGAGCCATGTTCCGGGAAAGCTAAAACTCCATCCTCTTTAGTATACTTCACGCAGTTGTCTAACCAAATACAGGTATGATACCCATACTTCGCAACCATGAAGGATGCGGGGGTTCTTATCGGGGGAAGTAACTGTCCTTCCCTAGTCACAATATCCTTATCCTTGTCAAACCAGTTCTTAACCTTACTAAACAAGGGTTTCTTTTTCTTTTCCTCAGCGTGGTAATATATGTTCTTATTTTCCGCAACCCTTTTGTCCTTTCTACAACTGTATGATCTCCTGTCCAATTGCAGCGCGACTCACACTAACGCACCAATCCTGGAGCGTCTACGTCACTGACTCAGTCCACGAATCCCAGCGCGACTCACACCAACGCACCAATCCTGGAGCGTCTACATCACCCTGTATGTCTCCCAATCCTTGCGCGGCGTACACTAGCACACCAATAACCGTGCTTCCACCATTCTAACCCACTGTCCAATCACAGCGCGGTCTCCCTGATGTCAGCAGTCGCTGCAGCAGCTCCTGCTCCTGTCTCCTGTCTCCTGTCTCTCTCGTCTACCCCTCCTTTACAAAACTACTCAGTAGACTTTGTTTCAACTTCTACGAGTCTGTTAGTTACAACATACAAACATCTCCATTGTCTGCTTCGCTAGCCACAGAACAGCAAAAGACCTTTCCCACGAGAATTCCGCCTTTCCCGAGAGCAGCGCTTACCTCTGCCCTACTACGGAATCGTTACTTCCGTTGATAAAGTAGCACATCCCTCTACTCTACCCTTCTAGCAAGCACCAATTAACTGTTGTCTCCGGAATGCTCCTAAGAGTTTCACAATTAACCAGAATGCCGTCTCATTCACGCACTTTCACACCAGAAAATGTAGTACATTCACACAGAATTCTGTCCTTCCCGAGAACAGCGAACAGTCTGTCCTACTACAGAATTATATCACACGTTAACAAAGCAGCGCTTACCTCTGCTTTGTCCTTCTAACAAGCTCAGAGAATACCTATTACCTTCCTAGTGATAAGCGTTAACGGAATGCCATAAGGATCCCTGATACCTAAGACCAGAACTTCACAGATAACCTTCGCTATCATATACACCTCTCTCACACAGAAAATACATTTCTAATGGCAACACACGGCGATGCTACCTCATCGAACCCAGACAATGCGACGCGCAACTTCAATTGTCACACGTTTTCCCCTGTCTACATACAGGGCCATCAATCCCGCCTTTTCCGAGAGCAGCGCTTCCCTCTGCCCTACCACGGAACTGTCACCGACTTCCTACGTCCCAGAAGCCATACACACTACATAAAACTCAATACACCTTCAACATACAGTGTTAGTACAAATATCGATATCAATCAATAATCAACCAGCCTATATACACGCAAATTCGCCAGATCAAGACAATAGTTAACCATCATTATGCTACCAAGAAACTGGTGCAGATCGGAGCCTCCGAATCCCCTCTACTTCCACGGACGGAGTGATTTCACAGTCACACGCACACACACACATCACACGCTGGTGGGGCCCATAACACCAACATTCATCCTACCACTCTATCCGTGCCATGTATAAGGGAAAACACTTTTCGATACCTAACCAATCTGCATGTACCCTGAGGTCAATGGCATCAACTAGTTGCTATAGATCTGGTGAAACATCTTAGCACTCTATAAATTCAATAAACATGACAATAAAATAACCACCCGACACAGTAATTCAAACAGAATATTGTTTATCTAAAATTGTAAGAAAAGCCAATTAAATGCAAGATCATTTCTTTCATATTTACCTATTCTGGCTAAAAGTCGTTTTGTCGTAAATTGGCTGCGATTAAATTAGCGTTAGCAGAATCCATCTGGTATTTAGAGGCTATCCTGTACATTTTGTGGAATCCATTTTGTATTTCTGGCAGCCATTTTGTCTTCCCTTGTGCTCTGTTTAAAGGACTAGCTATACTTAGACTCTGCTACCCTGCACATGCGCAGGAATATCTAACTGTCCATGCATCTGTTTTTCGTCTGTAACTATCAGGTTGTTTCTACCAGAGTCAGCAACTGCTAGCTCCTCCTTTGCTATTGACGGTGCATTTCTGTATGACCATCTATGTATGTAACTCTTCTCATGTATGCTTGCACCGCCCTTTTCCTGAGCCCCTGTGTGGGTATAAAAGACCCATGGTTCTTCTACTCTGGGTGCTACCTTCATTCAGCACCACAGGGTGCTGGGTGAATGTGGTTCCACCTTATGAGGTTTAATAAACTATGTATTTTCTATTTCAGTTTCTGTGCCAACTTCTTTCTAATAGTCTGAGGACTCTGTGCAGAGAAGGGCGAACCCCTTGCACTAGTAGGCCTAGCTGAGGCCTATTTTCTACAATTGGCGCCTCAACTTGGGGCTCATCGGTGACTCGGATGCCCAAAGGATTGGTCGCGACGAAGGATTGGAATCTCGCTCTGGACGTGATCACTGCCCGATAAGACCAGAGACATGGCTTGGTAGTTCGGGCTGGACTGTTCCCATGAGGCACAGGGTCAGACTGATTTGCATATGGCCATGTCTGAACTGGGGTGGCAGAGTGGGCTAAAGAACGGTGATGGATTAAACCCAGATCAGTTGACTGGGGGTGAGTGCTTGCAATGTTCAACACTCCGTCCATCATTTCCTTTGGTTTTTGCTTTATTCGCCATAAGTTGGCAGGGTATGCTCAGACGTGAGTCCCTTGCTCACTTTGCCACTGGATTCAAGCAAGCCTGGCTGAAGACGGCTGAAATGCCAGAAACCGGTCCTAGGAAGCTTGTTTCCGGTCCAGGGAAGACATGGCTTGGTAGTTCGGGCTGGACTGTTCCCATGAGGCACAGGGTCAGACTGATTTGCATATGGCCATGTCTGAACTGGGGTGGCAGAGTGGGCTAAAGAACGGTGATGGATTAAACCCAGATCAGTTGACTGGGGGTGAGTGCTTGCAATGTTCAACACTCCGTCCATCATTTCCTTTGGTTTTTGCTTTATTCGCCATAAGTTGGCAGGGTATGCTCAGACGTGAGTCCCTTGCTCACTTTGCCACTGGATTCAAGCAAGCCTGGCTGAAGACGGCTGAAATGCCAGAAACCGGTCCTAGGAAGCTTGTTTCCGGTCCAGGGAAGACATGGCTTGGTAGTTCGGGCTGGACTGTTCCCATGAGGCACAGGGTCAGACTGATTTGCATATGGCCATGTCTGAACTGGGGTGGCAGAGTGGGCTAAAGAACGGTGATGGATTAAACCCAGATCAGTTGACTGGGGGTGAGTGCTTGCAATGTTCAACACTCCGTCCATCATTTCCTTTGGTTTTTGCTTTATTCGCCATAAGTTGGCAGGGTATGCTCAGACGTGAGTCCCTTGCTCACTTTGCCACTGGATTCAAGCAAGCCTGGCTGAAGACGGCTGAAATGCCAGAAACCGGTCCTAGGAAGCTTGTTTCCGGTCCAGGGAAGACATGGCTTGGTAGTTCGGGCTGGACTGTTCCCATGAGGCACAGGGTCAGACTGATTTGCATATGGCCATGTCTGAACTGGGGTGGCAGAGTGGGCTAAAGAACGGTGATGGATTAAACCCAGATCAGTTGACTGGGGGTGAGTGCTTGCAATGTTCAACACTCCGTCCATCATTTCCTTTGGTTTTTGCTTTATTCGCCATAAGTTGGCAGGGTATGCTCAGACGTGAGTCCCTTGCTCACTTTGCCACTGGATTCAAGCAAGCCTGGCTGAAGACGGCTGAAATGCCAGAAACCGGTCCTAGGAAGCTTGTTTCCGGTCCAGGGAAGACATGGCTTGGTAGTTCGGGCTGGACTGTTCCCATGAGGCACAGGGTCAGACTGATTTGCATATGGCCATGTCTGAACTGGGGTGGCAGAGTGGGCTAAAGAACGGTGATGGATTAAACCCAGATCAGTTGACTGGGGGTGAGTGCTTGCAATGTTCAACACTCCGTCCATCATTTCCTTTGGTTTTTGCTTTATTCGCCATAAGTTGGCAGGGTATGCTCAGACGTGAGTCCCTTGCTCACTTTGCCACTGGATTCAAGCAAGCCTGGCTGAAGACGGCTGAAATGCCAGAAACCGGTCCTAGGAAGCTTGTTTCCGGTCCAGGGAAGACATGGCTTGGTAGTTCGGGCTGGACTGTTCCCATGAGGCACAGGGTCAGACTGATTTGCATATGGCCATGTCTGAACTGGGGTGGCAGAGTGGGCTAAAGAACGGTGATGGATTAAACCCAGATCAGTTGACTGGGGGTGAGTGCTTGCAATGTTCAACACTCCGTCCATCATTTCCTTTGGTTTTTGCTTTATTCGCCATAAGTTGGCAGGGTATGCTCAGACGTGAGTCCCTTGCTCACTTTGCCACTGGATTCAAGCAAGCCTGGCTGAAGACGGCTGAAATGCCAGAAACCGGTCCTAGGAAGCTTGTTTCCGGTCCAGGGAAGACATGGCTTGGTAGTTCGGGCTGGACTGTTCCCATGAGGCACAGGGTCAGACTGATTTGCATATGGCCATGTCTGAACTGGGGTGGCAGAGTGGGCTAAAGAACGGTGATGGATTAAACCCAGATCAGTTGACTGGGGGTGAGTGCTTGCAATGTTCAACACTCCGTCCATCATTTCCTTTGGTTTTTGCTTTATTCGCCATAAGTTGGCAGGGTATGCTCAGACGTGAGTCCCTTGCTCACTTTGCCACTGGATTCAAGCAAGCCTGGCTGAAGACGGCTGAAATGCCAGAAACCGGTCCTAGGAAGCTTGTTTCCGGTCCAGGGAAGACATGGCTTGGTAGTTCGGGCTGGACTGTTCCCATGAGGCACAGGGTCAGACTGATTTGCATATGGCCATGTCTGAACTGGGGTGGCAGAGTGGGCTAAAGAACGGTGATGGATTAAACCCAGATCAGTTGACTGGGGGTGAGTGCTTGCAATGTTCAACACTCCGTCCATCATTTCCTTTGGTTTTTGCTTTATTCGCCATAAGACCAGAGTCTTGGCATCCACGGCGACTTTTCCTTTCTTTCTGATCTGACCATCCAGGTGGCACCGGTCCTCGACTGAGATCTCTTCTGTTGATTCACCGTGCAGTGACCATTTGGTCGATTTTAGAACTTGGCAGGATGAATCTGGACACCAAGTGATTGGTAAGTGTCTGCGGCGCTTGCTGTTGGTTTTGATGCCTGTGATTGGTAAGGTAGTTTAGTAACGCTTACTGTGGCTTTGAGTATGGTATATTTTGTGTTGGCCAACTTGGTTTGTTTTGACATATGTGACTTGCAATTCACATAGGCAGGTAATGAGGAGAATTTTCTCTAACTGAATTGATTTGAACGGCACATCGTACTAAAGGTACCTTAAGTGCTACTTTGATTATAATATTGCATATTCTGCACTATTTTTGGCATGCCTGTCTTTAGCACACTTCAAAAGATGTGTTGCTTTTGGAATGGTACCTTGAATCTTGATGAAGCACAACTGCCCCCCCCATCCCCCCCCGGAGGGGACGCCTAATAGGGATATGTATATTAAGTATGGTCTTTCTTCTATAATGTACAGCGCATTATGGAATAAAAATACTTGTAAGTGGTGACTAGTACCCCGAGGAACTAAATATGTACATAAAAGGATCCTGGTCTGTGCACTTAGTAACATTCATAAGTGATGAGATGCAGAGCGGTTTTTTGGTGTTCTGCCAGCCAAATCTGGTGAATATGACTTGCAACTAGTATTTACAAATGGTTTGGTTTAAGTACAGTCTGTGGGCTGTCTTTTGTTTCTGTCTTAAGTGTTGATCTGTGGGTTAAATGTGTGTTTAAATGTTGTGGTGTGGTAAATTGTGTTTTGGATGTTGCTAGCACTGGAAAAAGCGTGTGATTGAATGACTGTGAATATGTGAAAGAATTCTGAGAAGTGAAATTGTTAAGGAGTAAATTTAATTTGGTCTCATCACCATCAATAAGTCGCAAAAGGAAATTGAGAGGGGTGTAGCAAGAGAAAGAGCAACCCCTGTGATTTGATGACACCCTTAATGTACAAAAGTATTAATGAAGAGTAATTAGGGACCCGTTAAAAGTTTAGCTTGAAAAAATTGTGGGTATTTCGAATTTGCAAATTGTTCCTATGCAGCTTTGTGTTCTTGGTGGTTCAGTGAGCCAATGTGCTGGGTCCACAGGGTTGTAGGTTCTAATTTAAGCTGAACCTGCTAATCTGAGAATTGAACCTAAACTTATGACCCTTGAAAAGAAATTGTATATTAAAATAAATTTTTCCATAGGGCAAATTATTGCAGTTTAGATAAAACTAGGAAGGCTTTTTGTCTTTGACAGCTTCAGGGCTGTGCAAGGCAGATTTTGACCTTGCAGCCTGTAAGGTGGGGGGCTAGAAATAGGAGAGTGAACCAGGAGGTGAAATCACTGCTTAGAAAGCTTCACTGACATGAAAATGTGTAATGCTTGCAGCAGGACAGCCTTGGAGAAAGGTGGGGGCCAGGAGCACTCGCTGTGGCCCGGTTCTGCGCTGAGGGGCTATTTTTAGCTTCTCTGATGAGACAGGGCAGCTGAGGAACGAAACCCAAGGAGCCTTCCTCGGCCCTATTTTGTGCAAAGACCAGTTAGACTTTCCATAGAAAACTGTTTTTATTTGTTTTAAAACTGTTGCATTCATCCTAGACAAAAAGTAAAATGATGCTCTTGCTTGAAATTTTAAGGGCTATATGCCTATACAAAAACGATTTTCCAATTGAGAATTAATTTTCTCAGTGGAAATTGTGGCGCAAAGCTAACATGGATTATCGGATAAGAGTTTTACCTTTAGAAAGTTAAAATTAAGATGACCTGTGTAAAGAGAAAAACGAAATTGTGTGTTTTACAATAGACTAAATTCAGATACAAAATGTCACAGAATTTATCTTTTGTATAGGGTATTCAAAGGCATTCACATTATACAGAACAACAGAGTTGTGTTGGCTTGCAAGGTTGACTTGAAAGGCGTGTGAATTTGACGCCTTTACGTGTCAAACAGCTGTGAAAGCAAGACTATTTCTGTTCTCTGCAGACTCCGGCCGCAGAGAACAGCTACAGTCAAACACATTGTAAAATACGGCATTTCAGACTGCTGTTTTAAAAGTTAGAAATATAGTTTCATTATTTTTGATAAACAGAGGACAGATTGACAGTAGGGATTTCTTTTGTTAATGCCTTTTTTTTAAAACTAAGGATAAGAGTAGTTTTTGATGTTAAATAATAATGACTGTCCTTCATTTAAAAGTGGCGCAGACTTAAGATGTTTCAAGATAAGCTTCTGTGCTTAGGGCTAAGAATTAATGTGTTTCAATATAATAGGCAAGGGATGCAGCTCGCTTTTCATATGTAGACTCATCAAAATGATTAGATTTATTAACAAAAAAATATATATTTTGATTATATAAAAAAAATGTTATTTCAAATAGGTGCAAAAACAAATTAGTTTTTTACTATTTATAATGCCTAATAATGATACTGTGACCTCCTAGCATCCAAATTGAATTTCAGCCGTGCTATACAGCAATAGGGGGTCAATTACATGTGAAAATGTCACTTTATCCAGGCGTCCAAAACTCATTTTTATAAGGGTATACATTATACATTTTTGATGCCACATCTCTGGGATATGTAGAGGACATTCTGGGGATGACTATTATGCAAAAACATTGTAGGATATTCATTTTTAAATGTCCTAAAAAATCAAAGTCGAAATTGAGTAAAAATTCACTATTTAAATGAGTTTTCTCCAGTCAGATCAGTTTTTAAACTGCCTTACGCCCCAGTAAATGCACATATGTAAGCATAGACCATCTATACTGCTAGACAAACGCTTGGCACACTGCTTACACATATCAATGTACAAAAATTGGCAGAAGTTATTAAGCTTACCTCTGAAATTGCTGGTAGACACACAGAGTGGGTTTTGCTGCTCTGCCTTCGGTCTCTAGGGTCACTTTGACTTGGGAGCACCGCATGACAACCTTGCATACAAGCTGGAACAGCTGCATAGGTTAAAGGCCGAACTCCTACATTTAGAAGCCTGGCAGGGCTCGGCTTCACATGCGCTTTGACATTTCGACATTTGAAAGACGAAATGGCAGGGGAAGAAAGAGGTTTTTGCTTACCTTTTTTTTGGTAAAAGCAAGTTTTTGTGTGCACTCAATGAACATAGTATATGTGACCTCTCTTTAAAAGACAATGGCTCTGCCATATATATATAGTATAAATGTTTTTAGGGTTGAATTCAGGAAGCAATGGGATTCAGTTTGAATTCATGCGGCCTCATGTTGCTATACTACATTTGCTAAGGGAATATGTTCTTTAGCTAAGTTTACTGTGCTATTTAGCTCCTCAGAGTTTGTTTATGCCCAGTTGCTACAAATTGGGGCTAATAGTGTTGACAGAATGAAACCTGTTACAGGTTTCTTACTGTCAAAACTGGGGAGAGGAGGCTAGCTCCTCTACAAATTAAGGGTAGGCAAATTTATGTGTTCTCTCTCTTTTTCTTAATTTTTTTCGAGCCTGTCTAAACTGTCTGTGAAATAACCATGAGACATTTAATTGGCTATTCAGTAATACTGTTTTAAACATTATTAGCATTAATAAAACGAATAAATATATGTTGCTATGTTACTACCCATCCTCTCTGATGGAATTATGAGAGGATGAGTAGTCTAGATTGCTGCTTCCTTATTTGATCTTTAAGGGGAACTAGCTGTGGGTAGTTTTTGTTTGAAAATTCTCAGGTGACAACACCACTATTGTTTGTTATTCTCATGCTACATACAGTTTTGCAAGGGCATTGCTAGTTTTATTAGCTAGTCTGTGTAAATAAACTGACAGTCCTTACTAGAACTAATGTTGCATAGTTTGGATTGTGAAAATGTAGAATGCAGGGAAGAGGTCTATGTGATCCTTAGCAAACATTTTTGAGGAAAATATTGTTTTACAGGAGTCTGTTAGTCACAAGATGTTCCGCTGGAGAACATGTACCCATTATATTGAAGTTTTTAGTTCTGTATGTAATAGGAATCCCTGTTAAATTAGCAGTGTTAGATTTTCCTGCTGCGCCTATAACATGAGAGCATGGTCCTAAGCGTACAATGTAGGTGCTTTTATTAAGAGAAATCATTTTAGAAGTGTCTGCAGTCCTGTACAAGTAATGCAAAGTCTACGAGTAAAAGTGTAGAACATTTCCCTTTTTCTTGAGGGTCTTTAGATGATTAAGATAGAAATATACAGATGTAAGGATTTGGAGTATGTCTGTATTGTTTTTCCCTTTTCCTCAGAATTTAGTAAATGAACACAGACTTCCTTGGCTGCTTGGGATTGGGTGACGTATTACTCTTGTCAGTTCACCAAAGAGTTTTTTTATACTTGCCAATAGGTCCAGACTGTTGTTTTATTTACTCTCACATATATGAAAGTGGTTCCAGGGTGCCTTGTTAATATATGGGGCGTCCCTGGACTAGGAAGTATTCTGAGACTATCCTCTCTGTTGATAGATTATTTCTGTGCCTTGTCTAAAGACCTTTTGTTCTGTCCACCAATAGATATTTGCTGCTTTACAACCATTGCCAGAGGGGCGCGGACATCAGATCCAGCTTGAGGAGTTAGCACCAGTCCAGCTTGAAGTCAAAGGGAAGGTAACCAGCACAGGCATTACTGGCAACCAGGACCTCAGTGAAGGTAGAAGGCCGGAAGCATTGTGATGAGAGTACCCCTGCTACTATCTTGGGCGAAAGACGGGGTCACAAATCAGAAAGGAGAAATCATGGATCAAGCTTTTGATGCCCAGCCGAGAGTCACAGACCGACCAGGAAGGCGAGAAAGTTTTTGCTTGAGGTAACCCCCTTTGAAACAAGGGTTGCTTCAGAGATCCTAGCATCAGGCCTCTGAATCCTGGTCCTAAAGTGGCTGTAAAGTTTTCACCTTTGTTGGCCAAGATCTATGGCCCCAACGAAAGAGCAGTGTGCCAGCAGAGCAATACAGGAGTTAGGGAAGGACTTGAGTTCAGGGTACAGGTGCTGTGTCTCTGGTGCCTGTTAGATTGAAATAAAGAAAACTGGTGCACTGCCTGAGACACTGGACAGGATCGCTGAGCGCATTTGCCCTGGTGGGTGATTGCCCTATCCTGAAAGAAGAAACTTTTCCCTTGAAACTAGGCCATGATTCCTGAGTTGCGAGTTGTGCAGCTCCACCGTGGGAACAACAAGAGCCTGCCTGTGAGGCTCAAACGGACACAGGGAGAAGACTCCCCTCTGGTTGGTTGTACAGCGGCTTTAATTTCCCAAGGACTTCTTTTTCTTTTTGTTGAAAATGTACCCCACTGATCGTCTCATTTTTGAGGAGGAGCAACCCTTTGTAGCTCTTCGTCCTAATTCTCATGGTCCTGTGTAGTTCTCCTGGTCCTCTGGATCCAGGATCATTTTTGTAAATAATATGTCTGACTGCTTTAATGTTTGTATTGGGTATAATGATAGATACTCTAGCCCTCATAAAGGAAACACTGGAAAAGTCTAGCGAAAATGTTTTTGAAGTTGAAATTGATGGTAACTGAAATGCATAGGAGCCTTGAAAATGTTTTTACTGGATGGTTCTAGGATTTGCTTAGGACTAGAAAGCTAATAATTCTGTTTCTGATAATAGTAATTACTCTCTCCTGCTATCTGTATGACCCAATTCTCTGTTCCCTTTGTACTTCTGTTTATACCTCATACATACCCGCTTAACAATATTTAGAATGAGAAATGCCCACCTAGCAATGAATTAGGAAATTTATGGAAAAAAAAAATTGTATTAAAAATTAATATGCATATTTTTCATTTTTCCTACTGGATTATGGGAGGTGTCTTCAGCTAACGCTAAAAGGGTCGTCTGTCGTAAATTGGCTGCGATTAAATTAGCGTTAGCAGAATCCATCTGGTGTTTAGAGGCTATCCTGTACATTTTGTGGAATCCATTTTGTATTTCTGGCAGCCATTTTGTCTTCCCTTGTGCTCTGTTTAAAGGACTGGCTATACTTAGACTCTGCTACCCTGCACATGCGCAGGAATATCTAACTGTCCATGCATCTGTTTTTAGTCTGTAACTATCAGGTTGTTTCTACCAGAGTCAGCAACTGCTAGCTCCTCCTTTGCTATTGACGGTGCATTTCTGTATGACCATCTATGTATGTAACTCTTCTCATGTATGCTTGCACCGCCCTTTTGCTGAGCCCCTGTGTGGGTATAAAAGACCCATGGTTCTTCTACTCTGGGTGCTACCTTCATTCAGCACCACAGGGTGCTGGGTAAATGTGGTTCCACCTTATGAGGTTTAATAAACTATGTATTTTCTATTTCAGTTTCTGTGCCAACTTCTTTCTAATAGTCTGAGGACTCTGTGCAGAGAAGGGCGAACCCCTTGCACTAGTAGGCCTAGCTGAGGCCTATTTTCTACAGTTTTCTAAGTCAGAACCGGTCCTCAGCAAAATAGTTAAAGTTTCTAGCCGTCATGTAGAGTCACCGTCCTCTCCGTCAGCATCGGGACCTCTGATCATCAGTTCGGGAAGAAGTGTCGCTAGACCTCTCTAGTCTACTAATATTTATACCAAATTTACATTCCAAATGTTGCAATCATATCTTACAAAACAGTCGAATGGCGGAAATTATGTCGTCTTGGTACATTGGGATACAACGATAGTTTTTCTCACGCATTGATAGTCTCAAATAATGAATAGAAATTAGGAGTCCATAACAAATTTGTTACTTCTACGGATGTCTCTTCAGGGTAAAATGTATCTCATTCGTGGGACCATTATAAGTTCATCAGGTCGGTATTTGGATTGGCAACAATCTTCACGTTCAGGGGCATTTGGCATCTCTCCCAGATATGTCGTCATGATCATGGCTTTTCAGTTCAATCGGAGGGCAAGGTCGCAGTCAGCGCGAAGCCTTCTGTCAAATTTTCCATCTACTCGAATGCAGGCTGCGGGTGGTGCCATGTTATAGCAGGCCACAATGGTCAACTTAAGTCAAAGGAAACACAAAACATAATTACTGCACGGAAATGATTATACAGTGTTATTCCCCTGCTAATACCCTTATGTGTATGTATTTATCTAGCCATTTGCGACATCAAAAGCCATTAATGCATATTAATTATAAGCGCAAAACACAATAACATCACATAAGCAACATCTATTCTGTCAATTTGCTCACCAACTTAGTTCACTTATTATTTTAGCCATGCAATAGCATTCCCACATGTAATTCTTCAGTTAATAAGGTTGGTTAGACAAGACTCGACAAATCTTTAGTAATTATTAATTAATCAGTAGTATTTTTAATAATAACATACGAAAATGAAACAGATATTTGGGTTTAAAGTAAAAACCCTGCTCCATCAACACTGCTGTGGAAAATGGAGATGAGCAAGGCACAGTGATGGTAATAGGTTAATCTCAGGACATAGTTGCCACGTTTCCCAGATCCATCTGTGATGTGCTGGTCCAGTACAGGTTTTCTTTTCTTCTGGGACTTGTAGTTCTGTTTTATAATGGAGTAAACACGACTGTAAGTCCCAGAATTCAAAGAAAAAAACCTTGACTGGAGCAACATATCATACATGTCTGTCTTTCAGTAGTTTAGTGACCTTCCATTTCTGCTGTTTCAAGGCCCTTTTAAAACTTTTCATTGCCCAAAAGGAGGTAATTTTTTATGTTATGTAGTCTTGTTAGCTTTGTTTTACTTGCAAGAAAGTGTAATTTGACGTGTCACAGGTTTGGCAAATGAATGTCACTCAGAAGTACATTGAAACCATGGAAATGTCACACATGAGCAATGTGAAAACCTGGCAGCTATGTAGGCATACATGTCAACCCTCCAGATTCAGGCATGAGACTACCAATTTCAAGGATAGTCTCCTGCCTTCTGACTCCTGTATCCAAAACCTGATTCAGGGCTCCAGATAGCAGGGGCTGGTCTTGTGTGACTCGGATTAGTTTAGGGCTCCAGATAGCAGGGGCTAGTCTTGTGCGACTCGGATTAGGCACTGCCAGTAAACACCTCCTGCAAGCAAGTACACAACATTTTGTCACATTTTCTCTGCCAGGTATAACGGTTTTCTGTGCTCAGGTATCGAAAAAAAGTATATTTGAATTTCTGAAATGCGATCCTGACTTGCAAGTACCATACACGCCAATAGACCAGATGCAAGCCGCAATTGGAGTCAATGGGAGAAATACCTTCTCCAGGTTTTTTTTATTTTTAAATTTCCTACTTTCCTGTTCCACAAAAGTTGGCATGTATGATGTAGGAGTGTTGTGGTCAAAATTCTTGTGACCAGTAACAAAGTGGGCCGCAAATATAGATGAACCGTGTGATGAAACATATACAAAACTAAACTTTAAACAGTGGTAGTAGAAGAGCACGATAACACCGTTTTTAAAGGCCTTTTCATGAGCCGAACCACATGAGATTTGATTAACGTTCAAAGATGGCTGCCAAGTTGGCAATTTCATTGGTCATCACGGGCTCTTGGAGGAATCGCCTCTCTGCATGCGCCCTCTGAGACATAGAAACAATTAAAGGACTACAAGAGTTACGTTTTAACAAGTGTTCAACCGTTTTACGTGTATTTGGCGGCCATCTCGATGTATCTTGAAGGATGTTGTTAGGTTCAGAAGTCTTTTCGAAATTCAAACCACGGGACATTAAACCGTAAAAGCAAAAGAATTAAAAGTATCTCACGTAAAGTTTTCATATTATAGATTCGGAGACAATACATTTGAAATTGTTTGCAAACTTAAAAATCGAAACCTTACTCATAAGCTAAACCCGGATATGTCTCCTAATTTTTGAATACAGAAAAGAAATCTCACTATTAACTAATACACATACAGAAATCTGCCGAATATATTGCCGTTGTCGGTCTTTGATTGGGAATCTGCTCCAAGTCATCATGGCCGCCTTCCTCATTATCCCTGTGTCTCTCGGAACAGTCTAGCCTCATTTCCGTTGCGGAAGTAGCTAAGAGTGAGGTGGCAGCGGCACCGGAAGTGCGCAGTGGGAACGGTAGAAGGCAGGCTGTGGTGCTGGATTTGGTACCTGGGCTGAGCTGACAGGAACGGCCAGGTGAGTCCTCGCTCGCAGGACATGTGATGGTCTGCTTTACAAATGAGTTCCCCAACATGTACGAGTTTATTTTCGTTTAGCACGCACCCCAAAGTCTCCCACTTTACCCAGAGTGCAAAATGTTACCAGAACTCCTGAATTAGTATTTGGGAAGCATGCATGAGCGTCAGGTGTGAGAGACTACCGTGGGGCTAAAGGAACGGCAGGGCATGAGAGGCTGCATTCAGGAGCAAGAGTAATAAGGCAGCAGTGAGGGGCAGATGTTACAGTGAGTGGCATTGATGAGGGACTGCAGTCAGAGACTAGTATCGGGTGCCATAAAAGAGGGCCTGGTATGTGGGATTGATTTGGAAATAGTAAGCGGCTGAGGCAGGCGATGGAGGGGCCGGGAGGAAGTGTCTACAGCGAGGGAGGTGGGTGTAGGAAGCAAGGCGGTGATGGGAATGAAGTGGTATGAGCCCGAGTGTTAAGAGTGAGAGATTGCTCCTAACAGGAAGAGGGGAGAGACTGCAGTGTGGTGAAGGAGGTCAGTGTGAGGGATGAGAAGCTGCTGTGAGGGTCAGGAGGTAGGTCTGCAAGAATGGGGTAGGTTGAACGCACTGATGCTAGTGACAGGATGGCAGCAAATGGAGGCAATATCGAGCTTGCACTGCTAGACCGGTCGCGGGAAGCCACGAGAACCAACTTGCTGCTTTCGTTTGTGACTTCTAATGCTGGGACAGCAAGAAAAAACAGCCACAAGTCACGACAACACTAACGAACCAAAGCTAACTTTTTTCAGTGGATCATAAAACATTGAACAGTAGCAGCGCGTTCTCATAGAAAACTAGGGAATGAGATTCTAAATTGCTATTTCTTGAATGTGTAAAGGTAATTGACATCTGATCAGAAGTACATGCTGTTTCCTTGAAGGCAGGTATCTCTCGACAACTTGCACTGCAGGCTATTATTGAGAACACCAGGCACACTGTCACACCTACACAGAAGCAGATGGGATACTTGCATACTCCGCCACAAGGTTGGGTAACAAGGTGCCATCGATTGAACAGATGACACTAACTTGCACACCACAGTTCACACATCTGTTGACTCATTTCACTCCCACAAGCTTTGACTTCCTTTCAAAATATTTAATCCCATAACCTGCGGATTATGGAGGAGGGGGAGTACACAGAGAACAGAAATAATAAAACGCAGTTTCTTTAAGAAGACGTGGTTAACACGGGGAACTAATCCAGGACCAATGTCAATCTAAACAAATGCTACCCCTGCCCCGGTTTTTTGGTTCCCGTGGCGCTACCGTTGTGCTCCTTACTCTCAGCCGAAATTAGAGTGCTTTATCTACTTGATGTTATTACCAGTCCTTGCCCATCCTCCACCCCCTGCAGCTAATGAATGGATCAAGGTGGGACAATGGGGTCAGTCCTGTGGTGTCAGTCCTGTGGTGTCAGTCTCGTGGTGTCATCAAGGAGGGTTAGTCAAAGGATGTGTGATGTCACTTCAGCTACTGCTCACATTTTAGTGAATCGGAGTCCTTGGTGAGGACACAGACTGTGATGGTAGGTCGCAAGAGGGTGATGCCTAATAGGAAGATGTCAAAATCAGGACACCCAAAGCTCCAATAGGAACACACACTAGTGGGAAAGGCTATTACCAGGCCCCCAGAGACACCCAACGGAGTTCATAGTCTGTAGAACGGTTATATGGTCAGTGAGCTATAGAACAGCCACATGGCTTAACCTGAAGAGTGCACCCAGCAAGTACATGTAGCAAGACCTAGTGTTTAAACAAGAACCGATTAAACAAACACAAAGTAATAGAATGCTGCCCTTAGGAATTCCCACGAGTTAAGAAGCATTGGCTCAATTCAATTCGTCCCATTTTTATATTTTTTTTGTTATTTCAGTTTATGCTAGATACCAGATTCGCATATTGTTAAATTTGGGGAAGAACGAATTGTTTTCTGTGTTTATTCTGTGCTGTGCATTCTGTGGTAGTGTTTGATTCAGTAGTTCAGCATCAGAATGATATCCCTTCCACGCAACTTTTAATCTCTCTTTGAGACCTCTATTTTAAGTTAAAGTTCGCTAAAGTTTACGTAGTTTAATTCTGAAAAAGTATGTCGATGTGTTGCTGCTCTTTCCCAGCAGATCCTCCACTTTTCCCCAACTTTAGGAAAGACTCAGTAGAATTTTCTTTTAGGCGTTAGGCCCCCTCGAATAAACTCTCTTATCTGTGATCTTCAATAGGTTAGAATTGGAACTGTTTAGTATAAACCTGAACCCTTATCAGAACACCTTTCAATGAGGTGTAATTTATCCTTATTGGCCTTGAGCATAATCTAGTCCCTCTAGAGTCTATAGAATGCAAATATTCCTAGAGTTAGAGGCTAGATTATGTTAATTTATTAAGCTTGATTGGAACCCGAGGGTGTCGAAAATCTTTACATTGGTACAAACATGCAGTAAATTTAAAATCCTTATATCTATTACAACTTAATGTTGACACATTGCACGGTAAATAAGGTGAAGGTTATTGTTTTCGGTCGTAGTTAAAACAGACTACAGTCTGTGGAAGTCTTTGACTTGAAAGAGCCTATTTTTGGATTTAAAAATGTCCGCAAACACCATACCCGTAATTTCCATAACAGATCACACTAAAATTACTATTTATCGTTTGCACAGTGCTATACAGATACTACCAGCTTAGTTAGCATACCCCCTGACAATATCATCCCAGAGGACAGAAGTGACTCGGGCCCTTTAGGATGGCGTTGTAGCATGTTCCAATTTGATTTGTCCACTCCTACGCCCATATATGTTTAAATATTTCAGTAAGTGCCCATACCTTATTTGCCAACCACTACTGAGATTCAAAGGAATCCCTACAAACTCTTGTGTATTTCCCTATGCACTGAAAATTCTCTTGTGCAAAAAGAGTAGTTGTTTCTTTGCTGCTACTACGACATTTGCCACATTTGGGTAGGAAAACATAATTCTGCTCCAATGTGCAGTTTAGGGCAATAATTAAGGCAGTCCTTTTCTTGCAAACTGACCTATATTCCAGCCTCACAATGTCTAAGAAGAAAGACCCTTTGGCCACCTCCGCGAGTCCAGGTTGCACTGACATGTAGAGTTCACTAATAAGTACATTTGTTGCAAATCAGCGCTACGCACAAAAGTGGGAAGCCTAGGAATAAGACAAGAGTTCCTCTTATTCAACTCTACACACTCCTATCCGGTTTTATCTTTCATGTCGAAGCTGTATGAAGTGAGCCACTTTTGTCGGTGTTGAGATGGGGCTCCCTGCCTTGATCACTAAGCAGCTGTGCATGTTTCAATTGTTGGCAGCAAGGTGGGCATCTAAACAGAAGCTTTTAGGTCAAAATGTTTGCTGCTCTGTACGTGACCAGGCACTGTGTAATTGGTAGAACCATAAATCTGTAAAAGTCAAAGTTGCACAACTTTTTAACTTAACAAATGGTCTGAGCACGTTTAGCACATCATGACTAAGGGTGGGCGTAGTTCGCGAAGTAGCACTTCGCGAAGCTACGCAAAGTGAAGTTCGCACTACGCGAGCTACGCGTAGCACTTCGCGAACTGCGTAGTAACATGTTCGCACTGTGCAAGATGTTGTTTTCAATGATTGCACAGTGCGGACAAGCAACCGGCACTGTGCAATCATTGAAAATGGCATCTTGCACAGTGCGAGCTGTAGTTTTCTGCTGCTCGAGTAGATTTTTACTCGAGCTTCAGCTTTCTCAACGCGAACTGGTAGTTTCTCGTCGCGAGCATACGCAACCACTCGCAATGAGAAACCTGACCTCCTCGCGTTGGGAATCTCGCCGGGAGGTTTATTTTCCATGCTCGCGATCGCCAACTTGCAGTTGCTGATCGCGAACAAGGAAAAAGTCTCGCCGGGATGTCATTTTGCTTTCTCGCGGTAGCCAACTTGATGTTGAGTTGCGTGCAAGCAAAAAATGACCGCAACACTACGCTTCGCGTGTTCGCACTGTGCTACGTGCAGTTCGCGTAGTGCGAAGTAGCGCGAACTTCGCAAACTACGCGAGCGTAGCGTAGTGCTTCGCCCAGGCTTAATCATGACATCGTATTTACAGAGTCTATTCATTCCTAAATTCTTAATTTATAAGACAGATATTGGAGTGCATCTCTGGTAATGAGACCTGGTGGTGTGAATACAATACATTAACAACAACCATGTGAATTTTAAATCGTTGTCAGTCACTTTTTTAAGGGTAAGTGTAGTGAATTCCTTTGCGTCACCTAGACTGAGATGGCTCTGCCGCCCAATTTGCTTTTTCTTAAATAAAAATGAATACGGGACGGTATATAAATGCTAAAAATCAGTGTATTTTTTGTGTGGAATTTATGTGCTTCATCATACCTCAAACGAGAGTGAGATGCCCTCCGTGTGCAACACAATTATTTGAACATAATATACTGAAGAAAACTGTACACACACATTCCACTGCAAAACTGTTACAAAGCAGTGGGTAGTAGGACAGGAGTTGTCAATATAGGCTGGTGAAGTTGGCCAGTTCGAAGTAGTACTGTCTTGGTGACTGAACAAAATATTGTTCATATGCCCATTCACGAAGCTTATTGATGTCAACGTACCAAACCTTTATATTCGCACTTAATGAAAAATAAATGCTTGATTGAGATAATGAAATTACAGTAAACTAAAGTATTCATTTGGAAACTTCAGCCTGTTTGTCAGACCCTTTTCAATTCATATGTTTAATAGGCCCAGAGCATTCAGTATTCCAGCAGCATGTTCAGTGTCTTCATAGAGTGCCTTAATTGCAGCTTTTGGAAATCACAGAAAGGTGTCAAGGGAGGTTTATTTTAAATATTCGCGATAAACCTGAGACCACTAATTCTGTGGTTTTTGAGCATTTATTCTGCTTAGTTTTGATAATTCAAAAAGACATTCATAAATCAATTGGACATGTCTTTTAAAAGGAAACGCCACATTAGTAAATCACACAATTGCAACACATTTGTATGCGTGATTTAGAACCATTTCTTTAGTGAGACAATATATACAACACATACATAATACCAAACGTTATTTGTGACAAAAATATATACAACAAACCAATGATCACAAGACAAACATCGCTAAATTGTGTGCCAGCCTGAAATTAAACCAGTCCTGCGTCTGCACTGAAAACACAAGGCAGACAATTGCTCATTCAAAGACACATGTCTACTGTCCTGCCTGTGGGAGGGTGGGGATGCATATCCTACAAAGGGGAAATAATTTCTATTCAGTCCCCTCATAGCACACCCTGTTCTACCGTCCCCCACACTCAACGCGTTTCCAATCTCCTACAATTCCGGGATTCTCTTCAGGAATCGGACTTGGTTTGGGCTCTAAAAGATTAAAAGAAAAAATGTTGCTATAAATCTGACGACCCCTTGTATGACCAGAACTTAATGGCCAGCACATGTATGATAGGTACCTCAATTGTGCTGCAGACAGATGTCCATTATCTGTTCTTCAATTCATAGTGTTAATCGAGGCTACAAAAAGATAGACATCAGGGCATTAAATGTACGATGTACTACATGAGAAACGTATCGTATTTCAAAGGATTGCAGCTTACTCAGTCACTAAAATACACACAAAGAATTTAAGTTATGCACGAGATGCAAAGCTTCAGTCTAATTTTCCCATCTAGTAGGGTAGCGTAAATAGCTACTAAATGCTTAAATGTCACCACTGTGCAAACTCTATACCTGTTGACGCACATTTATGAAGTATTATTTATTCTTGATGAAATGGTATTAGGTGTTAAAAACATCAGTACCTAACAAAGTTACAGGCTTAATTTGGGCTCAGTCTAAAGCAGCTTTTCATTTCTAGCGTTGAAGTGCGGTAAGAAAATGTCATAGCTTTTTGGGTAAATACAGAATTTTATTCTTTTGCAGGATGATTACCGACGTGCAACTTGCGATTTTCGCCAACATGCTGGGAGTCTCTCTCTTCCTCCTCGTTGTCTTGTACCATTATGTTGCTGTAAACAATCCTAAGAAAATGGAGTAAGGACTGTGCAGAAGCCAAAACAGGTTAGAATTGCTCCTTAAAGAAAACTCTTTGTAAGACCTGGGATTTTAGCTGTCCGTCTACACCCAGCTTGGCTCTAGTCAGCCATAATCTGTAGTCTAAAGTAACACGTCTGTGCATTTTATTAATTTTGATAAGAAGGAACAGGTTTACAGGTATAAGCACATATTTATCTTTCTCTGAGCAGATATGTCCTCTGTAAAATTGATTGATTATGCAAAGTACTTTACACAAATCCTAGAAGAGGTTCTTGTCTCTTATGCTTTGTGTTGGAGAGTTCTAGGTGATCCACTATGTTACCCATGGCAGTCTACCTCTGCAGCCTTCTGCACAGTCTCTCTGTGCTCTTTATCACGCCCCAGCACACCCACAAAGAGCTGAAAGTTAGCAAACTAAAATACTCCAAATTGTCTGGAGTGCAGGCTAGTGAATCTAACTCAATCTATGAAGCTACTTGGGTATTTGAGTCCCGAGTGGAGGTTCAGGAGGAGACTGAAGTCTCCGCTCTTTGCAAACGCAGGCACGTTTGAATCCATAGTCTATGCAGCGACTTCTTTCAGGTCCTTTCTCAATCTTTGGACTCATGTACTTTTAATTGTAATCTTGAAGAGTGTCTGTAACTGGCTAATTTAGCTCCTATAGTTAAGTGCCTTGCCCGGGACGAATTAATACAGTATTCGTAGTCGGTTACTCGTTAAGACATGGGCTGGTTGCAAAGACATTTTGAAGGAAGAAAAAAGAAATTGCAAGCAATGGGATGCTACACATCTCCTGCTCCCTTATTCCATATCTGCCGACGAAAGATCCAGGATTGACTACTCAAAACACGCTACTGCTCTATACCTGAGTGCTGTTAGCATTTTAAGAAGACACTCCATTCACTAGGCTTTTCTCACTTCTGCTATCCCATGTTCACCCTGGACTCTATTTGGTGTCTCTTTACCACGTCTCCTACCTGTATGTGTTTTGAGACTCCCATATGGTGATGTAAAGCAGTTTACAAATAAGGGATATAACACAAGCACTCTGCAGAGCTACATTAAATGGAATACACTAAACCACCATTTTATTTCGAAGTTGTATATAAAGTCAATCCTATCTCCTTTCTGCTGCTTATAAGGGGATATTTACAGATGACAGACAGTGGAGGTCATGTCACAACATGGAATGTTGAGTTCACAGGTCACACTGGCGTCGATTATGGTACACTTTGCTGATCTCTAAAGGAGAAACAAGTATTCATAGTTTCCCCAAATAGATGGACGGAGCTTCAAGCACTGTGAAAAGCTGTTGACAAGATGCCGGAAAAACAAACGGCAAAGGGTAATTGAAGAATAAAGTGGAAATGTTGTGACCACTAGTCCTTACTTTGTCAAAGACGTTATTAATATTTCAACATAAACTCGGGCTTTGGATGGGCAGAAGCACCTTATTCTCTTCAGGTACCACAGGCACTGAGTGCTAAAGAGGGTCGCAGAAGAGTTACAGGAACTATGAAATGTCTTTACTTTTAGAAAACGGAGCTTGGAAAATAAAGTTGCTCTGATAAAAATGTGGTCTTAGTACTAATCGATAATGATGTGAAAAATAAAATAGACCCTCTGAAGAGTCTATGATTTTTATGTATCAAAACATCTATGACCATCTAATCCTCAATAAGTCCTAACCCAAAATGACAAATATCACGTTTTGCTTCATCGTTCTGGAACAACAACAAAAATCACCCAACATTCAGAAGCCTTTAGTTCATTTATTCAGTTATGCACAGCTCTCTTTTGGCGAGGTCCAGAGGATTTTAGCTGAGTTGAGGTTTGGACCTTGAGTTGGTCATTCCCAATCCTGTTTTGCAATCTTAATTCCAGCTAAGATTTAGCTGTTGAACAGCTTGTCTCACGTTTTATTCTTAAAATAGACTGGTGTATATACAGAATCATGGTGAACTCCAAGATTGATGTGGCCAGATTCTGTGACTGCAAAGTAGGTGCACATGACAGTAGGTATGGCGTTCTTGAGGTGATACTTGGTTTTTGCCAAACATGTCCAGTGCATTGTTGGCCTCATCTGTCTAGATCACTTCGTTGCATAAGCCTTGTGGTTCCTTCAGATGCTGTTTTGCAAACCACTGCTGTGCAACAATGTTCCTAATAGTCAGAAGTGGGTTTCTCTTGGCTGTCTTTGCACGACAACTTTACTTATTCCCACCTTTCTTAATGTTAGAAACATGAACTCTGTTTACCATGCTGCCAAGGCTTAGAGCTCCCTCAGTGTAGCTTTAGTGTGCTTAGCGAGTTTTAAGAGTATTCTAGGTTAGGTCTAGAGATTCATTTTCTGGGTAGATTGTTAGGTGTCAATTACAACTTTTTGCTCACTATGGAGTGAGTGATTAACTTCTTATAGTTTGGAAATGGCAGATTGATAAGTAGCAACAATTCTATCCATGAGACGGTTATCTTTTGAGCTAGGCATAATGTGCTACCACAAATCTGAATGTCCAAGACCAAACCGGCAAAAGTGTTTTTTTTTTTCTACAGATGATAGCCCTTCCGAATGGCCGAGTAAGGGTCTGCAACTTTTTAATAGCACCCGATTCCACTCTCTTACGTAAGATGGTAATAGTAAAGGCGCACTCATGTTCTCAACGAGGCTTCTGAATGTTGGCCGAATGTTTTTGTTTTTTACTGATGACTAAGAGCTTTATGATTTGTTATTTTTCAGAGGGTTAGATTTATCTCTGTTAGGACTTGGTGAAGACTGGGTAAATGAATGTCAGATATTTGCATTCTTCCACCACAGGAAAAGGTAAGCACAACTTAAACGTGCAGCACCAGTGTAATTGTGGCCTAGGAAGACAAAGGCCACAGCTATGTAAACAAATAAAAATAAAAAAGAACAACGATAAGAGGGATACGTGAAATTGAGCAAGTGCAAAACAAGCAGCTCTAGCACAGTAATGAATACTTGGTGGTGTGTTCGCTCAGACAGCCCTGTCCACCAAAGTATGACAGTAGAATGCATGTAGCTCATGAACATATCCCTCCCATGTGTTAATCAGATACCTCTAATTTCCCTGTTAGTGAGACTTCCCATTGAAGACGCATGGTCTGTGCACATGTTGAAGGGGGTCATGCTGCGGTTCTCTGGTGTGAATTAACAGCTTAGATTGTTTGGAAGCACTAAATCTTTAGCATCATTTGATTTCTGGATCCGAGTACTCGCTAGTTATAAAAGGGTTTTTTAAATATTATTTAGCGTTTGTTTTTCAGTAGGTCTTTCAAGGCAGTTCCACTTTTGCATAGGAATTGCATTGTTTGCAACTATTTTCCTATTGGCTAAAGAACAATGCCCACCCTACTCTCTTCTAGAAAACATCTAACCACCACACCCGTGCCTCTTTGTGCTAATCTCTCATTCGCATCATAACTCTATTAACTTCCTAATGATTATTGTTCACTGCTGTTATACATATCAGAAGTTCACTCTGCCACAGCCATCATCGCATCTCCCTCAGAGTGAGCCGGATCTCTTTGATTCTTGAAGATGCCTTGGTCAATGTCATTTCATGTCTTGTGAAACTTGTGCAGAGCTTGCCTCGGGTCTTTGTGCATGCACTATTTATCATGGTTGGGATTCTTCCAGTAACGCCTTCAAGCTTCCAATCTGTGAATGGTATGTAACTGAGGCGCTCTTTCTTTAACAGGTTTGCGAGGAGGACTGCCTTCCCATGGACAGATGGAATTGAGATAGATGGAATATTCCAGGCCTCGTGCTAACATCATGGAGACTACACACTTTCTTTACTTGTATTGTTTGTATAGCGCTAGGCCACTGCATCGCTGCATTTATGAAACGCACTGAAATAAAGCAATGTTTTTGAAAAAACGAGCGCTTCGTGTGATTAAAGAATGTAAAAAATCTTTAATGATAAACGGGGAAGTAAAGTGAAGGTTTTAAGTGTACCCACAGCCAGCCATGCAATGATTCTGGAGTGAGAGCGCAGCTCAGTGGATTAAAGGTGAAGAGCTGTCCTCAAGGGTTCATTAGAAGGCGGTTAACAAGTTTAGGTCTGTGCATCTTTCTGCGTGGCTTTAGTGACCACTCTTCAAAAGAATAGGCATATTGTTGGCATCAGAGGAGTAAACCTCTCTCACCCTGTGCTTTAACTGTTAGGTGTATAATTACCCCGATAATTACCCCTCTTCCTTCCCCAGAAGTGCTGCCATCGCAACATCGGTGCCTTTCAGTATGTGGCAGGGATTATTTGATGAATGCAGAAGCCACATGGAATAGAACCTCGACCTCCAGCAACATATTTTTTTATCCAAAGCTTGAATTCTGTTCTAAAAGGTATCTGCATAAATGCAGCATATATATATTTTGCTATTTGTAAAAGAAATGATCCTGGTGGGTTTAAAAAAAAAAAAATAAAAAAAAAGCACAAAAGTTTTCTTTAAACAAATAAGGCCCAATTAATAGTGTACAGCATTTACATTCTTTTTGATGAGTGGTGTCGCTATCTTCTTCCGGTTCCCGCCTCACCTGTGAGGTTGAATCAGACGTTTTTCCCCATTGTGAGGATTCCACTCACAATTACTGAATGTCCCATTGTTGTGTTCCATGTGACACTGCCTTCCTTTTGTGCTGCAGGTTCTAAATGCAGTTGTAGCCCTTCTATTTCGCTGGTAGTATGTGCTATTGTGGTCCATCTACAATATCCCTGTGTTTGACACTTTAGTCCTTATTCTATGTCACGTTTGTATGTGCCTTTGTGGTCCGTGTTAAATATGGTAGTTTACTAAAAGCAAAACATCCGGTTCAGTAATCGGGCATGCCTTATTTTATAAAACAATTTCAAAGTATCACTGTTATTTTGCAGTGGGGCCAGGTAATAAGTTGCGTGGTGCTTTTGTTGTTGCTGTTGTTTTTGTCTTAAAACTAAGAGTAATAGCTGATAGTACTGCAGGTCCAGACACACCTAGCAAAGCTAGTGGGCTGGACTTTATTGTGCTGACATACAAATAATATTGTGTATGTCTGTAGCACTCCTGCAGAGAGGGGTGTGTGTGGTGTAGTAAAGGATAGTTGCAAAGAGGTGGGCACGGCTATATTGCTGAGCATTATCTTCAGTTTCTTACTGAATAGGAGATTTGATTCCTAGCTTACACTCTGCAGAAGTTGATTATAAGCCGCGACATCCACCTGAATCATCTTGGAAATACATGAAAGTGGGCATGAGGCCTTGGAAGATCCTGCTGAAGAGATGTGATCATCCTTCATTGGAGGAAGGTTTGGCCATTCCCACGTTGTGCGCAGTGGGCCAGTCAGCGGGGGGGGAAAGGACGCATTCTTATTTTATGATGAGTTATTTAGAAATGTCAGATACCTCGAGGGTTCGTGCCTGACATTCTGAAGAAAAACTACACTTGATGAGGACCACTTCTATAAAATTTATCACAGATTTTTACAAATATTTCCAGAGTACAGTGCATGCAAAAAAGCACTCAAATTTCCATGCAGGCAAAGATCTACAAGCATCCTAATTAAAGTGAAAAATGAAACGCCACCTTCATTATCAGCGTGCTTCTATTCAACTGTAGGTTCGGTAGCGTCCTCTGCACGAGGCCACAAACGACGACTTAACTCTTATCAAAGCAGCCATGGTTCAGCAGTAGTGAGCAATGTAAATCGAGCAGTCATTGCAAGAAACCCCTGCTCATTCCATAATAGTTACTATATTCTCCCCACTCGAAGAGGGATGCCTTAAATAATTAAGGTCCTAAGCCACTGATCTTGGGTAAAAATTGCCCCGTGCTGTTATAAATCTAGGAGCTGTCAAAAAACATCTTCTGTTGCAGAAAGCTTACGCCAATGACTCATTCAGTGTTCTGTATCAAAGCTTGTGGTTGTTGATTCTTAAACATTAGATTTCAATCTAACTTCAATGCAACAGGCTTGAAAAGAAATTCAAGGCACCTAGCGCTTCAATTTTCTATCCTTGTACAATTGAGTCAAAAGAGACTTTGCTAGGTAGCATTTGCTGAGGAAACAGCTGAAAATGCGAAACCCTCTCTGATGCCATGTTTGTGCGGAGAAGTCAGCATTGATCCAAGTGCACAACATCTCGCAACCTCATATGAAAATCGTGATGCAGATGCAGACAGCTAGCACACAGCGCAGGACCCAAGAAATAACTCGCACCTGTATATGGCTTTCCTCGCAGCTACTCCATGTCTTTTTAACAGAGCTGGACAGAGGGGAAACCAAACTAGTAACGTTTTTCAAAGATGCAGTGCTTAAACATGTATTAAAAAGCCTTTTAAGAGCAATTCCACCGGCCTAAGCAGCTCCGTTGACCATATATTCAAGAGAATGTCTACGGGGAGGGGCAGAAACAACATGGGCTTTGATATGAAACTGGAACACCCTTAGGCCTTCATTAGACGACTGATCAGAAGTGAACTACTTTTATTTCAGGAATCTTCTAAAAATAACTTTTTAAATGGGCATTTAATTAATTCCAACTTCAGCATGGAAGCGACCAAAGAACAGCCCATGTGATGGTCTCTTCTGTATTCAGAACTTCTCGTTATGTGTTTTTAGGATGAAGACTACCAGACAGCACACTGTCTAGTTGTCAAAGACTTCTTGGGCATACACTCAAAGCTTCCCTGGGAATGCATTCTGACCATTGGCTTTGTGGTTTGTAACTCACGTTTGCTTGCTTTCTATTTAACAACTTAATATGTTTTAGGCTGTCCATGTTTTTGCCCCTCCTGTGTATTACAACCTCTGACCAGCTTCTTGTATTGTTCCACAAGGGCTCGCTTTCTGTAAGCTTGACTTTAAATTTTTAATTTCTTATCTTGTCATATTTGGTATACATTCAAAGACGGAGGTCAAATATCAGACTGTCTTACAGGGAGCTTGGTGTGTACTTTTCTTTCTCGGATTACAAAGTGAGAGGATTATGTGGCAATCTTGCTGTGTACTGGGGGTGGAAAAGGAAAGTTTTTTTTTTATAGCACACAAAATTTTAATGTCTGTAAATGAACTGTGCAAATATTTCAGAATATATCTGAATTAGAAAAGTACAAATTAAACACTTTTTAAAAATAATTCTGAAGTGTGGTAAAATACAATATTTTAATCAAAACAAATCCATACCATAGGTGATGCAATTTCCAAACATTGGGGCTTATTATGATGGCTGTCGGAAAGCCTCTGACCAAGGCTTCCTGACCGCGATAGTCCGAATTGAAACTGGCCAGTCATTCAGGCTGGCTTCCGACAGGCTGAAGGAGCCCGTCGGCCAGTCGAAGGTCGGCCTGTAATCCCAAAGGGCAGCCTTTCTGCCCTTGGGATTATGATGCGAGGTTTCTGGCACAGTTTCCATGCCAGCCTTTCCGACGTGGAAACCCTGTCGGAAAGCATGTTTTGGGACCCACAGCAGGGCCCTCTTGTGAGCGCGGCCTCTGGTTGGGGGCTGAGGGGGCACCTATGTGTACGCGTGCACATCTGTCCCTCCCTGTCTCCTGCTTGCTATGCACGCGGAGACGGTGCTCGCTGTGCACGAGGAGAAAGCTTGTTGCATCATGTACTGCTTTTGGCCTTTACCGCTGCTCTCGTGTCGGCTTGTTTGTGCCACTTTGCAGAGAGATGCGCAGAAGCCTGCTCTCTCTCCCCGGAGCCGGCGGGGCGGCCCTCTCTCGCCCTGCCGGTGGAAATCCTGGGCTCCCACTCCCTCGGAGGCCTGAAGTAACAGCCTGTTTCCATGCCAGCCATAACCTCTGCTGCTTGTGCAACATTCTGCTGACGCCCAGGCGAGAAGCCGCTCGTTTGGAAAGAACAATGTATGGGCCGACGGTGTCGTACGTAGGAGGGACTTTCATTTCTGAAGGGTGGCTGTAAACGAGGCGCGCACTTGTTGTGCAAGTCGAACTTTGAAAAGCAGTGACCTGTTTTCGTCTTCGAGAGGTGCACATTTTAAGCCTGGTCTGGTCTGTAGTGATTTTGGAAAGGGGAGCCCTGATCAATACATTGAACCGGTACAGGGCGATTCTACCCAGCATTTCAGCACTTTTGTACCGTGCTGGGTAATTTTGCACTAGTTCTCAGTACTTTTGCACTAGTTCTGTGCAGTTTTGTACCGGCGCAGGGTAATTGTGCACTAGTTTTGTACTGGTGCAGGATCATTTTGCACTAGATCTGTGCAGAAAGTGTTGTACCCAGCCAGGCAATTTGTTAGTAAGCGATGGCAAATTGTGCACTGGTGCCGGTTAATTTTGTACCACTTTCAGGGCATTTGTAAGTGACGTTTGCACTAATGACTCGTGCCAAAACAATATGCGCACCAACCGAACACTAAAAAGAGAAAATTTTCGGCAGTCCGTCAGTGCAAACGTCAGTTCATGACTGGTACAAAATTACCAGCATTTCACTTTATTGCGATGCGGGGGCATTTTGCCAATTGCCACCACAACACCCCTGCGAATTGCACCCATTTGCATTTTTCGGAGATTGTTTTGGGAACAGGCTTTTTACCAGATACCACCATTTTTCTGGAAGGAAAGTGACTCTTGTGAATTTTGCAGTGCAAAACAAGGTGCACCTAGAACCGGCGATTTGCGACTGGGCGCTAAGTCCCTCGAAGGGGTGTAGATCTTTCCATTTCTAACCGGTGAATATGAAGCAACCCCCTCCCCTCAAGAGAAGGGTGTGATAAAAGCGGTACCTCCACTCAGCCCCATCCTTACCCATCTTGGCAAAAGAGACTTGACAGACGCTTTGCAGAACAAATGACAAGATAATTCATGTAGCTATTCCAGAATGTCTAAACAATATATCCTTCCTTGTGAACTAAGGGAGTATAGCTTTTGGAAACGCAAGAAAAGCTTTACTAGGATCATGCGGGGTAATGTGCCTCAAAATCCAACCTTCCTGCGAGCAGGAGTTTTCAGTCGGGCGTCTGCGCGGCTTTTCAAATAATTCACGAGAATCCCAACGTCTCTCTTCCCATGTATTTTTCAGATCGGAATATAAGGGGTCTTGGGCATTCGTGTTCTCATTCCAATGGCAGTAACGCAAGACACACACACACGGCAGCTTGAACAGGATCCACTCTCTTACTCAGGCACTCTCTCTTACCTTCGCATCCACACACACACACACATCCATGTGCCTCCTCACACTCACTCACTCATTCAGACAGGCACACTCACTCACCCACTCCCAGACACTAGCACACAGGTACAGGCACACTCACTCACTCACTTAATGCTCTTTCTGAGTAGAGCGTTTTAGGCGCCAGTACCTTCGCGATTGGGTCTGCAGCGTTTGTTAGCTGAGGTGTGGCCTTAGTTAAGAATAGTCTCACTGCACAGTGATGCCTTCCTTGTACTGTCTTCTCCGTGCCTTATTTCCCCATCTCACATGTCTCATTTCTTTTTTTCCTCTCTGCCCTCTATTTTTTTATTTTTAACTTTAATAAGCGTGGCGCCGTCTTCTCGGACACCGCGTTATGCAATGCAATACGTGTTGCTTTTGGTATTGTAAACAACAATGCCTTTTAATTTTTTTAAAGATCCTTGGTGCTCCTCTGGACCACCCTCAGGCCCTAAGGATCTGAGGTGGCCTCCAGTCAGGTTACAGCTGGCAGATCCATCCCAGACTTTGCCACGTTACAATGTGCTGAGGCCGGCCAATATTCATGCTCGCCGCCACTGGCTCCAGCTGTGACAGATGCCGACGCCAGAAGCAGAGCCAATAGTATTATCTGATTCTGAAACAAATCAACTCCTCCTCCCCCCTTCGGTCTCAAACGGCATACCTATACTCCTATTCCAACCCAGAAACCTCACAGCCGCCCAAACACGATGATGATGTCTCTGCCTATGATGACGGCAAAAATCTTTTCTTAGATCTACAGAATGCTAGTGGTCTAGATACATCTCCAGACATTGATCTTTCCTCTCTAAACCAAACCATGAGAACAGACACATCTGCCTCCCTCGCTACAGTGATCAGGAGGCTGGCTGAGGCTTTAGATCTCATTTTGCCCATAGTAAAGGTAAAAACAAATGTCCTTACAGGTTCTCAACCCTGAACAAACTAGCCAAGAACCTCTACTACCATTCAGTGAGGCCCAGCCTGATGTACTGGTGAGAATCTGTCCAAAAGCACGGTCTCGCTCACCGTTATACAGACAAGTGGAAAGGAGGAATAGACCTGCCTCCGGAGATTCGGATTCTTCGTTCAACAGCCTACTCTGGAGAGCCTGATGGTGCAAGTGTTTACAAGTAGATTAAACCTTAATGCATTTCCCTCCATTCCACAAGACAGAAAATCGAAATGCATGGAGAGATTCATCAAACTTAAGTTCTCATCTGCCAGCCTTGCCCTCAGGCCAGTGAATACTAGCTGCCTGCTGGGGAAGTACTCTTATGCGTTATGGGACAGATTGATGGACATCTTGCCAGCTGCCCCATATGGCATCTGCCAACACTCCATCATCTCATCCAGGGCACAGTGAAGTACTCCATTCGCTCAGGTTTGGAAACTACTGACTGTCTGAGTAGGGCAGTTGGGACCAACTTGTTGCTTTGCCGTCACACCTGGATTTGCTCCACGGGTTTTTCTAATGTCCATCAGTTATTAATGAACATGTCCTTTGATCACTCCCACCCCTTTGAAGTGAAAGCAGACTCGGCCTTGGAAAGGTATAAGGAGAGCAAGGCCACAGCATGCTCCCAAGACCTTGTTCCACCAGTCCGAAAGTGCACCCAGCAATTTTGTCTTTGAAAAAAAACAGCAGAGACAATACCAGAACGTGCCTCAACAACAACAAGCCTCTCAGACCTTTCAAGGAAGAGGTAGGGGATCAGGTTAACAGTATCCAGGTCCCCAGGGCCAACACACTACCCAAACACCTGCCCCTCTTCCAGCAGCTGCTACAGAATGGCTTTAATTTGCTCTCAACAGCACTCGATTGCTTGGTGGGAGGCTGAATCATCTTCCTAGGAGAAGGAGCATCACATCTGACCAATCAGTGCTCCAGACTGTGGAACACAGTAACTCTCTACCCTTACTGTCACATCCCCCAGAATAGTCACCCACACCGCAACACCTCCCAGAAGACCACATGTCCATACTCCAAGAAAAAGTTCATGGTTTCTTGGCCAAGGGCACAATAGAAAGGATGCCGGGCTTGAGATCAGAACTCGTTGTTATTGCCATTATTTTCTGGTGTTGAAGAAGGACCGTGGTCTTCGTTCCATCCTACCTGTACGCCCACTGAACTTCTTCCTCCTGAAGGACAAGTTAAAAATCCCCAACTTGGCCCAAGTTCTGTGTGCCCTGGATCCAGGATGGTTGCATTGGATCTGCAGGACGCCTATTTCCACATTCCTGTCCAGCATTCTCACCAACACTACCTGTGGTTTCGGACAGGCCAAGAGCACTTTCTTTTCTCCATGCTCCCCATTAGCCTTACCAGTGCACCTTGAGTGTTCACGAAGGTGATGTGGAGGTAGCGGCCCATCTGCAGAGGTTAGGAATACCAGTCTTCCAATACCTCAATGACTGACTACTGAAGGCAGCCTCACCCCAAGCAGCCCTAAGCCACCTCCAGGAGATGGCTGACCTGTTGACATCATTGGGGTTTTACATCAACATGGCAAAATTACCCCCGATTTCTTCACAATGGCTCCCCTTTATCAGAGCCATCTTAAATACGGTGCTCTTCTGAACCTTCCCTCAGCCTCAACGAGCCAAGGACAATTGGGTTATGATCCTGATGCTTCAACCCTTAGCCTGCGTCTCAGTGAGAGTGGCTCTGAGGCTTCTGGGACAGAGGCCTCCTGTTAATGGACCACTCCAGGTGGCGCATGCAGGCTCTTCAGGAGAATTTGAAGTCTGTTGGCTCAGCACCTGTGAGACCTGTGTGAGTCTCACAGGTGTCGAAGGAGATTGCAAAAGATCTGCGGTACTGGATGTTCATCTGCAATCGGAAGGGTGGTAGAACCTTCTCCCTACCCCATGCACAACTAATGATGGGGACAGACGCATAAGTGCTGGGTTGGAGAGGTCATCTGGGAGAGGTGGAGATCAGAGGACTCTGGTCCCCGGTTAGGGGGGGGGGAGGCGCACTCCTCAACCAGCTGGAGTTGCAAGTGAATCGCGTGACACTGAAGTCATTCCTCCCATTCATCAAGGGAGAACAGGTACAGGTTCTCATGGACAACACAACTGCCAACTGGTATGGCAACAAGAAGTACGAGATAGGGTTGTGGGTCCTATGCCCGGAGGCTCTACATCTCTGGAAGTGGCTGGACTCTCAGGGCATTTCCCTGACTACCCAGCTCCTGGCAAGTCCTTTAAACACCAGGGCAGATGAACTCAGCCATCGCTCCGTAGAGAATCCAAATGGCAGTTACACTTTCACAGGGCATCTTCCAGCAATGGGGAGAACCCGGGCTCAATCTGTTTGCCACCGCTGCAATGATCCGATCCAGCTGAGCCTTTAGGAGGACCTCCAGCCGCAGCAACAAGGTCACTTCTTGCATCCGAGCCTGCACAACCTGCAACTCCATGCATGGAGATTGAGCGGCAACAGTTGATGGCTTTCGATCTCCCTCCCACAGTGGTTGGCATCATCTTGGCAGCCAGACGGCCATCCACCAAAATGGTATTTGCAGGGTGCTGGGAGACGTTTGTTGCCTGGTGTTTCCCTGTAACATCCAACCTTGTATGGGAAGTTGTATGACATCCTGTTTTGTCTGTCATTAGCCCACCAAGGCCTTGCTGTGGCAACAGTTAGGTTATCTTTCGGCCCTTTCTGCCATTTTACGATTACCCCATCAGTCAATACTTTTCAAATAACCAATTTGATGTGTTTCATGAAAGGACTGACCCACATGTTCTCACCAACACATTTTGTAGTTCTGTACTGGGACCTTAATTTGGTTCTCACCTACCCGACGTGTACTCCATTTGAACCGATGCACAACTGTGCTCTACAGCTGTTGACCATCAAGATGATGTTCCTTATCACCACTAGATCTGCAAGACGAGCGAGTGAACTCCAGGTCCTGTCCATCCAACAGTCATACACATTGTTCTTTTAGGACAAATTGGTCCACCCAACGAAAGCAGTATTATTGCCCAAAGTAGTTACGCCTGTGGCGCCGCTATAAAGATGACATTCTGGTCATATGGCACGGCAAGGAAAAAAGTATGGAAGAACTCAAAAGATGGCTCAACCAACTCAATCCATACGAGTTTTACTATGACCACCAATGCAACTCTTGTTTGTTTTCTGGATGTGAAAATTTAGCAAAAAATAGCAAACTTGAGAGTACCCTATACACAAAACCCACGGACCGCAATAGTTTACTCCATTTCAATACCGCTCACCCACGTACTCTACGAGAAAATCTCCCAGTGGGACAATTCCTTAGTACTAAAAGACTACAGGAAAAGGCATACCCAAAACGGAACATTGAATAAGTACAGAAACGAGCTCGGAATACTCATCGGTCTGCATTACTTGATACCAATAAGAAGGAAGACACCAAGTCACGGATATGTGTCACCACCTAAAATTTGTCATCGAATACCATCAAGAAAATAATGAAATATCACATTCTTACTTCTAATCAACTAGCCTACAACAAACCCTTGTTCGCATTCAAACGAAATAGGAGCATTAGGGATATATTGGTACACAGTAATAGTTTGAGTTGAGATCCCCACAAGAGACACAAACCACTCTATGGGACCAACCACCTGTCAAAGGACACTTCCCTTGTGGCTCCTGTTCGGTATGCCCATTCACTACACAACACCAACAACGTCATTTATATGATCACATGTCCCTGTGGCCAACAATATATCGGCATGACCACAGGAAAAGTAAAAATGTTTCACCAAACATAGGCACGGTACGGTGTGCAAAGTCGGCCATTAAATTAACCGCACACTATTTTGAAAGGGGACATACAAATCAGGATTTGAAGTGGACAGTTATTGAAACGGTTAAACCTTGCACCGGACTGACACAGAGACTACTAGAAAAAGAACAGCGTTGGGTATACAAACTTGATACACATAGATTGGGACTCAACGATGAAATACCTTGGGGCCAGCTGACCTGCACCTAAAAGACGATCTTAGGCTGCCAACCACACAACATAGTCCTATGCATGGAAACCATACAGATATTCTAGAATCAGTGGTGGCTCGCTGAGGGAGTGCTGTGGGGCGGGGCAGGGGTTAGGGTGAGGGGGTAGTGGACTCGGACATACGACGGACCTGAGTAAGGTAAGTAATTAAATAAATTAAACTATTTACCCTGCGCTCGCTGCATCACCAACTCGGCAATGCAGTGAGCGCAAAGTAAATAGTTTTATTGCAGGGTTAAAGTGGAGAAACGCTGTCCTGTTCAAGGACAGAAAGTAACAGCCCAACTGAGTGGGGAGAGAAGCCAATGCTCAAACCCTAAACAAACCACACCAGTTACACAGGGAAAAATTTACAATGTTGCGCAATTTTATTTGTAAATGTATTCTTTGTAAACATTACACAGCAAAACACAAAGTTGCAATATCAAATAAACAACGCTGCAAAACGATCATTTACATATCTGTAAATAATTGTGGCTTTTTTATCTTGAAGCAGCAAAACATCTGTAAAGGGAAGTGAGGAAAGACAGTAGAAAGACAACACTATAAACACAATCAGCGACATATAAATAAAAAAACACATCCGAAATTGAATTTGATTTATTCATCTTCTCCATGACCACAAATAAAAATACAGTATTAAAAGGATATACAAATAATGCCCATGACTTCTCACACAGTCTCCAAGAAACATCTTAAAATTACTGACCTTGAAACAAAATTATGCACAAGCCATGTGTATAGAGAGGAAGAAACAACAAATACGGTTGTCCCTAGGGTTGTACAGGGATCTGAGAGAAACCATTTATAGTGAGGTCCGCACTTTCCATCAGCAAACCAGACATGGGCTGAAGAAAAGGCAAAGTGGACCTGACAGGGACGTGACGTCTAGGGACACTGGTAATCTACGTCTGGTAGCCAACAGTAAATGAGGACACTGCAGTGTCGTGGCACCCAAGGAGCTCGCTGCGGTCAATCCTTACGTGATGATCACCCTTGAGATACAGATGTAAAACTGGAAGGAACAGATAATGCTACAAAGCAGCCTCAGCTTGTAGAAGTATCAGTGCCTCGGGCTTTGCTAGGTTGGCTTCCCTGACCATCTGACATCCTTCATGATGGAGCACAGTCCTGTCGACTCTTTCCTACAGATTGGTCCTTAACTATATTTTATAATATTCCTAAAGGTCTGTGAAAGGTAATTAGCAAGAAAAGTCCTATCCACAAAGGCACTAACGGCTTATCACATGTAGGTTTCAATATATCTGCTTCTGTAATACTCAATGTCCCATAGTGTGAGTGTCTTAAGTCTGCAGGGTCCATGGTGGCCCGCATGCACAGCATTGCTGTGCTCAGAGAAGAGCAGCACCGGAATGTACAAGACTCAAGTCTAAAAATAGTGCAATTTAATAATATTTTGCTGGCCTCTGTGGTTTCCACGTAAGATTTTGGTTGACTTACAGGATATACTACCCTGTCTCGATGCAGCAATGCGGTTTACCTGCTGCGTTCTTTCCACTAATGGATTTGCCATTTTAAATCTTTTAATGTAGGGCTCGCAATCAAAGCCGCTAAAGTGAGATGACTTTGGAGGGAGCCATTGTAAGAAAAAGGTCACTTCATAAAACCGTGGTATCTTTTTTTCCATTTCCTTCAGACCATTTTGAGGCAGCTTGGCCCCAAAACTGTAAAAAAAGATGTAGTGATGTAAGTAAGAGAGGGGTGATGTTCATGGTAATGGGATAGGGTTTGTTGGTAGTGGATATGTGTGATCGGTAGGTGTAAGTGTGGTCTGTTTGGGTGGGTGTGTATAAGTGGGGAGTGTGTGTTTGGGTGTAAGTGGGGAGTGTGTGTTTGGGTTTGTGGGTGTAAGTGGGATGTGTGTGTTTGGGTGTAAGTGGGAGGGGTGTGTGTGAGCGTGTGCATTTGTGGGTGCCTAGTGGCAGCAGTGTAGTGGCAGCAGTGGAGTGTGTGCATCTATACACCCAGGTTTGGATCATATGGAGTGGATTGTGCTTAGAGTAGTCGGGACAGACAGTTGTCTATCTGTGTCCCAGACGTTTCAAAATTCAGCACTGGATAAAGTGCTGTGTTTTTGGTTTTCAGTTGTGTGTGTTATGCTTGAGATATCCCAACTTGCCATCCACTGGTGTGGGTCATTAAAAGGTTGGTGCAGAGGGTGGCCTTCGCGGGCATGCATGGTTGCTAAGTTCGTGCTGTTGAGACGCAAGGTAATCAGCACTAGGAAGGGTTTTAAATGGTTTGGTGTTGGAGTCAACAAGAACGTGTTGTCTAGTGGTGCTTTCATGCAAACTGTATATGGGCAAGAGCCAATGGCTCACCCTATAATCTTTGTCAATCTGTATTTTAGAGGGTACATAACAAATTAAGGCATTTTTCAATAGTCTTGAATATGGAAAACATTCTGATGAGTGTCCAATATTGTACACCAATAAGTTCAGCTCTAGGTGAACGCCATGTGATGCAATCCATACGATTTAAAGTTCTTACAATCTGTCCTGTAGAAAAGAAAGTGGTGAGAAAAAGTCTGATGTTGTCCACTGATGTGTAATCTAAATTAGTTAGTAATGGTGAAGACCAGTCCATACTGAGATATAGGTAGACTGGTTGATGTTTTTTTGGATTGTTGGATATCGGTCACGCCTCTGCACAAAACGACAGGATGGCCCGATAGGTGCATCTCTGGGAGGGTTCCACACAGACCTGCTGGGACAAAAGGAAAAAGTTACTAATACTACAGAGCTAGAAGAAATCTGTAAACAGTATGTTTAGTTCTAGTCTGTAAAGACGTTGGCACTAGATTTATTCATATAGCTAAAATTTACTTTTGTCAAAAAGCTGTACAATTGGAATAAAAGCACACAGAAATCTAGTGGGTCTGTGAAATGTTACTGCTTGGAGAAGACAGTGTGGATTAGATTGGAAAGAGAGGCCCTCAACGCTAGAAGCAATGGCAATATAGAATGAATACTACAAACAGAGGATCCCTCCCTTTAGTAGTGAGTTTGCAGCATAGCGTCTTTCATAGATCGACAAACTTTGCGTACTCCTGCCACATTGTGGTGGATTCAGAATAGTCTATAAACATTTGCAGAGGCGGACACTGATGTCACTGAGCTAGAGTAATCCTGCTTCAGAAGCAGAGGGTAAAGATCACAGCAGGATTACTGCTGGGGGTTTCCCTTGTAATTTTTCACACACTAGTCTTGGTGGCTGGAATCTCTATCGTGCATATTAGTTCTCTCCATTGAGTGTCATAAGGGTGCATTCTCTACCATGAGATGGAGCCACAGCAATGGAAGCAGGTTATCTTAGATCCATCCAGTGGACCATCACAATGAACCAAGGGGTCAACAGTCACTAGGGTGCATTCTCTATCATGAGATGGAGCCACAGCAATGGAAGCAGGTTATCTTATATCCATCCAGTGGACCATCACAATGAACCGAGGGGTCAATAGTAATTGGGCTGCATGCTGGGACTACGGAGTTCCTCACCTGCTAAGAGTGACAGTACAGATTTCTTCTATGTGATGCAGCATGTCTAAGTAAGATATCTGCTTAAAAAAAATTAGGTTTTGCCTAGACAGAGCATGTGCTGTCTCTGTAAGAAACTTTGTTTACATACAGTGGGCTTACAGCCAGACCATAGTTTACCATTTCCTTCATTCCAGTTTGTCTTCTAATGCCCGTGTCATATCCTCCTCTTGTTGTTGCCCGCCCCTGGAGCATGGACCAAGTACTCATGCCCTTCCTCTGCTCCTGTTATTGGAGCTACTTTTTGTTTTTAGTTCAAGCATTCCATATTAGTGCTTGTGTTTTCAGTCCATATTCTCATGCATTTAGCTTCTATTCCCTCCTAACTTCCGCCCTTTAATGTTGCTTCGTTTACTTCCCACTCCCTGCCTAACAATGTAAGCAAATCAGCCCTATCTAGGAAAGTGAATAGGTCCGTAGCTGTGTGTGGCACAGAATACACAAAGTGTGACTGTCATTCTGCGTGCCTCTCAAATAAAGAATGCTGCATTATTTCTTGTCCCCCAAATATCATTTTCTGAGTAAAATATTGTTTCTGCTATGTTGTTCTGGTTTGTCCAAAATACAGTGTTCACCAGTACAGCGCCTCTGTAAAACACTGACAAAATGTATGAGAGTGGCCTCTCTTCAGAGATTAAGGGCCCCATAGAACCTGAACCGAGGCTCTGACGTAGGCCTTTTGACTGTATCCCTCTTGGCCACTGCACTCTATGCCACTCTACTCTAGTCTGTATCACTCCACTCTATTCTGCTGCACTCTACGCCACTGCACCCCTCACCACTCCACTCTGCACCAGTGGACCCTATGCCACTCAACTCTATGCCACTGCACTCTACGCCTATGTACTCTATGCCCCTGCATTCTACTCTGCACCGCTCACGCTACTTCACTCTACTCTGCCCAACTCTAGACCACTCCACTCTAAGCTGTGACGCTCCACTCTATACCACTGCACTCTACACCACTCTTGTCTACACCATTGCACTCTATAACCACTGCACTCTGCACCCCACTATGCCACTGGACTCAATGCCACTCTACACTGCACCACTGCACTTTACGCCACAGAACTGTACGCCACTCTACTCTGCACAACTGCACTCTACTCCATGCCACTGCAATATGCCACTCTACTCTGCACTACTCTACGCCAATGCACTCTACACCACTGCATTCTATGAAACTCTGCTCTTCTCTGCACCACTGCACTCTACACCCCTCTTCTTTACTTTGCACTACTCCACTCTATGTAACTGCACTCTGCACCACTCTACTGTAGTCTGCACCACTTTACTTTGTCATTGCACTCTACGCATTTGCACTCTATGCCTCTGCACTTTACGCCACTACATTCTATGGCAGTCTACTCTGCACCACTGCACTCTACACACACTCTCCTTTGTACCACTCTATGCCACATCACTGGAGGAAAGTCCTTCTCCTACCTCGCAGCAAGGGCCTGGAATGACCTCCCCTCCACCTCCGACAAACCCCCACACTGCCTCAGTTCAGGAAGGATCTCAAGACCTGGCTCTTCGGGTGACCCCAGCACTCTACGGGGCCGCACCCCCCCCCCCCTTCCCAACACCTTGAGACCCTCGCGGGTGAGGAGCTGCACTACACAAACCCCTGATTGATTGGTGCACGCTATGCCACTCGGCGCCTTTCCACTCTACGCCACTCCACTATACTGTAGGCTACTCCAAGCCATTCTATTTCACTCTACTCTGCACAACTCTACGCCATGCCACTCTACACCACTCTGCTCCACTTCACTCTACCCCACTCCAGTTGAGTCTACCCCACTCTCCTATATGCCACACCACTCTACGCCATGCCACTCGGCTGTACAACATGACTAAAAGGCATTGGCAAAGCCAATAGCTATAGCATAGGCAAAACCTATTGGCTTTGCCAGTGGTTGTTCTTTTAAAGGAGGAAAATGTAAAAGAGTTTAGGTAGCAAGGATGCTACGTGTTTCAATGAAGTTTGAAAAAATAAAAATCCTACATTTCTATTAAAAAAATGAATAAGGTTTTTTTATTCTTAAGAACTTTTTTCCTCTCAATTTTCAGAATTGTGGGAACCGCAAGTGGGCAGAAAGATTAATGGTTATAAATATTCATAATTACGCAACAGAGGCTTAAAATGACTGTGGTGAACCCCACTGAGCCCGATCTCATCCCCAGAAGACCCCTTGCTGCACTCTACCTGGTCCATGGCTTCCTTGTCAGATACCAAGAGAGTATCATCCGTCTTTGATCTCAGAAGCGGCATGGATTGCGCGCTCAAGGCGCTGACATTCCCTGGTATCTCTGAAAGAAACAGATTGGCGAACACCAAGAACAATGTTAGGGTCTGGAGCAGAATTAAATGGCACTGCCTCACTCTCTGCACACTACAACAACAGCCCACTTTTCTTCATGTGTCACTACAACTGTAATGCTTTTGCTATGGGTGACCGTCCCGCCAAAAGCCGCGTTCTCGCCATGTTAGCCGAGGTACTGTGTGGCTCCTGATGTTCGAATATAGTGTTACAGCCCGCTACCAATGACTATACTGGTTAACAGCCTTCTTTCTCCTGGTTTATAGGGCCAATATTCTAATAGACTTTTAACCCTTCTGCCTCGGGCTATACTGGTTGTTAAAGGCCCTCTCCTCGCTAAAGGCCCTCGGCTGCAGCCCCATCTTATAACCCGATTTCAGGCCCTTTACCAACTAGTATAGCCCTCGGCAGTGGCTATAAGGCGGCATTAATGTCCAGCGATTAAAGAGAATATTGGACTAAAGTCCTAGCTCTCTATTTTTTTTTTTTTCTTTAAAGGATGCTTCTCTTGATCTTTTAATAAAAGTTTGTTTCACTGGTAATGCCAAATCATTTTAAACTCAATACTTTCACAGAGTTCAGTCAGGAATGACCTCAAAGATTTTTGTAAACAAAGCTACTGATGACAGAACAAAAGGCACGACTTCTATAGCCATTAACATGTGCGAGTAAGTTTGTGCCCCACACATGAACATGTTTTAAACTAACAAATATTCTATGAGAGGCAGAGAGAACTGTACAGTGCCAATATTTAAAAAAAAAATGGATTACTGTGGTTCACTGTATGACAAGCTATTTATTCTCAAATAATATTTTCACTGGTATCAGCTGCGTATAGTTTGTTTCTCAAATGAAACAGCTCTAAATTCTAAATCGCTGGTACCCGTTTTGTATCAAAGATTGTTAAAACGTGATACGTTAGATAGTAATCCTACAGAACACGTCATCGCAATATTCAACATTCAACAACTGTAGCCCTGGCAAGTCCAATCTACTTCAAGACTTCAAAGCGTAGAACACTGAGTTTAATGTTGTATGCGATGATTAAACAATAGTGTTCCACTCATGCTGAGGTAGGTATGACAATCTTGGAAGAGGGAGGGGCCTTCACAGTGCCATCTTTAAATGGAGTGCAGAGCTCTGGGGTTGACTCACAGACCTGCCCATGAAGGCAGGCTTGTATACATCAGTATCAAAGGCCTTCTTTGAAGAAGGGTGGCACAAGGCATCCAGTATGTGAAAGACCTTTTATATGTCAAAGAAAGCCGAGAACACTAAATGAACTCTATGCTGACAGGAAGGCGGAGCAGAGAAGTGAGTGGCCAACGCTCCCCACAGTCACCACACAAGTCTAGCAGCCCCACCTGTTAGAGATCTCGGCTTCAGAAGCCCGTTGGACGAGTACTTCCAGACTCTCAGGATGGGATCCCCGCTACCATGTTGAAGCGAGCGGCCAACGCTCCCCACAGTGGCACCGGTTGTCACCACACAAGTCTAGCAGCCCCACCTGTAAGAGATCTCGGCTTCAGAAGCCCGTTGGACAAGTACTTCCAGACTCTCAGGATGGGTTCCCCTGAACCATTTTGAAGCGAGTGGCCAACGCTCCCCACACTGGCACTGGCTGTCACCACACAAGTCTAGCAGCCCCACCTGTTAGCGATCTCTGCTTCGGGAGCCCATTGGACGAGTACTTCTATACTCTCAGGACGGGCTTCCCGCTACCATGTTGAAGCGAGCGGCCAACGTTCCCCACAGTGGCACCGGTGGTCACCACACAACTCTAGCAGTCCCACCTGTAAGAGATCTCTGCTTCAGAAGCCCGTTGGATGAGTACTTCCAGACTCTCAGGATGGGCTCCCCGCTGCCATGTTGGAGGGAGCTCTGCAAGTGCAGCAGTCCGTTCTTCCTCACCGGAATCCGGCTGGGCCGCAAGGGAGGTACTGAGCTGCAAGCCACCAAGAAAAGAAGAGAGCAAATCAATGAAGAGCAAAATGCACATAAATTCAGAACCCAGCGGTGCAAGACACCAGTGACATGATAAAACAGTAAACTGGTTTCTGATCAACTGTACCCACATGGCATATCACAATGGTAATTGGAGTGAGTCACATTATATAACTGATATCCTGCACTATACTGCCTAAGAAGTTACTTTACAGTACATGTCTCTATGTTTGTTGACTTTGATCCAGTGGCTGTGTCCATTACGTGCCTTTTTTAAGTTTTAAAAAGGCTTTTATTCGGTAAATATGCAGAACATAATACAATAAAGTAGAAAATAAGCATATAAGGGCAATGGTAAGTCATATAAGAATGTCTATTACATGCTTAATGCAGTTTTCTTATCCAAAACATGTATCAATAAAACATTTAGTAAAGAGGTTTAAATATAAAATGACAAACAATGAGTTGGAAAATGATATCTTGTGATCAGTGTTGGCACAATTTACAAAGCAGAGGGGCTGGGAAATCAGCAGCATTCACGGCAGCTGTCCAGCTGCAACTTCATGGTCGATGATGGAGATAAATGTCTTTGGCTCCTTATCAAAAAATCATGTAGGTTATGTTTCCGCATCCTATCACAATGCATTTGGACTGCTCGGATCATTCAACTATGGATATCTTGTTTACAGATTTTTGGTCCTGCTGTATCCAAATGTTTTTGTCCCCCACCTTCTATTTTTAGCAAAGTTTAACACCAAAGGGCGCTGGGATATTCCGTTGAAATTGATCAGGACATCATTGTTCACTAGGTTTCTAGTGCTGTTCGACAGAGACCTGGTTTCCCTGTTCAGGGCGTTGATGACTTTGGGCTCAAAATGCAAATGTTGATAATTTGGTCTATTTTCTGTGCTAACAAGGCAAGACCTGCTTCTCTATTTAAGGGAGTACGGGTACCTCTGGGGGAAAACTTCTCTCTCACTGCTACATCACTCTCACACCGGAATATTCTGTTTTAGTGGTTGTGCGACAAATTTGCTTCAATGACAGAATCAGAGATCCCCTTAGAAGAACTTTCCAGGGGAAACAAGTTTGCTTTTGTTCAACTTTCCTTCTTGCAAGATCTGATGTGCCCTTAACTGTTGTTTTTGCTTAAGATGGGAAAAGCAACACTTTTGAACAATCGCGGGAGATATCGATTATGAGGTTTTCATTGAAGGCTTTGTTGGAATTTGTTCACCAAATTTTTTGTTTTACCCTTAACCTTATTCATCATAGAACATTGATTTTCCCTGTACAGGTTGTAATGGCTCATATGGGGCGATGGAGCCTTGCCCTGGTATATGTGGGTTGACCGAACTTCTTAGCCATTTGGGACCCCTGCTATAGATATGGGTATGGGAGTAAAATTACACGGGATATGAAAGAAATCATGGAATTATTTAGCCCACTCGGGGTGCGTGCCCCTCCCCACCACATGTGGCTGGTTTCTCCCCCTGCTACTCGGCAGCCCATAAAGAGTGTGGATCGAGAGGGTGAGGAGAGCTACTTACATCAATACCTGCAGAGTACCCATGTGTGTATGCAATTCCCCCTTTTTTTGCTTCGCTTTGAACATACCACCCATGGCCCTTCAACTGTTATGTAGTAGGTTGCCTGTTGTGGACAAGAGTGTAATTGGGGAATTTTGTTGATTCCACTGGTTATATTGCACTTTTGTATGTTTATTAAGAGGTGCAATGTGAGACACTGAATTATACTACGATCAATATGATGCTCTGATTACACATGCTATGTGCCTATTTTCTGTTGTGCAATAAATCAATAAAATAAATATATTAAAAAAAACATTCATCATAGAAAGTGATCTTCCATTTTGGAGATCCTTCTAAAGACAGTAAATCCACCTAGGACATCCATGTGGCATATTGTAGCCTGTTAAGGGGGAGTGATTATGGACTTTGGGTTTGGCTATCTACTCTGGATTATCTGTGACCCGCTGCCCCCTAACCTGTGAATCTAGCTGCAGGCTTCTTCCCTCACAAGGTCTTGATCAATCTCTGGAGCTCCTGATCTCTGACCATCAGGCACCTTCTGAGAGAGCAGCTTTGTGTTTTTGTCTCAGTTCTTCCCCTGCTTTGCGTCCATTATGGTGGGATGAGTTGGAAAGAATCGGTGTGTTTAGAGCGTGGCTATTGATTGTGAAATGGACAAATTGACACCAATTCCACTTATTGATCGTCCCTGTGGTCCACGGAGGACCACCTTGAGTCTACCCGGTGATCCTCTAGTCTCCTTCTGCATCTTTCGAAAGATCCTGAACGGGACACATGGGACGAGTCACTGATAAGGGGGATAACTGCATGTTCATTTATAGGTCTGGGGATAGACGCAACTTTTGCAGACCACTCCACAGGAAGGGGATCTGAGAAGAGCCAATGATGTGGGCCGGGGCAGACAGTTCTCCTGCTCTATAATGTCCTCTTCTCTTGGTCTAGCAAAAGATAGCCAAGACATTTTGACTAAGTGCAGTGGATTGAAGTGAATTCTGTCCACCGTCCAGGTACGCAGGTGAACCCATTCTGTTGACTGCGCGAGCGCTCTGGCGGGCGATATTCTCTTCACTGTCCAGGCACACTGGCAGACCTAGGAAACCCTTAACACACTTCCCCAGAGAACACTAGTTATTCCCTCTCCCATGGAAAGACTAACAGAAATAAGAAATTCTCCATTTGCCATTCACAAACAATGTCTCTCAAGCAATTTACCACTAAGGGAGTGTGACATTGAAAATAGAAACCCACCATTAGAGCGACCTTTGCCATACCATTCCCATCGGAGGGAACCACACAGAACAAGGAAAACATTAGACTCCCAAACACAGAAGAATGCCTTATAATGTAGCCCACTGCCATTACAGCAGAAAGGAAACTCACAAAAAAGAAAACTCACCTCCTGCGCTAGTAATTGCAGAGAAAGGAAAGTCCGAGTGCACCATTCAAACAAAGAAACCACACTCCTGCCAATCACAAGGCAATGTCATTAAAAGAACAAGAAGCAGCCAGCAGAAGAGGATGCCCTCTAAAGCTGCCCACGATTAAGGGTGAAAAAAGAACACTAGGAAATCTTTAACCTGCCAACATCGGGTCCTGGTTTGCATCAGACTAAGGTAACCCGGTGTGTCACCCTATTTTCCAAGTCCTCCGTGGCAGCCATGTTTGCTGTAGACATGATGGTCCATCCTGCACTTGTAAACCACTATCGTATACAAATGAGGCAACCTCTGTCTGGGGGACCCTAGAGCCCAGGTCACCCACGGAGCTTGCCCCACATAAGAATGTACATAATGTTCTTTATTTGGTTCTTTCTTAATGGAATACTGTTTAACCTTGCATGGAAAAGCGTACTGCTTAACTTTAGGTTTTTGGGTAAGAGCTAAGAGGCTACCAGTTCAAATGGATTACCTATGTCTTCTTCCACTGTAATTCTACCCGAACCAGGAGCAACAGAGATGGAAAGACATATGATCAGGGGCACAGGATGACAGTGAGGTTACTGGGTCCGGAAGGGGTCTACTGGATGCAAGGCAGAGGGTTTTCACATATGCGATGGGAGATTAGGTCGGGACAGAGAGCCTGTGCATATATAGATGCACGTAGAATACGCTATGCATGCACTTATAGACCATCGATAATGTTTCCAGGACGAGAATAAATTCCTGATACTAAATGGTGAAAGCCCGATTCACAAAGGTAAACTTACACTTTGAGTCCGAAGGACAGATCTATCTTTTTATGTGTGGAGACTCTGCAGTCAAGGATACTACTCATAAAATCCCTCTGTGAATAGCAAACAATGGTAAACTTGCACAAACGCGTACGTTTACCTCTGCGAATCAGGCCCTCAGGGTTTAAAGGCATTCATCAAGAGGAAAGCCTTATTGAAATGGTTGTACATCAATGGGACAGAAGGAATGCTACACCGAGACACAGTTATAAACTGCTGATGTTTCTAGGCTGAGATCTAAGCACTGCCCTCTATAATACCATTCCACATCGCAGTCCAAAACTAAGCAGTATTAATCAGAGTGGGCTCTTATTTCAAGAGGGAATCCACGTTCATGGATAAGGAGAGTAGAATAATAGGTGCTGGAGCCCATCAACAGGCCCTGTTCAATTTTCTCTATATATATTCCCAATGACAATAAGAAGGCCTTTTATGCACAACTCTTACAATTCTGTGCACTGCTTTAGAACTCCCAGACTGAGAATACTTTCCCATGATTGCTGGACACACAGACATCTAATAAGAACATCAAGGCCTTGTGTGTTCATTGATTTATGAACTAAGAGTTTGGCCCTCTTGGGAATGGTCAAGTGATAAGACTTCAAAAAGTTAAAATCCTCTTTAGCTTTATAGCACCACTGAGTGAATAATAAGAGTAAATTATTCTAATGAATGCTTTTGCTTTACAACAACTATAAGAATAACGAAGTCTACCATTGTACATGGTCACACGCGTGAATGGTGTGCAGATTTGCAAGTTACATTGTGATAGATTGAGATTTCCTTCCTATGGGCTGATCTCAAGATGAGAAGACAACATGTGCAGAGGTGCTGGACGGGTAACCTTGAGTAAATATACTCCTAGTATTATTTGCTCATGCACTACTTTTGGAGAATACAGGAGACTGCATCAGCTTGTCTAACGTCCTGTTCTTGGACTATTGGACGATGCTTCATGTGACCGGTGAAAGATGAACTAAACGAGAGGGATGGAGATGTTGGAAGGATCTCTCCAGGATCTAACAGATTCTTAGATTCAAATACTACTAGTTAGAATAATAGCCCAGTTCCAGTGACTGTGTTAGTTTTAAACATAATAGGGCCTTGTTTCTTGCCTTTTGGGCCTATACCCTAGGCCAAAAAATGTTAAGACTATGGCTCGATTTGCTGATCTAACCCTCCTTCTGGCTAAACGTCAGATTACACGATGTAGAAAAGCCTCTAGAGCGCCCCTTGCCTCGAGTTGGCGTGAGGAAGCTCTGCGCTTTGGCACGGCTGAAAGTTATGCTTTAAGCAGGGAGCAGCATTGTGGTTTATGTGAACAACCTATAGCATTGGTGTGTGATGATTTCCTGGAGCAATTTAAATCTCAAGATAACAATGCAAACTGATCACTAGTGCCTTCAGGACTCTGCCACCTGACATACCCTACTGATATGTATACAGGACATACGGTACCCCCTTTATTCTTCTAATGATACAGGATGGTCTCACCCACTATACCACAGTTTTCTCAGATACCTGGTCTAGGGATGGCAGTTTGGGGTGCGGGGGAGGTTCTTGTAAATGGTTTCTATTCATTATTGTTTCTTCTTAAATATTCTTTTTATTCATGTACGAGCGGTCCTTATGTAACCTGAAATATGTACCACATTTATATCTGCTCACGTATATTGACATGTATCATGCCTGACTATACCACACTGTAAGGCAATATTTAATTTGTTCATGGTTTCTTTTGTTAATGAAAATTCGATAAAATGCGTTTTTTAAAAAATGCCTTGTTTCTTTGGTGACTCCTCACAGCAAAGTGGGGGAACCTATAAATGATAACTACCCTGCAAGTGAGTCTTCAGCGGGATCTCAGATAAGATCCATTCTAAACTACCTGTAGAGAAGCAGGATGACCAGGCAGTAACCGGTGAAAGGGACAGCTTTATTAAGTGCATCAGCATATGGGAGACGTCCCATCCACAAAGACTGACGATAGACAGCTGACCGGCATCATTCCACAGTCTCCTGACCTTCTCAGAGCTGGGTCCATGTTCTAAAAGTCTACATTCCTAAGCTGATACCATACCACCCCTCGGACCGAAGCCCATTCATGGATCGGTGAGCGCCCCCTCAAGTGTCCTCGCTCTGCAAACTCTAGATAACTGACCGGCATCATTCCACAGTCTCCTAACCTTCTCAGATCTGGATCCATGTTCTATAGGTCTACATTCCTAAGCTGATACCATACCACCCCTCGGACCGAAGCCCATTCATGGATCAGTGAGTGCCCCCTCAAGTGTCCTCGCTCTGCAAACTCTAGATAACTGACCGGCATCATTCCACGGTCTCCGAACCTTCTCAGATCTGGATCCATGTTCTATAGTTCTACATTCCTAAGATGATACTATACTTAGATAGCATACCACCCCTCGGACCGAAGCTCATCCATGGACCGGTGAGCGCCCCCTCAAGTGTCCTCGCTCTGCAAACTCTAGATAACTGACCGGCATCATTCCACGGTCTCCGAACCTTCTCAGAGCTGGATCCATGTTCTATAGTTCTACATTCCAAAGATTATACTATACTTAGATAGCATACCACCTCTCGGACCGAAGCCCATCCATGGATCAGTGAGCACCCCCTCAAGAGTCCTCGCTCTGCAAACTCTAGATAACTGACCGGCATCATTCCACGGTCTCCGAACCTTCTCAGAGCAGGATCCATGTTCTATAGTTATACATTCCTAAGATGATACTATACTTACACAGCATTCCACCGCTTTGACTGAAGCCCATCCATGAATCGGTGAGCGCCCCCTCAAGTGTTCTCGCTCTGCAAACTCTAGATAACTGACCGGCATCATTCCACGGTCTCCGAACCTTCTCAGAGCTGGATCCATGTTCTACAGTTCTACATTCCTAAGATGATACTATACTTAGATAGCATACCACCCCTCGGACCGAAGCCCATCCGTGGATCGGTGAGCGCCCCCTCAAGTGTCCTCGCTCTGCAAACTCTAGATAACTGACCGGCATCATTCCACGGTCTCCAAACCTTCTCAGAGCAGGATCCATGTTCTATAGTTATACATTCCTAAGATGATACTATACTTAGATAGCATACCACCGCTTTGACTGAAGCCCATCCATGAATCGGTGAGCGCCCCCTCAAGTGTCCTCGCTCTGCAAACTCTAGATAACTGACCGGCATCATTCCACGGTCTCCGAACCTTCTCAGAGCTGGATCCATGTTCTATAGTTCTACATTCCTAAGATGATACTATACTTAGATAGCATACCACCGCTTTGACTGAAGCCCATCCATGAATCGGTGAGCGCCCCCTCAAGTGTCCTCGCTCTGCAAACTCTAGATAACTGACCGGCATCATTCCACGGTCTCCGAACCTTCTCAGAGCTGGATCCATGTTCTATAGTTCTACATTCCTAAGATGATACTATACTTAGATAGCATACCACCGCTTTGACTGAAGCCCATCCATGAATCGGTGAGCGCCCCCTCAAGTGTCCTCGCTCTGCAGTCTCTCGTCTAGATACAAGAGTCTGAGGGAGAAGGGAAATCAGCTTGGAGGTTCCAGATTTATTTCAAGTCACTTCAGAAAAGTCTGCGCACTCGGTTCTGTTTACATAGTCACGGACAGATAGCAACAAAGAAAGCTCACAGTGCACATATACGTTGTGAACCAAGACATCTAAAGTATATTTCAGGGGTGTAGCTTCGGGTGGGAGGGTACTTGGGGTGTTACACTCCCCAATAAATGTATTGTCTGATACATAGTTGGGTACAGGTGCTTTCAGTCGGCTATTGTGACTGTGAGAGGTCCGTCTGATTTCAGTGAGAGTTTTTACATACACAGACAAAAACGCACAAACACTCACTCTCTGTTGAAAGTCCTCAAAAATATTGGTTATTTTACAAAATATTGGGTTTTCTTCTTAGTACTTCTACTGAGCCGCACTTCTCTCCCTTTCCATTGCCCTTAAGCCCCTCTTGTGCGCCCTGCTTGTCGTATAGTGTATTTAAACACTATATGCAATCCTGATTGCCGAACAATCTGAAACTCACACTCCACCAATCTTACTGGCCAAGCAATGCCCCTGGTATAAGGAGAATGCTATGGAACATCTTCAGAGTCTTTCCTTTCGTACAGCTCATGCCCCGGCACCCAGCATTAGAAAACTCCATCATAGGCTGTACATTGGCAGAGAATGCCATCTCTTGGAGGGGTTTGTGAGGAGGCTGAAGGTACACCCGACCGGAAGTGGGTGAAGACAGGCCTGGACGCCAGCAAACGACAGGAAGAGTGCAGCGGTCTAGTGGCACTAGGAAATCATGACGTCAAGACGTCAGCGCCGGCAGAGGGGGTAAAGGGCGGAGATTCATACCCCAGCGAGGAGAGCAGCGTAAAAGCAAGGAACAACGGCGACGAAGTGAAGGAACCGAAGAGAGGAGAGCGTAACGAGGAGAGAGAGAAGCCCAGCGAGGAAGACGACGGATGTCCGGAAATCCCTGAGATATACACCGCGCATAAACCCGGCGGCCCAGAGAAGGGAGAGGACGGCCCGGGTTCCAACGCCACGGCCCTTCTAACGGGTCGTGGCACAAGGCAAGTGGCACTAAAGTGGTCGTTTTGGTGGGGGTGGTGGGGTGGCACGGGGAGCTAGTTCACTTGTGGTCCTTCCGCGCTTCCCGCCACGCACCCTCACTCCCTATTCACCTATTCCCTTTGTCCTACACAAACGATTGGTGCTGGTAGCACAATAAACCCAGAGCAGGAGACTGTGAGCTAATCCCGGCATTTTCAGGTCTCGCCTTGCTATCGCGTAAGCGATCGCAAAGCGAGACTATTGTAAAAGGGCATTTCAAAGTGCTCCCAAAAAGCGGATTGCATTGCTAGCACGCGCACAATCACGTGCTTGGTGCCGCCATGCACTCTGCTTTTTGGGAGCACTTCAAAGGGTTCGCTCCCCCGCCTGGAATGCGCTCCCCCGCCCCCAAGTGCGCGCGCGCCACGCTCCGCCGGGCTTGTTTAAATAGCTTCAGTAATTCTCTCACATTCGCCGGATTGCCACTTGCTACGAAAAAAAAAGACTTGCTTCCTAACTCTGAAATTAACAGTATTCAGAAGAAGTCACAGGTCATGTGTTTATTGTATCACGTAAACAGGCTACTGGATGAGCAGAATGTAAATGTGTTTATCTTTCACTGCAAAATTAACGAAGCTTCAACTCTTAAATTGCATTTTTGACAAGTCTTGAATTAACGCCACAGGGAGAACTTCTACCTTTTTTTTTTTTTTGAATCTGTGATGTTTTCGAATCGGAGTCTTCATTCAAGGTTTTATGCAATGTCTGGGGGGACACTTGTTTTATTTAACTTTCCTTCGTGCGAGCACAACTTTAGCATCCTGCTGTGCTAGTTTGGCGTCCCACAGATGCTGCCGACGAATAGATTGCAATCTGTTGCGCTCCGCTTGTTTGCGCTTAATTAGTCTGTCCTGGTTTCCTTTCTGAAGTGTAGGTTTTTGCACGGAAACACTAAAGCTTTCTGTCTGTTTTTTTACCCAAACCTTTATTTTGGACGGAGCACTTAATAGTTATTTATTATGTGTATAAAAATTTTAAGTTAAGTGGAGCTATGAAAAATTGTTTTGGTGTGTATTTGGAAATATGTAGCTATCGCCGCGCTGCTAGTGCTTGTAAATTGTTTAAGCAGAATGTGTACTTTGGAAACCATATGGTTTAAGTGTTTTGAAGAGCGACCTTTAGCATAGAGACAAGCCACCGTAACATTGCCTTTTTTTTAAGCCTGATTTAGTCAACCCGGCCACACATGTTGGTGTTCGCCATCCACATATTTTTAGTGGCTTAGCAGATAGTTACGCTGTGCAATTTACGTAAATAAACATCATGATTTATGTGGCAAAGCTACTGATACCGGTAAGTAATGTTTTTTTTAATACATGCATGTGTAGGAGTTAATGAAGGAGTGCAGTGCTGCTAGAGACCCGCCCCCCCAACGGCACTACCCATGTACGGAATTTTCATCCACATCCTTTTGGGCAGACACTAGTCACCCTTTGTAAATCTCGCCAGGCCACAAACAAACGTAGCTTTCGTCAGCCTCTTAGTGCTTCTGAATGATTTATGCTGAACCTGTACTTTTAAAACCATACATGTAGAAAAGATTTAGTCAACCCATCCATATATGTTGGTGCACATAATTCTAGTGCAATGTGCAAATTCAACATCAGGATTTATGCGGCAAAGATACTGTTGCCGGTAGGTAATGTGTTTTTGCAGACAGGCATGTTTAGTAGTTAATGAAGGTGTGCAGTGGTGTTACTGACCCGTTCCCTCCACGGAATTACCCGTGTACGGATTTTTTTCCGCATCTTTTTGAGCATACGTTAGTTATGCTGTATGTACACATCCTCTCTACAGCTCGCCATGCTAGAAACAGACCACAGTGCTTGTATATGCATTCCACTGCGCTGCTGTGCTCTTTGCTTCTTTGTGGTGCACATAGGGGCTTATGCTATGGAAATATAAGGCAATAAGATTTTGGGAATGGTTTAAGCAGAAGCAGTACTTTCAAAACAATGTGTATAAACGATTTGCAGCGCAACTCTGTTTGAGTCTCGGCTTCGCCTCAACGTCTGTGATTCTGCGCAAATCACCTAATCTCCTTGTGCCTACCAAAAATTAACATGTTCTTGTATAATGTAACGGGTGCTCATGTAAAGCACATTACTATCTTCGGGTCGAGTTGGCGCTACATAAAACTGCCAAAAAAAGAAAAATATTCTATGGGTAGGTCCAAAGATATATACCATGATTCATTGGGAAATGTAAGTGCTAGATATAAAAAAAAATACCTGAAAGAACCCTATTTGTACCTCGTTTGCAGGAATAAATAAACTTTTAAACAGAACACAATACACTGAGCTGGCAATTATTTTTTTCTGCAGAATCAGTCTGTTGTACAGCTGATCACCGAGCCTCACGTGCAACCTATCAACCTCAGTTACATGAATGAATGTATGTGGCTGAAAACTGGTCACTCAATGGCTGACAAGGCAGAGAAGCCACTGTACTATGATTGGAACTGTCTCCCTGTTGAAATGCGGAGTCCTGGAATGTTACCGCAGCCCACCTGTAAGGTGCTCAAGAGAGATCTGTAAACCGCGGGCACATAATTTTGTCATCGCAGGCCCAATAATTCCAGTGGCCTTGCAGATAGATTTACGTGTGCAAAGTACGGGAATCTACATCATGTTTTATGCGGCAAAGCTACTGTTCTTAGGAAGTAATGTCTTTTTGAAAACAGACATGTGTAGTAGTTATTGAAGGAGTGCAGTGCTGTACTGACTCATCCCCCCCTCACCGCATTACCCGTGTACGTATTTTTCTGCAACATCCTTTGAGACAAACGCTAGTCACGCTGTATGTACACACCCTCGCTAAAGCTCGCCATGCCACAAACAGACCACAGTGCTTGTATTTGCTTTCCAGTGAGCCGCAGTGGTCTGTGCTACCTTGTGGTGCACACTGGGGATTATGCTGTAAAACATATGAGGCAATAGGGCTCGCTATGTACATTTAACAGCCTACAGCACCACAAGGTGGTGGTGGGGTAGGTGGGAAGGCGAAACATGTACTTCTATTCGCTTTATATGACTTTTATTCTCGCATGTGTGCCTTTTGCTCACCATTTGTGCCTTTAAAGCGCTTCTTGTGCGGCCTTTGGTTTAAAGTGCTTCTTGTGCGGCCTTTGGAATCCGTGCATGTCCTTTCGAGGCCACACAATGCGTTTTTTACCCACATATGAACCTTCTAAACCTAATGTTTGCCTTTTACATTGATTGTGAAATTGTGCCTTTGTTCACTATTTCGTCTTTTTACGTTTTTTGCGTGCTCTTTAAACTGTATATGTGGGTTTTATTATAGTTTACATTTTAGTTACATTGCGCAGGAAACAAGTAGCTACTGCCGTTTTCCTATTGATTAATTTGCAACAAAAGGAAGTACCGGTGTTTCATCAGACAGCAGCTGCACACTCTGGGTTTCATTTTTTAATATACGTAACAAAGACTATATGGATTAAACTTTAATAGTGTGACAAAGAGATGCCGGGTTTCAGATTAGGCAAAAGGTTTATACAGTACCTTTTAAAAAAAATTACAGTAACATAGAGCACATAAATAACCATCAGCGAGCAAATATTTTTGTGAACCTGCTTTAATGTCTGATTCTGATTACTAGCTTGTAATTGTGTCCAAATTAAACTAAATATATATCTATATCTATCAAGCATTTGCAATGCAATAGGTCTTACATTTGCGAGAGTTTGAGCTATTTTTATTGTAAATGACATTGCCTTATGTTTTGGTTTTTGAAACATAAATAAAAGCCGTTGTCATTTACAATGCCAATAGGTCAAACTCGCGCAAATGCGAGACCTATTGCATTGCAAATGCTTGTTCTTCCTTTCCCTTCTATTTTTTTGGAGCACCTGGGAGGAAGCAAGATACACACAGAGAGCCTGAACTCAAGTCACAAAAAGGACGGTCCAGAGAAGGGAGAAGCAGATCCCCATCCAGTGTTTAACCATCGCTGCATTGATTTAGCCAACTTTTTATTTCATTTACTTGGTACATTCCTGTATGGTCTATGGGACTTGTAAAGCCTTATTTCTACAAAAAACGTCCAGACAATAAAAGAAAAGCGTTGAAAACCTTATATCGCCTGCGTCCACTAGTCACATACACCCGCCAGACCCTCGAGTCTCATAGAGGGTTGTTTAACTCCTTCAGTGCCCATGACGAGATGGTCTCGTCATGGAGCGCGGTTGCGCTGTGCCCATGACGAGACTATCTCGTCATGAACCCCGCCCGCTAATGCAACGCCCGGCACAGGGCGGGGAAAGGGCGTGGCACTGAAGGGGTTAACACACAGATCAGAGCAAGACCATGTCATCACTTCACTCATGGAGCACTCTACAATAATATGAGTAACAGAACAAGCAGTGGAAGAAAAGGAGACAAATATCCGTTTCCATTGATTTTACAGTCTGTTGGGAGAGTCTCTCCAGATCGCAAGCAAACAAATTTGAGGGCTGGGGCAAGTACAAAAAGTAGAAGGGGAGTGAGCTGTTTAAAGGAGGGGATCCCAGAATTTAGGACCATAAGAGGGCACATGGCCTGAAAGAGCCATCAGCAGCATCCTGGGTGCAGAAAAGTGTGAACAAAGGTGCAACACTGTGTGTTAATTTAAAGAAAATGCAGAGCAAGTGGAACTGAAGAAAAGGTGGGAGAGATGCAACACCAGATAGGGAGGGAGACTGAACAGAGGTCAAATGGAGGCACAGAAACTTGACTTGTAGGGGTGAACATGGAGTCTGAACATGAAGCGGATACCACTAGTTGAGACAAGCGAAGACAGGCACAACTTTGGTAGTATAAAAGTACAGTGGTCACGAAGATGTACAGGGGGTGGGATGATATCTGGGAGATGAAACTTCAGATACAGTTACTGATGGACTGCTAAAACACTGCAAACAAGATGAGGCTATGAGAGGGGTGCTGTAGATGAAAAGCTGAACAGATACCTATATAGAACCTCGAGACACTACATAATGAAGAAGGGAAAATGGGAGAAATAGACAAGACCAGGACACAAAACAGGAGCAGTCAGAGAGGGAAGATAAGAATCAGAGGACAACAGTGACAGAGTGCGAGCAGGGAAAAGGGTTCTCAGTTACCAGGAGATTACAGAGGCTAAACATGCAGCCTCACAGACACTGCATAAGGGTGATCCACACGGATTCTGAATTTATTCATGGCACGTGGACCTGCCATATCTAATACTGAACGATCTAAGATTCAAGAATCCTGAGTCATAACATGCTCCGTGAAATACCTCGCGTGCAAAAAACAACCCTTGTATGAGGTTCGGTTCAAACATCTAGAAAAAGGCATTTGCAAGATTTCAGCAATTCAGGCAAGAATTGCTCGTTCCATGCAACACACATGCACAAAAACACACAAAGGCACACCTTTTCTTTATCCTGAAGGGGAAAAAGCATCCAATCACAATGAACATTTACCTTGAAAGCGGCAGGTTTTTCTGGTTGTTACCCCTTTTCTGGAAATAATAAAAATGAGAGAATAATGGTCATAGGTTGAATAATGAAGTGATTGACATCACTCAGAGGCACAGACACTTGAAATACTAGGAGCAACACACAGTTAATGACAACCAGTTTTATGTAAAGGGATCATTCAGTGGTGTTCACACATTGGGATCAGTGCATCTATCAGTGACTGAGCTCTTACTGAACCATGGCCTTCTGCACAAGATATGACAGCCCTAGCTCCCTGCATCTCTGGGGTGCATTGCCTTCCTTCAGAATGTCCTACGCCTGCTCTCAGACCTCAGTATCCTACCAACATCTCCCCACACATCTTACACTGCCACAAGAGAACAGGATTGAGAGGCACAGAGAAGATGGCAAAGCCTCCCTGTGCAGATGTGGTTGTATCACTGCTTGTTCTAGGTAAAGCATAGACCTAGCACCATCTCGTTATCCGGAGATGCACGCATTGCTTTTATCTCCACCTGGTTTCTAATGAACCTGCTTTCTCCAAGGACCACTGCTAGTGCTTCCATCTAAACAGCAACGCTAAACCTCTTTCTCCAGACAGGCAACTAGTACCGCTGTACAATGAAGATATCAAATGACTGGCTGCTTAAATCCCACATGGACTAACTAGGGTACTGTACGATTATCTGACAGTCAGCAGCTCGGCTACAAAAGGGGCTGCTGGTCCAGAGCAATGGTCCAAGTTATATTTCTGATTCTCATGTTAGTGATGTCCACCAGTGATTCTCATAAGACCCATCAGCTCATTCCTCGCTTATCGTCCCACCCGCCACCACCTGTCTGGAGTGCTTTGAATGCTGCTTCCATTATGCAAAAAGAATAAACAAACATCAAATGAATAAACTATGAACTGAAGGTGCTGAGCGCTTCAAGCAGGCAACGCCCAACGATAGTAACAAGACGTACTACGTAGAATGTATTTAGACATTGTTGTGAAAGTGTATCTGGAAGAACCTTCGCTGACGTTAAACCAAATTCTAACCTTATAGTCTGAATTACTGTTTGGTTGTTTGTAAGACTGGCCTCCGGCATTTCTCTTTGGTGACATCACTAATACATTTCTGATCCAGGTTACAGGCCAAGCGTTCCTACAGTACACCCTAAAAAAACCTTACCGTAGGAGACCCTTTACAAAGGAGTTGAGGCTGGCCTCCATAGACTCTATTGAACCTCCTCGGTGTTGTCACAGAATGACCTTCCTGGTTCGCCCTGGGCGTCTGTTGGACCTCCTCTGCAACTACAAATGATTGCAAGAAACGTGTAGACACCCACGTTTTCCGATCCACTACCCACGGATACTCCATTTGTGTTCTGTTGGACTCTTTAGTAACAATTTCAAATTCTCCACAAAGTGTACATTTAAAGCATCAAGCAGGAAAATTCAACTGTCCTTGCGTTCCTTCCATTGTCCAGTCAAGAAGCTGCAGATCGACCGTGTACATTAAGGTATTTAATTTATAAAGAATGTGGTATTTCTAAGCTGCACACACTGTGTAAAATAATAAGCAGTGCTTGCCACTTACTAGGTAGGAATAACCCATATATTACTCTCCACTTCTTTAACTAAGGAACTTGTTTTCTGTTTAGAAGTAAAAGTTGTGTACCTTCGGCACCGCTGGTTCTGATGAATATCACACTGCCTCTGAAGACACTTCATCTCACCTGAACTCGCGTTGCGAGGAACCTTTGTTACTCTTTTTTTCAAACACACCTGGTGATCTTGTAAGACCACTTATGTTCAAGGAGTTACCGAGTAGGCAAGACAACTCCCAGCACATATATGGCGTTGCCCCACCTGAAACCTTTAATCTCTCAGAATCTTCTAGTTCATTTGGGGTCAGAAGATCGGAAGGGTGGGGGTTAGAGATGTTGGTGGTCTAAAACGTCTGCACAGGGAACACAATATCCATCAGAACTAAAGTTTTCTTCTAACAGACACTAAACCTCAGCAGAATCTTTTACTTTATCCAGAATGTTTTTTAAATAATTCAGGCAGAGAAGTCTCAGATGAGCACAACGATGCTGAGCTACCTCAAAATGTTCTGAAACACTAATCTTCTAAACAAGATATCCGCTCTGGCATTTGATTCAATGCAATAATGTTGGAAAAATGTAAGTGCCTGGTTTGCAGCTCCTCAGCACCTCTCTCAAGATGGCAGAAGTGACCACTCTCCTCCTTGTAAGATGCGCAATTGTTTCTTTAGTCGGCGACCTCTTGGCTCCAATCACTGCCTGATGCAGCTCTTCCATAATCTGCTGGCAATCCAGTACTGAAGATGTAGTGAAAATATAGTGAAACTAAAATGTACAATCTCCACTCGCTTTAAGTTGATGCAACATGACCGGTTTGCTAAGATGGAAATATGTGACCATCTTAGAAAAAAAGACACTTCTATCCTTAAAGTCACTTTGAAATTGGAAAAGACAATGTATGGTGAAGCGGACGATAAGATCTGTCATTCATTCATGCTCCTGGCTTAAGTTACTGACGCCTGCATAGTAGATATTGGAAGAAAATACTTCAAATCATAAGACAAGTGCTAAGAAGACAGTCATTAACTTGGCCAACACTAAGTTAAGGTCCCACTGAGCAGTAATGTAAGGCAAAGGATGGAACCTGCTCCCTACACCCATCAAAAATTAGACACTACCTGGATCACAAAAAAGAAGCCTATCGTGCTTCCACAAAAGGATGGAAGATGTAAAGGAATAATCATCCACGGTTGACCCCTGTAAACCACGACATATTGCAAAGCCAAATACAGTACTTCAGAAGGTTCCTGAGGGACACCAGGTGTCCTTGTGTTTGGCATCCACCATTAACCCCTTCCCCGCTCATGACGGAACCGCTCCGTCATGAGCCACGGTTGCCGTGTGCTCATGACGGAGCGGTTCCGTCATGCCACGACCGTTGGCGCCGCTCCGCCCACGCGGCGCTGTTTCCCCGCCTGTGGGGAGTCATGACGGAACTGCTCCGTCATGACAGAGCTCAACCGTGGCTCATGACGGAGTGGCTCCGTCACGAGCACAGCGCCACCGCGCTGCCCCCCCGCACCTCCCAGCGCTGCGGCGGAATTCCCGCCGCAGCGAAGGGGTTAAATCAAGCTCTTCATCAGAGATCATGACAAACAAATCTCAGCCCCAGAGAAGGCAAACACCTAACCATAGTCTGTTCATGTCAATGTGCAAGACACCGCACACCACCTTTCACAGAAGGTATGTAAAGATTACCAGCTTGCTTTATCTATCCCAAATAAGAAGACAGAGTTCCCTGTTCCATCCTTTTCAGGGACAACGAGTAGTCACCAGGATCAATGCGGTCTGAAACTTTTCAAGACCATGAGAATGATTCTCACATTGAAGGGACAGGCATCACATCTCCTGGAGAAATCTGCTCTTGAAGTGTCTGAAAACAGAACAACAACACTTTGTATTCTGGTGAGATGCAAAGAGAACCACCTAGGAAAGCCCACACAGCCTAAAATGTTTTACAATGATATCGAACAACCTAGAGGTAAACCTAAAGAAAACTCAAGTGTTCATATTTGGCAGGAAGCACTATGGAGGCGGTAGCTGGTCATATAACAACTCTGGACTGGCAGTAGGAAAATCTTATAAATACCCGGGGATTAACTTCGACTCTAGGGGCACCTTTGCCAAACATCGCAGCGACATCTCAATGAAAGCTATAGCTTTTCAAGTGAATCTCTCAAAACTCTAAAAAAAAAAAATTGACAGGCCCGAGTTTAACCCCAATGTTGGACGTCATGAGAGCCAAATCAGACCCACGTTGTCATATGGCTTCGAAATTTCCCTGGGCAAACTTAGCACAACATTAAACCAACATGTGACTAAGATTTATAAAAGGGTCTTTCAGCTGCCAAAATCCACATCCGCTGCACAAATCCGACTAGAACTGGGCCTTCTAAATTACGAAATGCTAAGAGCAGGTGCTTATTTAAAACTGTGCAACAAGCTAAGGCAGGCCGGAGCTGGTTCCCTCGAGGCACTGCTATGGTCAGATATCAGCTCTAGTAATCCTGGTGGGTTATACAGTCAGTTCTTTCACGAATGTGTACAGCAATTATAAGCAAGTGACCTCTGGAACCTTAACCCTAGCAGTACAGTTTCAAAACAAGTATTAAGAAGTGCATCCGTATGTGGTCTCATTCTACTGACAAAGTACTCCTCACCAAACGCAAGCATGCATGGGCAGTAATTAACTCTTAGCTGGCCTCTCTTCCACCATACCTGCCCTGCACATACCCCCTGTACTTAAAACTGCGGTTCATGGCACTTAGCTTGGGGGAATGGCACTTCCTGAAACATTTACCACTTTGGCGTCGCCCATAAGACGAGCTTCTGTGCAGGGGCTGGGGGAATTGGAGGAGTCTTTGGAGCACGTTGTATGCCTCTGCCCAGCATTGCTGGCTTTGCGCAGACTAAAACTGAGGCCAGAGTGGAATAGATTGGGAGTCCAGTCCTGTAGGCAGGCAATCATTGCGGTGTTGAACCCGGAGAACACTGCTTTAAACATAAGCTTCACAATCTTTATCCACCTAGCATATCGCAATCTTAACCAGCAAACTCCAGGCCCAGTACTAAAACCAAGGAACGCGCACAGGTGACTACAATAACGGTATATCTACGAAGCAGCATCCTAGCAAAATCTGTGTACTCTGCCCCTGCCACAATACGGAACGAGAACTCAATGACCTGTCATCGACTACTGATAATTGACTGTTGTCACTCTGAACTGTACATTAACTTTTGGACACTTTTTTACAACTTAGTGCTTTATCTGTAGTCACCTCTATGTTCCTTTTTTATAATCACTAATTGTTTTTAACAATACTATGTTGCCACGTGGTTTTACGTAAGCGATGGTTACCTTGTATTATAAGAAACTTTATATCAACTACTTTATTGCTTTATTTCAATTGAGAATAATGGGTGGACCCTAGTGAAAAAAATTATTCTAATGTTTTTCTACGTTTCGTCTTTTTACGTGTGGATTGTAATGATTTAACAAATCAAACAATATATATGATATCCAGAAGAAGACTCCATTTGTGTGAAGAAGTGCGAAACCTGCTAAAAGCACCCATGTGACTATTGCTTATATCTGCAAAGTGAGAAGCCTGAACACTGATGCCCTTTGACATGCATCAATATTTCTTAAATAAATTAAAGAGCACTGCAGTTGTGTATCTATCAACACAAAAAAATGTTTGCCTTGTACTGTGTACCCATATCCATTGAGTGCCAAAATTATCACTCTGAGCTTCAACGAAAGGATGTGGTGAAGGCGACCTTTATATGATAAAAGACCAATTACATTTAGATCTGCCAAATGTAGCCCCACGCTTACAAGGAGGCCCACACCACCTCCTGAAGCCTAACGGTGTGGAAGAGCTAATGCCAAACCCTTCAATATGTTGTCATTTTTCACATGCCCCACTCGATCGAGGAAAACAACTCCTTCACCAAAATCTGTAAGACCTCTGATGTTGGGACAACCGAGCCCTCAGTAAACACTAAAGCATCTGAAGAACCAACAAAATGCAGCACAAAATGAGGCCCATCAACCTTAGCACTTCTTCCTCAGCAGTGATGTCAGGTGATGGATAAAAGGATCATTTTCTTTATGTCATGGACCATATGCGGATGAATACCTTTACTGAGGACTGATCCAAAAACAGGAATTTTCTGGTCAGTGTGAATTTCCATTTCAGAATGTTCAGAAAAAAAGCCCAGTCCATATAGAGGTGAGATTGGCAATTGCAGGGCAACTAACACATCTTCAGGGGAAGTATCCTTCGGAAGCCAGTCATCAGAATAAGGGACAACCTTCCATCTCCCACAAAGGCAGATGTGGGACCACTACTTAAAGCAAACACGCAAGACATCCACATGGATCTCGTACTTGAAAGTGACTGCTTACACCACAAATGCAGGTACCTTTTGTGTGCAGGAACAAACTGAAATATGCATTTGAGTTTACACATAATGATGAAGGTACAAAACACAAGAAATCAGCCAATTCAATTTGAGCTTGCAATACTGTATGACCCATTAGGTGTGGTTCTGAATGTGGTATTGAGCTGCAACATCTGGACAGGGCTAAGAGAACTGAAGGGACTCAGGTGGACACAAGCCATAATGTGCTTGGTGTTGTAATGTCCCAGAGGTGTCATGCAATGGCAATGAAAGACCTGGGATGAGTGACACCATCCACAATGTTCCTAAGCACCAGATATTTCAAAGTTAAGGCAATGGAACGCATTGGCGCCCTATTTCATGACCATTAGTCGCACAGACAGATTCTGGTCTCAGGGATATGTTTAAATAATGACTGAAACAAGAGCAGGACATTCATTGGAAAATATTTTATTTTGTGAAAATTGTCTTACATCAGTGTAAACTTGGAAATCTCAGGCTCTGCCTGGCGGACTTTGAGAGTCACACACCCTATATAAGAAAATATACTCTCCAGTTGGCTTCTTTCAAAATGAAATGTATCATCAAAAATAATGAGACTTCATGGATAGTCTGGCTTTGTTCAGCTATACTGCATCCGGAAAAGGACAAATCTTCAGTCCACTCTCATGCTATTCGAGGTATGGGGCGTCTGACTAAATTCGGACATCCCAGGTCCAACTCCTGTTCATGTGCAGCACGCCACATCTGGAAAAACATTGAGATCTCAGATCAATCCATGCTCCCTGAACTCTAAACTGCTTTCTCTGGATTGCCAATAACATATTCACTTGAGTTTGTGCCTAATCAAGGTGAACGACAGCTCATGCCCACCCTCAAACTCTTCGTATACCATTGTTTTGAATATGGTGCCTATGCCACACATCTGTTGGTTGCAAACAAGGTCACCCATGCCCCCACATTCAATTTGGGCGGCTTTTGCAACATAAAAGCTTTACAACCGATATTAGAAGGTCTTGGTTTTGCTGTTTGTACAGTTCACAAAATGACTCGAAGCACAGATTTGTCTGGGAAAATGCTGTTAAATTCATTATTAAAAGTGGTGGGTACCAAATATCATCAATCAAGCAATTCCTGTATCTTTTCTTTACATGGTATTATTTTCGCGGACATAAAACATGCCCAGCATGTTGGAAATGCTTTCCTGACAGCATGGCACAGTTTGACTTTACACAGTGCATTCCTCCCCAAGCAGGTGTTTTTATTAAGTTTCCATTTTATTTGTGCTTATAATTTCACATTCACCAGCATCCAGGTGAAAACGTAGGCAGATATGTAAAGGATTTCAGAGAGATTTAGTGTAATGTTGTCAATTTAAAGGATATTTGAAATCAATAACCGAGGTGGGGTTGATAGTCAATCAGGGATACTTAGGATGTTTAGAAGAAAACTTTCTGGCTACATGACTTTGGCTAGTCGCATAAGTACACATTTTCCCCATTCTTGGTGATCAATTGATGAAGCTGTATTAAGTCGCACCCGCTTTTTGATGTTCTTTGTGTGGAGTCACTGAGAGATCTATTGCACCGTCTTGCCTACCCCTTCTGCATGAGCTCTACTGCACACAGCGTTACCAAAGTGTCCTCAAAGACATCCACAATTGTATTATTTCATCCAGCAAATCATTACCAAATAATGTCTGTCACTTCCCTACTTGGATTGTTATCTTACGTTAGAAGCCATTGTGAACCTACTATCGGCTCTTTGAATTTCTTACTAACCCAATGTACATGCCTCCCAAATCCGTCTCATACAAGACGATAAATACCAGAGTTCAGCCCAAAAGGGATAAATTCATGTTAGAATTTCAAGATACCCAACATGATGTAAATTGACATACGATCAACCAAAATGGAGTCCATTTACAAAGCACAAAGTATGCTGATACTGTGTTATGGACTCAGGTCTATTTATGACATCTCTGTTCAATATTACGGCAACAAAATAACAAACCCTATAGTTTTATTGCCCTCATTTGGATTTTAACTCAACTCTTACTTTAAGTGAACTTCAAAACATGCTCGTTAAGCGATCATCTACATCCACCCCATCTTACTACTGATCAGTTCACACAGCAGAAACTCTAGAGGGCACCACAGAAGTCTAGAACTAGATGACATGAGATCCAGAATAGAGTCACCTGCATCCTTCATGAGTTCCATGCATCCTTCATGAGTTTCATGCATCTTTCATGAGTTCTATGCATCCTTCATGAGTTCTATGCATCCTTCATGAGCGGAACAATGGCATGGTTACAAACACTTGCTTTCGGAGTGAACTCTACAACAATACTGTTGCCGCCCTAAGAACCTATTGCAGTAAGAGAGCTTTACAATGCAACTGGAGAATCCCTCGATTCTGCTTCCACTCGTTGGCAACTGACTGAAATGCAAATGTTCAGTAGTAAAAAAGAAATCCATCGACCATGTGTTTAAGGGAAACAGCGCAGAAGTGAAATATTTGTCAAATATTCCCAACGCAAGATTCTACCTTCAAGCTTCAATGTAAAAGCATGTAGTCAAGAGAAAAATTCCCCTTTTTGGCACATATAAAAACTTCCACACACTCATACACATATAGAACCAATCAATCACCAGAACAAGACACCAAAGTCTGGACCCAGTCAGATATTCATATGAATAGAATCCATGTATTTTATTAAAATATAGCCATATATTTTGACACAATAACAAAAATTATGCAGCAAAGTTAAAAAGGTTAAAAACACATCTTGATATTCTATACCATAGATATTGCGAGTCCGTTTCTATGGTTCCCGAGTGGTTTTCACTAGGAGGTAGCCTTAGCATGATTTTTGTTTTGGACATTGAGCGGCTGCTATAATAACTACATTATTGCAGTATAGAACGTTTTTCACTTAGATGCATTATTGTTTCAAAAACATTTTTTTAGTTTTAAAAATTGATGGTTTGTGTCCCCCTTTTGGAACTTACTATTTTGATTAGAGCTCCACGTAAACGCTCGTTAGCAAGATGTTGCGGGTGTAACAAGGGGTTTTCTTCCTTTTTTATAGATATCCTCTATGGAGTAGTAGAGTTTCTGTTTGAGATATTGATAGAAGCAGATATCGCTATACTGTCACAAAGTGGTAGATAGAATGATAGCTAGTATATGAATCTCTGATATCGGATTTTCCATTTTTTTTAGAAATTAAAGAATCTCGTGATCGATGTGAGACCGAGATATTATGAGCATTCTAAGGGACTGAAATAATTCTACCCCAGCAGTGCCTCACCTGAAAAAGAAAACAGAAACGTTTTAATTTATAAAGGTAACTCACATTTCTGAAGAATCCAATTTATTAGTGAGTTTAAGGCCAAAAACAATTACCATAGGGGGTGTGTGTATATACATGATAATTCATATATGGACCTCTCTTTCAGATTTCTATTTCTCTAAACCTGACCCTAGCCAATACAGAATTACAGGACGGCAGGTAATCAGAACATTGAGATTGTTATATGATATTATCTAAATGCTAGGATAGTGAGACTGTATTTTAACTATAAATGTCTCAATCCCTTTAGAATCATTGGGCTAATTCCTATATGACCCCACCGAATGACGTTTGTCCTTAGAATCAAGAGGGCAAGGATCCTTTGAGTATCTACTTTTTTGGATGTACCATTCAACTCATAAGGTACAGACATAGATTAATAGAATTGCAGTTTCTAATATATCGAAATAAGAAGTGTGAGAGTACTGTATGGTTATAATTGGTTTCTATTTGAACCATTTGGTATGAATGGGTTGTATGTAAAATCACCAGAAGAATTACACTGTTTTATTTAAAACTTTTTAAGGTGTAGGACGGGTCTCCTGGCGGGAACCAATGGATTCGGATAGATATGTCCTTACAAAGATCAATAATGTTTGAATTTTGGGTTTGATAAAATTTTGCTTTTTTGGATATGTAACAATGTATAAATGTTAATGTTTTTAATGTTGATATTTTATCATTTGATTTAGATTGCACGTACACTCCTCGGGAGATTATAATATTTGTCCTGAAGAAGGTGGTCCTTTATTTCTTGACTTCCACCGAAACGCGTCGACGCAAGACTTAGAAGGCAGACTATAGATTGTAGCGACATCTGTTTTCCGAACAATCAAGTATCTGTATAACTGCTTAGGAGAATAGTTGAACCGGATCTTATGTATTCCTGTTTAAGTGGATAAGAAAACATCTTTCTTACATGTTTTCTCCCCATGTTTTCGATTGTTTTTTAATGTTTTTCTATTGTTCAATATCTATGGTATAGAATATCAAGATGTGTTTTTAACCTTTTTAACTTGGCTGCATAATTTTTGTTATTGTGTCAAAATATATGGCTATATTTTAATAAAATACATGGATTCTATTCATATGAATATCTGACTGGGTCCAGACTTTGGTGTCTTGTTCTGGTGATTGATTGGTTCTATATGTGTATGAGTGTGTGGAAGTTTTTATATGTGCCCAAAAAGGGGATATTTTCTCTTGACTACAGTCTTTTGGTGCTCTACCCCTTTTTGTGGTATAGGGCCCCTCTCCTTTATTTTGTGTTCAATGTAAAAGCATACAAGTAACTGTCTCACTGAAAGTAAACAAAAATCAAAGTAAGACTCACTCAATTCTTTAGCGTCTGGATACAAACAGGTTTAGAGTCTGTTACAAGCGCTAATGTTATCAATACGGGGGCATGGCCTATCTCAGATGGTTACATACTGTGAAGTAGTTCCTACAGTCATTTGAACAACCTCACGTACAGGGTATATTGGTGTCACCAAGTGTCTACATATGTCTTCCAAACATACATTACAATACAAGTCCCATACGGTGTCATTGCTAGTGCTTGTTGTACCATGACCTGATCCACCTTCCTGGTCAAAGATGATAAAGTGATGCAAAATCCCTTTCTTTTATCCTCAACTTAAGCCAATGCCCTATGCTCATGTTCTATTGGGTCCCTCTTCAGGGCATTCTCAACTTGTTTCTATCATCACTTATTTAACCTACCGTTTTACGGCTCTGTTCCTGTTCAACTCTGCCTTTTCGGCGTCTCCTCCTCTGCGCTGTCCCTCTTTTTTTCTTTTCATGGGCCCCCATCTGCCTTCCCCACATCTCTGCATGCTCGGGGTACAGCCCTGTGAGCCCTCTTCGTGTCTCCCCTATTCGCTGTTCACACCAAGAGCAAGGACATTGACAGTAACTACTCTCAGTACTAAATGAATGTTTGTCCCCAAAATAATAAAAAGTATATATACTTTTAAGGATATTTAATGCATCATGGCAAAATGAACACAATAGCAGCTGGATTAATAACATTCAGGTACAAACTGGTGCGCTTACCTATGAAGATCAGAGTCAATAAGCTGCAAATACCATCAAAACCTGTACTCGCCTGAGACATGACAACAGTTCATACACTACTGATTCCAGTGTTGTGGCCTTACCCAAGGACTCCGCACCAGGCACTGGGACAGTGGACTTCACATCGCTACTGCCATGAAACTTTCAATGGCCGTCTCAGGTCCTCTCAACCATAGTTCATATCATAGCACTATCTTTATGCTGCTTAGGGTTTAACAGCATTGAATTTCGCCTTTCTCCAGACTCGCCTGTTTTCAGTAATGTCCAAGCCTAGGTCTCCATATTTGAATATTCACTTAGAGAGTGGGTGATCACTGACCAGGCCCTTCATATATATTTATATTGGCTCACCATAGTTTTTAGATAAATCATTTAACAGGGCAAAAAACATTGCTATAGAAATATGGCTCATCCATTTATTTATGGAAACAACTGTTCTTTAAAGATGCACCAATCCCACTGCATGCTATCATTCTCCTGTTCTTAGCACTCTGGACCCAGTGCCTCATCCCACACTCCAACAATAGAATGAATAATAGGGCAGCATTTCAACACTGACTGGCCAGCACTGGTTGGTTGAGAGGAGCAGCTCTGTGCACCAATGACCCTTCATCTTGGTATGCAAGAGTTTTCTCATGGACTATACAGTGTAGACAGTTCAGTGTCCTATAGATCAGAATCCCAGAGAAACATACTTTTTTTTCTTCAGAGAGAACCTTAGCCTCAGGACTCCAGCAGCACAATACCTCTGCTAGATTTATGTGTAGGATAAACTGCAGAGTCCACACTACTGGACACACATAGGACTAGGTGGCAGTAGACGCTGCGTAATGCTCTAGCTCCTTTTGCAGGTAGACAAGAAATTTAAGATGGAGCACTGTAGATATTGTCTATCTGTTGTGCAGCTCAGATCGAACACAGTTTGAGACTGGCCGCGGTTAGTCCTACCTCAAGACTACATACATATCCTGGGAGCATTTGCCCACTACTCAGGGATTGATCCCCCTGACCTGGTTGTGTTGTGCCCCAGACATTTCCATCCGTTATAAAAAAAAAAGCCAGACGACTACATCTAGAAGAAAAATGTGCATGTCATTGGAAAAGGTGTATTTGTAATGTATACAAAACCATTCTTAAAAATGCTCCATTAGGTTTCAGAAACTTTCTCTAACTTTCCTTTCAGAATGTTCTAGAACCTTCTTAATCCTCCAGAAGCTTCCTTTAGTTCCCAATCCAAGATGGAGGAACTTCCTGTTGACAAGTTCCTGTTCCAGCTCTACAGAAGGAGCTCAGAACTGCTTCTGCTTGCGTTGCGACACGTCTAAGTCCCGTACACTATATTTTTCACACATCATTCCTGAGTTCCTGTGCTCCGCTGGGAATTGATCTCTTCAGTTTGCTGTTTTTCTCCAAGGTCAGGTTGAAGAAGACTCAACAGTGTCCAGTCCGTGACACTTAATAAGAGCTCAAGATGGATTCTATTCCTTATGTTTTCGCTATAGAGAGTACTGTATCCAGCAAAGTCTATAAGTAGGTATAATCAACGAAAAAGAAAGCATCAAAGGAAAGTGCATCAGAAATTCGACGCTCTTGGCCATACTTTTCAAGAGGTGCGCACATACCATACCTTTTGTATGAAGAGAATATGATGCATAGTTATACACTGAGGAGCTAATGGCAGCAAAGGCCTGTCATTGCAGGACCTATGTATGATTCCATCCCATAAGACAGACTCGCTGGGTCCTTTCACCCCATAAAAACATTTTCACAAATCATGCTTCTTGTGCGTTTGAGCTGTTAAGCTAGGTCCAGGTAAATTACTTATAGTTTCCTTTTCTATTTTTCACAGAAACCTGTTCCATGGTGTCATTCTACTGGGAAGCGTCATGTCTTACAAAATAAATATGGGCCTGATTATGATCTTGGCAGACAGGGTTACTCCATCACAAATGTGACGGCTATTGCGGCCGCCATATTGCAATTGTAATGTATCCTATGGAACTCGTAATAAGGTAGACGGAATATCCGTTACGTTTGTGACGGAGTATCTCATCTTGCAAGATCGTAATCAGGTCCGAAGTCTTTTGAAGACTCAGTTAGAACCATTTGGGGGTCGAACTCAATGCCCTACCTTCCTTGCCCCTCCGCGGCTGCCCCCAGCCATCCCTGCGAATGGGTGCTGCCGGCGTTATGAACAGAGAACGAGGGCTGGTCCATCGCTTCCTCAGGAGCTCTTTCGCCGGAGGGTAGGCGGGCCACATGTCATCAGGAGGCAACTCTATTGCTTGGTAGATGAGCTCCTGGGTGAGAGCTCATCACCGCAGCTAGCCATGGGCTGCAGTTGAGTAAAGGAACTCTCCACATGTTTAGAACGGCTTCTGCTAATGATCTTTCTTTAAACATAGAATGTAAATCAGAGTGGACACTATCAGTGGCGCCATGAGTCATTTACAACAGACTTTGCACAGAAAATAAGAGCTGTATTAGTTGGATACAAGGAGTGAGCGTCATTGAAGCTTGTGTTTCAGTCTGTATTTTTATTTATAAAATTAAACAGTAGACTCTAAAGCCAACTTCTGGATTGTTGACAGCCTAAACCATTCGACCAAGGGGAGTTTAGGACAGGATTCATCTCTAAAAACAGTCATCTGGGATCCTGAAAGGATCCGGTCCTCCAGTTGCATTCATTGGACTGTCCTGATGTTTCACGCCCATGTGGTATTATAACAACCCAACATGGTAAAGGGCAACTGAGTGGGTGCTTTCACGTTCACAAGAAGGGTTCCCTGGCCGATGACATGCTTCTTCCTAAAACTTACTGGATTTCCAGATGGTCTGAGGAAGGGAAGATGCCTGGGAGGCTTAGTTGCAAAACTGTTGTCTATTTTGTACAAAACTGAGTTGGTTCCAAGAAACCGTTCCACGTACTATGGCTCTGATCTGATGAGTCTGTGCAGAGGAGGCTTCTGCTCACTTGGGAGTAAACTGGTTTTGATACAGCCTTCATTCCTCCACCTCCACCTCAAGTGAGAGGATGTGCAGATATCAATCGACACTGACATCACACCTTGTTGAGGTCCTATCCCCCTGTGATAAGACAGTGATCTAAAAGCCAGAATGACGACCTGAGACCCTTTGAAGACACATGCTATGAAGGACAGTCAGTGGCACATGAATAATGAACTTCATGCCAAGTAGACCCCTCTGCCACTGGCTCGGAGTGCCAAAAGTGATCGACACAGAGTCGCTGCTCACCACATGGCAGTGCCTGATTGGAAATCCCGAATCAGTCAGCCGGCGTAAACACAGAGGTTGATATGAACCTATGGTGGCATACCTCTCAACAGTCAAGCACCATTTAGCACTGCACTATCACCAATACACCTGGGACTAACCTGCTCATAGCAATACTTTGCTAAATCAGGTCTTGCATTTACCTTTAGTAACAGATCTCATAATAACAAAGCCTGAAGGAAGCTACATCAATATAATACAGGGCACAATATTTGCATAGTAGGCTGCCAGATGCATATCTATAAAAAAGAAATATACCTAGAGATTCTGTATATTAATGTACCCAAATCTTTCTTAAAGATTTCGAGGCATTACGAAAACAGGACATTTCATAAAACAAATTCTAGTTGATTTTGTCATGTAGACTGACAAAATAATTGTAACACCTATATATATTTTTAACCAAAATGCATATTTCTAAAGACATTGTGAAAGGTTCCATCATGCAAAGAGTCTGTTGCTCACTTATGTACTTGCCCAATGTTTTGTCCATCCCTGAAATGGCCCACAAAAGATGTGTAAATATCACAGGAAATCATTGGCTCCGAGGGATTGTACATCAGCCAAACCAGGTCCAGATTAAAGTCCCATGGGCCCTCGGGACAGCTTCCTGGAGGGAAAACATGAGAGAAAGTTCCTTTTGGTGGTCCCTGAAGGCTGCAAATGCTGCAAGCAGTCACCGCACCCATGTGACAGCAGGAGCCACAAAAAGACACTACAACACCCACACGGCACGTTGTTGGGATGCACTTGTGCTACTCATAACAAGCCACTAAAACTCCGTTATTGGACAACGACAGACAATGGTTTCATTTCCTGGCACCTTTTTTTACCCAAATGCACATACGTGCCTTCCGTGCCACCCTCGCACTCAAATGGCATAGTATCAACTTGCTCCACCTACCGAATGAGCAGTTCACTCATTTCAGGCAACTGCACTTTGTGGGTGATTTCCGGATGTACGTGGGTCGAGTCTCTTTATTAGAGACAAGTACCACAATCTCAGCCATTTGTTCTCATACTGGATTCCGGTGGATGGCTTTCAGGCAGATCAGACATGCTAAGTTCTGAGAGGAGAAACCTATATGTTGAAAAGTCATCTCATCAGGAATGATGCGTTAAACTGACTGGTGGTAGGGAGAAGCGTAACACTATTCTCACTATATTGACAGGCACTTTCTCCTCTTGGGGTCCTTCTGAAGTAGAATGAAGCACATATGAAAACCTGACTTTGGACAGGCCAAGCAGAGCTACCAGAGTAACAAACCCCCTCTGGTCTTTTGAAGGATTTCAGTACCAGTTAAGTCTGGAGAAGATGAGAGAAGCTCCCCCGTCCATTAGACGAGGTCACAAATAGACCCCTTTCTAGCCAAGAAGTAAATAGATCACATTTGTTGTTCAGACGAGTTGTAATTGATTTGAAAAAATGGAGTTGAGGTCTTTAACATTAGCCAGTGCAGAAGCCTGTGTAGGCTGTCAGCTCTGGTCATATCTATTCTCCGACTCTGGGAGGCAGGAACATGCCATGTTGCAACACCAATACAACCAGCCAACAGAGTCTGCAAGGAGAGGCCACTCGCTCTTCCCATAGTGTGATGGTGTAGTCTGCACAGACCCTCAATCTCACCACTGGTAGGAATGCTAAAATCTGACTTGTCCAACAAGGTCCCGTCTGAGAAATGTCTGCAATGTCCCCTCGCTGTACTCTCAGGAGTCTGTGTTGGCCATGAGTCGCAGGCAGCCAGAGCATCCCCCAAGAGGTTGGTGCATGCTTTGAAACCAAGGATGGAAGGACCCGAATGAGCTTTGACAGGCCATCCAGCAATCTGCTGTCTAGTGACCAAGATGACAGACTCGGAGAAAGTCATTCTCCAAATCACCAGAGGCAGCTTGTGAACTTGATGCTCTACGGCCAAGGATAGCTTTGGTGAGGAGCTATTGCAGTAGTGAAGGCAGTGTTCCTGGGCGTACAAAGCAAACACAAGGAGATGATGGACGGAGCGCTGAAACTTTTCAGACACTCAATCCAGTCACAGATCTAGGTTGAATCCATCATTGTTCTTTAGCTCACTTCGCCACCCCAGTTCAGACCCAGCTATATGCAAATCAGTCTTGACCCTGTGCCCCATGGGAACTGTCCAGCCCGAACTAGGAAGCCATGTCTTGCCTGGACCGGAAACAAGCATCCTGGGACCAGTTTCGGGCTAACAGCCCTCATCAGCTAGGCTAGCTTGAATCCAGTGGCAAAGTGAGCAAGGGACCCACGTATGGGCATATCCTGCCAACTTAGGGTGAACAAAGCAAACACAAGGAGATGATGGACGGAGCACTGAAACTTTTCAGACACTCACCCCCAGACACAGATCTGGGTTGAATCCATCATCGTTCTTTAGCTCACTTCGCCACCCCAGTTCAGACACAGCTATATGCAAATCAGTCTTGACCCTGATCTTCATGGGAACAGTCTAGCCCGAACTGCTAAGCCATGTCTTTTCTGGACTGGAAACAAGCATCCTGGGACTGGTTTCGGGCTAACAGCCCTCATCAGCCAGGCTAGCTAGAATCCAGTGGCAAAGTGAGCAAGGGACCCACGTCAGGGCATACCCTGCCAAGTTAGTGCGAACAAAGCAAACACAAGGAGATGATGGTCGGCGCAATTAAACTTTTCAGACACGCACCCCCAGTCACAGATCTGGGTTGCATCCATCATCGTTCTTTAGCTCACTTCGCCACCCCGGTTCGGACACAGCAATATGCAAATCAGTCTTGACCCTGTGCCTCATGGGAACAAGCATCCTGGGCGTGGCTTGAGCAAGCTCCTTTGCTCATCCCGCGTATCCAGCTGTTATCCTTCCAGGAACCTGCCACTGCCACTCAACCTTGTGACCATATTCCCTGTCACTCCTGCTACCGGTCCGTGCAACAACGCTGATAAGGAGAGCGGGGGGAGAGGTGTTGTTGCGGCAGGTTGCTGAGGCCTAGGGAACTGGCCAGCGACCAACAAGGTGTGGACACCAGAGTGGTGCCCCACAGGTAGCTACGGAGGGAACGGGCTAGCGACCCACTAGGTGTGGACACCGGAGTGGCACCCTACAGGCAGCTACGGAGGTAACTGGCCAGTGAGCCACGAGGTGTGGGCACTGGGTGGCGCCCACAGGTAGCTACGGAGGGAACTGGCCAGTGACCCCGAGGTGTGGACACCGGAGTGGCGCCCCACAGGTAGCTACGGAGTGAACCGGCCAGAGACTCACGAGGTGTGGACACCGGAGTGGCGCCCCTCTGGTAGGTATAGAGAGAACTGGCCAGCGACCCAAGAGGTGTGGACACCGGAGTGGCGCCCCACGGGGAGCTAGGGAGGGAACTGGCCAGTGACCCAAGAGGTGTGGACACCGGAGTGGCGCCCCACGGGTAGCTACAGAGGGCTGTTGTAGACCAAGTACCATTCTCTGCGGTCGACGCCCTGGGTGGTCCTGAGGAGTGGCTGCCAGGGACGACCCGAAAAGGTGTGGGGCCGAGCACACTGGTAGGGCCTGAGGGGCACGTGCGCATTGCGGAAAGCAGCTGGTGGACCAAGGGGCACAACACTCCAAAGGAAAGGAAATCATCCAAGCCATCCACAACTCCATCCGAGTAATTGCCAGGCGCTGCAATTTATACGGTGGACCTACCACATTGTAACCCCGATCGAGGGGAACTGCCGTGCTACCTTTGGGTTGCCTTAGTGGCCTGTCACTGAGAGGCACGCTGAACTCCCACCACCAAATGCCACCATTGACAGTGTTTCGTTTGGAGAAATGTGAGCCACGGCGGAGTGATGGTGACCGATTAAGACACCAGCGATTCAGGGGGCTGATGCGCTGGCTAGCGCTGTCTGAAGAAGGGTGTAGCAGGGCTGGAGGAGTGAGGAATTGCCCCCTGGATACTCGTCAGCCCAACTAATTGGCCTTCCAACCTCTTCTGGATGGGTGAATGAGGGCAATATTCTGCCGCCTGTTGGTTGCCATTTCAGGAACCGAGTAGGGCAGGACTACACAATCTTCCCGAAGGCAACTGTGGTTCCCTATGGTGTACAGAGGTACATTTGTTCACAAATGGCCATTCGTATACCTGCTGCATCTCCCTGATCATCGTGTCTGGAGAATCTCTTTAACTGCTTGCCCAATCATGCACCTGCAGGCCAACTCATGCTACTGCACCTAAATTACCTGGCTGGCGATAGTAAGCAGGCACCTCCCCTGACCACTGGCTTTTTGGCTGTTGTCCTAAGAGAGTGACCTTCATCTGAAGCTAACCCAGTGACAGCCACTGCATGTACCATTATCCAATAATAGACTTCTCTGACCTCAAGTTACGCTCTAGCCGCTGATGTACTTTAGGCTGTCACATCTCTCACCTCCCTGAGTACTGGCAAGCGGGCCCTGTACGGCAGAGCAGTGTTTCTTATTCAAGGACCTTTGAAGCAGTGCGCTACCACACAGGCACACCATGAGGCCCTCAGCAGACCCGATTGGCTGATCAACAATGCTGGTTCCGGGGAGGAGCCAAGATGGCGACCGGGACGGCAGCGTAGACTCCCGGCTCCGTGAACCTCCGCATCCCGCACGGATATCCTGCATGAGATCCTCAGCCTGCGCTACGCGCTCGTATTTGTGAATGAGAGTGGCAACCGACCGTGTGACTCCGAAGTTTCTGGCGGCGGTACCGCCGGAGAAATGTGCCTTTGAAATTTGCGGCCCGTGCAGCCTTGAGCCAGGACCTCGAGTGGACGCCTTGGCCGGGTGGCAGTTCAACAACAGCGGCCTGTGGTGACTGGGTGGAGTCGGACCACCGGAGCGGTGCACACCTCGGCCTACATTTCGCCGTGGTCGTTCCTCCCGCTAAGCGTAGCGGACCGAGTGCATGCCCGGGGTGGCAATTCTGAGATTCTCCGGTGATTGCCCCTGCCTTTGACGGTGAGCTGCCCGGACGCCGCCCGTAACTCGCCCTGATTCTTGCGGGCTGCTCCCGGATTTTCGCGGGCGCTGGTCCGTGGTGGGGACGACTGTTGCCCGTGACCACACAACGGATAATTTTTGCCTGCCCCCGGAACCCTGTTTCCAGCGACGTGGAGCTTGAGGCGCTTGTCCCTGGGTCCCGGTCCCAATACGGGTCGGGCCTACCCGGCGGCCATCTTGTAATGATGAAGCCTACCATCCTGTCCACCGGGTCACAGCAGGATTGGGAGTGTGTGACTTTTGGGAGTGTGGCGGAGCGATCGCAGAGAGCTGTGCTGGGGTACGGCGACCTCCTCGAGGCTCTCGGTGCCCTTCATTCCACCTTGGTTCATGGCATCGGGGTCTTGGGGAGTAAGCTCGATGGTGTGGCATCAGCGTCGGGACAGTTGCGGCCTGCCTGTCCTCAGGTACACAGGGACTTCCCACACTGCACACAGGAGGACAATGTCGCGGCCACCCCTGAGATTAGTGAACAGCTGGAAACTCCGGACAGTATGCTTCCGTGTGATCGGCTGGCTGTGGGTCTGATCTGTTCCGGAGGTATTGGACCTGAGTGGGAGGTGGTGGCCTCGTCCCGTGCACGGCCTCCGGCGACCCAGGGAAAATTCAAGCAACAGTTGTCTACTTTGGCTGATTCCGCCTTCCTGGACCTTGTGTGCAGTGCAGATCCTGGGGCAACACTGGGAAAGACGTCCCTCCATGATGCGGACTGTGTTGGTACTCAGAGACTTCCACCCCACATGTGTGCGTCGCTTCCCGGTCGTTTTTGGACACTCCTTTACCTTGTAACATTGGACATGGCGCTGGGTCGAGGGGTATGCATGGGCAGATTTGCAAAGAGTGGTCAAGGATAAGGCTGAGCCTTCAGGGGTGGTCATCTAGTAGACGGGCGGGCTCAGGGGTTGCGTGCTCTCATGGCATAGCTATTAGTATAATTGGTGCATAATGCTCCCCATCTTTCTTTGACTTGGTCGATTTTGTGCTGCTTACTGTTTGCCTTGGGGAAAACTTACCGTGCGGGAGGGAGAAGCCGGGGGCATGTTTTGAAGGCCCTCCTCCAGTTTATTAATACTCTCTCTACCCCCCCGTCTGGTGGGGTTCTTTTCTTACTCCCTTTTCTCTGTTCTTCTATATTTCGGGTCTGGTTCCAGGGCGACAGGCACACTGCTGGGGGGGGGGGGGGCCGTACTCATCTGCAGAGGTGCAGGGTGGGGGGTTGGGGAAGGGGATTCTTTAGTCTTTACCCTTTTTTTCCATGGCCTCCTTTTTCTTCTCTGATTCTTCTTTGTTTTTCTTTTCTGGGATCAGCGTGGTACAACTCCTTTGTTGTGAATCACTGCTTTTTCATGTGTGCCACAATTTCCGGGGTGTTTTGTGGGCTTTAGGGCATGGGACTGCAGGCGCAACTGGTCATGATACTTCTCTACATCCTGCACTTCCTGTTTTAGCGCCATTGACTCGATAGATTGCCGTTTATTGTTTACGTTTGTTATTCTGCCTGCCATTTTTCGCTGCTGGGAAATTGTTTGGCACCTGATCCTTTCGTCTTTCCCTATTATAAAATGAAAGCCTTCTTAATCCTGGTGTCCTACTTGCGCCATTCACTGGCCGAGAATATATTAGCATGGAGATTCTGCTCACCGAGGTTCTGCCTGTGTCAACATTGGATCTCTGTTGCCTTGACTGCTTAGCGGCCGGCCCCGGGGGGTTGTAGGCCCATACTTGTTATTGGTTGAAATGCTAATAAAGGTTTTTAAAAAAAAAAAAAAAAAAAACAATGCTGGTTCCTCGGACAATGCTGCTCCACAAGCCTCACTCAGCGACAAGTTGGACACTGTCCTTGCGGCAGTGGAGAGGATTGGTACAGCACTTCAGAATACGCATACATCACTGGAAAGCAAAATAGACACTGTGACGACAGACCTGACACTGCCGCATGCGGATTATCACAAGTTGGTGGACAAAGTTCATAACACAGAGTAGCCCATTACGGTGCTTCAGCCAATAGCTCGGTAACTGGAATCCTCGATGCACAAGCTGGCAGAACAAGTAGAATTTCTGGAGCACCATGCTGAAGATGCAGAGGGCCGTTCGTGGCAGAACAATATGCGAGTGGTAGGCCTACCGGAAGAAGTGGAGGGATCAGATGCCGTCACCTACATGGAGCAATGGTTGAGGAAGCTGCTGTCTCTGTAGGCTTTTTCGCAGTTCTTCTCAGAGGAACATGCTCATCATGTTCCTGCATGCTGACCACCACCTGGATCCAACCCCAGGTCGTTCCTGTTCAGTCTATTGCACTACTGTGATAGGGACTCTATTTTACGCGAGACACGGAAGATGCAAGAGGTTACGGTCGACAATCCAAAATAATGTTCTCCCTGTATTACACTCCTGTTCCCGGGGCGCCCGAGAGTGAGAAACGGGGGAAAAACACACTTCTTCAACGCCCCTGAAGATGCCTGGGATTGGTTGGAGACGGCGGAGCTAGCAAATGTGGACCGGTCTGTAAGGGCTGAAACCTCGGACTGCAGCAAGGTGGCTTTGGGACGGCGTGGCCATCTACCCAGATTACTACACTACTCTCAGTCGAAGAACACACCCGACTTAGAACAAGTCATACAGATGAGGCACCGGGTTTTGCAGATTGCTGCTGCAATATGTGAAACCATACCAAGTTTGGAGCTGGACAACAACTCAGATAAATCGATCAGCAATGGTGGCTCCTCGACAATGTGGCCCTCTGGGGCGAGTCAGCAGATTCAGCGGCTCCGCCAAAAGTGACGCAGCAAAATGCTGAGACATTATCTGATACCTAGATTTCCTGATCACTCGCGCCCGATACTTGCATTATGATTACTGGTCACACTCTAGCATGTCCGCCTCAGAATGTTTGTAATTTCATTGTTTTTCTGTTGCAGGGTTGAGGGATCACTATTGCGTGGCTGCCCCCTGGCCTGATTCGGACTGTCACAATACTAACCTTTTTGACTTGATGGACATCTATGTCATGAGCTGGTATTTACATGGGTTCTTGCAAGTCTATCCTCAACTGAGTGGGATGCCTTCTAGTTTGCTGCCTACCTTTTCCCCACCAGTTCCCTAGCTGGTTGACTCTTGCTTGCTGATTTCAGTTATTCAGCTGTTTGGGGGGACACATGTTCTACCTCTGCTCCACTGATATTCCTATTTTCATGTTAATGGTTTGCATTTTTTCTGTTACGACACATGAGTCCCTGGGACCTGCCCTCCCCCCACCACAGGCCATGTCTATGTTAAACTTACACAGCCCTGCCCTCACTGACAAATATGCAATGCCCAGCTGCTGGGCACCTCGTCTTTGCCTACATGACCCATTTTTATATACTCACATAGAACGTGAGGGGCAGGCACATGTCTTTGCCCCACTATTCAGTCTACTCCTAGTTAAAACGCCATTCCGTACATATCGCACTGTTATAGGAGACTAATTTAATACAGGCAAAAGTCACAACTGCAGAGGTGCTGGCGCAGACAGGTTTTTGCCACCTACTTTTTTATCACTCTACACAAACTACATGCCCGCATCGTTAGATTGGTGGGAGCAACATCAATGCTCCCCTCTATCATACATATGGATTACCTGGGCCGCACTCACTCTGATCACAATCCCCAAATTGTACAACTGATGTGGGTGGCGGATCAGCCTCCCATACTTAGATGGCACTTCCAGCCTGCACTGCTAGAAGACCCTCCCTTCCGAGCCTCACTTAATATGGCGATTACAGAATACTTTGACAATAATGCCAATACAGCCACTTCTGAATTAATAGAACGGGATACCCTCAAGGTGACGACACAAGGGCACCGCTTGGAAACACAAGGAACTATGAGGCAACTACTTGCTAGGGGCATTTCTAGAATACAACACACACTCTTGGACCTGGAAACCAAGGAGGTAAATGATCCCTGTGGCACTGGTGAACCAGCGTACATGAGACGCGAACATGTTACGTTATTAGAAAGACTACTTTGTTTTAACTACGCTGCCCACTCAGCCTACACAGTTGCCCCAGATGACAGATCAGGATGTCTCTTGGCGTGGCTCATCTGCCAAGACCTGCCTCACTAGCCCATAATGGCACTTCAGTCTGCTGGAGGTTCAGTCCTCTATACCCAACACGCCATACATGACAAGCTGAAGCAACACTATACATGGATGTATCAATTAGTCACAAATGCAAGCCAGGAGGACTCGGATTCCTTTTACACTACACTGCAACTGCCCCACATTACCCCAAATAACCGAGAGGAGCTCAATAGTCCCATTAAACTAACTGAAATTAAGGATGCAGTCTGGGCGCCGGCCACCAGCAAGTCCCCAGGGCCTGACAGTTTGCCAGCAGAGCTTTACAAAGCATACGCAACATTTCTAGGCTCTCACTTACTGACACTGTATGAAGAGGCCCTCTCTATCGATAGTCTCTCTGGCTCCCAGAGAGAGAGGCAACGGTCATCCCCCTCCCCAAACCAAATTAAGACTCATTGCTTATAGGCTCCAATAGACCATTAGCCCGACTTAATATCGATTATAAGGTCCTACTCAAAATACTTGCGGACTGCCTGGCACCCTCGGTCCTGGACTTGGTCCACTTAGATCAAAACGGGTTTGTCCCCGCCCAAAATACTTCCCTGAACCTCCGCAAATTGTTTCGAGTCATGACCTACGCCTGGCAAAACTGTCTCGAGACAGATGCCTAGTTTTAGACCATGAAAAGGCCTTTGATTCACTGAAATGGGATTATCTCTTCAATACGCTGCCTTGTTATGCCATCGGCCATCGTTTTCTCAGATTTATAAAATTGTTATACACTAACCACCTAATCAGTGTCAAGAATGGACACCTTATTTCAGGATCAATTCCCATACACAGGGGAACAAGATAGAGCTGCCCACTCCCTCCTTTACTATTTTCCCTGGCAATCGAACCACTGGCACTCACATTGCAATACCGAGGAGCATCATGGGGCATCTCCTTAAGTGATGGGACCCATATAATATACCTATATGCACACGAAATGTTGCTCTACATGAGAGATTCGCACAACATCCCTGCTGCAATTGCATTAACTCTTGAACATTTTGCATCCCTCTCTAGGCTGAGGGTAAATTGGACGAAGTCTTGTCTATTTTCCTTTCTCTCAGATGTTCCCCATCCACATTTTGTCCTAGGCGGGGCACAGTTGGATTGGTAACAGAACACATTTCGATACCTTGGGGTGCGGATTTATCATTCTGCGGCTGATCTGTTTGATGGCAATGTTACTCATGCAGTCACATCCTTAACCAAATGTCCTTGTGGCGCAAGCTGCCACTGGCGGTCGCAGGAGGACGGCGGCATTATTAAAAATGCTGGTATTACCTTGCCTCCTTTGTTTCTTTACCAAACTCCCTCTTTATATCCCAGGTGCGTTCCTCCACGCATTTGATCAGCAGGTACAAGAATTCATCTGGAACGAATCGAGGTGTAGGGTAGCTTTAGCAAAGCTCTGCTCACCCATGAGTGGGGAGGTCTTGCTGCACCGCATTTTGAGCAGTACTACCTCGCCACTCAAGTCCAAATGATCCCTTAATGGCTGGTGAGCTTACACCTGTCGGACACAGCCACATCCTTACCAAACTGGAGTTTGCCCGCTATTCTGCATCTGTTGCACCATTGCACACGAATGTCCCCTTCGGACTCCTTGCTGCTGGGGGTGGAGTACTGCTGCTATCGCAGATGCCTCTGCCTTACTAAACGCATAATACCATATGCAACCAAGTTGGCGCTACTTGGTATGCCAAGGGGTAGAGAACTCACATTGGCAACTGAGTTGACAGCATGGCACGCTGCTGGCCTGAACACACTGGGAGACCTATACCGGAACAGTACCTTGGCTCCATACAAGACACTGATGGAGGAGGACGGCCAATTCCAACTGCACAACTCATTGATTGCTACACTAGGTAACCAGTGGGGGGACATGACCACTGAACTACCCATCCATCTCACGCCCAGTGGAGGGACATGACCACTGAACTACCCATATATCTCATGGTCCAATATCTTCACCTGATGGGGAGGGGTAGACACCTTATACAATGGTTCGCTTATTCACTCCGCACCCACACTAGTCCATAGCTTACAGCTCTAAGATAATGCTGGGAGGACGACTTAACACGCCCGTGCACAGATAAGGAATGGGACACCCTGCCAGAGGGCTCAAGACACGTACCACGTTACTATATTGTAAAATCATTTGCACCAGAATCTTCTGCGGAATAAACTGAATTTTCAAGATGTGTTGCTGATTGTGCTGAGGGATGAGAACCTCTTCATTTAAAGTCAAGTTGTTACTTTGGGTTTCTGGAGACTATATTACGAGATCTGCTGTGACTAACCTTGGCATCAACAAAGGTATTTTGTTAAATATGCTTATGGATGCAAAACTATTCTTCATTTAAAATCAATTTGACGGTGGTTTGATACATTTGGGGATTATATTTAAAATCTGTCATGACACAACTGTCTGTCACAAAAAAAGACTGCATTAAGGAAGGTACTTGTCGACTGTGATGAGAGATGCAAAGGAATGCAACGAACTTCTTTATTTAAATGCAACTTTTTGGTTTGCTTGCCTGTGAAACTATTCGAGAGAACTGCTGCAACAAACTTTTTTGTGTGGAGCTGGGTTTGCATTGAAGAAGGTGCCCTGTGACCTGCACAGACAGATGCAAATCTTTTCTCCATTTGAATTATTTTTTAAGTTAACTTCTGCTGAGAGTTCATTTTGGTTGAAAGTAATTTAATTATAAAATTACTATAAACTCTACCGTTTTAAGTCTAAAAGTATTAAATAATCCATGAAAGCTGACTGCCATCTATGACTTTTAAGAGAAAAGAAGATGCAATGTCTGCCCTGTACCCTAACCAAGGTTGAACCAGGGAGAGGTGGAAGATCTCCAACAGAAGCTGTCCCAGCTGAAAGAAAGGTGATTAAATACAATAGACAGCAAATTAAAAAGAACATGAGTAATTTTGCGAAGGATATGATTGAAAACATTGTGAGAGTCTGATTTATAAATGAAGATTATAGAAAATACTGATTCTGTTCCAGCATGAAGATCAATTGCATAATGATACTGTCTCTACAAAAATCTTAACTTGACTTTGAGAATAGGAAAATACAGTATTAACAGGGGGTAAGGGAGCAAATTGCAGATGATTCATTGAAAGGTTAATTTCTGATCTCTTAAATTTAAACATATGAAGACCTTTTTTAGATTGAGAAAGCTCATGGTATCCCATGTAGCCCTAAACTTTATGCAACCAAACCTAGACAAGTGATTTTTTAAATTACTACGTTCTGAAACACATAATATAATTCAATTTTAAGTAACAAGGTTGGATATCGGAATACTAGTGACAAAGCAAATAGTTTTATAGGTTCAAAAAAACCTGGTAATTACTTGCAAACTATTTCAGGATTAAAAGTGACAGAAATAAAATATCTTACATTCCAAGTAAAGGTGGTGATTTCATTACTTCTGCTAATGGTATTCCTGGAGAATGCGAGCGTGGGTGCCGCCGAAGACCAAGGCGCATGTGCTGCGGCACCTCGTTTTATGTAGGACCTCTGAGTGGTTCTGTACGATTTCTCCCTTCTCCTTCGCGGCCATATCACCCTCCTTCTGCCCCTCCTACCCCATGCAGAAAGAGTGATGGCCCACTATTACAGTTACTGTTCTTCACCCGCACCTGCTGCCGATACACAATGATGGGGAAGTTGCACTGTTTATTCTGTCGCACCAGCTGCGAATGTACAATGACACTGGAGGAGCACTGTTTATTCTGTTGTATTTGTGTTTTATTTTTCCTTTTCCAATTCACAGTCATGGGCTAATTGCCGTAGGATGACTCCTCACATAGTCCTCTGCCAAAGTGTACTGTACCACTGTATTCCACTGAATGACATGACCTATGTTACCTTGCAAAACTCAATAAATATTTTTTTTAAAAGAGGGTATTCCTGATTAAATATGTAATCAAGAGAGGACTTGCCGATTTATATGTGATACAGGACTCATGACTGTATGGGGAAGGAAAATAAACTATTTGGTTTCCTTATGAAGCCCTCATCCACCAATCTAGTTGGTGGCATGCATCATCATCGGGCCCACCCAGTGACACCGAATGTGCTTCAACACCTGTATTACAGCAGAGCAGGTATATTACTGAGTGTGCAGTGATGGTGAAGTGAAAGTGAAAGTTTAAAAGCTATTCAGTGGTCCCAGTACCCAGGGGGTTATCTTTAATGCCTGGGCCTCTGATAGCAATAAAAGCAAGGCAATGGATGTAGGTGGAGTGATGGTTAGGAACTCCTGCATGCGGTGGGTGGTCTACATGTGTCAGCCAGGCTTTTCATTAATACTGGCTTTCCTCAGGACCTTAAGCTATGTGAGAGTGAGATCTACACTTACAGTGAGTGTGTGATCTGTAATGTGTTGCACGCGCTACGTGTGGGAGGGGGATTCACTCTCCAAACATTAGCTTGCGAGTTGCAGCAAATGCTCCTATAGAGATTTCCGGCAGCGGTTCTGACCGACTTTGTTGATCAGGACCCTTTTGAAACCTGTTCTACGGCGGCGGATCTCTAGAATCCCCCTCCCACACGTATGGCACCTTAGCACATGCAACACATTACAGATCACACACTCACTGTAAGTGTAGATCTCACCTTCACATAGCTTAAGGTCCTGAGGAAAGCCAGTATTAATGAAAAGCCTGGCTGACACATGTAGACCACCCACCGGATGCAGGATCACTCCACCTACAACCATTGCCTTGCTTTTACTGCTATCAGAGGCCCAGACATTAAAGATAACCCCCTGGGTCTGGGACCACTGAATAACTTTTACTTTCACTTCACCATAACTACACACTCGGTAATATACCTGCTCCGCTGTAATATAGGCGTTGAAGCACACCCGGGACACATTCGGTGTCACTGGGTGGGCCTGATGATGAAGCATGCCACCAACTAGGTTGGTGGGTGAGGGCTTCATAAGGAAACCAAACAGTTTATTTTCCTTTCCCATACAGTCCTGAGTCCTGTATCACATATAAATAGGCAAGTCCTCTCTTGATTACATATAATAAACCTGGGGATACGGACTGGCTACCCAGTCCTCTCTCTCTCTCTCTCTCCTTGATAATTGAATACTCCTGAGGAATGACATACCGTTTTACTTCTGCTAAAGGTATTCCTGGGCAATTTCATAACTTTTACTCCACATTATATGCTTATTAAGAAAACCCATCAATTAAGTGTATACATCGTTTTCTTTCCAAAGTGGACTATCACAACATTTATGAAGAATAAAACCCGCTTAGATTCACAAATTTCACACACAGAAATCGAGGATGCTATTAAATCTTATAACCAATAGACCACCAGACCTGGTGATTTCCCAGTGAAATTCGTTCAAGGCATTTTCAAAGACTTTTAGAGCCAGACCTTAAGTTGCTTTTTGAGGATTTTTTTTTAAAGGTACAAGTATTGGATTCTTTGAAAGAGGCACTGAATGTACTTCTACCTAAACCTGAGAAAAATCATAAACTAGTTGCCAACTACTGTCTAACATCATCAATCCATTTATATATTAAAACCTAGACTAAAATTCTTGAAACTTTTTTTAAAAATGCTGTATTTCAAAGCATGTCTTTTCCTCATCATGTATGCCTTTTAGTGTATGTCATGTTAATGAATTATAAAGCAAAATATTGATAACATAAAAACAAGCATTGAAAATGCAATAGGTCTCGCCCTCGTTTAAGTTAAAGCAATTCTGCTTGTAATTAGGTGGCTTTTTAGCTTTGCTTTTATTAGCATTTTTCAAACTTTCATGTACATAACATGCATATGTATATGTATGCATGCATTTATATTTGTATTTAAATAGATATGCAGATGTATATATATGTTTATAGATGTATGTATGTATATATATACACATACATATATATAAATGCATATGCATATATATTATATACTGGTGGTCGCCAGTAGATAGTTATAGTTAGGACCGTGTTTCCATAGGAAATCTCAAAATTCTATTTTGAATAACTTTGGCACCGGTTGACGAATCCTCGCGAAATTTTCAAAACTAATGGGGCACTCCGCTCAGCTCCTACCCTGAAAGTCTCGGGGGGATTCGTCAAGCGGGGGCCGAGAAAAAAGGGGGGTCCCAAAACGCGTTTTCCCCTTCATTTTCCCATAGGACCTTTAGTCGAAGGTACAGCCCGAACGGCTGAAGAGAATTGCTTGAAATTTGGCAAAGAGGTAGTCCTCAGGTCAGGGATGTGCCTTCTGCATATATGGAGTCAATCTGTTCAGTAGTTCCTGAGAAAATTGCAGTTAAAGTACATAAATATCTATAGCCGCGCACCGTGCGCGCACCCTAACGTGCGCGAGCGTAATTCCGATTGGTGGTTACATGTCAGTCAACGTTCGAATCGGTCGAAATCAGGAAGTGTCGGCCACCATTTTGTTTGTTTTGAGTGAGAGAGTGAAAAAGGAAGGTGGCGAACGTGAAAAGGGGGCAGGGTAGAGAGTTCCTGACCCCCTAGCCTTTGTCAGGGGGTCCCTGAAGGACCCCGAAGGCAGAAAAAAATCATTTAAATTTCTTTCAAAAAAATCGCAGGGTGCGCGCACGGTGAAAAACCATAAAAAAATAAAAATAAATTATTGTAAAATAAATATATACAAAATATAATAATAAACACATAACTTAGCATTTAAAAAACCGTACAAATTCCCTGAAAAAACCATAGGTTTCACACACGTTATAGTTAGGAATTAGCATTTAAAAAACCTTGCAAATTCACTTAAAAAACCATAGGTTTCACACATGTTATAGTTAGGTGGACATTTCACTCGTAAAAAACCAATGAAATTCCCTCGTTATAGTTAGTTCAGATAACTATAACTCGTGCGACCGCCACTCTATCAAAAGGATGATGTGATCAGTGATGTCATGAGTGATGCCACTGACCATGTCATGAGTGATGTAATATGTGACGTCATGAGCAGTGGATTGCGGGCGCACGAGTTATAGTTATCTGAACTAACTATAACGGGGGAATTTCATTAGTTTTTTACGAGTGAAATGTCCACCTAACTATAACATGTGTGAAACCTATGGTTTTGTAAGTGAATATATATATACATATATATATATATATATATATATATATATATATATATATATATATATATATATATATATATATATATATTTATTTATTTATTTGATCTTTATTTCGGCCAATTTGGCCATAAAAGATGTACAAAAAAAAAAAACACATATGAAACATGTAAAACCATCAAAGAAAAATAATCAGGAAACACATTTGGTACAATATAAAATCATTCCACCCTACAAAAAAAATACTACTAGGGTGAATCAGATAAAAGGCCATGCGATTAAAATTATGAACTTAAAATTAGGTGGGAGCCTGCGACTTTAGGATACGGGTGCGAATATACCAGACATTAGTAAGAAATTTAGCTAGTGCAAACACAATTGGACCTGAAACGTCAGTTTTTAAAATTCTATACACCGGGAGGTACTCCCTAAAACCAAGGTTTCTTATGAGTGGTAGGAGCCAATGTTTCCTGGCGGCCGTGTAAGTTGGACAAAACAAGACCACATGCAGATCGCTTTCCTCGGCACACACACATGCCGGGCATTGCTTGGTAGAGGGCGGTGTTGACCAGGAGCTGGTGTAAGATCGCAGAGGCAATGTGCCATATCTCCATTGGAGAAATAGCTTCCTGGCCAACACAGGAGACATAGCGTCCAGGACCCTCTCCAGCCTGTATGAGTCCTTGCTTTGCGCGAATACAGATGTTAATGACCCCTCTTCCTTGCAGTCTAGGGCCATAGATAATTTCTGCTCGTGATAAGCGTTGGCCAAAGCTCTTCGTGGGATCCTTAGTGAGGCGTTAGCTGGATCCGACCACAGGTCGGGGAGCCCCTGTCTCACACAGGACTTTTTTTATATATTTCTTATATATTTTATCCACGGGATCTGTAGAGCTTTAGGGTGGGTTAGAAACTCCCTCAGTTCCGCCCTGTAGGTAGAAAGTTCTTCACTGCTCCATAGCCTTCGCCAGAAGACTATGGGTCTGAGACCTAGTTCATCTGCTATTGGTCTCAGTCCCAGATCCATCCTCAAGGGGAGGAGCGGAGTGCTAGACGGGAGTGCTACTATCCGTCTAATGAAATTATTCTCAGTTATAGACAAACTGCAGGAGGCTATATGACCCCACAGTTCCGCCCCATACATCAGAGCTCCTCTGGCCTGTGCATTATAGATCTGGATAAGCGGCCCCAACGGTCGATATGTGGGGCTTTTCATCAACCGAGCAATGCCGCCAGTGGTCTGCACTAATTTAAGATTAACCCTAGTCTGGTGTGTTCCCCAAGACATGGTTTCATTCAACGTTACACCGAGATATTCAAAGGTGGAGACTCTCTCTAAACGTGAAGATCCCAGTAGGGGGTTCGGGCGTGATCTTAGGGTTGGGTTCAGGACCATAAACTTGGTTTTGGTAGCATTGATTTCTAACCCCCTGTCTGTGCAGAATGCCACAAAAGAATCAAGGATCCTCTGTATCCCCATAGGGGTTTTGGACAGCAGCAGGGTGTCATCTGCAAACATAATTGCAGGCACCCTGCTGCCATTCAACTTTGGGGCGTCAGTGTATTCGGTGCCATTGAGATGGGCGATTACCCCGTTGACAAAGAGGCAGAACAGGGTCGGTGCCAATACACAGTCCTGTCTAACCCCCCTGTTATATATATATATATATATATATATATGATGTCCAATGGGAGAGTGACTTACTTATGATGACGCTCGATGTAAATTCATTGTACACGAGCATTAGGCACACAGATGGACTCAATGCACTTCACCACTATCTGGGCAGGAGACCTATGTCTATGTTTCAACACACTGAGATGCTTGTGAAAATGGCAAATTTGTGTTTGGGTAACAATGTATTCTTATTTGATGGCCTTATGTACAAGCAAATGCAGGGCACAGCCATGGGTACCTGCTTCGCCCCCAGCTATGCTAATTTGCATATGGGCTGGTGGGAGGAGCAGGTACTCAGGGTGGAGCAACAAGCTACATTCACAGAGCATGTAAAAATATACGTCAGATACATCGACGATATATTCATTCTGTGGAAGGGTTCAGAAGAGAGTGCTACCCAATTTTCCAAAGAAATTAACAACAACACCCTGAACCTCAGCTTCACGTGTAACATGAGTAGGGAATCTATCTACTTTTTGGATCTGGAGCTTTTCGTAGAAGGAGACAGCCTTCAATCTAAAACCTTCAGAAAACCGACAGCTGGTAACGCCATCCTACACGCGTACAGCTTCCACCCCAGCTCTCTTAAAGCCAGCATACCATATGCCGAGTGCCTACGCATGAAGCGAAATTGTAGCACTAACACCGGCTTCAAAGAAGCCACTCATGAATTGTGCAACAGATTAGCCCACAGGGGCTATAACCAAGAAATCCTAGATAAGGCCAAATCCAAGGTAGCCACTAAAACCCGAAAGGAACTCCTTGCTACTAAAACTACTACTACTGTAGGTAGTAAAGAAAGTTCCACTATCAACACCCCGAGATTGGTTACGGGATTCAATGCCTACCATGCCCAAGTACGCAAAATCATCTACAGGCATTGGAATGCAGTAAGGAATGATCCAGTTCTAGGCACGTCCATTAACAGCAAACCCCAAATCACATTCAGAAAAGCTAAATCTCTGAGACAGGAAATAGTGAACAATGCCCCAAGCAGAACAAAAGCTGAAGGCTCCTGGCTTAGATTGCCTACAGGTTTCTACAAATGTGCCAAATGTAAGGCATGCAAACATGGTAAAAACACGAAAGATATTGTCTTACCATTCAGGCAATCACCTTATGTGATCAGAAAGCATTTCACATGCAAAACAGATTTTGCTGTTTACGTATTGACCTGTACATGCGACAAAAAATACGTGGGAAGTACCATACACCCCGTACACGTACGCATTCTTCAGCACTTGAGAGCCATCACGCACAATGATGTCACATACCCAGTTGCCAGGCACATAAACACTCACCACAACGGCAAAGCGGAAGATCTCACTTTCTATGTGGTTGACAGCATCCCCAAAAACCCTAGGGGAGGTAACAGACTTCTAGCTCTAAGGAGATTGGAATCCCGTTACATTCTTTTGTACAATTCAAAAATCCCTAATGGTATGAACGCAGACGAAGCTCTTAATGTCCACCTTTAGTCTAGCGGGTCTCTTGCCGCTATTTCCTATCTTTCTCTAATATTCTGCTACAGTCTGTTCACACGCTTTTTTATTTTCTTTTTACGTGTGCTTTACATCCTAGCAACCCACCCATTACTCGTACACTAAAATCTTAATTTTTCTTTTCCTTGCCTTTGTTTCTGTCCTCGTTTATCTGACTTCATTAGTGCCCCAGGGATTGTTTACACACACTCCTTTATTGTGAGTACACCTCTCTACACCTTTCTTTCAATCTTGGCCCACTTGGGCGGCACCCCCCTCCATTTTTCGTATCCATAATTCGCTTCATTAGGACCACAATAGACGCTCTCTGCTTGCTATAGTCCGACACTTTGCCTGGGTATCCTATTTTCTCCCCGGCTGCTCCTGTCTCATTTGTGAATGTTCACTTGAACTCTTCACGTCCAGACAGGCACCCGTGTGAGACACAATATTTGATAGCGTCCTTCCCTTTGGACCTTTATTAATTCTAGCATTTGGGTATCTTTTCTGACAGATGCACTTGGCATCTCTTATGTTTATTTAGAATGTTTTGATGAAGTTTCCCGCCGTGGGCTTATTTTCATGTCTTCTATGTCCATACATGTACACGGGACAGTGAGACATATAAGGCACTTTGTTTTAATTTGCAGTTAAAGCAGAATAATTGTCTTTTTCATATATATATGCCATTTAATATATGTATGTGCTTAATTCTTCACATGTTTTAATTTATATACGTTGATTTAGTATGTTTGTGTTTTTCGCAAAGTCATGCCGATCAGACCGGTCATGTTTCTTTATGTCTATGATGACAGAGTGGTGGTTGCCATGACAACTGCACATTAACATATGTAAAGGTCACTGACATGTGTAACAGACAAGTGAACAAGGCGGTTCGCCGTCGAAACGCGTCTTGCCGCTGTTGGATTAAACTTCTTTTTGCCATTATTTCACGGAGTCTGTGCCTGTCTGCTCGTCGACTGTCAGGATTGGAATTTCATATATATATATATATATATATATATATATATATATATATATATATATATATATGTGTGTGTGCATATGTGTGCGCAGAGAGAGGTAGAGGTAGAGAGGTGGAGGTAGAGATGTGGAGATAGAGAGGTAGAGATAGAGAGGTAGAGATAGAGAGGTAGAGATAGAGAGGGGTAGCGGTAGAGAGATAGAGAGGTAGAGGTAGAGAGTAGTAGAGAGAGAGGTAGAGAGTGAGTAGTAGAGAGTAGAGAGTGAGTAGTAGAGTGTAGGAGTGAGTAGTAGAGAGTGAGTAGTAGAGAGTGAGTAGTAGAGTAGTAGAGAGAGTAGTAGAGAGTGAGTAGTAGAGAGTGAGTAGTAGAGAGTGAGTAGTAGAGTAAGTAGCAGAGAGCAGTAGAGAGTGAGTAGAGAGTAGTAGACAGTGAGTAGTAGAGAGTGAGTAGTACAGACTAGTAGAGTGAGTAGTAGAGACTAGTAGAGACTAGTAGAGTGAGTAGTAGAGAGAGTAGTAGTGAGTAGTAGCGAGTGAGTAGTAGTGAGTAGTAGAGAGTGAGTAGTAGTGAGTAGTAGAGTATGAGTAGTAGGGAGTGAGTAGTAGAGACTAGTAGAGAGAGTAGTAGAGTGTGAGTAGTAGATAGTAGAGAGTGAGTAGTAGAGAGTGAGTAGTAGAGAGTAGTAGTAGACAGTAGTAGAGAGTGAGTAGTAGAGAGTGGGTAGTAAAGAGTAGTAGAGTGAGTAGTAGTAGAGTGAGTAGTAGAGATAGTAGAGAGTGAGTAGTAGAGAGTGAGTAGTAGAGAGTGAGTAGTAGAGAGTAGTGGAGAGTGAGTAGTAGAGTAAGTAATAGAGAGTGAGTAGCAGAGTAGTAGAGAATGGGTAGTAGAGAGTGAGTAGTAGAGAGTGAGTAGTAGAGTGAGTATGAGTAGTAGAGTGAGTAGTAGAGAGTAGTAGTAGAGTAGCAGAGAGTAGTAGTAGGGAGTCAATCCGATTCCAGGACGCCCGATAGTATCGGCAATTAACGGTATATTCGAGAATACCTCGAAATACATAGACTTTTTCCTCCAGGAATTAGTGATTAACTTGCCCAGCTATTTAAGAGATACTATGGACTTTTTACACAAATTGAACAATCTGAATTTGCCCTCTGATGCTATTCTTATGACTATGGACATCACAGCATTATACACCAGTATAGCTCACGAAGATGGGTTGAAGGCTGTGGCTCATTTTTTGGGTGAAAGAGACATTGAGTTTTATAACCACAATAACATGTTATTGAAAATGATTCGTATTTGTCTTAATAACAATATGTTTCAGTTCAATGGTGAGTTGTTTCAACAATTAAGAGGCGTGGCGATGGGGGCATGCTTCTCTCCTAGCTACGCATGTTTACATGTGGGCTGGTGGGAGAAGCATGTCCTCAGGACCCGCTTTGAGGATCAGTGGTCGAACAACATTCTGGCTTGGTGGCGTTACATAGATGACGTGTTTGTCATCTGGAAGGGCACGGAATCTGAGGCATTTGAATTTGCTAAAAACATCAATGTCAATGACCTAAATCTGGAATTCACAGTACATGTGAGCACCAGTAATGTTAATTTTCTCGATGTAACGGTGCATGTTCATGACGGGGTATTGGAGACTAGCTTGTTTCGCAAGAAGACATCAGGAAACACGGTACTGCACGCACATAGTTTCCATCCCCAGCACACTATAAAAAGTATTCCATATGGGGAATTCTTGCGCATCCACAGAGCGTGTAGCACTATTGCAGCACGTGATCAACATCAATTGGATGCCAAAAACAGGCTGATAGCGCGTGGATATGAGGAACTTAGCCTCAACAAAGCTATGACCAAAGCTAATCTCAGGAATAGAGATGATCTTCTGGTAGTTAAAAACACCGCGAATGCGAATCAGGAAACTCCAATAGTCACCAGTACTGCCCCTGATAAGGAATCAAGTATTAGTGAAATGAGATTGATAACAACTTACAGCAGACAGGCCAGGAAAATTAAACAAATTATCTGTAAAGAGTGGCCCATTGTACTAACTGACCCCACTCTAAAGACAGTTCTTCCCAATACTCCTACCGTCACCTACAGGCGTGCGTTCTCTATGAGGGACGAGCTGGTCTCCAGTAGTCCGGAAGTATCAGCAGGTGGCACCTGGCTTACCCCCACTAAAGGATTTTTTAAATGCTCCTCGTGCAGAGCTTGTAAGTTTGGAACCAACACTTACCACTATATGACACCTTTCAGCGACAAGCCCATACATTTGAAGGGTCATTATACCTGTCGAACTGATCATGTGGTTTATATACTGCAATGCACGTGTAAACTTCAATATGTTGGCAGTACAAAGCTACAAGCACACATTAGAATCCTGCAGCACTTACGTGCTATAGTAAACTCCGATCCTGCGTACCCGGTAGCCAGACATTTTAAAGCCTGTCATAACAACAATCTGAGCTGTCTGAGCTACTTTGTCATAGATTCGGTACCTAAGCAAAAGAGAGGGGGCAATCGTGAAAAAATCCTTAGGCAATTGGAATGTAAATATATATTGGAGTTAGATACCCGTATACCAGGAGGTCTTAACAATGGGGAAGATCTGCACCATTTCTTATGAGAGTCCTTGAGTACTGCATATTAGTGGGTTCATCAGTATATTGTGTACATATGGGTCCTTTTTCTATTTTTCTGTTTTCCTCAGGTCTACTAATATTTGCGTGCATAGTTACATCATTACGAATTCTCTATAGTCATGATGATGTGAGGATAGCAACTTTGACATTTCATATTTTTTCCGTGCACTTTATTTTAGTTTCAGGAGTATACACTTTGGGTATTTCATCTATCAACTTCCTCGTGGCCTTCATATAGTTACACATTATGTGTTTTTAGTCGTGCTTTGTTCATATTGTCAGTGTGACATCTTTGTTGTGACTCTATTAGACCACATATATAAGAGTATAAGGTTTCTGTTTTTTTCTTTCCAGATTTATTTTATAATTGTGCCATATACAATGTATTTAGGACATTTAAGTTGGTTTACTATGTATGCTTCGCATATTTTCCACATTATATGGGGGTTGTGTATATCGAGCTGTATTTGTATATCAAATATACACATTGCCGAATTTGCACATTTTCATTTGCGGATTTGCACATTTCGCTGTATTTGCACATATATTTCTATTTAGCGTATTTTGCACATATATTGCATATTTTGCACATCATTGGTAATTGTAGTTTTTTATATGTCAATCTCCTCATGTATTTTATTGTACCAACTATTTTTGCGCATTTGAGCAACAATCTGATTTTGTCTTTTTTTCATTGTATATGGAGGTATTCAATGCAATATTGCATTTCTGGAAATTGTCGTCTGTAATAGAGTACAGGATTTATCCTGTTATTTGCATACGTGAGAGAATCATAACAAAGCGACAGTATCTTTTCTATGCCTATACGCTAAGTATTTTGTTTATGTCTATTCGTAAGGTGTCCCACATATGATTTAAAAGCACCACGTTCTGTTCGTGTAAACCATGTGATCAAGACCGCTGTGTCGGTCGAAACGCGTCAGAACCGGATTGAAGTTTGCGTGGAAATAAACTAAGCTAAATACCTGTACCAGCGTATCTGTGTCCGTGTCTTGGAGCAACACCGGCTGGTGTTGCGAAAGGAGGAGTTGATATATATATATATATATATATATATATGTGTGTGTTTGCATATGTGTGCGCAGAGAGAGGTAGAGGTAGAGAGGTGGAGGTAGAGATGTGGAGATAGAGAGGTAGAGATAGAGAGGTAGAGATAGAGAGGTAGAGATAGAGAGGTAGAGATAGAGAGGGGTAGCGGTAGAGAGATAGAGAGGTAGAGGTAGAGAGTAGTAGAGAGAGAGGTAGAGAGTGAGTAGTAGAGAGTAGAGAGTGAGTAGTAGAGTGTAGGAGTGAGTAGTAGAGAGTGAGTAGTAGAGAGTGAGTAGTAGAGTAGTAGAGAGAGTAGTAGAGAGTGAGTAGTAGAGAGTGAGTAGTAGAGAGTGAGTAGTAGAGAGTGAGTAGTAGAGTAGTAGAGAGTAAGTAGCAGAGAGCAGTAGAGAGTGAGTAGAGAGTAGTAGACAGTGAGTAGTAGAGAGTGAGTAGTACAGACTAGTAGAGTGAGTAGTAGAGACTAGTAGAGACTAGTAGAGTGAGTAGTAGAGAGAGTAGTAGTGAGTAGTAGCGAGTGAGTAGTAGTGAGTAGTAGAGAGTGAGTAGTAGTGAGTAGTAGAGTATGAGTAGTAGGGAGTGAGTAGTAGAGACTAGTAGAGAGAGTAGTAGAGTGTGAGTAGTAGATAGTAGAGAGTGAGTAGTAGAGAGTGAGTAGTAGAGAGTAGTAGTAGACAGTAGTAGAGAGTGAGTAGTAGAGAGTGGGTAGTAAAGAGTAGTAGAGTGAGTAGTAGTAGAGTGAGTAGTAGAGATAGTAGAGAGTGAGTAGTAGAGAGTGAGTAGTAGAGAGTGAGTAGTAGAGAGTAGTGGAGAGTGAGTAGTAGAGTAAGTAATAGAGAGTGAGTAGCAGAGTAGTAGAGAATGGGTAGTAGAGAGTGAGTAGTAGAGAGTGAGTAGTAGAGTGAGTATGAGTAGTAGAGTGAGTAGTAGAGAGTAGTAGTAGAGTAGCAGAGAGTAGTAGTAGAGAGTAGTAGAGAGTGAGTAGTAGAGAGTGAGTAGTAGAGAGTAGTAGAGAGTAGCAGAGAGTGAGTAGTAGAGAGTGAGTAGTAGAGAGTAGAGTAGTAGAGAGTAGAGTAGTAGAGTGTAGAGATTAGTAGAGTAGTAGTAGAGAGTGAGTACTAGAGAGTAGAGAGTAGTAGATAGTAGAGAGTGAGTAATAAAGAGAAGTAGAGTGAGTAGTAGATAGTAGTAGAGAGCGAGTAGTAGAGAGTATCGATTAGTAGAGAATAGTAGAGAGTGAGTAGTAGAGAGTGAGTAGTAGAGCGAGTAGTAGAGAGTGAGTAGTAGAGCGAGTAGTAGAGCGGGTAGTAAAGAGTAGGTGAGAGTGAGTAGTAGGGAGTGAGTAGTAGGGAATAGTAGAGAAGTAGTAGAGTAGTAGAGTGTGTAGTAAAGAGTGAGTAGCAGAGAGCAAGTAGCAGAGAGTAGTAGAGACTGAGTAGTAGGGAGTGAGTAGTAGAGTGAGTAGTAGAGTGAGTAGTAGAGAGAGTAGTAGAGAGTAGTAGAGATTGAGTAGTAGAGAGTAGTAGAGTTTAGAAGAGAGTAGTAGAGACTGAGTAGGAGAGAGTAGTAGAGAGCAAGTAGTAGGGAGTAGTAGGGAGTGAGTAGTAGGGAGTGAGTAGAGTAGTAGAGAGTGTAGTAATGAGTGAGTAGTAGAGAGTAGTAGAGAGCAAGTAGTAGAGAGTAGTAGGGAGTGAGTAGTAGAGAGTAGTAGAGAGTAGTAGGTAGAGAGTAGTAGGTAGAGAGTAGTAGAGAGTTTAGAAGAGAGTAGTAGAGAGTGAGTAGTAGAGAGTAGTAGGGAGTGAGTAGTAGAGAATAGTAGAGTGTGAGTAGTAGAGAGTGAGTAGTAGTAGAGTAGTAGAGAGTGAGTAGTAGAGAGTAGTAGAGAGTAGTAGAGATAGTAGAGAGTAGTAGAGAGGGAGTAGTAGTGAGTAGTAGAGAGTGAGTATGAGTAGTAGAGTAGGTAGTAGAGAGAGAGTAGTAGAGTGAGTAGTAGAGAGTAGTAGAGAGTAGTAGAGAGTAGGTAGTAGAGAGTAGTAGAAAGTAGTAGAGTGAGTAGTAGAGAGTAGTTGAGAGGGAGTAGTAGAGAAACCCAAGAATCCAGAGTAGGGTAACCCTCACCTTTTGGACATGCAGTTCTGTGTTTCCTATTTTACTTTGGAAACGAGGTGTCCAATTTTAACATCAGGATTACAAGCACCAGAATGGAAAATCAAAAACCTGGAAGGCGAAGTAAATCGGGAAACTAAAGCGTTCTGCTACACACTACTGTGATTTGGAACTTTCTGCAGCCCATACTACAACTCACAGAATACTTTGGGTCAAAGGCCAGGAACGCACAATGTTGTAGAGTAATCTCCTGGTAACTTTGAATAAATCCACTGCATACGTGCTTAAAATGATGGCCCCCGATTGACACTGGTCTGAAAGGTGCTAGTAGGAAGCGGAAATGAAACTGCAGATGCGTTCTTCCTCGGACTAATATCCGGATGTGTCCTCTCACAGTCTGTTGTCCTTGGGTTAGCTGCTTCTGCAAGTTAAACCTTGCAGAGGGCTTCACGGGGAACCCCCGTGGGACAGCAAAGCACTCAATTCGAAGAGTTCTGGACTGACCAGTGAACCCCTCCAGTTTGATGTATGTGCACCCGTGCATTACACAGCTTCTTATACATTAACATTCGCAGATTGCTTTTACAGCTCTTTTGCCGTATCCTCTCAGATAAGTGAATCTGAACAGAGCTGCGCCTGCTTTCCTGTTTCTGCCCACGTTTTGTCGATTTCAGCATATTTTCCGATTACGATAATTACTTTAGGAAAAGGACAAGGCTAGGAAAAGTTTATCTTGTGTACTGTGGTAAAGAGGTAAATGCACATGCGATGGAGCGGCCGTATAAAAGCATAAAGCATACATTTCAACATGAGATTTTCCCACAAATGTGCAACGGAAGAGAAAAAATACATAAAAAGCTCTCGGATTTGGCAAAGGCAGCCACGTGTTTATAATTGCATCACGCTTTCACTTAAAGTGAAAGCGCGAAGCAATTATAAACACGCGCTGCCTTTGCCAAAGGGGATTGGTCACAAAAAAGTGCGTAGCGGCTAATTAGGAGACACAGAGTCTCCCGCCGCAAGTAAAAGATCAAATCCCGGTGGCCGGGGCTTAAAGGAGACAGGGTGGCAACAAGCGCCTATTGACATGCCTTCAGTGCAATCATTGCACTGCCTTTGGCATAATTTGTGACGCAAAACGACGCGCACGAATCAAAACTTAAGGCGGAGCTGAGACAAGGCTTCTGGAATCGTATCGATTCCAAGAAGTCTCGTAAGACGAGAGCAGCGCATGCGCTGCTTACGTCAGGCCGAGACCTAATAACCCAGCGTTAACGTTTTACTGGTCCCATTATATTTAAATGAGGTGATAGTTCAGTCTTCGCATTATTCACATTATATGTTGATGACACATTGTTATAGAACACGTTAAGTAAATCAATTCTTTTACCTTCATTAGTGTTAATTCAAAATCCGTCCTTATGCGATCCCTGTTAGAATCTCCATCGTGTAGTCCTTTGCTAGATACCTTTACATTGCTGATTCTGTTGCCTGGGAATAGTAAGAGAAGCTTTTTCATGTGTGATAGACAAGAACACTAGATAAAATAGATTAAAGCTAAACCATAAACTGCTGAAATTGTCAACACAACCTTCATTAAAATTAGTAATAATTATATTATAAGACGAGAATGCTAGGCTTACATGGAACTTGAGCAATGAGCCCTTGTTGAGAGAAAAATTGTTTAATTCAGTTATAAGTAGGCCACTCCAGAAAACACCTTTGGTATCAATTCATAAATACAAACCACCCAACTGATGTAGGCAGTCGAGCTGTGTACTTTGCAGGTGTATCACTTAATAAAAAAAGATTGATTCTAATAAATACAAACCACTAGTACATATGCTCTATAGTATTTAAACATGAGAATTTTGAAATATACAAACATTACCTAATGACATATTTACCAGAAATGTAAGTTTGTTATTGACTCATTTCTGCAGAGAATCTCGTCCTACTGAGTATCTGATACATTAGTAAAATCACAGACAGGAAATACCCTATGGTTTTGTTGGGATAAAAGTTTGTTACATTTCTGTAATGTCTATAACAATATCTTTTCAAAGGCCTCTCTGCTTTGAAATGTCGCTGTAATTGTGATTCCAGGTTAAAGGCAGAGATCACCAAAGTCAGTTCTTGGGACTGGGATTATATTGCTAGGAGCATGCACCATAGAAGGGCTTGGGAAGAAATTGTGCTCATCTATTTATCTGGTGCCAGAACTCAAGATCAAATACTTTTTATAACAAGATTACAGGAAACTAATCTTATAGCCAAAGGACCAGTGCAGGAAGATGAAAGGACACAACCTTCTAGCTGTTCACATAGTGCAGACCCAACACCTCAGATGTCAACATTTTGCTCCTAGAAATACAAAGGAGTCTCCAAACAATTGATAAAAAAGATTGACTCTGACATCCAGGGTTGACTTGATGTAGCATCGCCATGACAGGTTTGAGGAGTGCATGGACGGCGCAGAGTGGTGTATTTCCGAAATGGAAAACAAATCACCCATGAAATCTAAAACATAACAGCAATTCAAAAAACTGCTTGATCTCACACATGCTAAAAGTGAAGACTTAGAGGCGCACTCGCATCAAAACAATTCGTTCATTATAAGGATCCGTGAGTCCGCCAACATAGTCAAGATGGAACTTTATTTTAAAAGATAATCACAAGCCTGTTTGGGGCAGCAGCCCTTTAACCTAAGTTCCTGGTGGAGTGAATGCATAGATCACTGAGTTCACGCCCACCTCCCCCCCCGACCCCTTTCCCCGGCACTTCAACGGCCCATCATTGCTCAAATATTGAATTATAGAAACTGGGACACAGTCTTCAGGTTGTCCCCAGAAACTCGTGATTTGCGAAGGCTCCAACATATCCTACTTCCGGACTTCGCAAATGCCGCCCAAGAGGCACAGCATGCTTTAACACCTGTCAATTTTTTTGTTGCAGAAACTAGAAATTAAGTATGCAATGCTTTACCCTGCAAAGTTGTGCATCAAACATAATGGTACACAAATATTTTTTCACAGATCCTAAAGCAGCGTTGACCTATCTGAAAAGGAATGTGCCGGACGTCAGAACTAAGCCAATCGCCAACACAAAGGGATGACTTCACAACATGGATAAGGACTGATCTGGGACACAAACATCAGTCACTAACAGTTAGCTAAATTCTTGTCATTTGGTATGCAAGGTTCATGTATTGGGTATTGTTGTCTACTACTAACAAAGTTATTTAATTCCTTTTTAGGTCGAGCCTGACCCAGCGCTTGCACTGGTCTGGCGGAGACCTTAAGTAAGGAGGGCTTCAAAAAATGCTACCGCCGGCTACAGCATGCAGTGCATGTGTGCGGGTGCGCGCTAGCGCTGTGGCCAGCTGTAGCATTGTTCCCCCCAGCTTTTTTCTTTGTAAAGAAATAGATGCTTGTTTCTATTTCTTTACCTTTGGTATAATCGCGGCAGCGGCGCTTTACTTTTAATATTAAAAATAAAGCGCCGGTGCCGCAATTATAGAAAAAGTAAAGAAATAGAAACAAGCATCTATTTCTTTACAAAGAACAAGCATTGGCATAGCCAATAGATCTCGCTTTTGGGACCTTATAAGTATTTATTTATGCAGCACAATTTCTTTGGTGCGACAACAACTGTTGCATGGATAAACACTTACAAGGTCCCAAAGGCGAGACCTATTGGCTATGCCAATGCTTGTTATGTATGCATACATGTGATGATATTTTAAGTTGCTCCTGTATGCCAGGGTACGTACTGGGTGTGCTGATCTATATTCAGCCTGATAATAAGGAAATGCAGTTTGTGTTCACTATTCAACAAGGGCCTGAGGGTGAGCGGTTCAGATAATTGACTCTAGCTCTCATTCAGGTCAACTGACCTCAGGATCTCATAAGCGGGGGTATTCTTTTAAGTTATGTCTTTTATTTCCTGTTGTTGGTGGGCAGATTACACTGTTCATTGGACGTCAGTAGGACTACGCGTAAGCATGTGACATTCCATATTAAGGAACATGACGGGATTGGGTCATTGCAGGGAAAACACTCAGGTGCTGGCTCTAGCATTACTTAACAACCTCTACATAACTCCCTGCAGTTAAGAAATAATCACATGGAATGTTAGAGGACTAAACCACCATAAAAAGGCCAGGCAAATACTGGCATATATCAAGAGGCATGGATGAGGGACCGTGTTGAACACAGCGTACCGAATCTCAATTTGCCAAAGAAAGTGGCACTCATACATACTTCACTTTTTTAAGTACACACTTCTCGGGGGTAGCTATACTAACCTGCCCCTCACTTCATTTTAGGCATGCGTTCACCATTACAGACGCAGAAGGACGATACCCTCTTCTGCAAGAAACCACTGGACTCAAATACTGATACTTCCACATTAAACAACAACATCATGCGTCAGTCTCTTTGACCAATTCCACTATTTTAGGGGACGAGGAGGTGCCAGAGTCATCAACACCATTTTAGTTGAAAACGTTGTTTATTGGCATTTTGTTCAATGACATAACCGGTACAATCCATGGTGGGCATTTCAGCTTCATTACATAGAGATTTTGGTACAGTGCATGAATTAAAAAGCAGAAAGTGGTGAGTCACATGGTGCAGGACACAATTCATTATATCTAGCAATGGCATGGACATTTTACAACATTTCGCATCAACTTTTTCCAAAGATCAGTCCCCACTAAGTGGGGGCCTAGCGGTCTCATGACAGGAGCTGGTTCACACGCGTTCCGCTTTGTCCTCAGTGTCGCTAGTGTTTGCCCGCAGCAGATGGGTGGTGAGAGGTTCCCATATATCGCGGGCCGTGAGCGGGTGGGCAGTAATTCGGCATATATACTGTTTTGTTCCAGGCAGCAAGTGAGGTCCACTAACCAATCCTTTAATTTGGGCACCCTGCCACTCCCCCCACCTGCATGCAATTTTACGTTTGGCCAGAAGGCCCATCGCCAGGAAGCGCTTGACACAGCCCTTGTACCCGGGAAGGTATCCCAGGAGACCCATTTCGGGTGTAAGCCAGAGCTGCTTTCCAATCATGTCCCCCAGTGCCGTTCCCACCTCTGTCCAGTAGCGCGCTATGGACCCACACTCCCATGCGATGTTTAAAAACCCAGCTCCCTCCGCCCACATCGGTCGCATTTGTCATTGTCACGTAAGTGAAATTTGCACATTTTCACCGGGGTATAGTACATTCTGTAAAGAAATTTAAAGTGTATGATCCGAAATCTGCTGCTGGCAGTAATGCACTCAGTTTGTTGACAACAATATGTCCATATTTAGTCCGTGATTGGGTGGCCTAGTTCCGCCTCCCATCCCTGTTTGGCTTTCAGGGTGTTGTGCGACACCGCCCCAATGGTGGCCTTATATATTCAGGACAAAGCGTGTGACGCCCCAGCATGTATTGTTAGGTGCAATGAGTGCAGTGTGGGTGGTTCCTCCGGGAAAGTGGGGGTAGCTGTCTGGGCATCCTGTCGTAAGCAAATGTAGAGTAAGCCATCCAAGGTGGTGGGGGGAGGGGGGTGGCACCAAAGAACTCTGCGGCGCCTTTAAATTTTCCCTGGTAGTGCATGTCTCCCCAGGTGTGAACGCCCACCCAGAGGAGCATGCGCTTACATATGTTTTCTTGTGTGACTAGCAGGTTGGGTTGGTCTTTGAGGGGAAGTAACGAAGAATAAAGCATGGGAGCTTGAGACTGTTTGGCAATAGCGCGCCACGCATTGTTAGTGCAAGTGACCGTGGACCTCTGTCCCCCAGCGGTTGTGTTATCCGTGCCAAGGAACTCTGTAAGAGGGATAGGTGCCATTAGCCCCTGCTCTACCGCTAAGTGTGTCATGAAAGGGGGGGGGGGCGCAATCCAATACGCGGCATAATGTGCCTAAGCGCTGTGGTAGTAAAGCTCCGGGTTGTGTGCCTCGAAACCGCCCTGGGCGAACGGCAGCGTAAGAGTGCTCCACTTGATCCTGGGCTGCTTCCCACCCCATGCCAGGCGGATGAGCTGCCTCTTCAGCCTAGTGAAGAAGTGGTGACCCGGGGAGAAGGGAATGTTTCTAAACAGGTATAGAAATTTGGGTAGGATGACCATTTTCATTAAAGACACTCGGCCAGCGAGTAAGGCTATCCATCTGGTGATCAACTCTACCTTATTGAGAACTACCCCGTAATACGCTCTCAGGAGTGCATCCTTATCTTTGGTTATGTTAATGCCCAGATAACGGACCTCATCTTCACACCACTGCAATGGGTAGTCCATATGGAAAGGGGTGGTGAGCTTTGTAAGCGGGAAGATCTGAGATTTGCCCCAGTTAATGGTGATGCCCGAGAAGGTCCCAAATTTTATTATTTTGCGTATCATAGCATTCAACCTGTCTGCGGGGTCACGCACGTACAGTGTGACATCGTCCGCATATAGTGATATTAACACAGGCCGAGTTGGATAGTCTAACGCGTATTGCTTATGATGCTGCCGCAGCATGGCGGCCAGCGGCCCCATAGCTATCGCGAAGAGCAGGGGTGAAAGGGGACACCCCTGCCGAGTGCCTCGCGAGATGCCAAATGCGGGGGAGCGTCCTCCATTTAGGAGTAGCGATACGCAGGGACAGTGATACAACAACTTAAGCCACAGGAGGAACCCGGGAGGGAACCCCATATGCGTTAAGACTGCGAGTAGGTATCCCATTCCAAGGAATCAAACGCTTTGGTGGCGTCTAGGAAGAACGCCACCGCCTGTTCGTCCTGTTCGATACCATTCATGATGGAAAATAGGGTCCAAAGGTTGGGGGATGTCAACCGGCCAGGTTTAAAACCTGCTTGGTCTGGTCCGATAAGATTGTCAATCAAAAGCGTGAGCCTATTGGCCAGTACTTTAGCTAATATCTTCAAGTCGCAATTGATTAAAGAAAAAGTGCGGTACAAGTCCGGGTGGTCTGAGGGCCTCCCGGGTTTTAAGAGCGAGACCAGCATTGCCACTCGTATGGTGGGTGGGAGCGTCCCCGTTTGCGCCGCCTCCTCATATAGTGCTTTCAGGAAGGGAGCTAGTATATCTATGTAGGTTTTATAAAATTCTATTCCAAGGCCATCGGTTCCCGGCACCTTCCCATTCCCCATCTGCATGATGGCCTTCCGGATCTCATCTACTCCTAGATCAGCCGCTAAGAATTCATGCTGCTGATTACTAAGCCATGCTGATTCTACCTGTTGCAGGTACTGTGGCGTCTCGCCCTGCCGTGACATGCAGGAAGTATAACGTTTTTGGTAATTAGTGGTGAAGACCCCATAATGGCCTGGGTATCCCGGTGTGTATTGCCCTCCCTATGCCGAATCACCAACACAATTCAATGTCTTTGGTGGTCTTATCGTCTCTGCAAGCACTCTGCCAGGGCGCTCGCCCTCGCCGTACCTGCGCGCTAGGTGATACTTGCTGCGGAAAAGACACTCTCTTTCCGCTCCCGCTTGATATTCTGGGAGGAGTTCGCGAATCGTAGCTAGGGTCGGGCCTTCCTGCGCCGTTTGTATATTTGATTCCTGCTGTTTGATCTTGCGTTGCATGCTGGTTATAGTGGTGCATATTGCTTTAAGTATGCCCCCGCTTTTGCCATACAGTGTCCCCTAATTGGACCTTTAGTGCTTCCCAAACAGTGGCCAAAGAAGAGACGGAGTCAATGTTGAGCTTCAAGAATTCCTCTAGTGTGTCCCCCAGTTCCATCCTAAATGCAGAGTCTAAGAGCGCCGAGGGTTGTAGAAGCCACGGCCAGGGCTGGGGCAGGGAGCCCGGTGGGTCGAGCAACATATGCACAGGGGAGTGGTCTGAATAGGTGCGCGCCAAGTGCCGGGAGGAAGGGGTGCGGATCACTATATCTTGCGACACTAGCCGTAGGTCCAACCCGGACCAGGTATTATGTACTGCCAAATAGAATGTTCCCTCACGCCTCATGGGGTGATAGTAGCACCAGACGTCTACCAGCAAGTTGTCATGATTTGTTGAACTTGACGCTGCGCTTTTGAATAATGATGCGGTAGCAGGTGAGAGCGATCCTGTGCGGGGTATAGTGTTAGGTTAAAATCGCCCCCCCCCCATATGAGGTGAGTCGAGCCTATGCTCAATATAGGTGCCCATAAATTGATAAAGTAGTCGTCATCGTCGACATTTGGCCCGTAGATACTCACCAGTGTGATTGAGGCTGCCCCCAGTCATACAGAACCTACCTAGAGGGTCGGCTGCAGGTCCCTCTTCAATGTATGGTACCGTTCTTTTGATTAGGATGGCAGTTCCTCTTGAGTAGGATGAGTACGAGGAGAAGTATCTATGAGAGGCCCAACAGAAGGCAAATTGTGGCTGCTGTGTGGGAGGAGTGTGTGTTTCCTGTACCATTGTTATGCTAACGTGGTGCCTATCTAAGTAGGCCAAAATGTGCCGCTTTTTTCTAGGGTCACCCAGCCCTCTGACATTCCATGTAAGGAAACCCGTGTGCGCTGTGGTGGTGGCTCTCTGTTCCTCTCCCGCCATTGTCGAATGCATCGCATGTGTGCATGGATAAGAATTGTGTACCTGCTTCCAAGCTCGCCCTGTACCTGTGTCTCCTGTAGTTACTTGCACGCTTGGAGAAGCCCGCCCAGTTACCTAGACTACCCTCCCACAGTGGCGTCCCCAACTTGCTGTGTACAAATCCCTCCCTCCTGATCCCTCCCGAAATATCTGAAAACATCCTCAACATCTGCGTTGTAGTTACCCTGTGCGCCATCAATGCTATGAAACTACATATCTGCAACAACTTTTTGACAGAACTGCACATTGAAAGAAAGGCGCAAACAATAGAAAAAGCGTAAAGTATTCGGATCCAGGGATCAATAATAAGCTTTTTCTGTGTTCTCCCCACATTACAACAGTAAAGGCAAATGCCTAACAGAACAGTCCCCACTAATGGAGGTAAGGGGAATACCCTCGGAGGCGTGTGTCCCAGGGGGCGTGACGTCTCCTCCTGCACCAACGTGCGTGCAGGAGGGGGCCCTGAAGCACAAGTTCGGTAGTCTACAGGATTCTCACTCTCCACAGTTGATCTGGCAACATTACGGAAGGGCAATCAAGGACAACGTGCACCTTTACCTGTTTCTCGGAGTTTTTATCAGGGTCAATAACAGCTACAGTCAAAGATGGGAGGGGCGGCCAGCACTTGCCCGCCAGTCAGCCTCAATCCTCGTCCTGCTGTGTCGGGCACTCCCTGTCACCTGGTGGAGAGCACGCCGCTCGCTTTGCAGCCTGTACTGATTTCTTGAGGAAGTCCGCTGCCTGTTGTGGAGTATTGCAGATGTGGTGCTTGCCGTCGTGGGTGATCCGTATACGTGCCGGATAAAGCAGTGCGTATTCCAGGCCTTCTAGCTGTAGCTTTTTTTTGATGGGTGCAAATTTCTTCCGTGCTTCCTGGACAGTGATAGTGAAGTCCAGGTATAAGGATATAGCTTTGTTTTCGAATGTTACGCTTTTCATCTCCCTTGCTTTGCGCAACACTGCATCACGGTTGCAATAGTTGAGCAATCTCTACGGGCCGGGGCGGCGCACCCAGGGTGGGCCTCAGCGCCAATGTGCGATGCGCCCTCTCGATGATCAGCATTCTTGAGATGGTTTCCTGACTGAAGCATGCAGTGAGCAGCCTTTCTACATAGTCTTCCAGGCGCCCAGTGTTGGTTGTCTCGGGAACTCCAGTGATGCGGATGCTGTTCCTTCTGGAGCAGGCTTTAATGTCTTCATTTTTTGTAGCTATTACCTTTAGCAATTTGTCAATGTCTGTGAGCTGCCCGGCCGCCTGCGCCTGGTCATCTTCAAGCGTTGAGATCCGCGTTTCCGCCTCCTTAATTCTGCCGTCTTGCTTCTCGATCGTCCGGGTGATATGGTCCATTCTGGAGCACATGGAATCCACTTTACCCTTGATGGAGTCAAAGCTAGCAGTCATAATGTTGCGTAAGGTCTTCAGGTTCACCTCGTCCGCACTTTGATTCATTTGGCCAGCGCGATCCTGACCCTCCTCAGAGGGCTGCCCCCTGAGAGTTCTGCGAGTGTCAAAAGTAAGCTTGGGTTGCTTTCCGTCTGGCTTCCCCATTGCTGTGCCAGTCTAGTCCAGGGGCAGGGGCGCAAGCGACCTCTGATCCGATGCTCCGTGCTTTAATGCGTACGGGTGCTGCCCGCCAGTTCCAGGAGGGGCTCCTTGTGCCAGGTACGTAGAGGTACTTGTCGGATATGTCAGGATTGATAGACACTTCGGGGTCAGGTCTAGCCAAGGCCCGGCTGTCAGGCGCATCAGTCGTACCACTTGTTGTATGGGCGCAGTGATGCAGTATATTGCGATGCCTCTTGGTCATCGCAGGACGCGCAGCGAGGTGTCGGTTTTATGCGTTGCAAGTCCCACGCTCAACCAAGTGCTCTGCCATGCCACTCCAGCAGTCAACTTGTTTGGCGGCTATGCTAAGATCGTTCAGGTAGAGGGGCCAGCACCCCCGCCCGCCCCCAGCCTTGTGGGTATATCCAGGTGTTTGTGAGAGAGAAGGCAGGCCACACAAACCAAGGGCAGTTTGTTGTCCCCCGAGGGCCTTGGGCCGATTCCTGGGGGGGACCCTTCCCCACCCTCCACTGGGGTCAAGCGGTAATGTAGTTCCTGCCAAGGTCGGCTAGGGCTTGAATCGCCTGGAGCGTTGAGCGCAGGCCACACAGGCCTATCGGCGCCCCTCGAGGTCAGCGATCACCCAGCAGAAGGCGCTGGCAGTCCAGGCACGCGTGGCAGGGCACCAGTCCCCCAGATCAGCACTGTGGCACAAGGTGAGTGCCGAGAACGCCTCTTCCTGTACAGGTGTATTTCTGCAGCACGGCAGCTTTAACCATGCTCCGCGCTGTCAGCGGGTGTCGTGGGTTCCATGGGGCACAGCCCGCAAAAGTTTTACTCAGTATGGAGATTCTCACCCCCGCTGCCCCGGGTGCAACGACGGTTGCCGGTCCCTCCTCGTCTCGGGCTTCCGGCATGGGGTCTGCCCGCGGGCCCCAGGAGAGCGGTGCAGCATATGCAGTAGGGCCACGTCCCCGGCCTTGCATGTTGGCGCCGCCCAGGGGGGCAGCCTCAGCGGCGGTCCATGGCAGCAGTGCCATGTGCCTGTCGGAGCGGCGATATCCTCAGCGGGCACGCCACCTCACCCTGGGAGTATCCGGTAGCAGCTCCCAGGCTATATGTAGTAGGAGAATGAGGCCTGCGCAGGGGTTGCAGCTCAGTCCTAGGGGCCGATGGCCGACCCTCTCCCCACACTCTCACCCCAGGCCCGCTCAGCTGCCCCAGCCGCTCCTCTCCAGCAACCCCGGGTCCAGCACGCTCCGCGTCCGGGGATCTGCCAGAGTACGGCAGGAGCGGTGTGGCAGGGGGTAGGCCATGCAGGCCCGTGCATCCGGTCTGCTCGGCCGTGTATGGGCTCTCGCCACTCGTGTGTCGGCCAGCCTCACCTCGCTAATTAGGCCGCACTTCTCGCTCCCCTCATTGGCGGCGTTCTGTGGCCCCCCCCTGCGAGCACTCGATCCTCTGCAGCAGGTTCTCCACTTCCACGGGGAGTGAGGTTGCCCCGTGATTTCAGGATAGGTGCCAGATTGTAGCTTCGGGGCGGACAGAGCCTCACTACTGTGCGGCCATCTTGTCCGCACTCCCCCCAGCGTCTCCATCAGCACCATTTTAGATATCCACAAAAACAGGTCATCCTCTGCTACCTGCTTGCTTGCTTACAGGTGCTGCTCAGACAATATTGGAGCTAATGAGCAATCAGACTTTGATAGATAACTGTTGACACAAACATCCTTAAGAGAGTACTCATTTTACTCCACAGAACATGACGCACAATAACATATCGACTTTTGGCTGGTTATTATAGGATGTGCGTAAGAAATCCACTGAGGCACTCTTCCTTTCGAAGACTCTGTGGGACCATTTCCCGATCTTACTGACTTTGACCATGAGGCCATTATCGGGTAGTTGTCCCTTCTGGTGCTCCCCTCTGCTACACTCTTGGATAGGGCCTTTAGGGAGCAGATATGGAAGAGTATAGTGGAATACTGTGTGCACAGTGAGGGCTCCCTCAACAGCAATATTAGAGTCCTATGCTTCTCCAACTAGTCAGGCATACTATGCACAATCCAGAGTACACTACACACACTATAACAACAGCTGAAGAGGTTAGAAGCTGACTATGCACAGCATAACCACTATTGTCACACAGATTCAGGATAAACTTTCCAAATTCAGGGATGATGTTGAACAAGAAGTTTAATCCTGGGCAAGTTTGTTTGAACCAGACGTTTTGGGGAGGGTGAACATCCTAGCCACAGCTGTGCCCATCATGGGCTTCATGAGATATCCAGAGTATAGAAGGTACTGACGGGACTAAACCCGCAATGACATTGTCAATTTTTAACATCTATTACACCACCCTTTATCCAGCAGACGGAGCTACAGATACAGCTGGTCCAACTGAGTACCTCACTGAGCCATACTAATTTGGTTTGAGGTGCATGAGAGAAAACCTCTTGATTTACCCATCACAGGAAGGCATCTGGTCTGTACAGACTAACATCTGAATTCTATTAAGAATAGCCAGAAATACTGGCGCCTAGGCTTTTAGAAGTGCGTGGTGAGGCCCAGGAGTTGGGTACATTGCCCTCTTTCTTAAGATAGACAGTTATTATGGTATTGTTGAAGTCAGGAGAGTCTACCGATCTTTTCTCAACATACCGTCCATTATTGATTATTAATTTGGATGCTACACCGTTTCAAAGGTTATAGATAAGAGCTCAACTCCATATGGGAAGTACTGTTTCCTCTAAGCAATCAGGATTCAGACCTAGCAGGTCGACATCCAACAATCTTGGCCTATTTTTTGCACTCTCCCAACAGATAGACCCTGAGCTTCCTTTTGTTGTAGTGCTTCTGGATGCCCAGCAAGCTTTAGATTCCTCATCCAGGAAGATAAGGAATCTATAACTACAGTCTCTTTCAGATCTGGGCATATTTGCTTGCAACACGTACCAGCATGGGGATAGGTGAAGGTTCCTAGGCTGGTTACAGTTGCTTTATACTGCTACTAAGGCTAGGCTATATATCCGTGGCTGCTTATCTGCCTCTATTTCAGCCACATGTGACAGGGATGACCCCTGTTGCTGTTGCTATTGCAACAGAAGCTCTAATTAGCTTACTAAAAGAGAAGTACCACCATCATGGTCAATACATATAGTACAATATCGTCTGCAAAGAAGGAGATGAGAACTTTGCCCTCAATGTCAAAGAACCAGTCGGCAATCTCAGCCATATCATGAGAGAAATAATAGGATTCGGTGCCTTGCAGTGCCTTCGGCCCATTTTTTAATTTTTTGACGCAGACACCAGACAGATCATTGTGCAAGCTCTGGTTCTTACTAGACTGGACTATGCCAGCTCTCTGCTTCTGGGTGTTAATCAGGCAGAACTAGCTCGCCTTCAGCGGGTTCAAAATGCTGCGGCCAGAATGCTGGTCGGTCTTCCTAAGTTTGCTTCTGTTCGTCATACTATCCAAGATCTTCACTGGTTACCAGTAGGCCAGAGAATTAAGTTTAAAGCACTCTGCGTAACTTTTAAAATTCTCAAATTAGCCTCCCCTCCCATGCTCACCCAGACTATTCTCCATTATGTTCCTCCTAGATCCCTCCGATCTGCAGGGTCCAATTTAGCTATCGTTCCGCGTTTTAAGAAAGCGCGAATAGGTGGTCGTTCCTTTTCGGTGTTGGCAGCCACCCTTTGGAACTCGCTGCCTGCTTCTCTTCGTGCTATTCCGGACCTGCTCCTTTTTAGGAAGTCTTTAAAAACCTTCCTATTCTCCATAGCCTAGTCTCTTCCCCTCTGGTTATTTCTGTGGTGTTGTGTTTTCCTATCTCCAAAGCGCCAGGACGCCTCTTTGCTGCGGCATCTGAGCGCTATACAAAATCAAATAACATAACATAACATAACATACTCCAGACTACACACTAACTGAATGATCCTTTTACTCCAGGAAGACAAACCTACTGTTGAATTCCCACTTGTGTATTGTGCTGTCATGACTAGATATCTGTGCTTAACAGATCACAAAGATCCTGCTCTCGTGAGCCAAACAAATTATGACCCAGTATTAATAAAAATGAAAGATCAAGCTGAGCTTGGAGCACACTCCTGATCTCCTTAATAGGGCAAGTCACTATTCTGAAGATGGTATTCCTTACCCAGCTACCTTATTTATTCATTAGTATACTCTTGCCCCTCCCCAAAGATTCCATTAACACATAACACCCTATGTTCCTGAGTATCGTATAGGCTGGTAAAGCACTCGGGTTAGCAGGGCAACACGGACACTCGTCCTATGCCAGAGGAGGATTTGCTGCTCCCGCTTTCAAATTTTATCACTTGGTAGCTCAAGCTAAATACCAATTTAATTGGATACATCTGGAATTCAAACTACCAACACATGAAATTGAAAGAGCCATGGCAGGGAGTACCCCTTTGGATAAAGTCTTTGGTGGGACGTGTGCGGGTTTGCCGGTGTCTCAAAACCCGCACACGTCTGTGGCGGCCCGGCGTTACTCACCTCCCAGCCCATCAAGGATTTGTTTTCCTGCCGCGCCCCCAAACCAAGGAATCAACCGGTCACCCGTGCAGTGGATCGGGGCTCCGACCCTGCCTCCCCCATTCAATCACCGGGCGATCCAAATTCCGAATTCCGTTATCAACTGCAGACGTCTATCGACGCTGCCACCGCATCCCAGGATTTAATCCCTTCACCCCTGGGTTTACATCGCCTTGTGTTACAGCACCCATTATCTTGGCTACCCGGTCCCGATATTGATCCTAATTCAATAGGATCAAAACGCCGTCGACCTTCTCTCACCAGTGCAATTTATGGCGCACATTCTTCTTCGGTTCATGAAATCGTTTTGAATCATATCCAATTCCTCCAAAGAAATCATTGCGTTGAACCGACTATTCTGTATATATTGTGCATCACCTTTCACCTTGCGCCTAGCGCTGTGTTCCTCACTTTGCCACTTGCGCCGTCATGTCCTGTCACGAGCACAATGTGCACTTAGTTTTCTAGGGTTGTCTTTGCATTCATGCTTAACAGTGCTGCCATAACTGTCGAGTATAACTTAGCCTTTAAAATATATGATGCCTTGAGCACATTCAACAAATAATCTGGAGTCTCTTTTTTTGTTCTCTTCCTGTAATGTTGTGTACATACAAGTGTATTTATTGCTACTGAATCAGGTTGAGATATTGTTGTTTATTTTTCCTGTACTCACCCAGATCTCAACTCGGTCTATGGGTTATACTCCTGTGGCTTTTTACTTTAGTAAGTTATTCTGACATCCACAGTGAAACATGTACTTCCAACACTTGAATCCCTATTGGTCATCACAGAGTTATAGTGACCAACTAAAGTGCTAATATTTTTAATTCAAGTGAGGCACACCTGAGCATCATTTCGTTGGAAGAGGAACTGTTTAAATTAATGGGCGGATTGAAAATATGAGGGGCGGAATCAGTCTTTAGTAATTAAAGCCTTAATGAATTTTTAAGAGTGCTAAAAATAGGTGAACAGCGAGATGTCCGTATAAGTACAGAATCCCCTTTCCACATCTGCTTGCTCCTCTAAACATCTTCTCAGTTGCTTGACAACTATCTTATTTTAAAATAGTTAAACTTTGTGCGCAGCAGGGGTTGGCCGCCAGTGCATGGTTTGGCGTTGGGCCAATTTGGAATATGCTTAAAAAACTCTGAAATTCACTGGAAAAAAAGAAGTTTAAAGTGAGGTTTTAGATTGCTTAGCTGCTAAGACCTTAATTTGCATTAAAAAACCTATAGAAATTCAGTGAATAAACCACAGGTTAAAGTGACGCTATAGTAAGGTATTGAAATGAAGCAAAAACCAATGTTAAAAAAACCAAAAAGCACTAAAATGCGTCAGTTATAATTTAATCAACTAACAAGAAATAGCGTTCCCATCCTGCATTGCTTCCAACCTCACATATTACATCTTGCTCATTTCAACACCTAACTAGAACGTCACTTTAATTTAGGTTCTTTTCTAGTAAATTATATATACACACACACACAATTTTTTCTTTTCTTCTTTCTTATATCAACTCTCCCAGTCACATGAATTTGGTTTCCTGATGATATGGTCGCCAACTAAAGCCACCATCTGTGAACTCTTCAACTCAGCTTCTTCATGTTTGTTGTGTCAAATTTTGATGTTGTCTGCTTCTAAAACATTTCTCTTCACAGAGGCTGTATCCTGCTTCTGAACCCAATGGTGGAAAAGAATAATCTGAAGATGGCGACTACGTACTAAGGCTTTGTGGGCTGGAGTCTACTTGACTCCACCTATGGTTTTAGGGGAATACAAGGATTTTCTGTCCACCACCACTAGATGGTGGAATAATGACCAGCATGTGAATCTAGATGTTCACAGTGCAAAACCATAAAGGAAAAGCAATCACCATACTGGTGAATGAGCTCAATCTCAAGTTCTTCAATCATCACTCTCATGTCGAGTGTTGTGGACATTTCCTTGATCAATGAGCTTTGTCTCTGTGAACGAGTTCTGCATGAAGTCAGCCAGCCTAAAATTTAAGGAGTCGAAAATAGAGTTCTTGCTTGTCTGACCAGCAAAATATGAACCTTTGTATCAGTCCTGACTTTCAATTATTGTTGGAATGGAATGGTTCTCATCTTAGTTCACTTTGCTAAATTCTTAGGATTTCCACTCAACTCCATACTATAGCAATAAATTCACATAGCAAAGGATTTACAGTTTATACAATTTCAATAGTGCCTTCTGAGACAAATCAAACCTTTTCCCTCAGCCAAGAACGTTCAATCTGTGGTGCAGGTGCTTGTTCCCTCTCATAAAGAATGAGTAGGAACCCAGTATCCATGGGTTTCCTAATGTCTGTATCTGCCCCATTAAAAGTGCCTTTAATCCTGCTGATAGTCATCTATATGCTACTCATGGAAGAAAATCAACTTCCGAGTTGAATGCACTTAAATGCTGATTTGTCTCCTAAAACTATATTATCTCTGGATCCAAAACAAATGACATCCAATCTGGATATATGGTGTCACGAGGCCCGGAAGGCAGAGCAATATCCTTTATATATGTATGTGTTTCATGCTATAAATTGAGAGATCACTTACACAAAAGAATGCTCCAGTCAAGACAACAGACATGTATTCTTCCTATCTTGAGAGAATGCACCATAGTTCAGTCTGACATTAGTTATTAAGCATATTATAATTGCAGTGTTTCTTGATTTCTTAGAAAAAATATCAAACAAAAATTAGGCATTCTGTAGTTATAAAGCACACTTCAAGTCTGATTTGATTATTGTTTACAAAATCCATATTCAAATGGCCATCTACAACTTCTCGTATGCCTTGAATTGGTCCAAATTTAGCACAACTTGCTTATTATGAAGTAATGACAAGAGCCCCTCTTGCCTCTTTAATGAGTTAATAACATCATAAGCCACTTCCTATGTGTTTTAATGTACCATTTCTGCACCTCTATGATCTGACATGCAACTATCTCATATAAATGAAAGTCTGTATTTGAGAATTTACTTCACCTTTTGCTAGTATGTGTAACACTCAATAGTCCCACACAACTATTTTACTTGTGTTAATAAAGTGAGAAGTTCCTCTTAAAGTGGAAGGTGATGAAAAATTAAATCTTTGCATGCTTTTTAGATCTAATATCTGTATTGATTGGGCTACTGAGAAACAGGGGGAACTGACCACAATCCTTTAATGTTTATTCACTGAATATTTGGAGGGAAAAAAGATCTGCTCTTCCATATATAAATGCCAGAGCTGAGGGAGATTGATGAATAGGTAAGAAAAAACCTCTACCAGTAAAGAAAAAAATAAATTTCTCTACAAATTCTTTTGTAAGCACTTGAACAAGGAGCAAAGTCTGCACAAGAGGTGATTTTTGCAGCAACAAATATATGCGAGAAAACTGACAGCAATACACTGTGACTGACCTACTCTTATACAGCATGATTTAATTTACTGTATGCCCAAGATATTTACTTCCACATTTATTTCCTGGAGGAGGGACTCCGAGGGGAGCCATTTAGTCTTGGAGGAACAGTTTTTTAGCTCTCAAAGAGAATTAGAACAAAGCCTTACTGCTTCTTCACTACAGATGAACTGCCTGTCAATAAAGAACATGATGCCTAAGAATCTAGCTTTGAGCACAAATCGGTTGCCTGGAGAACCCTAACCAGCCATAGTAGGATATCTTTGTGGTCAATGTAACCCCAAAAGAGTGAATGTTTTAGAGGTTTTCCCTTCTAAAACTACCACTAAAGAGATTAGTACAGCACTAAGGATTACAATCCTCTTTGACAAGGACTCCCGTGACTGATCACAGTTTAGAGAAGATCTTGTAGTACCACATTTTCCTATGGTGGTGTTAGTTTTATTATTTGCTTGAACAGGAGTCTAATCTTAGTAACCTCTTTTATCTTCCCCTCTGCTGTACCTAATACGTTTAGTCGGTATTCCCTTAATGATAAAATGTTCTAACATGTCAGAATGTTCCCTGAGGATTTTCTTTTTTCAGTATTGTAATTACGTTTGTCTAACTCCCCATAGGGGATATTCCACCTGATCTGTGGGAAGTGGCTGCTTAGATACTGTAATACTGTGTTCCCTGCTATTTCTTTCCTAAAAAAGTGAGGTTTCTAGTTTCTCTCCTTTGACATCCATCCTGATGTCTAGAAATTCAATCGTTGTCTTGCCTTGTGTCATTGTGAATGTAAGATTCAGACAGTTGTCATCAATGCCTTACTTTATTCAGCACATAAAAGATACAAGAACAAGCAGACATTAAAATAACAATAAAACATACATAAAATACAGGGAAAAGTAAGGCAGAATCAGAATACAGCAGCCTCCATACATTTCTCCAAAACCCACCTAAACGTAGCGTCTGCCATAGCCAGTAGTATCAATCCGATAACAAAAGGCCCCCACAGTAAAATCTAATACACGTCCTACCCATCTATCATTCTCCTCAATCTCACTGCTGCTTTTAGGAATGCACAGACCTGTGGCAGACATCATGAGTGCCTAAGAGTTGAAGGTAAAACAATAAATCCCTACATTTCCTAAATCCCAATGGTTAAAATTGGTTTAATAAACAATTTAAAATAGCATATGAAAAAAGAGCAAAATAACAAAGTGCATCACAGTTTTGTTCTGAGTAGCCATCACAGGGGCAAGCCACCTCTGACAACACCCCCAGAAAATTCAAAAGCCTGACCTCTGTGCCAGTCCAAAAAAAAGTCGAGATTGCTCCCAACGTTATAATGGTATTGTAACATACAACACAGGGACCTCAAATTCATGACAGCTAAAGTACATTTTTACAGTCCTCTTGCTCATTTCTTTTTTAAGTCTCTGAGAATGGCAGAAATCTAAAAACAATGATTTACCACTCCTTATGGTGGGTGGAAAATCAAACAGTTTGTACAGTCAGCTCTTCAAAAGTTTTGCGTACCAACTCCAACCAGGGAATAGAGAGGCTCTGATCTAGATTCAAACAGTCCAAAATAATGTCCCTGTTCATATTTGCCTCCATGTTAGTCCACACACTAACCCATATTGAAAGTGGTGCCAACCTAGCCAAGACAGAGATATACCCAAGACTGAGCTCCGGATGCAAGATAAAATGGGAGCTCGTAGGGGGTTAATGCAAAATCCACTTGCAGATGTGTGTTTCTTCAGATTGAAGGGTATTGGTGTTGCAGTAACACCAGACTCCTGCCCCATAGAGAGCTGCGAATGCACACTGAGCATTATAATATAAGATTCAGACAGTTGTCATTCAGGAGTCTGGCAAAGTCTCTACGTTTCTTGGTGGTACTGCTCCAAATCATCAATAAGGAATCTATATAGCATACCCATATACTTACATCAGTCATGTAATCACTCATCTGTGGGTCTATGGACACCTAGTTCCTCCCACCTGCCCATCACAATATTGGCGTAGCTTGGGGAAAAACAGGTGCCCATGGCAGTCCCTTGTATTTGCTCGTACATACATTAGTCAAAGAGAAAAACATTCTCACCAACGCAGAATGTAATCATATTTGGTTACATTCAAAATCGCAAATGGGTCTATCCCTTAAAAATATTCACTTGTCATTAGACCATTTTCATGCATTTTTGTACATAGCGACTGTATCTCTAATGTTACAAAAGCATAATGTTCATTCAAGTGGCATGATCAATCTCTCTCAGGAAGGTCTGTCTTGTAGTTATGAGGGTAGAGTATCCATTAATGGGAATAAAAAATGACTGATATAATTAGATGTTCGCTGTAATAAACTCTCTTTGGACGCAAATGTTGGGCGTTGTGGTGGGGTTTCCATATCCTTATGCAACTTAGGGAGTAGACAGAAGGTTGGAATTACCAGGTTATCTGTTCTTTGATACGGATATTCGTCATAGCTCGAAATCCCATCATCTCTCCAATTTGTTAAAAGAGTATTACATCTCTCAATCAAGTAATTTTTTTACTTTTGTACAGCACCGTGCATCATTTACCTGTTGCTGCTCTTTCTTTATGTATTTATCCTTGCTCCATAACAAAATATTGCCACCGTTATCTGAAGGTTTGATTACGTAGTCCTTACTCTAAACAACTTGTTTGTTTTTTGTACCGAGACCAGCTGATGTTTCTGTACTGTTTTCTGAAAAACTGTAATCCAAGGTGTTTCAGTTCTTTGTTCATGAAATGTATCAATTGAGTAATAGGATATTGTGGGCATAACTCTTGACCTTGGTTTGAATTTAGTACCACTACATTGATTCATTCTGATCCCCATCTCTTTTAAAATTCAGACCAGGTCTGTTTAATTTCTCTCATTTTCCAGGTCTAAATCATCAAGACATCGATTGATTTTGTTCAACTCATAAGCATTACACAAGCCTTCTGCATCATTTATTGCCCATACTGTGTCAGTTTTTATTTCCTCAGATACATTCTCACTCTTTCTTTTTGCATTTTCTTGCATCCTGGCTAATTTTAATAGGTTTACATGAGTTGGGTATAGTTAAGTTCTGCCGTTGGGCAGAAGGCTAAGCCTGGACTCAAAGTTTTAATCTTTCCATTAGTCAATTCTTTATCTGAACGTTTAATTACTGTCTTATTCAGAATGATCATATCTTCACTACATTGTGTTTTCTTCCTCTTTTTGATTCTTGCCTTTTGTAGTCTCCTTTTATTTTTCCTTCGCAATCTCCTGTTTTTGTTTGTCGGAACACATATTGTCTGCCTCTTGGCATCCTGTACTCGTCTTAAAAAAAATAAAAAGTACTATTACCAGTGGAGGTATGCGGTGTAGTACTATTTTCTCCTTGTTCGAAATCAGAACTCACTTCTGAGTTATAATCTTTGAAAATGCTAAAAGTCTTCTACTCTTTTTATCATTTGTCGCTTGCAAATTTCCATTGTTTTCTTATTATGTCATCCTCATACCTCTAGAGTCTGTGCTCCATACTCTGTTTGCACTTTTTGATTTCCGTTTACTCGTTAGATGCTTCAAATTCAGCTTCTAAACTTTCAAATAGTTTGTTTTCTCATACTCTTCCTATGCATGTTTTATGATTATTTTGTATCACCCCCATGAAACATTCCACTGAATTTTAAACTCATTTCTAAAGTTAAGTTAGGCTCAAGCTGCCAAGTGGGGGCTCATCATAAGCCCCCGGGGACCCTATGGACATCAAGATATTTCTGTAAAGCTGTTGCCCTCCCCTGTCCCACCTATTTAATTTGCACTATCTTAATGTTTGAAACTTGCAGGGTTTTGGTGTCAGCATAGTTGTTACATTATATTTTGAAATAATTTCACCCTTTTTTGGCAATCCTTTTTCTTCAGATGTAAATACTGTATTGGCTATTGCTAGACGTTTGTTGGCCGTGTTCATTACCATCTCTCAATGCTCAATTTGCGTGATCACTCGCAGTACCAGCAAGATTGCAAGTATATGCTTAATCCTGCAATCTCGGTCCTCGTTTTGTAAATCAAAAACATCAAGTCACTCACTGCTTTATGTTTACTTTTCATATTTTCCTTTTGTTGTGTCCCCAACCCCTGGTTGTTGTTACGTACACTACTTCCTTACTGATGGAGCATCAACACAGGTTCTGAGCTGCACCCAGTAACTCAAACCCATCTCTAATCTTAGAAAACAGTGCAAATTATTAGAAAAGACAGTTATCATACAACTTCAGGAGTACCTGAAGGGTTATGATATTGTCCACCCCACAAGGCAGGAATCATACCATGAAATGCAACAAAATGTGTGTTATTGTGAGTATCTGACAATCCATGCCTAACAAGTGATGAAAATGGTTCTTGAATTTTGGGGCTACTTCCTTTATTTGCCATATCTGAAACTATGGACCACATTATCATGCAGAAATGATGAGGGATAAAAGGCTTTGCTCTATTCTGGATCTGTACTTTTATCACAGACTGATTCAGCCAAATAGCTTTCCGGTCCCTCTTTTATCTTCCAAGGTGGGTCCTCTTATTCATCTATCAGCCCGCTGCTACTGATCTCCTTGTACAGACTTTGGTAAATACATGTCAGTCAGCCTTGTGGGCTCAGGTGTTGCACTTGGTATGACAAAACACAAATCTTCCTCTAGCTTAACATCACCAGTTACTGAAACAGATGCCAGAGGAGACACTGCCTAGTAGCAATCCATACTTGGGAACAATAAAACTATCTTGAGCTGAACGTACAAATTACTTACCTCTGGTAGAATTATCCCCAGGTGTGAGACTGGACCTGGAAAATGTTCTTGTCTCAGCATCTCTGTGCGCCGGGGGGCGGCACCACGCCACTCCGCCCCGCCATCTTCCGCGGGCGTGACGTCAGCGAGGTCACATAAGCCCCTTCTTGGCGCGCTGACGTCAGTTTCCTTCTTTTCCGCGTGCCACGCGGATCCAGATCGTGTCCCTGGCCTGTTTTCAGGCCTTCTTTTCACGCTTTGCGTTTCCTTTGGGAACAGTGTGCACATGCCTTCGGGCTTCAAGACTTGCTCATCTTGCGCGCGCCAGATGTCCGTGACGGACCCTCACCCCATTTGTATGTGGTGTTTGGGTGAGCACCATGACTCCACGGACTGTGAGGCTTGTCAGCAGATGCAGCCGAAGTCCCGGATCTATCAGATAGAGTTAAATCTGAGATACTGCTTGTGGGCAAGGCCATAAATCTCTGCACATCTAAACTATTGCTAGATTGTCTTAGTTTACTCCTTATGTCTAGAACCACAAATGAATGTGGTAGTCCAGGTAATGTCACCTTAAAATACTACGGAGTTCTTCCCCTCCTAACAAGAAATCCGAGAGGCTTGTTTACAGCAGCCATAACAAACCCAAGTCTGGACTACTATAATGGATGCTATGATCTAGGAATTACAACATGGTAATGTATCCAGAAAATGGGCGTGCAGAATAGCAACACATTCAAAAAGATGTGCCTTTATGAAATCTACCCTTCAATCATTTCATTGACAACACGAGGAAAGCTGGATACAGTTTAAAATCCTTACCATATCCCGCTGTATTTCTAATGGAATGGTTCTTCAATTCCTGAAGAAGTGTGTGATACAGTACCATTGAAATATGGTTGTTAGATAAGGCAGTGATTGTCTACTGTAGACTAAGAGAACCAAAACATTCAAGTTTAAAGACAAGGCACACCCTTGCATTGCAGCTAACCTGAGAATGCCTTTACTTCAAATCCAAGGGAAATAAGCATACTACTGGGGAAAAATGTGAAGATTTTCTGTTTCGGTGATGACTCCAGCTGGTAGATGGTTACCCTTTCAGTAGTTGCCATGCTCTACTGCCAATTAGACACTGCGGTCACAGTGCATCTTAGGAAGGTATTGGGTGACCTGCTCTAGTGCTTCCAATAAAATTGTGTCCTTTAGAGCAAACATCACTGTGAAACTGACTGCTCTTAATGATCTGGCTACCGTAGTGCATATATCTTCCTGCACAAAGTGCTGACCCTGTCAGTAGAAGATGCATCCTATGGTTGTAGGATATTCCTGGTTATGGTCATTACAACACAGTCTGATTGCGGGTGTCCACTTTGAAGGACGACTCCAGCGGTGCTGGTATACACATTTTTCAGAGTCTACTGCCCTTACTGTTGCCAAATCACAGAAATCTCTAAGAAGTGGTAGACAAAGGTTGGAAGCCTTCCTTTGTTGTTTCAAGGTGTCCACTAGGAAACTTCGCACTGAGAAGAGTTGTTCCAAGGCAATCTCATTGGTGGCATCCTTTTTCAGCAAGAAGAAAATAGGCGACCTCAATTGACTTATTTGGGAATGATTACAACACATCCTAACCCGAGTATGTATACACATGAATGCATCAGTTTTCAATAATTGAAATATTTCTACACAAAAAGAAAAAAATACAATGGCCTTAAGTCTATAGCTCAATTGAAACGCTATATAAAATTGAGATTTCATTATCACCCTGTATATTACTTATCATTATATTGTATTGCTTTACCACATAAAATGTACATTTAATTCATAGCCTTCTGTACCAAACTTTAAGAATGTGGTTGAGAAGTATTAACGTGACCCCCAATCCAAAAAGCTTGTGACAAAAAATATATACATAAAGTGAATATTTACAACCAAAACATCAAATAAAGCTATTGTCATTATGCTGAAATAGGTCTCCCAAAATCAATCTATATTCAAATAAGTAAAAAATGGGAGAGAATCTATAGCCCATTGGTTTAGATGCTCCCATGAGTTGGAGTTTTTGAGGTGACGGAGGATTAAAAGGGGAGTGGCTGCAACTATTAATTATTGTCTGTGGCACTTTAGAATGTTCTAGTTGTATCTTGGTTGTATCATCACAGCCTTAGAATATTGATGAGTATCAACACTATGAATAAAAAAAAAAAGCTCAGGACAGAGACCGACAGAAGGGGGACCTGCATTTAAATACAATATAACAAATATCTGTTAAATGTTGTGATGAACAACATTGTGATGGTCACCTATAAATCCACGTTTTTGTGAGGACATACCTTGTAAACTGTAAAATTAGTCTGTTTAGGAAATACGCTTTTTGAGCATGGTCACCCCGTATTTTTGACCTTTTATGGACTCTTTTTTAGTGGCTTTAAAACTCTGTGCCAGGGCTTGGAATGCCACTATTATACTGCAACACCTATTGTGCCATCCACTACAGTGGCAGTGCAAACATTGCAACAGGCCTACAGTTGTAGCCTGACTGGCGTTTTAACTACTACAATTCGATCTGTCATAAAAAACCTTTCTGACAAGTCAAAACCTCCTTATCTTTATGCAGGCTTTATAGCCTAAAAGTCAAAGTGCCTAGTATTTAAAGTAGGACATGTAGAAAACTGAATGTTAACATCTGCTTACAATGATGAGCAACCAAAAGCTATTTATGACCCGTCCCACTCCTCCACTACTAACGATTGTTGCAGGGGCACGCATCGGAGGGCTGCCGACGCTGCACTGTACTGGCTGCTGCCTGTTGGGTGCTTGGCCCGCACCCTGAGACTGTCTTTAAGACCCTCAAATGTGCCCCCCAGGGATGCTTTAGACATGAGTGGCACAATAGTGCTTTAGCAGCATCGGCCTCTTCCTGCTTTGCAAGGGGACCAGTGGTGGTGGGGCCCACATGGGGGTATGTGCTGCCCTGCTTCCTTTCTTTTACTGAAGAGGGCACATCCTTGTCTTATATTTGTAGGAGACTACCCCCTCTGGCTGCCAGTGCCAGCCCAGGGTTATCTGATTGTTGGTCTGTCCTCCTCCTCTAAGGGGCATCTGATGGCTGGGGCCACCAGAGCAGTCCAGGTGATTCCGGGCAGTTCTCGTCTGCCCTGAGCAGCACACTGGGAAGAAATAGATCAACTCGCACCACAGCCCAGAGAATCAACCCTATGAATGAGATCAGAGTTCTAGAGGGATCCTCCTAGGAATCTCCATCCATGAACCCCCACACCCCTCCGGTTCGGATGCCCCAGTAATATTGGACAAAATGGACTTTGCACCAGTACAGTGATAGAATCCACGAAAGACACTACTACCCTAGACCTTGGTATCCTCTGTGAAGAAAAACACAAACTGAAAAGTAGAGTCCATAATAAGGAGTCATCATTGAGAGACCTGGACCCTTGTACAGACTCCATTGCAAAAGAACTGCTGGAGTTGACAGACTGGATTCTGTGTTTTTGAGGGGATTGTAAAGAGGACATGTAGGGATGAGCTTGGAGGAATAATATCGGAATTGTAGGCCACCAACCCGTTCAGTACATTGAAAACGGTTTTAAATTGGACATAGTCCACAGAGTCTCACTCTGAAGTTTGTGAACAGGCTCATCGGGTGCCATTCTGGAGGCCTCCTTCCGGCACCGCTCCCAGGCAGACAATGGCCAAACTCCTGAACTACCACCACAGAGCTTGCATTCTGCAAAAGGCTAGACTCAAAGGCACGCTCACGGTGGACTCAGAGGTATGATATTCCCAGAATTTACCCTTATGTTGCAGAACCAAATGACCTCCTTCTTGGGAGTGAAGAAGTTCCGGAAACTCAATATTAAATATGCTGTACTATCTTGTCTCTGTCTAATGGTTTTGGTGAACAAGTTACTTACGTTTGGTAATGCCTTATCAAGTAGAGACTCTATCTAACCGCAGAACCTGAGATTAGAAGTCTGTATCAGATAAACAAAAACACTAATTTCTTCACGCCCCCGGAGGAAGCCAGGAACTGAACTGAGCACCTCCACAGGAACTCATCCTTGGGATGGGAGCCAGATTCCTTGTCTCCCCCTACCACCCTCCACAAAGTTGCGGTGGTACCCGCACAGAACCAGACGGGGGATTGAGAGAGCAATACAGACAAGGAAACTGGCTTGGGAGGGCTGCTAAGCTGCCCAGTCTCTTTGGCTGCACTCCGGGAGCTCCCCGAATACTAGCCCACTGATGCAGCAGATGAGCAGATGAGCCACTACAGTCTCGCACACTGGGGATTCGCTACCCCTGACCCACATGGTCACCACGCAGTTGACCTGCATTGTTCAGAGCTCAGCCTTCTGTATGGTTTACTATGATTGCTATCTGTTAAATCTGTGTACACACTTGCATGTTCTTCATACCAAATACTTACATCCCTACTATATTCGCCATGAGACTCTGCTGCCCTCTGCTCCAGACCCCTCCTCTGGCTTGCTCTCGGGCACTGATGAGCATGCCTCTTGCACCGTCATGGTACTCTCCATAATGGGGTTCAATGTAAAGTTACCTGCTTGTATCTTTCATGACTGATCCTCATTTAGCTGCGAAATGGCCCCTGCTTACTGGTCCTAATTATTTGGGCATGTTTTTACTACAGCAGAGTCCGGTTAAATGCGCAAATTCCATACGTCTTCTCAGTCATCCTATTCACTCCACTTGGTGAATAATGAACGCACAAACACCTTCCCATCTACAACCGCCCAGGGTAAATATAACCTAATCACATGGAATATACGGGGCATGGGTACAATGATCATAAAATGCATGTGCAATTGAGGCGGCAAGCAGCACCTATTGTTTACCTACAGGAAACACACTTGAATCAGGCAGAAGATGACCGTCTCCATCGTAGATGAAGAGGTCAACTTTTCAATACAAAGTTCTCCTTGTTCATGAGGGGAAATGAGCACGTTCTGGGCCACCTTGATAGATTTGCTCTGGTCCTCGGAACCCTTGATCACTCTTCTATACAAAAGAATCTTGCACTTTCACTTACCTGGACCCTGAAGCGGTCCCCCCACCCTCTTTTCCTGGCCTCAGGATGCTCCCGGTGTTACACTTTAGAGCCTGTAAAAGGTCCCGTTTTGCATGCACACTACATTACCCAGAATGCAGCATTAAGGGGAGGTGGTTGTGTGCGCTCACAGGTATCACATGTCCTGGGAGGAGCATATAAGCTTCCCACTATCAGGCACAGATGCTTGACAACCTTCCTTTTGGATGGACCACGCCTCCCTCAGCGCTGAATCATTTGGTTGCCTGCAGTTGGGGAAACTACGTGGAGCGTGTTGCTCCCTCGCTACTTTGTTCCTGCATTCCTGGCCCTCGTTGTTCCGATTACCGCACTCCCGCGGCTTTCATTATTGCCGCACGCCTGCGGCTTCCTGGTTTTGCCCGCGTCTTGCTTTGAAGACTTTCGTGTTTACCGCAAAACCCGCGGTTTCTTGGTTTTTGACTGCAGTTCTAGAAGACATTCCCTCTCGCGTCCAGCAGGTGACGCACCCGCGCACTTTCCTTTTTTTTTTTGTGTGTGCCGAGTTTTAGCGTGACTGGAATCTGGCGGCCGTTTTCCTTTTTTTTCCTGCCCTTGAGAAGACTCAGTATATTGTGCTGCCTGGCGCCCAGTGCTCCCCTTAGAGCCGCCTCAATTGTTCTGACTTTCAGATTGCCTTCTCCCCAGGTAGCGCGTGTTGTGGCACTACTAGGGCTGACTTCTGGATTTACCCTTCATCCTATAAAGCTGCCTATTGCTCGTGTTTCACGGAACATTTATTGTGCTAAAAGATTCCTGGATGGTGCACCCTCGATTTCCGGACAACCTTCCTGCTCTGCTTTATGGCAGCACCTTAAAGAACCAGATGGTGAGTCTGGGAGAGCACACAACCAGGGAATGGTATCTGTCTAGGGGGTACAATATAGTGAGGATTGGATTATATAACTAATTGGGGCACACATCCTTTCAATAGGGTCCAACCTTACTTACCTGGTATTCTTTTTCTTTTTATTTAGGAAACCCTCATTCCTGAAAGTCTTGTAACATCACCGTGTCTCGCCTGCGCCTGGTGGTCCTACGCTGTCTCTTCTCTTCCATCAGGGTAGTTGACCGAGTTTCGAGTTGCATTCGAGTTCGGTGGTGCCCTGGGGGGAGAGTAGAGATACTTCTTCACTCCCTAGGATTTGGATACCTCCGGTTTGGAGGTTGGACCCCGACACCCTGGAGGTAGTTTTCTCCCCAAATGGTCTCAGCTTGGTAAATGGTACTCAAGGCCTCTTGGCCAAGTTAACCTGTTCAGTTCTCTGTAATATTCACTTGACAATAGTCTGACTATACCTCTAACAAAATCATATTCAGATGAGCTTTCCCCTTCCCACACTATAAGGTGCCTTCTTCGTTGAGCATTGGGACTCCTATTGAATGGATGAGTGGTATATTGGTTCCTCTTCTTGGGCTTTTTTCCTCTTCTCTTTGAGCTACAGTCCAATGTGTTTGTTGGAAGTGCTTGGCATACTAATCTATAACGTACCTTCCCTGCCACTGAATCCCCACTGTTTCTCTGGTCACTGAACTATTTATGGTTTATGCAACATGGGGGAATTCACTAAAATTCTGGGTGGAGTGAAGTTGGATATATTCATTATGTATTGCACTACCTTTAATTTTACAGTAGGACTTGACAGCCATTCATGCCCATTTGCACATTGTGAGAATTGTTTTTTGTTTGTATGAAATACCCTTCTTCCCCCCCCCAATTTTTTTTTATTTTTAAAAAGAGATCTTGTAGTCCTGATTAAAGTCTCTTGATCGTAGTGGTAATTCCAAAGGTGGAAATATGTCGCACAAGTATTAGGATGGTGGGTTACTAATTTCCCCTTCCCAACCGTATATTTTAAATATTGTCTGGAAAAAACCCTCACAGAGAGTAAAATATGGACTTCTTTTCAAGATAATTGTATTTCCTATAACATAGTCACTTCAGATCCCTTTCACACTGTTTTAAGTGCACCCAATTGAGTGGTTGAGCCCATGACAGGAATGATGTCAGGATGTAAAGCCCGATGATGAAGGATGCCACTAACTGCGGCCGAGGGCTGTTTTTTCCAAACAGCCTTAGGTTGTGATTTGAGCATACACTCATAGTAAGCTTCATTTTGGGGCTTCAGATACTTGGCTTTACTGTTGCGTGACAATTGTATCGTAGGGAGGAAGTATTAGCAAGCTGCTTTTTCCTCTCCTCCTTCTGCATATATTATATATAGTGCTGGATATCGTTTACTAATTAAAGAAAATTAAAGATGAGAAGTCAAAGGCATTCAAAACGATTGCATCAAAATGAAGCAAATGGATTATGCTACTCACCCAGTAAGCATCTGTTCTTGGCATGTAGAGCTGTAGATTCACATGCTTTGCATACTCCTGCCATCTAGTGTTGGGTCTGGATGTTTGCAAGTTGTTTTTCTTTGACGAAGTCTTTCCAGTCACAAGGTAAGGTAACTCCTCCTTTCATTGATAGTGCGCATGGGCTTCGACTCAATTGTTAGATTGTTTTCCAGCAAGAGGGTGAGAATGGAGTAAGTGAGGGTAGTACAGAGATGTCCATGCGTATGTAATGTAAATAATGAGAACTGTAACAACTATAGGTGCCCCGGGAGGTGGAAGGGCACATGTGAATCTACACCTCTACATGCCAAGAACAGATGCTTACTGGATAATTAACAATCCTTTCGAGGCATGTGTGCTGTAGATACACATGCTTTGCATGGACTATATAGAAGTGTTTTCTCAAAGCGGTGGCTAACTGGTAGGTGTTGTAGCGGATTGAAAAAGTGTCTTTAGCACTGTTTGGCCTTTATTGGCTCGTTGACTTGTTAACACATCCACACAACAGTGTTTGGTAAATGTGCATAGTGTGAGCCATGCTGCTGTCTTACAGAGGTCAGCTATATGAATGTTTCCTAGAAAGGCCATAGATACTCCTATTTTTTGTGTGAAATGCGCTCTAGGAGGTATAGTTAAAGTTCATTTAGCTTTAGCATAGAGTTTGAATGCAATTAATAATCCATCTTGAAATACCAGATTTAGAGCTAGGATTGTCTTTGTGAGGTGTAGCAAATGCAACAAATAGTTGGTTTGTCTTACGAAACAATTTTGTTCTTTCAATATAGTATAATAACGCTCTTTTGACATCTAGTGAATCAGTTTGTGGGAAGAACACCGGTAACTCAACCAATTGTTTAGTATGAAAAGCAGAAACCACTTTTGGAAGGAATTTTGGGTTGGTGCGAATGAACTACTCTATCTTTATGAAGCTGAAAGAAGGGTTCTTTTAAGGTTAATGCTTCTAGCTCACCAACTCTCCTTAATGAAGTGATAGCAATGAGGAAGGCAACCTTCCATGAAAGAAACTGTAACAGACAATAGTGCAATGGCTTAAAAGGTGGACCCATGAGTCTTGTAAGCACAATGTTCAGATTCCAAACTGGTGCAGGAGGTACCCTGGGTGGTATTACTCTTTTAATGCCCTCCATAAAGGCTTTAATTACTGAAACTTTAAACAAAGATAAATATTGTCTATTTTGCAAATATGCGGCTACTACCGCAAGGTGCAATCGAATGGATGTGTAGGCTAGACCAGCACAGTGTAGATGCAAAAGGAAACACATAATATCTTAGATAGAGGCATCTAGATTGTTGTTACAATACACAATTTTTTTTTCTCCATTTTGCTGCATAACATGCTCTGGTGGTAGACTTTCTTGCTTCCTTAATAATAGTCTGGTGGCAAATTTAAGTATCCCAACTCTAAGACTTCAAGAGCCAAATCTCTAGATTTAGTTCCTTTGGGTTTGGGTGTCTGATTTCTCCATGGTTCTGAGTGAGAAGTGTGGAATTGAGATGCAGCTTTCTATGTGGAACCACTGATAGTTCCTTGAGTGTGGTGAACCACGGTTGACAGGACCATGTGGGAGCCACTAAAATCAGTGTGAGGGATGTTTGCCTAAGCTTCCAAACCAGAAATGGAAGGAGAGGGAGAGGCGGAAAAGCGTAGACAAATATCCCTGACCAATTCATCCATAGGGCATTGCCTTTGGATTGAGGGTGTGGGAACCTGGAGGCGAAGTTTGAGCTGTGGCAAACAGATCTATTTCTGGAAATCCCCATTGTTGAAAGCATGGAAGGAGAACTTGGGGATGAAGTTCCCACTCGTGTATTTGTTGCAGCATGCTGCTGAGGAGGTCTGCAATTTGATTGTTCACTCCTGGGAGGTGCTCTGCCAGAAGATGAATTCTTTGATGGATTACCCAACGCCAAATGGTCTGAGAGAGGCGTGACAATTGCAGAGAGTGCCCCCCCCCCCGTTTTTTTTTTACATAGCTGTCATATTGAGCATGCAGACTAAGAAAACCTTTCCTATGAGGTGAGACTGAAAAGCTTTCAGTGCAGATACACAGCTAGAAGTTCTAGATAGTTGATGTGAAGACTTTTGTGCTTTTTGTCCCATAGTCCCTGAATTGTCAAATTGTGGAGAAGGGCACCCCAACTTGTGAGAGATGCGTCTGCTGTTAGCACGATATGTGGAACAGGGTCGAGGAAGGGCCGCCCTTTTGATAAGTTTTGTGTGTTCCACCACTGCTGAGAGCAATGGGTGCGGCTGCCTACCAACACTAGATTTGTTAAGGGATCCTGAGACTAATTCCACTGTCGTGCTAAGCATTCTTGTAGGGGACACATGTGTAACCTTGCATGAGGCACTATTGCAATGCATGATGCCATCATTCCTAACAGCGGCATGGAAGTCCTGACTGCTAAGTATTGTTTGGTCTGAAACTGTAGTAACAGAGTTTGAATATTTCAAATTCTGGCTGCATTGGGAGAGGCTAAAGCCGTGCAAGTGTTTAGAGTCGCTCCCAGATAGGACTGCATCTGTGAAGACTGAAGATGAGACTTCTGTGCATTAACCGTGAAACCCAATTGGTAGAGTAGGACTAATTTAGTCTGAGTGTGTTGTAAACACTTTTGGTGTGTGCTGGCTTTGATGAGCCAGTTGTCTAGGTATGGGAAGACATGAATCTGTTGTCTTATAAGATGTGCTGCTACTACTGCTAGACATTTTGTAAATACTCTGGGAGCAGTAGTTACTCCGAATGGGAGTACTTTGAACTGATAGAGTTTTCCTGCTATCACAAATCTGAGATATTTGTTATGTGCTAGGTGAACCGGAATGTGAAAGTATGCTTCTTTTAAGTCCAGTGTGGACATAAAATTGCCTTGCTGTAGAAGTGGAAGTACTTGCTGAAGTGTGACCATGTGGAAATGTTCTGATAGTATGGACAGATTTAATGTCCTTAGGTCCAAAAATGGCCTTAAGGAGCTGTCCTTTTTGAGGATTAGAAAGTACAGAGAGTAAACCCCTGAACCTTGGTACTATAGCGGAACTGGTTCTATGGCTCCTTTTGCTAAAAGAGCTTGTACTTCTTGTTTGAGAAGCAACAGGTACTGTGACGAGAGTTTGTGAGTGTGAGGTGGAATATTGGGGGTATTGCTGGCGAGCTCCAGGCAATAACCATGTCGGATAATGTCTAGTACCCATTTGTCTGATGTAATGGATTGCCAGATGGCGAGAAAATGTTGAACTCTTCCCCCGAAAGGTGTTAAATGATCATGGGGAAGTTTAGGCAAGTCACTGTTTATAGGGGAAGGGGAGTTACCTGTTGGTGTGCTCTTACCCCTACCTTTGAAGTTGTTTCCTCTTTACCCTGGAAAGGAAAACCAGCGGGAAAATGTAAAAAAGCGAGAGGTGTGCCCACTTTGCCAAATCCAATCCTCAGGTGGAGGAGGCAAAGTTAAGCACACTTTTCAGTCCCCTCCATCTTGAAAATGAGGGGACTTCTCCAATTAGGGGTAGGTCAATACCCCCTCCCACCGGAGGGTGGCATAATAGTGGGTGTCGTCACCCAAGGTAAGGTGCACATTGGCCCTTCTTGCTACTCTACTAAAACACACCCTAAATTTAGTATTTAGAGGGTTCCCCAGACCTAGAAACTAAATCTGCGAAGACCTAAGAAGAAATTGGACATCCCTGCAGAGAAGTCTGAAGACGATGACAGCCTTGGCTCCAGCCCTACCAACCTGTTTCCAGCTTTGACGTACCTGCGACCTGTCTTGCAGCCAGCGACCTCTGACAACCCTGAACTACTGCCTTCAAAAAAGGTTCCAAACTCCTAAGGACAGCAGCCCTGTCCAGAAGAACTCAACTTCAAGGACTCTGGATGCAAACGGATCTGCATCTCCTACCCACTCGGCACCCGACGCCCACGTCCAGAGTGGCTCACCTGTCCAGTGAAGTCTCCCCAGCAATCCTGACCTCGAATTCAGCATTGGCTGACCTCGCCTGGACTCCATGACTACATCTGCAGCCTGAGTCCAGAGGCTCCCCCTGACCACGACCAGCTCCTGTAAGAAGTCTCTGACGTCAAATAGCACCCCTGCACCCGAAGGCCTTGGTGAGCTGAACCGATGACCCCTACATCTCTGCTTACCTCTGCTGTCGCTGGTCTCCCCCTTGCAACCTCCAAGGCGATGCCTGCAGCCTGTTTATTGTAAACAGAATCCTCACTGAAAGGCATTAGGTGCCCGATGCTGAGATTGCACCCAGACGCTGCTGTGCCACTGGTGGTGCAGTTTTGGTACTCACCTGACCATTGCTGACATTTGGTCCCGAAGACTGGAACTGTAAGTGTGATATTTACCTGTTTAACCGCAATATTGTTTTCCCCATAGGATAACATTGAACTGTTCAAAATATATTTTAAGTGTTGACTTTTGAAAGTGAAAAGTATTTTTATTCAAAAACGTACTTAACTTTTTACGAAGACCTTGGTCATAAAATAAAATACAAAGTATATTTTTGTAAAATTGGTGTGGATCTCTTTTTTGAGTCGTATGTCCATTATTGGTCAATGTTGTGCAATAAATATCTTGCACTCTGTGTTAGGCCTAAGGCTGCTGAACCACACTATCACTAATAGAGCACTTTAGGTTTTACATTGAACCCTGTACACTTTTGGGGAACCCCATGTCTCTGTGCACAGTGTACCCACCTAGTGATGATACCATATATAGAGCCAGCTTCCTTAACCAGGTGACAGACTGGATCTGGTATATTTCTAATAGTTCTCTCACGCCGGTTCCCATCCATTTGATAGCGCGCCTTCCAAGCAAATGGATGAAACCAAAAACGAAGATTTAGAGGCAGTCTTTTTTAAATGTACATTATAGATGACCAGAACCCTTGGTATATACACCAGTGCTACGGGGAGGCAGCCGTGTTGGTGAGGAATCTGCAGGTAGGTACAGTATCCACCTGAAAAAGGGCTTACCAAGAGTAAGTAAAAAGTTCTTCTGATGGATACTTCTACTTGCAGATTCCTCACCTTTGAATAGATTACCCAAGCAGTCCCCCACCTGGAGGTGGGTGAACAACTGTCTATAGCAAAAATCCCCGGCTAGCTGAACGAGCAAGTGGCCATCACCCTTCACTTAGGGATCCAAGCAATTGTGTTTCTCAAAAGTATGAAGAGGCACCCAAGTCACTCTCTTGCAAATATCTGTTACCGGTACTTCTTTGGCCAGTGCTGAGGTAGAGGATTTGGCTCCAGTAGAATCAGCATAAATAGCTTCTGTAGGCTTCATGTGATCTATAGTGTAGCAGATCTTAATACACAGAATAATCCATCTTGAGAGTGTCCATTTGTGTATTGCTTAGCTTTTTATTTTCCGAATGTATCCTACAATGGGTTCATCATTTAGTCTGAATTTATATGTTCTGTTCACGTAGAAGCCAAAAGCTTGTTTGAGATCAAGGTCAAGAAGTCTTTCCTCCTCTTTAGTTGGAAGTGGTGGAGGATAAAAAGTTGAAAGAGTGATCGACTGGGCTAAGTTGAAGTGGGTACCTACTTTTGGCAGGAAAGCAGCCCTGGTTCTCAACACCAATTTGTCAAGAAAGAACGAGATGAAGGGATGTTTTACACAATGCCTGAGCTTTGCTTTCCCATCTAGCAGACATGATAGCAATTAAGAAGATAGTCTTGAATGTTAACAATCGTAAAGGACAACTATGCAAAGGTTCAAACAGGGAACACTTTATGTAGGTAAGACCAAATTGAGATCCCATTGCGGCATAGCAAAGGGTGTAGGGGGGTACTTGATTGTGAGGGCCTTGAGGAATCTGTGGATCAGGTAAAGCAGACAAATAACCTTTAACAGTAGCAACCACACAGCCCTGCTGGGTTAGGGCAACATTGAGGATGTCTGATAAGTCAGCCAGAAGAGGATCTATGGAGTTGTCTGCACAGCGTTAAATAAATTTGGCCCTTCAGCCAGATTAAATAGATTTGGTGGAGTGTGGTCTTGCACACAAAATGATGCACACCACTTCAGGAGGTAAAGAAAAGAGTTCTCTAGTTGCCCCGCTCAATCTGCAGGCATGCAGATGGAGACTCTGGAGGGCAAGTTGTATAACCTGCACCTGCAATTGGGGAACAGGTCCACCCTGCAAGGAAGACGGAGAGGAGGGCACAGGGAGAGGTGAATGAGGTCTGCATACCACACCTTGCATAGCCATTCCAGGGCAATCAGAATTACTATTGCCTGGTCTTGGCAAATCTTCCTCAATATATGAGAAATGAAGGTTGTGTGAGGAAACACGCAAGGAAGCAGCAGTGTCCATTTTGAACAAAATATGTCCCCTAATGCTGTCTGGATCGGACAGTAGAGGGCGCAGAATTTTGGGATGTGAGAGTTCCAGATTGGAAAATAGGTGAATTTGAAGAGGCACTAACAACTGGAAGATATTCTGGAATAGATCTGTGTAGAGGTGCCACTCGTGGTCAGCAATATGATGCCTGCTGAGTCTGTCCGCTCGCACTTTGAGCACTCTGGCTAGGTGATTTACTTCCACACAAAGTAGATGGTGCTGAGCCAGGACCAGTATCATAGAGCCTCTCTGCAGAGAAGAGACAAAGCCACTCCGCCATGTTTGTTGATGTATTACACCGCAGTCGTATTGTCTGTCAAGTTCTGGACTGGCGATTGCGAGGGGAAGGGAGGAAGGCCTTGAGAGCCAGAAATATTGCCCACAATTCAGAGTTATGTGTAACACCTGTTCTTCTGGAGACCAACGTTATCTTATCTCTAGCTTCTCCAGATGAGCACCCATCCCTAAAGTGGAGGCATACATAATCACGGTTGTCCCCGGAGCGAGAGAGCGAAGCGGCTTTCCTTGAGAAGGTTTGCTGTTCACACACCACGATTGCAGATCAGCTGCATTGTCCCTGGAAACCTTGATGCAGGCTTGTAGATCCCCACTGATTTGGAACCACTGACTGTGGAGGCACGATTGGAGTGCCCTCATGTGCCAGTGTGCATGGGTGACCAACAGAATGCAGGTGGCTAGCAGACTGAGCAGGCGTAAGACCACCAGGACTGGGATGATCGCTCCATCCTGAAACATCAGAATCATAGCCTTAATGCCTTGCATCTCCTGAGGATGACGAAAGGTTTGACTCAATGTGTTGTCCAATACTGCCCCAATGAACAACATATGCTGAGAAGGCACTCTAGATTCAGAGGGTTTCACAACTCCTGCCCACTCTTCACTGGACAGGTGAGCCACTCACTCGGGCCGTGGGCATTGGGTGCAGTCTACCCAGCAATCCTGACCTCGAATCCAGCGTTGGCTGACCTCGCCTGGACTCCACGACTATGTCTGCAGCCTGAATCCAGAGGCTCCCCCTGACCACGACCAGCTCAGAGTTGTTACCTGCAAATGGCAAGACACCAACTCTGGCGAATTGGCCTCGATTAGCCAGTTGTCAGGGTAAGGGAATAATGGAATTCCCAATCGTCTGAGATGTGCTGCAACCATTACCATTGCAATCCCCTTCGTTAAGACTCCAGGTGCAGAAGTGAGATTGAATGGAAGGACTATGAGCTGGTAATGTTTGATCATGACCGTAAAGCATGGATACTTCCTGTTAGACTGTAGGATAGGGATGTAGAAATAAGCATCCTGCACATCAAAAGATAAAATTCAGTCTTCGCTTCCATCGCAAGCAGAACCTAAGCTAGGGACAACATTTGTATCTAGGATCAGCTGGAGTCCTTTTTGGAGATCAATAGGTAACAATAACATCCTTAACCCTGTTCCTTCACTAGAAACAACTCCGCAGCTCCTTCATGTAGCAAGGTTTGAAGTTCCTGATGAAAGATGTGCAGGTGGTCTTGTTGAAGTCAGCAAGGAAGAGCATAACTCCTTTCCATAATTTGTAAAAGCCAAATGTCGGAGTGTCAGTCCTCCATATTTGTAGAAAAGAGGATGCCAGCCCTCCAACTTGTCGCATGTGATCCGACAAGGGCTGCTTTCCTGATGTGACCGGCGAAGAAGTGGGAGCGAGAGGTAAAGCATGTCGATTTCCTCTGCCATACCCTCTGTATTGCCTGTAGAGAGGTTTTGTCTGCTGCTGCTGCTGTTATTGCTGAGCAGAGTATTGTTGGTGCCCTCAAAAGCCTCTACTGAATTCTCGAAAATTCATAAATTTACTGTAATCTCTGGGTTCGGTTTGTTGACTATGGGATCAATCTGTGGCCTCGTTGTCCTTGAATCTCTCTAGAGCGGAGTTTGCCTTAGCTCCACAGATCAAAATCCATCAAACAAAAAGTCCATGAGAGTTGTTTAGGCATCTTTAGAGAAGCCTGAATACTGCAACAAAACATGTATTCTTTGGGAAACTGAAGTCCCATAGCTCTAGCCATGGATTCTACTACCTGCTTTGCAGGGGCATGGCCAGCTCTTTGAAGTGGTTTTGAAAATCATTTAACAAATTAGTTGAGTCTTACAAGGCGTGTAAAGATTACCCCATAAGCCAAGTTACATTGTTATAATTTAGGACCATACTGCCATCTGAAAACACCTTTTTGGAGTGTTGCTCCGTCTTCTTAGATTCTCAATCAAATGGTGTAGATGGGAATGAGCTGGGAGTCATTTTACTGGAGCAAGAAGCTTACACAACCAGGCTATCTGGCAAAGGATGGGTTGACAAGATATCTGGGTCACCGGGTACAGGCTTATAATGATGAGCTATTTGTCTGGATACAGCAGTCAATGTTTTAGTTTTTTCCCAAATAACTAATATAGGCTACAAGAGGGCCTCATTAAAAGTAAGAAGTGGTTCTGCAAAGTGAGAGGTGGAATGTAGCGCTTTAGTTAGGTTATATGATTTGACCTCCATCGATGAGAGTTGAAGGTCAAGCATCTCTGCTGCTTTTCTCACCACAGTATGATAAGAGGCTACTTCAGGTAGAGGAGAACAAATTATTTACCTTTGGCAATGCCTCATCTGGTAGAGACTACATCTGGCTACAGATTCCTTACCTTTGAATTTCCTAGGAGTCAGATTGGATATTACTAAGATTTTTCGTGAGCAGTACCCCTGCTCGCTGGTAGGTGGGGTTGATCAGCTCCGCATGCATGGTCCGCGCCGGAAGTGACCCTCGTGGCACCTTCATAGGCGCCGCCTTATCCGCACTGACGTCAGTTAATTTTCACAACTTTCCACGCCAGGAGCATGGATCCATGAAAAACACTGACATTGGTGTGGATAAACTAGGGCCTTAAACAGATCATCCCTAACCTTAGTATATGTCCGCAGAGTGGGGAGGATGGTCTAGACAGTAATGTTTGGTGACAGCGTGCAGGGAAGCCCATGTTGCTGCAGGCAGATGTCCAGGATTGGAACTCCATGTGCTAACGCAGTGCTTGCAGCTTTAGCTCTGGTGGAATGACCTTGCAAGCCTTCAGGGGGTTTCTTCTTGAATTTTGATGCAGAGTATGTCCCACAGAGAAATGGTTTGCTTCCAACCGCCCGACCTTTCTTTGCACCAACATACCCCATGAAGAGTTGGTCGTCCACCCAGAAGTTTTGTGTGTGGTCAAGGTAGAATGACATCGCTCTTTCTGGGTCCAGTCGCTCTTTTTCTTTAGAGGGGTGTGGAGGCGAGAGAAGGTAGGCAGGTTGATGGACTGCCCTACATGAAATGGGGCGACCCTTGTGCGAAGCACCACTTCTCAGGATAAACTGAGAGGCAAGGCGGCTTAGATGATAAGGCCAGTACCTCACTCACTCTACGGGCGGATGGAATTGCCACCAGGAAGGCTGGTTTTTGTGTTAGAAGGCTGAGGGGGAAGTTGTGGAGGCTCAAAAGGCACTCATTAGAAAATTGAGAACCAAATTAAGGTCCCACTGAGGCATAATGAATGGTGAAGGGGGATAGAGGTGGATGAGACCCTTCAAAAACCTATGTACAATAGGGGATTTAAACAAAAAAGGGTTGGTCAGGCAGCCGCAAGCAAGAAGACAGGCACTGCAGTGAAAGATATCCCTTAAGGGTGCCCAGAGCAGATCCATGCTGGGCAGGGAAAGAATGAAGAGCAAGACTTCGGAAGGGGGGTGGAGGAGGGGGGGGGGGGAGGGGGGGGGGGAGGGGTTGCCATTGGAATTTTTTGCACACCATGCCACAATTGTTTTCAAACAGCAGGCAGGCATATACCATCTTGGTGGTGGGCCACCTGCCTGTCAAAGTGACATTACAGACTTCTGGAATGTGGTCAAAAGCTGTCAAATGCCGCTGCTCAATCTCTACGCAAGAAGGTGGAGAGTAGACGGGTTTGGGTGGAGGACCCTCCCCTGCTGCTGCAACAGAAGATCCTATTGAAAGGTCAGCGTGAGTGTTAGTATCAATTGCCATTCTCAGTAGCTCGGGATACCAAAATCTCTTTGCCTAGTCCAGAGCCACAAGGATGACTGAGCTACGTAAAAAAGCTCGCTACCAATCTAGGAAGGCCAGAAATGTTTAATTCCCCAGAAAATCTGATTAAACCGGATTTGACTTGGGCTAAAAATATGTTTTTGCAGGTGGCACAGATGGATAGGGAGGCCAGGGAACTTAAACCATTGATGCGGACACATCAATTATTGTCCACCTCAAGTACCATGGAACCCTATTTAAATATAGTGTCAAATCAGCATCATCATTTCCTTTTAGCGAGATTTAGATTCAATCAATTACATCTACTTCTTGCACAACCGAAGGGATGGAAAAAGATTGAGGACCTGGGTGCTTGTTCATGTGATAATTTTTCGACTCAGGACTCATTGCATTTTACTTTATTCTGCAAGCATTTTATTTATATCCGGAATCAGTTTATTTTGCCTATTTTAAGGGGCAAAGGATTTTTACAGGCTAGACCTGCTTTTATGTACCTACAGATGCTGACTAATGTGTGGGAAATTTTTAACATTGCTAGTTTTCTGACTGCAGCGGTCAGAATAAAGAAAAAAAGAGGGATTATTATGAATTAGATCATTTTTAACACTTGACAAATTTTTACTTTTATATCATGATTTGTCTTTTATACGATTACAATATATCTTCTCTGTATCCTGTTGGTGTTTGTGCAATTGTAATATTTAATGTGTTCTCTGCAACTCCCTCGCCTCCTACTTCCACAACAAGATCGCGGACATACACAACAGCTTCAGCACTCAACCGACGAACGCCACGACCGAACCACCGCCCCCCACCACCACCCTCCGCGCCTGGACTCCGATCAGCACCGAGGACACCGTCCGCACGATGAACTCCATCCACTCCGGGTCTCCGACCGACCCCTGCCCACACCACGTCTTCAACAAGGCCGACACTGTCATCGCACCCCACCTGCGGGACATCATCAACACCTCCTTCGACACCGCCACCTTCCTAGAGAGCTGGAAGCACGCCGAACTCAGCGCCCTACTCAAGAAACCATCGGCCGACCCCACCGACCTCAAGAACTACCGCCCCATCTCGCTGCTCCATTTTCCTGCAAAAGTCATCGAGAAGACCGTCAACAAGCAGCTGGCCGCCTTCCTTGAGACGAACGGATCCCTCGACCCCTCGCAGTCTGGCTTCCGGGCCAACCACAGCACCGAGACCGCCCTGATCGCAGCCACCGATGACATCCGAGCGCTACTCGACAACGGAGAAACAGCGGCCCTCATCCTCCTCGACCTCTCCGCGGCCTTCGACACTGTCTGTCACCGTACACTAGTGCAGCGACTCAGCAACGTCGGAATCCAGGAGAAGGCACTGGAGTGGATCATCTCCTTCCTCGCCGGAAGGACACAGAGTGTCCGCCTCCCTCCGTTCAGATCTGAAGCCACCGAAGTCATCTGCGGCGTCCCTCAAGGCTCCTCGCTCAGCCCTACCCTCTTCAACGCCTACATGAGCCCCCTCGCAGACATCGCACGCCAGCACAACCTCAACATCATCTCCTACGCCGACGACACCCAGCTGATCCTCTCCCTTACCAACGACCCCGCCACCGCCAGAGCCAACCTTCACGAAGGGATGAAAGAGGTAGCCGAATGGATGAAGAACAGCCGCCTGAAACTGAACTCAGACAAGACGGAAGTCCTCATCCTGGGATCCTCACCCACCGCCTGGGACGACTCCTGGTGGCCCCCCGCCCTAGGCAGCGCACCCATACCAACAGACCACGCACGCAACCTGGGCTTCGTCCTGGACTCCTCCCTCTCCATGACCAGACAAGTCAACACCGTCTCCTCGTCGTGCTTCAACATCCTTCGCATGCTACGTAAGATCTTCCGGTGGATCCCCACCGAGACCAGGAAGACGGTCACCCAGGCCCTCGTCACCAGCCGTCTGGACTACGGCAACGCCCTCTACGCCGGAACCACTGCCAAACTCCAGAAGAGACTCCAGCGGATCCGGAACGCCTCAGCACGACTCATCCTGGACATCCCCCGCCGCAGCCACATCTCCGGTCACCTGAGAGACCTGCACTGGCTCCCAGTCAACAAGAGAATCACCTTCCGTCTCCTCACCCACGCACACAAAGCACTACACAACCAAGGCCCAGGATACCTCAACAGCCGCCTCAACTTCTACGCTCCCAAACGCCAGCTTCGATCGACCAGCCACGCCCTCGCCGCCGTCCCCCGCATCCGAAGAGCCACCACAGAGGGACGGTCCTTCTCCTACCTCGCCGCCAAGACATGGAACACTCTCCCCACCCACCTCCGCCTGACCCAGGACCACCTCGCCTTCAGGAAGCAACTCAAGACCTGGCTGTTCGAGCAGTAGCGGACCCCCCTCCCCCAGCGCCTTGAGACCCTCTGGGTGAGTAGCGCGCTATATAAATGCGATGATTGATTGATTGATTAGTATATTTTAACGGTTTTAATTAACCGAATAAAGTGAATTTGACTGACTGACTTGGGTCCAGTCGTTCCTAATCTTCTTGAGAACTCTGGACAGGAGTGGCATGGGCGGAAATGTGTACAGGAGGCCTGAGCTCCACTCGAGACGAAAAGCGTCACCAAGCAAGAGCCGCCTTGAAAACTCTAGCGTGCAAATCTGCTGACATTGCGCAATTGACAGAGGCGAACAGATCTAACCAAGGTTCTCCCCACTGTTGAAAGAGACCTTGAGCCACCTGCAAGTGAAGACGCCATTCGAGATCCGCTAGGCATCGACGGCTGAGTTAGTCTGCTCTGGCATTCAGAGAGCCCACACCAGGTGTTGATCCACCAAGGATATGCCGTGCTGTTTCAGCTATGTCCAGAGGCCTCTTGACAAAGGGTCCACGACCCCACCCCGCCCGCTTGTTTCAGTACCACATGGCGGTAGCATTGTCTGTGAACACCTGTGCTGGCCTTCCCTTGATGGCGGGGAGAAAGGCTTTCAATGTCAGTCAGATTGCATGGAGCTGCAGCGGGTTGATGTGGAGTACAGATTCTGCCAGAGACCTCTGATCCCTAACTCTCCCAGATGACCTCCTCATCCCAGGAGTGACACATCTGTCACTACTGTGAGATCTAACTGGGGAAGGGAGAGGGTCTGCTTCTGACCCAATCATGGTTCGTGAGCCACCATTGCAGATCTTTCGCAGTTCCCTCAGAGATCTGGACCATGTGTGAAAGGTGACTCTGATGCTGTACCTGTTGAAACTTCAGGTCCCACTGCAGAACCTGCATATGCCATCGGGCAGGAGTTACCAGCAGTATGCAGGAGGCCTTAAGTGCCAACAGCCCCAGGGTCTGCCTCACCAAACTCCAGAACAGAGGCTGAAACATAGGATATCATAGCCTGAATATCCTGGACTCGCTGCTCAGGAGGATAACCCAGAAACTGCACTGTATCCAGATCAGCTCCAATGAAAGGGAGTGTCTAAGAGGGGGTCAGGGTTGACTTCTGCAATTGATAGTGTACTCCAGCGAGTGCAGGAGGTTCTCCGTAGTCTGGAATTGGGAGACTACAACCTGGGGCGATCAGCCCAGTCGTCGAGATAGGGGAAGACTGGCACCCTTGATCCCCGCAGATGAGCTGCAACCACCGCCATCACCTTGGTGAACACCCAAGGGGCACTTGTAAGGCCAAAGAGGAGAAGGGTGAACTGAAAGTGCTTGTGACCTACCGTAAACCGCAGACAGCGCCAGAAGGCAGGCAGGCCGGGAATGTGGAAATAGGCGTTCTGCAAGTCCAATGCTACCTCTCTCCTGGATCCAGGGCAGGCAAGACCTGAGCTAGCGTGAGCATCTTGAATTTCTCCTTTTTGAGAAAGAAGTTGAGGGCTCAGGATAGGAAGAAGGCCTTTATCCTTTTTGGGGAGCAAAAAGTAGTGGAAATAGAAACCACAGCCTACTTCCGACACCGGAACCCTCTCTATGGCTATCTTGGCCAAGAGACCCATGACTTCCTTGCGGAGCAAGGACAAATGATCCTCTGTCAGCCAGTTGTGAGATGGTGGCATGGAGGGAGGGGGTAGTCTCAAAGGGGATGGGGTGATCTCGAAGGGGAGGGGGTAGCCCCTTTGGACAATCAGAAAAGACCCACCTGTCCAATGTTATAAACTGCCAGAGGAGGAGGTGATGGTGAATCCTGCCGCCAACTGGATGCACATGATCGAAAAGGGCGAGATTAGGATGGGCTCGGAGACTGCAGCTACGGGAGGGGGGGGGAGGGAGGAACGGGGGTGCCACGAGGTCTGTGGGCATTGCATCCTCGTCCACGCAGAGGCTGGGAAGCATACGCAGCTCGGTGGCTGGGACGAAACTGGCATGGTTGGAAGCCCCTACAGTTGTCATGAAAGGAGGGAAAGGGAGATTGGGGGTGATGTGGGGCTGCCAAGATGCCCAAGGACTTGGCCATAGCCCAGGAGTCCTTAAAGCGCTCCAGCACCAAATCTACCTGGTCTCCGAAGAGATGGGTGGCATCGGAGGGCATGTTCATAAGGGAGACTTGGACATCCTCGAAAAGCAAATCACCCCCAACAAGGCATGGTGCCTCAGGGCCACTGTCAATGAAACCGCTGTGCCCAGTGAGTCAGTTGTGTCCAATCCACAGTGAATTGTGAACTCAACTGCATCTCTCCTGTCGGCAACAGCCTGGGAGAGGATGGCCCGTGCCTCCTCCAATACATGTGGCAGCACTTGCGCAACTGTGTCCCACGGTGTTCACAGACTGCAATGCTATAAGCAGAAGAAAACATTTTCTTCCCAAAGAGTCCAGCCATTTGGATTCTCTGTCCGACGGAGCAGCAGGGAATGTGCCCTGGGAAGTTGAGGTTTGGGAGAGTAAGTTTGGGTCCCCTGGCACGGGGGCATTGGTGGTGGGCGATCGTCCTATTCACAGGAGACCCTGTGTTGGGTTTGGACCAGGTCCCCAACAGGTCATCAGTGAGGGCATCATTGAACAGGAGTAAAGGTTCAGATGAAGACTTCCGGTTGCAGCACCTCCCTCAAGATGTTGGTTATGACTGCCTTGAGGGCAACAGAAAGTCAAGGACCTCAGCCGCCCTCCACACCACAATTGCACATGAGGCTCCCTTCTCTGTAGCCAGCCACAGTAGGGGGAGAAAGCATATAAGAATCTGGAGAATATCCAGTCCATTGGCTTCACCCAGTTCCTCACACTAATCCATATTACGGTTCTCTTCGTATGGCTGGTATTCTTCAGGGTCCAGTGACCCCTCCCATTCCTCCCTGAGTCCTAGCCCATGGGAATAGGACTCAGGTTCCAAACTATGAAGCAAAAGTCCTGCCGGAGTCTGCGTGTGGCGAAGTCCATCCGGCTCTGTTTCGGCAATCACAATGGGAATGATGCTAGGATCGTTTGCATCGGGACAGTCGCCGGGGAAGATCGAAGTGGCACAACCGGCACCGATCTGGATCCAGGAATAGATCCCTGGGGGCCAACGAAGAACCAAATGTGGGCCCCTGCCAACCCCACAGGGCCAAAAGGCGCATCGACAGGGTCAAGCTGCCCAATCTTGAGGCGCATGGCCTCATAAAACTCGAAGTTGGTCGAGGGTTGCTACGGCTCCCAGAACTTCGGGGAGACGTGGAGTTGCCACAGGCGCAGGCTCCGAGGAACGAGGCCTCGAATGCCGATGCTCCTTCAATGAACGAGGAGAAATGGAAGACTGCTTCGACTTCTTGCACCTCTTACCTGAATGTCCCGAGGTCTTGGAGTGGGACGATGACTACTTCGGGCTCCGTGAACAATCCTGGGACCTTTCCCTTGACCAGGACCTCAAATTTCAGAAAGACGCATGCCAGGCCGCCATGAGCTTCAGGGACCATTCTCTCAAAGCCTTCGGTTCACGTCCCGGAAATCGGAACACAACTTTGTGTCGTGGTCGCGTTCAAGGAAACTAACAACGTCTCAACCGGATTTAGTAGAAATTAATATATATGTATGTACAAGACATTATAGGAAGAGAACAAAAGAGAGAGACTCCAAATTATTTGTTGAATGTGCTCATGGCATCATATATTAGAAACATGACCGTTATATCAGCACTGTTAGCATAAATGCAGAGGCAACCATAAAGAACTTAGTGCACGTTGTGCTCGTGACAGGAAGGTGACGGCGCAAGTGACAAGTGAAGAACATAGCACTAGGCGCGAGGTGAAAAAGTGATATACAATATGTACAGGGTAATTGGTTCAACACAATGATTTTCTTGAAAGAATTGAACACGATTTAGAGCAATTCCATGAACCAGAGATGGATGTGCGCCATAAATTGCACTGGTAGAAAATGGTCGACGGCGTTTCGATCCTAGTGAATCAGGATCATCATCAGGACCGGGTAGCCAAGATTGTGAGTGCTGTATGGAAAAGGAAAGGGTCAGGGCGGCTGGGGGCGGGGGGCACGCTGGGAGAAGCGATGGAATTAGGGGCAAGGCTGCCTACCTGTAGCACAAGGGGATCGGGATCCAAGAGTAGATCAAGACAATTCAGGTCCTTTGGAGTCGTGGCAGCGTCGAGAAACGTCTGCGATAGATCCTGGGACAGAAGTGTGTAGTCTGGGGAGAGAGGAGGGGAAACCGGTGTATGACAGTTGCCGTGTAAATAAGCAAGCACAGGTGGGGGGTCAGACCGCGATGTTAAAAAAGTCTACTCACCCACTGGTAGTTTGGAGGAATCGTAGGCGAGATGCAGGGTCGGAGCCCCGATCCACTGCAGAGAAAACAGGTGTAGATTCCTGGGGGGGAGAGGGTTAAAGGGGGTTTAGAGTATGAGTGCAGGCGGTGGGCAGTGAAAAACAGGTAACAGGGCTCAGATGTGGCCGCAGCTTACCTTGAATTTACAGGCGATGATGACAAATCATTAAGGACGCTTGCCAGCCGTCACAGCGGCATGAAAAGGAAAGTGAAGAGCTACTCTAGGCGGGGCTCGATAGGAAATACTTGGCGGTATAGCAAAATAGATGCAAGTCAGCAGTTATGGTGAAACAAATTAAAGTGAAACTACACAAGTGTATCATAATGGCAAAATTATGGATTCATAGTTAGCCTGGCTGTAACAGGAAGTAGGCAGATAGGTGACAAGTGACACTCGGCGCGGACAGTTCAATTGGCATATGATGGCATCTATATATACTTTGGTTATAACAGCAATCTAGAATTACAAATGGCGAATAAATAAGTGAAAAACCTTGAATGAGGGACATGAAAATGGCATAGATGCGGTAACAACAATTAGTGAATTCACAATCAGCCGGGCTGTGACAAGTATTTAGCAAATAGACAGCAGTTTGTAATTGGTGCTAACAGTTCAATGGCATATATTAGCGTGAAGGATTACGACGACTGAAAACTATGTCATAAACAGCAAAGGATCCCATGAACATAGGTGTAGTATGCCAAACAAGAAAATAGCTTAAGCTAGCGTGAGTATTAACAACTACTTGAGATCATGTCTTGGGCAAGAGAGGGTACCATGCCTAGTGTGAGTGGTGTAGCTAGGGTGTTGGCAAGGAGGATAATGCGGGGAAACTGTACTGGAAGAGATACAAGGGGTAACCGGGATCACAACTGGATGGTGCTATTCCATTAGTCAGTCGTGTTCAGGCCCTGGGACACTGAGTTACAGCGTGTGATCCATTTGCATTCACTCTTGTTCAGTAAGGTCTGAAGATTACCACCTCTGAGGGGAAGCAGAGGTTGGTCACTCACCTGCCAGAGAATGTCAAGTGCACTGTGGTTTTTTTCAAGGTAGTGAGCCGCCAGGGGGGCTGTCAGAACTTTGCAGTGTATTCTGCTCTTGTGTTGTATGATTCTTTGCTTGACCATCTGGGTAGTCTGACTGATATATGTGAGGTTGCATGGGCACTGGATGGCGTAGATCACATTCTGGGAACGGCAGTTGGTGAAAGTTTTCAAAGTATATGATTTGTTGTTGTTCCTGAATTCCTTTGTGTTAGAGGTGAGGGCACAGACGCTACATGTGTGGCATATGTGGTGGCCAATCACAGGTGGTAAACCCCAGGCAGCAGTAATGGAGTTCGGTTGGATGGGTTTGGAGGGCCAAGTAATGGTATGGACCAGGTGATTTGCCAGGTTATCACCTCGCTGGAAAGAGAAGAGTTGGGGTTCCTGAAAGGATTTGTTAGTTCTCAATATTGTCCAGTTACGTTTGAAGATCTTCTTCACGTGCTGACTACAGGGGCTGAATTTGGTCACAAGTGGGATTCTAGAATTCATCTTTTTCGGTTGGGGTGTGAGGAGGAGGTCTCGATGACAATACCATGTCCTTTTTCGGGCTCGTGAGATCAATCGTGGTGGATAGCCCCTGGAGATAAATGTTTCGCGGAGGATATCCGACTCCCTGAAGTAATCCTTGCGCCATTTGCTATTTCTACGAATGCTCAAAAATTGACCGTATGGTAGGCCATCCCTCAGTCCGCGGGGGTGGTAACTGGAGTAATGCAGTAGAGTATTTTGTTCTGTCGGTTTCCGGTAGAGCATGGTTCCAATCTTGCCTTCCTCCGCATGGATGGTGATGTCCAAGAATGGCAAGTCATTTGGCCTGGAGTCGGAGGTGAACTTGAGATGAGGTTGGGATTGATTCAGCCAGAGAACAAAGGAATTCAATGTGTCCGGTGTACCTTTCCAAAGGAGGAGGACGTCATCTATGTAACGTCGCCACAGGGAAATTTGTGTCCTGAATGGGTTGGTCGGAGTAAGTATGTGAGATTTTTCCAGATCATGTACAAACAAAATAGCGAAATTGGGGGCAAAACAAGCTCCCATGGAGACACCCTTGTTTTGTAACTAGAACGAGACTTGGTAGAGAAAGTAATTGTTCTCCAGGGCGATGTGTAATAGATCCATGACGAAATCAGTGGGAATCAAGATGGGTCTTGGTCTGTCTTCAAGTACTTCTTTAATGACTGTAAGGCCATCATTGTGATGAATGTTTGTGTATAAGGACACTATGTCCAGTCCAGCCATGAGTTCAGTGTCTATATCGTAGGGTCTGTCTTGTATCGTTTTGATCAGATCCATACTGTCACGTATGAAGGTATCAGTCAGCGGAACAAATTCTTTGATGACTGCATCGATATATTTCCCTAGTGGCTCCAGAATCAACCCACAGCCAGATTCAATCGAACATCCGGGTGGATTATTGCTATCCTTGTGGACCTTGGGTAAGACGTAGATATCAGGTGTTCGGAATTGTAGGTTGTTGAGAAAGGTAAATTCTTTAGCAGAGATATTGTTCTTGGCTTGGGCTTCACTTGTGACGCGTTGGATCTTGGTTTTCAGATCAGGTAGGGGATCTCTGGTGAGTTTGCGGTAATGTAGAGCGTTTGATAGTTGTCTTTTAATCTCAAGATCGTACTTATAGCTGTCCATGACAACGATCCCGCCACTCTTGTCTGCCGGTTTTATGATCAAGTCCGTTATTTCTCTGAGGCCGAGGAGTGCTTGTTTTTCTGGGAGTGGTAGATTGTAAGGAACATATTCGAATTGTTTTTGGAGATTCATGACCTCGCGTAGGACCAAGCGTCCGAAGGAGAGTATTTCAGGTGGCATGGCTGTTAAGGGTGAGTTGAAGGTGGATGGAAGCGTGGTTTGTTCGAGTAGTTGGATTCAGGTTTGTCTGCAAAGAATTGTCATAGTCTAATGAGTCGGAAGAAGTGTATAAGTTTAGTTTAGAGTTCGAAAACATTACTATGTTCAGTGGGAACAAAGCTGAGGCCTCTGCTGAGGAGTTTAGTCTCATCACCGGAAAGAATGTGATTGGAAAGGTTGAATATGGGTATCAGTTGTGAATTAGGATTGGCGTTGATCGCGGTAGGGTCCATGTCAGGGGTGGTGTCACTGTGGGAGTGCGGGGTGGTTGTCACTGTTGTGGTCCCCATCGGTAAAACTTGTTTCTGGTTTGCCTTTCTACAGAGTATTGATATTGGTAGTTGTTGCGTCCTCGGGCACGATTCTGCCGCGTCCGCGACCCTGTTCTAAAATACCGGGTGCTAACGGGGGGGGGGGAGGGGTCTGTTGGTGCTCCTAGCGGTGTTGGGTCCGTCGTGTGAGTCAGAGTCTTCAATGGATGTGCTGGAGGAATCAGAGAACGTGATTTGTTGGTTATTACGAAATCTGCCCCAGTTGCGTGTTCTCGGGGGGTTGTAGGGTGTGTTGTAAAATTCATCCTTCAGATAGGGATAGGTTTTTTTCTACATTGTAGTATTTAATGTCTTTCTGGATTTTTGTGATTTTTTTGTACAATTCAAATGTATTAAAGGTGGCAATGGTGGTGTTGATCTTGTCCAAGAGATTTTTTGCTTCTGGTATGGAACTATCCTCTAGTACAAGTTTCTCAATTTCGGCAATTTCCTCCAATTCTTTCTGACTGTGTTCGATAGCGGTATCGATCCCTAACACCATCCAGTGTCGGGAACAGGTGGTGGTCAAGTGACTGAAGCCTGTCCGAAATTTGGGGTCTTGGGTAAAGATTGCTGGTATGTTGCGGGTTTGTAGACCTAGTGGGATAGTGCCTGATTTGAGATATTCTGTAAGCATGCAGGCGTGAAGGGTCGTTCTAATTTGTTTTTTTCTTTAATTTCTCTAGCCTGTCAAGTAGGATCTTTGAAGTATTGGTAGTGGGGGTGGTGGAAGTAGAGGCCCAGGGTTAGAAAGTAAGGAGGGACCACTCAGGATGCGTTGGATATAGTCTTCTGAGTAAGTAGGAGTCTCCCTGGATATGTTCAGTTAGGAAAAATTACTAACTGAACAAACCAAACTAAGTGGTTTGAGGTAATGGCCACACAAGAGGCCTACTCTCACAGCTCAGCAGCTGCTCACAATATAGTAAAACGCCACACCCACGAGATACCGGAGGACACCGCACACGTCTGTGGCGGCCGGGAGATATTCGTTTGTCAATTGTCTTAAGGATTAATTCGTCATCATCGCCTGGAAATTCAAGGTAAGCTGCGGCCACATCTGAGCCCTGTTACGTGTTTTTCACTGCCCAATGCTCGCACTCATACTCTAAACCCCCTTTAACCCTCCCCCCTCAGGAATCTACACCTGTTCTCTCTGTAGTGGATCGGGGCTCTGACCCTGCATCTAGCCTACGATTCCTCCAAACTACCAGTGGGTGAGTTGACTTTTTTAACATCGCGGTCGGACCTCCACCTGTGCTTGCGTATTTACACAGCAACTGTCATACACCAGTTTCCCCTCCTCTCTCCCCAGACTACACACTTCTGTCCCATGAACTAACCAGATGTTTCTCGACGCTGCCACGACTCCAAAGGACCTGAATTGTCTTGATCTACTCTTGGATCCCGATCCCCTTGTGCTACAGGTAGGCAGTCTTGCCCCTACTTCCATCGCTTCTCCCAGCGTGCCCCCCGCCCCCAGCCGCCCTGACCCTTTCCTTTCCTTTTCCATACAGCACCCACAATCTTGGCTACCCGGTCCCGATGATGATCCTGATTCACTAGGATCGAAACGCCGTCGACCATTTTCTACCAGTGCAAATTTTGGCACACATCTATCTCTGGTTCATGGAATTGCTCTAAGTCGTGTTCAATTCTTTTAAGAAAATCATTGTGTTGAACCAATTGCCCTGTACATATTTTATATCACTTTTTCACCTCGCGCTGTGTTCTTCACTTGTCACTTGCGCCGTCACCTTCCTGTCATGAGCACAACGTGCACTAAGTTCTTTAGGGTTGCCTCTGCATTTATGCTAACAGTGCTGATATAACTGTCATGTAGAACTCATGTTTCTAATATATGATGCCATAAGCACATTCAACAAATAATTTGGAGTCTCTCTCTTTTATTCTCTTCCTGTAATGTCTTGTACATACATATATATTAATTTCTACTAAATCCGGTTGAGACATTGTTGTTAGTTTCCTTGTACTCACCCAGATCTCAACCTGGTCTATGGGTTATACTCCTGTGGCGTTTTACTACTGTGGTCGCGTTCAATACACCACAGACAGGCGAGGTGCAGGTCCGTCACCGACAAACGGTCGGTGGCAGGTTCCATAGGGCTTAAAAACATGTCTTCCTGGATAACATATCCAACTACACCAGGAGCAAAAACCTCAAAAACTCTTGACAAAACACCCCAAAATACAGCCAAAAAAACGACTAAGGTGTAGCTCTTCTCTGGATCTGTGCTGACTGACGCAGAAAGAAAAGAATGGACGTCAGCGCACCTAGGTGGTGCCTATATAGGTGCTGCTGATATTACTTCCGGCACGGACGATGCAGACGATGCACGTGGAGCCGATCAACACCACCTACCATCACGCAGGAGTACTGCTCACAAAAAATCTTCCAGATCCAGTTGGACGCCTGGGAAATTCAAAGGTAAGGAATCTGCAGCTAGAAGCCTCTATCCGATTAACCAGTTGAAGAGAGAAGTCCCACTCCGGAGAAGTGTCCAGACCAATAGCCCCCCTTAGACCTTTAAAGTCCGGGGTCCATTAAAAGGTATTTTACACCTCCTACAGTGGAAGTATCCTCTTGGGGTTATTTCCCCAAAGAAAAACCTCTCTTCCTCAACGAGCCTCTGTGCCTCTCTTCTGGAGTGATAAGTCATAGGAGTCTATGACTCTGTTGACAGTGGTTCTGTCATTTATGGCATTCAAGGCCTCATTTGTGGCACAGCAGGTGTCTGTTGTGACAGTGATCTGTTGCGCTTTGAAGGGGATGAAGTCAGAACACACAGAATTGACTTCAGTGTCGGCATTTATGGACAACACTGGCATCCGGTTTGTAGGTGCCCAAGTGAGTGGAGGCAATACAAGGAAGGATGCAAATGGTGCCTGTTGACAAGGAACCAGAAAGCCTTCCAGAAAATATGCCAACTGTTCCATGTGTCCAATCAGCACCCCAGAGGGGACAGTTGCTCTATTAAAAATATTAAACACAGCTTTTAAGAGAAGAGATGGATGTCCAAACTGCCTTGAATTCAGCGCCACAGGAGGAACACAGGCTGGAGCCGGAGTGCGGTTAGATAAAGTCACTGGAGCTGGGTCCACTGAAGTCGCTGGCTCGACTCTATGGGGAGTAAGATGAGACGCAGTTTCTGATAAGAAGTCACAGTAGCCAATATTGTGGTTGGGTCCCAGACACCATTGGCAGATACTATGAAGGTCCTTGATGGACATCTGGTTGTCACAGTCTTGACACTGCTTCAATCCAATTGTTTTTTTGTGGCGACTTAACATCAAAACCTGTACCTAATAAAATAAAGAAATTGAGAAAACATTGTTAAATGAATTTCTCCTTAGGTCAGTTGTAGTGCTCCAGATTGCACTGATGGCCAAGAAAAAAAGAGAACCGACATCAGCAAGCCAACTGGGGTATTTGAGGGCTCCAGTTGTGTCATGCGGGGCTACATGCAAAAACAAAATGGAGACGGTGCCCTCTACCAGGGTGGGACAGCTATCAAACATTTTCCAGATCTAGTCTGTCGCCTGGGATATTCTAAAGGTGAACAATCTGCTGGTAGAAGTATCCATCAGAAAGTAAAAGCATTAGCACTTAAGGGGTTAAACCCCAAAGCTAAGATAGAAAGACTCTGCAAACAGTAAACGGCCAAATTACTAGAGAATTCATCATGAAGTACAGCACAGTTCTATTGGAATTTAAGCATAATATATTGAAATACAGTAAGAATTTTTTTTGCAGAACATGATGTTGATCATAACGTTGACATGTAAAGGGAAGTTTGGTCATGAGTCATCTGGGAAGCCGTAGAGAAAATGAACCTCTCTGAGATTAGTAACAACTAACACAATCTTATAATGTCAAAACTCAAAAGCAGATGGTGGAGGATCAAGTTTTGCTGTGCACTACCCAAAAGAGAAAAAAGGTAAAATACAGAGGACACATTAAACTTCTGGACCGGCACAAATGCATTACCGACCGGCAGATTTCTCAGTGCAAAGATTCTTTTCAAGGTGGAAACGGTTTCTTTGAGTGCTGGAAAGAAAGTGGAATTAACTTAATCTTGAGGCCAAGTACAAGTGCAGAGATTCATATCCAGAAAACAACAAAGAAAGTAATACACTTGAGCAAAGCACGGTGATTTGACTGCATAATAAACTAACTGTTTAACATCCACTAGTGATAGAGCCTAGATAACAAGAACTCACTTTGCAAAAATTAAAAATGAGGGGTCAAAGGCATTCAAAACCAATGGTTTTTGATATAGTGCCTCCTCGCATCAGTCAAACATTTTTTAGTTAAAATGCATAGGCTATTTGAAAGCATTTATTTTTAAAAAACTTTTATTTAAAATTATACCCAATACAAAACTTCTAAAGTTGCTTTGATCAAGTGAGAAGGCTGTGCAAGTGGAATAACATCTCTTAATTTCCATACTCCAATTATAGGAAACAGACTCTCCATGACTGACCTTAGAAATCATTTTTTTGGGGTGGAAAAAAATGCACATACACAGAAATAAAGGAGTCAACAAAAAGCGGCAGAGAACAATAGAGTAAAATACAGAAGAAAGTTTATTTTACATTATCAAAAGACGAGGACAATATGAACACATTCAAAAGTTAATTGTCACAATCAAAAAGATGTGGGCATCAGGTGAGAAGAACAAACGTGTTAGAAGAGTAATACAAGAGTAACAATAACAAAACAGCACAAGTTATAGTGACAAAAGCGAAGACAAGTTTGAGAAAGTAAATTTCAGTGAAACAATGAAAGTCAACAGTTTCAACCGAATACAGTGACTGAACACCATCTTGCTTGCAACTCTATATCTCTAGTTAGGGGACCAGGAAGAAATATAATTCAGGGACAAGTAGTGTGACTGTTTTAACATTTTTATTATAAACATACAAATTGGAAATCTTGCTAGCTAATCAAGGATACTTAATGAACTTGAAGGCAATCTAAAATGTCCATGCTTATTGTAAATGCATTTAAGCTGCATTTATAAAGCAAGTACCACAGAGAAGGAATGGAGATTTGGGTGTTAGCCAGAGGGCAAGGCTTTCAAAAGAGAACTGTCTCTTCCACATGCTATTGCTCCTAGACTCACATGATTGCCTATCCTGCAACCTCGTGGATGGAGTCAAAGCAGTCAAAAACATTTGCATTAATTATTATTTTTAGCAAGACTACAGAATCCATTGAGCCTCAATAGCCTATTCAAACATATGCTTCAGTAGTAACGTTTCCCTATGGAGCTTGAGTAAATGCAAGTGGATCTATGAAAGATGCCTATATAAAGAACCACTTTCAAGAGGTAAAATATGATGCACCAAGGGTCTTCATAGGTAAATACACTTGGACAGATACAGAGGTGTGAGAATTGTAATGGGAGAGACATTGTACAAACAGTACAACTAACTAAAGTCGTGTACAATATTTTCATTTTGTGCAATTCACAAAACAGGTATATATAAAACTGGATTTGACAAAATATACACACTAGTTGTCATTTGTAGTTAGATGCTGGTAATATTGACTAGTACACCTGGATTCCTTCAGCTTTCATCAACTGTTCATAAATATTTTTCACTAGGAAACCTTTCCCACGGAGCTTGAGTACATGCAAGTGGATCTATGAAAGAAGTCTAGAAGAAAAGCTAGTGTCAAAGTGTTTTGTGGATTTTTCTAAAGATATCCAAACATACCACAGTTATAGCCCCCTTTTTGACTGAGCTCTTGAAGTAGAGGTTATTGGTTCATCTTCCATCTGGTGGCAATATATGCCACAAGAACCAAATTCCTACCATATGTAGTTTGCACAAATTGTTGTTGCAGCAATCAAAAAACTTAAGTGTGACTAACACAGTATGTTAGACATATTTTTCAAACACAATTATGCATTGAATGTTCCAGAGCAGAACAATTCAACAAATTCATGTAACAGTCTGAATGACCTTTGTAGCATGTGCTGTAAAAGACTAGTCAACCACTGTATCTCTAATTATCTATTAAATGAATAACTAGCACTAACTAGCAAAAACAAAAAGATTAATCCTACATTCAGGAATGGATTCCAAAAAGAAACTCCATATATTTAGATAAAACAACATCAAAGAACTGGCGCAAAGAAACTGCCATATCCCCATTTAACAGTCAATGGCATCAGATGCAATCTTAGGGATAAAAAAATTTGATAAAGTCTTAATGCCAGACAGTGATGATGGTGAAATACTTTAGATTTACACCCTACACAAGATTCCACATGACCTAATAACGCCGGTGTGTGATGACCGTCTGCCATAGACACACAAGGCAAACTCTACTAGATCTGTACTATGTTACTTCAACTGATTCCACAGGTGGAAGCATTAAAGGTTCCACAAAACACCTTTTTCGCTCAATATTATTTTGGAATTATCGTTTATATTATTCTGCTGCATGATAGGTCTGGCTAAGGAATGTAATAATCTTAGACAGGCTGGTTGGAGGGATCCCCTTCTCAAACAATGATGGGACTCTAGTTTGGAATGCTGCTGCAGGGAGTAATTCCTTCAATATCTGAAAGAGCCTTTGGCAAAATGTATTTTTCCATGTCAGAATATTAGTCATTTCAGATGCAGAAGACAGCGTTAGTGGCTCTGAAAGACAAACAGCCAAGTACGTGTCACTATTCAACTATTTTTAAGCTTCTAACTGTGTCTCACAATCAAAGGATTGTGTTCCACAAGAGAAAGGTCTTAGGCAATCCCAACACATGTCCCAACATCAGTTTCAGACAATCACGGCAAGAGTGTGGTCTTTAGGCTAAATGTGTGCAAATGAAAACTTGTAAAAAAGAGGGGTGGCTGCAGACATTGAAGTGGAAGGCTGCATCCTGAGGTGTTAACTGGAGGAAGACGCTGGGGACCAGCCTTCATTGTTGCCTGGGGCCTTGATGTTGAAGACATCCTTTTAGGAAAATCGTAATTAGGGTTAAGGAGCACCTTTAACTTATTTTTCCACCTGGAAAATAGGTTTTACGTGGAGAATTACCTTCACCTCCATACCCATAAAAAACTATATTTTGAGGAAGTTTCTCAATCAATTTGCATCTTCGCTTTAACCTTTTCTGGCACTCTGTGTAGGTGCATCATTGGGTGCAAAAAACATTTGGAAGGTTTGTCAAGAGCCATACAGCAATTTTTTACTAGAGTTTACTACTACTGCAATGGCCAGCACTCCGCCCCTCCTACAGGAACATCTACGGATCCACCCCAATGCTAAGGAAACAAACACAGAATTCCCACTCTAGCTGCAAGTTTGTTAAATTCCATCTCTGGGGTTAAATAACCTGAAATCTTGATTCAATAAACCAGGATCTGACAATAGGTGGCACCAGGTGCTTCCATAGAAGCCTTAGTTCAGTTTTCTCATAATGGTTTCTCCTAGACTCCAGCCACTCCACTCCACTTCCCTTGCTGTTCCTCTTTATACATGTTCACCAATGCTTTGCTTTGTATACTGCGATTTTGAATACTAATGATACTTAATAACCCTTTATTACACCTTAGCAAAATGTGAATTAGAAACATGTCCATGTACAACCGGTAGATATTTTAAGGAGATCCTTTCTATCTTTTATATTGCTTAGAACTAAACTTGTCACTTCTTTAGTAGACAGTCACAAGAAGAATTTTAAAATAAAAACATTATGCTTTTAGCATTTTCTTTTTTCCTATTTAACTTTACAATGAATGCAATGATAAGATAATAAGTTTTAACTGCAAACTTATTTTGTAGATCTAATATTAGCAATGACAATTTATTAAACATCAATAAAATCAAAAATGTTGTTTGTTTGTTATATCAGTTGCTGAAACATTGCCATCAAAACGATTTTGGAATACACAAAGTGGTCCAGGCTAATACACACCATACCCATTTCTTACGGAAATGTCTTCTCTGCACAGCAAAGACCAAACCCCCAAGCTCATGGAGCTAAAGATCTTACATAGGAACCGGCAAGAAATCTCCAATGAGGGGCCTTATAAAGTGGACAGAGAGAAAAGAAGTAAGAACTATTCACCAGTGAATAACAGACCTGTAGACAAAGAGTATACTTACTGCATCTACAGCTTGGTGAAATTGCACACAAGCATAAAAGTTCCTTTATGTCACAAAGGTGTCTCTGTGACTATTGCAGATTCCTAAAGTTTTACATGTTTCTACATGCAACCTCCACAGATTAGAACAATCAATTATACGAGACTCAATACAAGCTACTGCAAACAGAAGACCCCACACAAGTCTTTACAAACAAAAAATATTGTATTCCAAATTGAAAGCAATACTTTTTAAGGGTGACATATTCATAAACAGTTCAATTCTTTCACTACCACATAATGAAGGCTTCTTTTGATTTTTCCACATGTCAAAATTGTTCAGGTGAAAGGAAAACAAACAATACTAAATTGGATCATAGATCTGACTGTCCTACTTTAATTTGGTGAAACATCAATGCTATTTCTAGCTAAAGTATGCTTCCATGGAAGCGGACTATAAAGAGATTTTCTTTCATAAAAGATTCATGAAGAAAAGGGGTCAAAGTTATTAAAGCATCACTAAACCTAATAGCGACATATAAAATAGCAATCACAATAACATGACACACACCAACGGTCATAATTAACTTTCCTCATCTTTCAACAACATATTTTTTGTTGTTGCTGCCAAAAAATATTAGATTGTACACCTACTTCGAAAGAGGTATTACATTTTTTAGGAACAAATAAGTTTGCATGCTTTGCAAATATCAAATAAACATCAATATATAAACTAACATGTTCATGTGCACATACACACACACACGCGCAACTGGTAACACAAACAAAGATAAAGTGCATGACAACCAATGACCAACAAAAGCAGACACCAGTAACTAAGAGTGTCAAAATGACCATTAGTGTGTGAATTGATTCAATCTCCCTGTCCTTGTTAAATATAGCTGTACATTCCACTGTATTTACATTCACAACATTAAGGAGCCATGGAAAGGCATGTGGGCTTTGATGCATGTGGACCAGCAACTGCATTACCGCCTTAAGGCTCCACAACATCTTCAGCTCTTCATCTCTCCTCATCTCTCACGAACCATCATTTGCCCTTTTTAGCCCATCACAATTACTGATCGTCTTATTCATCTCAACACTATCCAAGTATATATGCATTCCCCTGTATAAACACAAGACCCGGATCCTACAAGATACACTTTTCCAGCACATTAGTACAAACTGAGACAACGTCTACAACAGGATTCAAAGTTATTATGAATACCAACTTTTGCCCAAAGATTAAACTTTAGCTAGGTCAATCGGTAATCTCTCTCTCTCTCTCTCTCTCTCTCTCTCTCTCTCTCTCTCTCTCTCTCTCTCTCAAAGATCGCCATCCTCCTTCCTTGGCTACATCGCTTAAGGCACAGAAAATTATCAGAAAAATTACAATCTACATATGGTACTGATCAGCCTTAAGCAGAGAGAGAAATAGACAGTCCCAGCTATTTCCCAGGCTACTGAATGTGGTCCTTAACTGCTGTCTTTGCACAGCTGTCTCTGGAGCAACAAACACCCATTCATAACTGTCAGCAATATAAGTAAAGACAAAAAAACAATCAGCAAAAATATAAATTATTGAAATCACCTTCCCATCTGTACTCTTGCGGGAACAAAGGTTTATAAGGGCAACAGTGCCCACGACTTTGAAAAAAGATTCACATATTTTGTGTCATTAAAAATGTGTTCCAAAGAGTAAAAAAAAATATGTAGGCATGTAAGCAATAATCTGAAAGGGCCAGAAGCTAAACCTGCAGCTTAAATGAGAAGAGGTACTGGCATGACATTATAAATCAAATGAAATTACTACTATTTAGAAACTATAAAAAAAAAAAAAAGAGGAAAATAGTCTTTGGGAATAGCAACAACTGTAATCCAACAGAAGTTGCACTTTAAAATAATATTACTCTAAACATTTTCCATTGATTTGTTTAAATAAATATGACAAAATGCTCACCTTTTATAAGAACTTCTTTGTACAATAAACATGTAACAAAATGGTTTGTGCACTAGATCGCAATAGTATATACATTGTGTTTTGAGGCGCAATCCTTTAACTCTGCAACAAGTGGTCTTCATATACTTCCACTCTTCTTGCAAGCGATAGGTGAGCCGCCCTTTCCATACATCAAATGATTGCTTGATAGGAAGTGTGCTCTCAACAAAATCCACAGTCATCTTAAATCCAAGATGAGGGTAAAAGTTGTCTGTCTGCACTGTAGCTACTGATCAACACAATGGACTAGACTAGCTTAGCCTTTCTGCGATGGCCAACAGCAGGAGCGTCTCTGCCAAGTCTGCTGGTCTTCTCACTCAGGAAACCCAGAGAGGGCATGCCAGGGTGAAGCAAAGGAGAGAGTCTTTTGGTCAAGGCCTTATTTAGAAGGCTTGGCTTTGCCATTGATTGCAGAGAGGGAATGAGTTTAGAAAGACTAGGAGGTTGGATTGGATACAAACCTGACATGCTGATAGAGGCTGGGAGCGAACATCCGCCAAGGCCCGAGGACTGAGATCGTTGAGTAGAGCTTCTTGCAAAACCTGCAGTGACGGAAGGGGAAAGCTGAGGTGAAGGTGCATAAGAACTTGGGATGCTTCTGCTGGGACTGCCAATGGAGGCTCGCAGTAGGGACTGGTGGTGCTGCCGCCTCTTCTCCTGGGCTCTTGTTTCTAGGAGTTAATGAAAATGTTCAAATGTAAGAATAAAGCCAACTGAAGAAAATATTCAGAAGCCCCCCTCCCAAAATCAACATCATATCACTTAATCTATGATTAACCATAGTATCTTAGAAGGAAAGGGGGCCTGTAGTATGCGACAATCAAATTATATATATATATATATATATATATATATATATATATATATATATATATATATATATATATATATATATATATATATATATATTCACTGAAAAAACCATAGGTTTCAGGGGCGTTAGTTAGCTGGACATTTCCCTCGTACAAAACCCTAGAAATTCCCCTGTTATAGTTAGTTCAGCTAACTATAACTCGCGCCCCCGCAATGCACTGCTGATGACGTCACATATTACATCACTCATGACATGGTCAATGACGTCACTGATGACATCACTGATGACGTCATCCATTGAGTATGTGTTTCTGAACAGTTTTAATATGTTTAATATATATAGGGAAAGGCCGGTGGAAGAATGAGTGGGTGTACAAGTGTGTGAATGGATGATTTTCTAGGTGCGTAAATAACTCTCTAAGTGAGTCATTAAATGTATCTTACTGCAGACTAGTGACTAAACTGTGTGAATGTCTGTATCTGTCCATCTGTTGGTGTATAAACGGCTGCATGGTTTTGTGAATAGCAATATGAGTGTCTCTATGGGTTATTGATTGGTTGTCTGAGTATCTGTATGGGTGCCTGAGTGTATGTGTGGGTGGGGTGTGTGTGACTCTGTGCATAGATGTGTGAGTGGGTGATTCTATGGGTGCATGGTTTTAAGAGTGCAACTGTGATGGACTGTATGGTTGGGTGAGTGTATGTAAGGGTGTGTTAGTGATTGAATGTATATCTCAGTTGTACATGTGACAGTAACTACATATGTGAAACACAGTGTATATGTGTATAAGAGTAAATAACTATATGTGAGAGTGTGTGATTGCGGCACTGGTTGTATGGATGAGTGTGCGCTTGTACTAGTAATTGAATAAGAGTGTCAAAATGTTTTAGTATTTTTATAAGTAAATGATCTTGAGTGTGTTTAACTGTATAGGTGAGTCAATTGGACTGTGTTTAATTATTTGCACAACTGACTAGGTGTGTCAGTACCTCAATGGATGATTGGCAGTGTGTGAGTGTCTATATATCTGTATAAATGCATATGATAGTCTGTACGGAGTGACTGTAAGTATGAGTGACTGTACAGGTGAGTGAGTGGAGGTGCATGTAGACCTAAGAGTCAATGAGTGGGTATGTAGTTATTGGTATTGGAGTATCTATGGTCTTCAAAATGGCCGTCTGAAATTTTGAGTTGGTGTATCAAAAGTTATATTAGGGTGTGAGAAGGTGTACTAATTTATCACATAGATGACGTCATCAGTGATGTCATCAGTGATGTCACGGACCATGTCAAGAGTGATGTAATATGTGACGTCATCAGCAGTGCATTGCGGGGGCGCGAGTTATAGTTAGCTGAACTAACTATAACAGGGGAATTTCTAGGGTTTTGTACGAGGGAAATGTCCAGCTAACTACAACGCCCCTGAAACCTATGGTTTTTTCAGTGAATTTCTAAGGTTTTTTATATGCCAATTCCTAACTATAACGCCCCTGAAACCTTTGGTTTTTTCAGTGAATTTCAAAGGTTTTTTAAATGCCAATTCCTAACTATAACGTGCATGAAACCTATGGTTTTTTCAGTGAATTTCAAAGGTTTTTTAAATGCTAATTCCTATCTATAACTTATCTCTGACGATATCATGAAAAGCATTCTTTTTTAAAAGTAGGGGGCACATTAGTTTTGTGGAAAAGCATCTTTGTGATTGGTTAAGAAAAAGCAGTTTCAACGTGTAGTACATATCAAAGGATAAAATTTGCTCAGATCAACCACACCTGCTACTTGCATTTGGAAGGCACTGTTCGAACTTAAAACAATCGTCAAGTTTTAACCTGCACGTGTTAGAAAATGTTACAAAAAAATATCGTTAAGTTTTAAAAAATTGATAAACTTTTAACCTGCACGTGTTGTAGAATGTTCTAGAAAGTGTGTTGATAGAATACGTTGCACTTCTGACTTCTATGTGTTGTTGCATATTAAAAAAACGGTTCATATGGAAAATTAAAAAGAAACCAATAGAGAAGTTTTGAAACCTAAAAGAATCAAGGAACTATTCTAATTTATTCTTTACATGTATTTATGTGTGCAGCAACACAATTATAGACACAACAGCACTAGGAAGAGGAAGAAGCAGGGAGTGGGGGAGGGGGGGGGGGAGATGGGCAGAATGGCACACATGCACAATTAAGTACAACTCACATAGACTAACAATGGCCAAAATGAAACACACCAACAAGCAGCACAAGTCACACAACCCGCCAACATCACACCACTGAACGAGCATAGAAGTGAAAACCACGCTGCATTCATACAGGACGTGTACAAAGGCCAGTCGTTGGTGTTGTGGGATGTCTGCGACCGTGGTCATTATGGATGAGATGCCCAGCATGTGGCACATGGTCGAGTTCACTGTGTGTTATGTTGCTAAACGGCTGCACCTCCCTCCCACGAGCCCCCACACTTTTGTACGGTGCGCTGTTGTATCTCGTGCACTCGTACGGCACACCATTGTAATGCCTATTTGCGCATGTCCTGCTACATTCCAACTACAACATCACAGTGCCGTTTGGAGGTGGTGCATGCCAGTTTACAACATCAACTGCTGCGGCTCTTGTAGCAGGTCACACCACAACACAGACACACTTACCGCACTTCCTGTATACGGACATGTCCGAGACACCCCGTTCCCCTTGTCGGATAGGCACACCCCTGCACTGACCTGTGAACCCCACACCAGCACACGCCAGTTGTGCATGCAGGAGGATGCGTGCGTAGCTACACATCCAGGCTCACTGCCAACGCTGAGGTGACAGCACACTGTGATGTTGCAGGGCTCGTGCCTATCATGCTAAGACAATGACCACAGGGGCACACTTACTAAGATGTGGGTTTGGGGGGCATTGGCGGTCCTGGAGTTGTTGAGATGAGTCTTCTGGCCCTCATGGGTATCCCTGTATCATGCTCATTGACTCTATGGTACCTGTGGGTGTTCTGGTGTGGCTCTTGGCTGTGTTCCCTTTCATGGTGCAGGTAGTTGTCCTGCTTAACACCAGCAGAAAGCAGGTGTAAAATCCCTGGTGCTAACGTGTCTTATCGCCGGAATTTGTTTCGCATTGCAATTGGTGTGAAAGTTGTGATGTGATTTTTTTCGTGTGCAGAACAATATACGAACTGAGCAGTGTATCTCATCAAGATCCAGCACCTGACGCACTATTCCCAATCAATATAAATACAATGAGATTTCTTAATAGATTTTGTGTGTACACTGTAAGTGCAGCCACTACCTCAGTGCAATTCAATACAGGATTTTAGTATTTAGAATAAATCGGAAAGGTGCACCTCGTGTCTTTTTGCACGGGAACGGCTACTCTCCATTTCATTATCAGCACTTTAACGGAAGTAAAGTTGAGATAAATCTAACACACTATTCAGAAGTTGGTGCAAACTGCAGATATCACCAGTATTCCAGCGATAAGTGCCCCAAAATTTAACACCATGGTGGACTCCATCAAATAACAGTAATAAGAACAAAAAAGAGTCACACAGCAGTTAAGAGAACAACCAAAAACGTTATTAATTTTTTTTTCAAACTTTATTTTTTATAATAATAAATATATAAACGAAAAACTATTTTCAAACTTTCTTTTTTTATTAACATATATATGAACAATAAACTAATAAACAAAATGTAACAACAATAATAAAAAACAACAAGGCGGAACACTACTGTGGGGACAATGGATGTAGACGACAGACCTGGAAAATAAGAAAGATTGTTAAAAAAACAACAACATGGTATTCTCAACAAAATACCACAAGAAACAAATCACAGATATATAAAATGCATAAAGCTAACAAAATTTTATAAGTTTCACTTACAAAAACTGTAAATGTTGCCGCTTTAAAATATTTACCGAATCTGAAGAAAATGTTTTGCAGAAGGCACCACACCAACAACGTTTTTCTTCAGTGGTGAGTACATTTTTTACTTTTTCCAAGGAGTAAACAAAGACCAATGCCACCTTCGTCACTCGCAAGATTTGCCAAAGAGTTCTGTTACGAGGAGATCCTAACAAAAAATACTCGTGCGGCACAGCAGGTATGATGAAACACCTAAGGACCCTTCATCCAAACAATCTTGCACGAGAAGAGTGCAAACAGATGAGAAACACTCCTGTTCTGTATCTGTAAAAAAGAATCACAAATAAATGTATATTAATAACTTTCAAATTTATACTATTCCATTACTGTACAAACACATTTTATATAAAAACTGACTATGAAACTATAGCCCTGAACCACAAGTGTGACGATCATTAAAACACTACATGCCTAGTGCATACTACTTTGAAGCAGTTCATGCCCTAAAGCCTACCTAACTAAAAGACTACATGCTAACTGACTGAATGATTACAGTACTACAAGGAGACACACTGGGTGACTCACAGGGTGTTTGCTAGAAGAGTATGAATACTAACTAGGGAATAGAAGGTGTGAAATACAACTGTGTAGGTGATTAGAGGACTGCATCCATACTGCATAGGCATTTAAAGCAGTCCATGTGCTAAGGCCTGGATCACTGCATGACTACTTGGGTACTGACTGAATGATTATCGTACAGCAAGGAGAGTGCCTAGGTGAATTTATAAGTGCTAGGCGTTTCGCACAGGGAATAGATTAGTACTTGGTACTGAATGGGTCACTAGAGGAGTGCAAAGGCAGTGACAAGTGCTGGACTGTATGGATACTGACTAGGAAATTGAAAGTGTGAAAGACAAGTGTCTAGGTGGTTAGAAGACTGCATGCATAGTGCATAGGGGTTTGAAGCAGTCCATGTGCTAAGGCCTGGCTCAGTGTATGAATACTTAGGCACTGACTGAATGATTAGAGTACTGCAAAGATAGTATCTTGGTGAATTTATAAGTGTTTGGGTTTTAGCACAGTGAATGGATTAGTACATGGTGCTGAATGGGTCACTAGAGGACTGCAAAGAGAGTGACAGGGTATTTCCTGGAAGTGTATGGATACTGACTAGGGAATTGAAGGTGTGAAAGACAATTGTGTAGGTGGTTAGAGGACTGCATACATAGAGGATAAGGGTTTGAAGCAGTCCATATACTAAGGCCTGGGTCACTGGATGAGTACTTGGGTACTGACTGAATGATTAGAGTACTGCAAGGAGAGTGCCTAGGTGAATTTATTAGGGTTTGGCGCTGTGAATGGATTAGTACATGATGCTGAATGGGTCACTAGAGGAGTGCAACAGCAGTGACAGGGTGTTTGCTGGAAGTGAGCGGATACTGACTGGGGAATTGAAGGTGTGAAAGACAAGTGTGTAGGTGGTTAGAGGACTGCATGCATAGTGGATATGGGTTTGACGTAGTCCATGTGCTAAGACCTGGCTCAGTGCATGAATACTTAGGCAGTGACTGAATCATTAGAGTACTGGAAAGAGAGTGTCTAGGTGAATTTATAAGTGTTTGAGTTTTGGTACAGTCAATGGATTAGTACATGCTATTGAATGGGTCTCTAGAGGACTGCAAAGGAAGTGACAGGATGTTTCCTGGAAGTGTATGGATACTGACTAGGAAATTGAAGGTGTAAAAGACAAGTGTATAGTATGTCAGAACACTTTTATTTGAAGCAATCTATTTGGTACTTAGAAACTGACTAAATAATCAGACTACTTCTAGGACAGTGCTTAGGTAAAACTTTTAAATTTTCAGTTCTGCCACAGTGAACAGAATAGTACATGGTACTGCACCTTAGTGTCAAACCCTGACTCATTTTATCAATGCATAAGCAAAGACTAGCTTCTAATGCTACTAAAACTTGACAACATGAGAGGTTTTAAATTAGTTATCTGTCAGCAAATACACAATGTTACCAAATGCTTCTCTCACAGTGGTTCTCAAATGCACACAGACTCGCAGTGTAATTCTAGACAACAACCACTATACCTAGGAGTTTACCAAAAATCATTCACTACTGTGGAAGTGGTAAGCGAACTGCACACAATCTTCATATTTCAGGACTGCACTTTTGTGTCAAAGCCTGACTCATTTAATCAAAGCATAAGCAAAGACTGGCTTCTAATGCTACTAAAACTTCACAACATGACCGGTTTTAAAACAGGTATATGTCAGCAAATACACAATGTTACCAAATGCTTCTCTCACAATCCTTACCCATATGCACACAGACTCACAGTGTGATTTTAGACAAGCAACACTATCCTAGGAGTTTACCAAAACTCATTCACTACAGTGCAAGTGGTAAGGGAACTGCACACAATCTACATATTTCACAACTGCAATTTACTGTCAATGCCTGACTCATATAATGAAAGCATAAGCCATAACTGTCTTCTAATGCTACTAAAACTTGACAACATGACAAGTTTTAAAACAGTTTTCTGTCAGCAAATACACAATGTTACCAAACGCTTCTTTCACAGTGTTTCCCAAATGCACAAAGACTCACAGTGTGATTCTAGACAAGCACCAGTATCCCAAGGAGTTTACCAAAACTCATTCACTACACTGGAAGTGATAAGGGAACTGCACACAATCTACATATTTAAGTACAGCACATCAGTGTCAAAGCATGACTCATTTAATCAACATATAAGCAAAGACTGGATTCTAATGCTACTAAAACTTCAGAACATGACAGATTTTAAAACAGTTATCTGTCAGCAAATACATGATGTTACCAAATGATTCTCTCACAGTGATCCCAAATACACACTAACTCACAGTGTGATTCTAGACAAGCACCACTATCCCTATGAGCTTACCAAAACTCATTCACTACAGTGCAAGTGGTAAGGGAACTGCACACAATCTACATATTTCACGACTGCAATTTACTGTCAATGCCTCACTCATTTAATGAAAGCATAAGCCATAACTGTCTTCTAATGCTACTAAAACTTGACAACATGACATGTTTTAAAACAGTTATCTGTCAGCAAATACACGATATTACCAAATGCTTCTCTCACAGTGGTTCCCAAATGCACACAGACTCACTGTGTGATTCTAGACAAAAAACACTATCCCTTGCACTATATCAAAACACATCTAGAAGTAGTACTACATTTTAGTATAGAAACATAACATAACTCATTTCACAAATTCACAAACAATGACTGGTTTCTAATTCTACCAAAATATAAAAACTGCACAGTTATCTGTCTACAAACACATGAAAAACACAAATGCCTATCACAGAATGGTTTCTACATGCACACACATTGTAGAGAAAAAAAAGTACTCCCTGCACTTTAGCAGGAAAAATACATTAGTCTGATTAAAATCAAAATAGTCTACCTACATCCCCTCACAATTAAATAACTCATCTTTCAAGTTCTTTTGTAGATTAAGGAGTATATCAATCACTCACCATATTTTCTTTTACAGAATCTCTGCACTGTGCACCTCTCAGCAAAAGCAAAGAATGGAAAAGTTTCCCCTTCATTTTCCACACATATACATGTAAACAGCAAATCACAATCCTTCGCACATAAACTCAAACGCAAACACACATTTCTATTGGTTAAACATTTCAACCCTTTCCAACTGAAATACATTTCAACCCTTCCCCCAATCTGCCTTCTGCCTGTTACCATAGAAACAGGTCATGGAACACTGCACTGAGCTCACAAGTTCAGCACACAATGTTCCTACACAAGACAGGAAGTGTGCTTGACTTTTCAACATATCAGCTTATCATATATAATGTTCCTTACAATCTGTTTTTGTTAACCAATAACAATCATACCTTTAAAAAACAAAAATATACACCCTACCTTTCAGTGTAGAAAGTTGTTATACAACCAATGATTTCTTGTCGTTTTTCAAAAAACGTTGCTGTGGATCCGCGCACCCACCGCGAGAGAATCCGTGCATCCAACGCGATAGGATGCGCGCACCGTGCGCACATTTCGCCGCTTTTTCTTTTTTAAAAAGGGGGGGCCACAGGACCCCCTAAGCAGATCTAGAGGGTCAGAGTATTTCCACTCTGCCCCCTTTATATCTTTTACACACTTATTCCCCTTCCATCTTCAGCCTCGCTTCTACCGAGGCAGAAAATGGCCGCCAACAGTTCCTCGTTTCGAATGTAGAGAGACGCTCGACAGCCAATTAGCATTCAGCGCGCGATCGGGAGGGTGCGCGCTCCGTTCGGGGAGGGTGCGCTTATGGTGCGGGTACGGTCCGCGGATCTTCCGCGGCCATAGATATCACTAACTTTTTTACCCTAATTTTCTCAGGAACTACTGAACAGATTCACACCAAATATGCAAAAGGCACGGAGGACTACCTCTTTGCCAAATTTGGTGTCATTCGTTCAGCGGTTCGGGCTGTAGCTGCGACAACAGATCCTATGGGAAATTGCATGGGGAAAACGCGTTTTTCTCAGCCCCCGCTTCACGGATCACCGCAAAACTTTCAGGGTAGGAGCGGAGCTGGCCAAAAGTTTGGAGAATTTCGCGAAGATTCGTCAATCGGCGCCAAAGATATTCCCAATAGAATGTTGCGGATTTCCTATGGAAAATAGGTCCTAACTATAACTATCTACTGCCAACCGCCAGTAGATTATATATATATATATATATTCAGTGAAAAAACCATAGGTTTCACACACGTTATAGTTAGGAATTAGCATTTAAAAAACCTTAGAAATTCAGTGAAAAAACCATAGGTTTCACACATGTTATAGTTAGCTGGACATTTTACTCGTAAAAAACCAATGAAATTGCCCCGTTATAGTTAGTTCAGCTAACTATAACTCGCGCGCCCGCAATGCACTGCTGATGACGTCACATATTACATCACTCATGACATGGTCAGTGACATCACTCATGACATCACTGATGACATCTCAAATGACATCACTGATGACATCACTGATGACATCATCCAGTGAATGTGGGTTTTTCTGAAAATTAAATATGTTTTATATATGTATATCTCAAGGTCGATGGAAGAATAAATGGGTATATAAGTGTCTAAATGGATGATTTGTTTTTGAAAAATTGATTGTTTAACTGACTGATTAAGTGTATCATAGTGAATACATGTTTTAGTGAGTAATGTTTAAATATGTATATATCTGTATCAGTCTCTCACTTTGTGTATAAGTGGCTGCATGGGTTGGTGAGTAGCTACATGGGTGTCTATATAGGTTATTAGTTGGTTTTTTGAGTATCAGTCTGAGTGTCTGCATGGCTCGGTGGGGGGTATTACGTAGTGCATAGGTGCATGAATGAGTGACTCACTGTTTGTATGTGTTGAACAGACCATGTGTGCAGGACTGCATGGGTGGATGAGTGTGTGTATGGGTGTGTTAGTGAGTGAATGACTGTCTCAATAGTGTCTTTATGAGTAACTACATATGTTTAAAACTAGTATATGTGACTATTGGTGTGTATATATGTGAGTATATGCAAGGGTGAGAGATTGGAAGAGTTCCTGTATGAATAAGTATGTGTTTCTATAAGTGATTGTTTAAAAGACTAAGTATGTGTAAGTTTCCGTAGAAGTAAGTATGGTGGTGTGTGTATAACTGTATATGCAAGTAAATGTATGTTTGATTCTTTATTAGTACGAGTGACTATGTGTGTGAGTAACTCTATGGATGAGTGGCATTGTGTAACAGGATGTATAGGTGTATGAGTACATATGATGAGTGAGTACATGTATGAGTGACTGTATTGGACTGTTGGTGAATGAGTGGATGTGTATGTGGATCTTAGAATTACTGAAGAGGTTGTTGTAACTGGTATTGGTATGTCCATTGTTTTGAAAATTTTAGTCTCTATTTTTGAATGTGTGTGTCAAAGGTTATATTAGGGTGAGAGGAGGTCTGCCACTCTATCACAAGGATGATGTCATCAGTGATGTCATCAGTGATGTCATTTGAGATGTCATCAGTGATGTCATGAGTGATGTCACTGACCATGTCATGAGTGATGTAATATGTGACGTCATCAGCAGTGCATTGCGGGCGCGCGAGTTATAGTTAGCTGAACTAACTATAACGGGGCAATTTCATTGGTTTTTTACGAGTAAAATGTCCAGCTAACTATAACATGTGTGAAACCTATGGTTTTTTCACTGAATTTCTAAGGTTTTTTAAATGCTAATTCCTAACTATAACGTGTGTGAAACCTATGGTTTTTTCACTGAATTTCTAAGGTTTTTTAAATGCTAATTCCTAACTATAACGTGTGTGAAACCCATGGTTTTTTCAGTGAATTTGCAAGGTTTTTTAAATGCAAATTTTTTTTTTTTTTTTTTTTTTCTAACATATTTTTAATTTAATTATCTTACCTTTTATAAAGACTATGATTAAATTTTTAAAATTCTTTAATATGTTTTTTTAAATATATTTTTTAAAATAAACATGTAAAATTTATTTGCAGTACTTTTTTTAAAAAAAAAATATTTTTTTAGTACGCGTACCGTAAGCTCACGGTAAGCGTACGGTTTACGCAACGTCCGTTATCTATCTACGCTGCTTGCGTTTAGTTACGCACTTTGCGTAGCCGCGCGTACTGCGCGTGGGACGCGTGCGCGCTTACGCTACACGCGCACGTTACGCGGAAGTGTCGGGTAGTGACTGTTATGCGCATGCGCGCAAGCGCGTGTCTTTTTTACGCGCATGCGTACTTTTTGCCGTAAGCGTACCGTAAGCGTACCGTAAGCGTACGGTAGGTCATGTGATCATGAAACACAACTTTTGATTGGTTGAAACTACTTTCAGTTCTAGAACTCTCCTACACCACACCCATTCCCCTCATTTCTGCTTGTGATCCCTTGGGAGAAGGAGCTGGTTTGTCTTTGGGATACGATGGCAGAACAGCAGAGCTCTTCTGAGAGTGAGGCTAGCACTAGCAGCACTGTCTTGAGGCAGAGATCGAGGAAACAAAAGCCCTCTTATGTATGGGATTATTTTACTTTTCCTGAAGGCCAGCAAAAGGTAAATGCACCCTTAGTGACTTGTAAGCTGTGTAAGCGTGTACTTTCTAGAGGTAATCCTAACAGGAAGTATTCCTTTGGGAATCACACCATGAAGAGACACCTCCAGGATGTACACAGAAGGACACATGGTCATCTTTTTGGAGGTAACTCTTCAGAAAGACGAGCCAGTACATCCACAGTAGCTCAGCCTGGACCATCATCTGCAGGGCTGACTCCTTCTTCTGCAGGTCAGGTGAGCCCTTCATCTGTGGGGGGAGAATCTCCTTTTGCTGGCCCTCTGGAAATGAACCCTCGATTTCGGAAGGTTGATATTCATTGCACATTTTGTAAAGATCTAATTTGCCATAGGGAGACCAGTGTTTCCCTAGTGAACAACAAAATAGATCAGCACATTTGTCGCTTTGAATAATTTTCCCATGCTTCCTTTCCTCTGTCCCTGCATGAACACAACGGTTCTTTTAAGAGCCAACCTTATCTTTCATCTTTTTTTTACATATGTTTTTAAAAACTTTTTTTTTTTTTTTTTTTTACCGTACGCGTACGGTGCGCGTACTTTTTTTTTTTTTTTTTTAAAAACACTAAAAATCATTTATCACATTACATTGTCCTTGAGAGACTACAATTATTATTATTGACTTACCATACTCACTGAAAAAATATTTATTCATTTGTTTTTTAAAAAAATAGTTTTAAAAATGTTTGTAGTTTTCGAAAATTTTCTATATCTATCTGGAAAAAAAGAAAAAAGTATTAATATTTTTAAAACATTTTATAATACAGTACACATATTTACATTTTTTTCCCAAAAATATTTTTGCCTTATTTTTGCTGTTTTCAGAATATATTGCATTTCACTATAAATTGTGAAAGCAATTGCATTCATCATTTTACAGCGGGCAAAAAAAAATACCAATCACAAAGATTGTATTAAAAATGCCCTGATTCTTTTTTTACTTAAACTTAACATTATAGAAATGCATAATATTGTAAAAAAATATCATCTAATACCAATAGTTATTTCTTTAAAATACCGTCTGATATGTTTGTTTCAGAAGTATAATCACAATATTATATCTCAAATTACTCCAAAATACATCTGATTTCATTTCCTTTAGACCAAATAGTAATTTTAAATTTTTTTTTGGAATAAATTTCCAACGGTAATCCAATAAAATTCTAAAGTTTAATTTGTCCAGATCTCACCGATTCTCTGTAACATTTTGGTTCACGAAAATTTTTTGAATAATTTATTAAGTCCACAATAGAATTGGTTACTTTTCCACATGGCCAAATAGTAATTTTTTAAAACATTTTTGAAAAAATTTCCAATGGCAGTCCAATAACATTCCAAAATTTAAAATGTGCAGAAGTTACCGATAATCTCTAAATTATTGGTTTTTCAAAGTTTCATTAAAAATTAAAAAAGTCCACATTACAATTGGTTATCTTTCCATTAGGCCAAATGATAATTTAAAAAATCTTTTTTTTACAAAATTGCAATGGTAATCCAGTAAAATGGTAAAATTGTTTTGTCCAGATCTTGCCAAGTCTCTCTAAAATTTAGGTTTCAGGAAGATTAGATAGGAATTTGCTAAATCAAAAGGCAAACGTTGTTTGAAAATCAATTGAGAATCATTACACAGTGTCCAGCCTTTTTCACATTTAAGATAAACTGTGTAATGTCCAGAAGTAACAGTAGGTCCATCATGGAAAATTATTGCAACAGTTACAAAAGTTTTTCCTGAAATTGATAATTGCTGTCCTGTAAACTTCTTTATTAAAGTATCCAATTTTGAACCATCAGCTCTACATCGTTGCATCATTAAAATTACATACTGTCCGTATTCCTTTAAAATTAATGTTGAAAACATGTCAGAATTACACTCACCACATTTCATGCTATGATTAGCATCTTTAACTAATTTTGCAAAAGTGACTGTTTTACTGTCTGGCAATGTCAAATAAATAAACCTTTCATTATCAACAATAGAGCCACATATATTATAACAATTATCACAACTATGTTCCCATTTATAAGAGAGACCAAAAAAAATGTCAATGGGAACTCCTTCTTCTTCCACTACCTGAAGAAAATACATCAAAAATTCATGTGCATCTTGCTGTTCATTTTGAGAAAACTGTGTTCGTCCTGAACATACATCTAAAAGTTTTCTAATGTCAGTAGCACTTTCTATTTGAGTTTTATCTTTACTCAGCTTTTGAAAAAGGAGACTCAGCTCTGAACAGAATCTTTTTCCCTGATTTACTATTATCTGCTCTTGCAAACTTTCCAGATAAAATGCAACATTCAGCACTACATTTGCGTAGCAGTTGACACCAGAGCTATTTTCAAAATGACATCCTACAACCTGTTCTTCATTTTCCTTTTTCTTTTTGCTTGCAATTACATCACTCCTCTTTTTTTTCCTCTTCTCTACATCTTCACTACAGATATTCTCATTTTTTCTTTTACGAGAAACTACACGTTTCTCCAACACAGGATACTGACCTAAATGAGGAGCATAGCTTCTTCTTAATCTATTATACTCCTTTACACAGTTTGTATCAGCACTAACTTTTGACTCATCAAAGTCTATCATGAATAAACCTGATAATGTTTTGACTCGTGACAAAGCAACATATGCCATACCTTCTTTGAACACAGTTGAACCAATGTTCACAAATGCACAATCTACAGTCAATCCTTGAGACTTGTGAATAGTTACAGCATATGCTAGAGAAAACGGAAACTGCTTCCTACGTACATATAAGTCTTTCACAAGCATAAAACGAACTGTACAACGACAAATATCTTTAACTTCATCTATCTGATCAAATTTTATTTTTAAACATTCAACTCCTTCTTTTTTCTGGTAATTAATAAAACCCACAACTCTTCCCATCGCTCCATTAACTAAACCTTTCTCAACATCCAAATTTCTCCTTAAAAACACTCTACAGTTCATACAAACATATAGATTTTTTTCTAATCCAGCTGTTTTGGAGATGTTCTTCTCTAGTGAGTCCAATTTATTTTTCAGTTTGCCTGTTACTGTGACAGTAATTCTTCCATCCTCAATTTTGTCCACTGCTTCCAATTTCCTGATCTCTTCCTTTTCCAATTTCAAAAGCTCCTCATTGAATATTGAGCATTCACGTAGAGTTGGCATTAAGCAGATGACACTTTTGTTTTCTGCAATGTTCTTGTATATCTTCTCTGCAACTATTTCTTCCTTTGGAAATAAATTATGTAGCAGCCGACTCTGTAATGCTTTTTTGCCAACTTCTGTCAGTAGTCCAATCCTGATATCTTTCAGAATACTTCCATATTCTTCATCGTTTGCTTGCCTCATATTAGTAGTAAGTTCCTTGTACTCAAAGAAGGACCAAATATTTGTATTTCCGATGCTTCCCAATGACTTCTTCGTGTCTTCATGTGTCACAGTATTAAACACTGGTTGTCCTTTAACTGGAGTAAGTTGCAAAAGATCTCCAAAAACTATGACGTGTTTTCCACCAAATAACATGTCATAGTCTGTCTTCAAAATTTGCTGCATTCTTAAATGCACAAAGGCAAGCATTAGGTTTGATACCATGCTCACCTCATCAATAATGAGAACTTGCATCTTCTTCAATACTCTTGAAACTTCCAAGGATGCTTCTCCAGTTAGCTTGTTGAATTGTATTTTGTTCTCATGCTCCACTGGTAACATTAGCAAACGATGTAAGGTGATTCCTTTTATGTTATATGCTGCTAACCCAGTTGGAGCAGTAACCACACAAGACAAAGTAGAATCCGTTTTTTGCTGTAGGTAGCTTCTGATGACTTTTATTAGGAAACTTTTTCCAGTTCCAGCTTGTCCGCTTACATACATCCTGATTGGATGAAATGATGTGCATGAGCACTCTTTTTTTACATGTAGAAATCCGTGATCAATTTTGTTTTTGATCTCTTCATAAATTTGTTGCTGCTCTTGATTCAGTTGTCTTTCCAAATTTTCTAAGTCTATAAATTCTTCTTGAGCTTGATTCATAGCCGTTTCCACTTCATTCATGGCTATTGATGCTTCATTTTCAATGATTGGTTGTCCTAGGGGATCTTGACTGTGTGTTCCTGAACTTTGGCTGTCCTGAGAACTGTCTCTAGCTATTTCTGCTGCAATTGTAGTTTCCTGTTCAATTTCTTCATTTAACATTTGCAGATAAGTTGTGAATGTATTGCATTGTATGCTGTCTTTGCAAGCATTAAATGAATCTTCATAGCTTTGAAATTCTCCCAGTAGTTCATCCTCTGTACGCCATGGTTTAAACAACTGTAAAAGAGCCAAGTAGTAAAATTCTTTCTTGTCAGTAGTGTCGCAACTCAGCTTCCGGTGATTTATCAAACTTCCTTTTGTTTGCTTCACCAAACATCCTTCTTCACCAACGACTTTATATTTTCCATTATTGATGTCTTCTGTGGCTTTCCTTGAATAAATGTAGTTCTGCAGCACTTCATAGAGACACATGTTCTCCAGATGTTGACTTCTCTTGGGATAATATGTGTCCAACATGTTTGTTTTCAATATATCTGTACTTTCTGGGTCATTATCGACCAAATATTCAATTTCTCCTACAGATTTCAGTACCCGATTTCTCATTGCTGCAAGGCCTAAACTTGCCCAAATTATTCTTCTTGACTTCGAGTAGAGACTTGCAGAAGATAACCTATCTGAACATTCGTAGGATCCAATTTCTCGATGCGATAACATCTTCAAACTGAAACTGTACAGCTTCTTACTGACAGTCTTCTCGTGAGAAATCTCTTCCCACATTTCCTTCAATTCTGTTTTTTCTGATTTCGTAATGTAAGACGTTACATATCGTGCAACAGCAATGGAATTGTCAGCTACATACTGTATATCCATGTTAGCGTTCCACATGGATAAAATGACTGGGTTGTAGTCATTTATATTTTTTGATTCTTCTTTTCTTTTAAGGTTGTAGGTATTCTTAGGTGATTTTCTTGTGATAGTATGTCTCACAGCTGACATAAAACTGTTTACTCTTCCATTTGAAAGAACAGGTCTAGGAAATCCAAATCGACATTTAGTGTAGTATTTTTCTTTGCTCTTGTATTTCCGTCGACAGTATTTTCCACACCGATGACTTTGGAAACGTAAAACTTGCTCCTTTAACTTGTTCTCTTCTGTGCTTTTTGGTATAGCACATGTTGCATATTCTTGAATGTAAGATAACACTGCTTCATCAGCATCTGTTCCAAACTTTGGGGCATCCTTGATCCACAACAGCATATGAATATGAGGAGCACCTCTTGCCTGGTACTCTTTTCTCCAAAAGAAATCCACTACTTCTCCAAGGGGTGGATTTTTTTTATTGCAGATGAAGGACATCATAGCCTCAAATCTATGATTGAAATATCTGCAAACATTAACCGGATCCAATAAGCACAGTTCTCCTGCTGTCTTGTATTCGATGTTTTTAATGTTTGAATTGGCCTCTCGTAGAAAATCCAGTAAATCATCCCAAGCGTACTCGGCACAGCTTAGGGTAAGGAACCATGTTGGTGTTCCTAAATTCCGTAACATGCATTTTAGTTCACCATGGCGTCGGTACCAATATTCATTTGTCCCACGCTGACAAGCCATCAGATTGATCAGTTGTGTTTCCAAATGATCATCTCGGTGCTGCACTTTCTCCATAAAATCCTTAGCAGACACATTTTGTAAATGTACTCCACTTTTTAAAATGTGATTTACTGCATAAGACAGTGCAGACAAGTCGCTTTCAAATAAAAGATGGAACAAATAAGGAATACTTTGTCGAAATCTGGGATCTTCAGCATATAGTCTTGTAGTCCGATACTCTGAAGCTGGAATCTGTTCTGGACGTTCATCGTATCGTCCTCCTTTTCCTTTAGGAAACAGCTGAGGAAAACATCGAGCTTCCAAGCTCTCCTCCCATACACTCACAGGAGTTCCTTTTGCTTTCTTCATCTGAAAGAGATCAATATTGTCTCCCATAACTTCTTTCGAATGAAGAGGATGTATGCTAAAATGTTCATAAATTTCTTCTTCCTTTGACTTGTCCACTTTTTCAATTTGTCCAGTTGGTGTTTCTGTGTCTTCTTGAAAATCTTCTTCTTCTTCTTCTTCTTCTATATAAATTGATTCATACCATTTGTTATTTTTTTTCAAATACAAATTTGCTCTTTGTACTTTCCGCACATCTACCAGCTCCTGCCAAATCTTCTTATTCTTTGTAGGTACACCATTAACCAGAATAATTAATGGTTCAGTTTCCAAAGTATCCGCATCAATAGTTTCCATATTTTTTTTCAAATCCAAGGGCAAATACACCACTCTACCTTTTAAACCTCTCAGTAAATCTGAAGGAGGTAATTTACCAGTTTTGGGCTCCATACGTACTATGGTCTGGAACGGATGAACACATTGAATGAGTATAGACTCATATGTATTTAATTCAGAAAGTTCAGCAGGAATAGCATCCAATTCTAAATTATTATGTACAGCTCTGGTCGGCATTCTATTTTCCTCTAACTTGTTGTAACAGTATTTACAAATACGCTGATCTTCACCCAATTCAAAACAATTTTCTAGAAATATATATGTGGCAAAATCCTTCCACTTATAATTATCTTCATTTTCACTCTTTCTGTAGAGATCAACATTCCTAGTTTGTTTTCTATAATGAGTTCTGCGGCAACAAATACAAGTAACATTTGGTCTTTCATTAGAGACTATTGCAAATTTTGTTATGTGATCATTAAATGTCTTACTTACAGAAGGTTCTACATTCTCTTCCACTTCTTCCTCATTTACTGTGTCCTTCTCTGCACTGTTTTGTTCAGGACCAAAGTAACAAAACTGAATTTCATCAACAACCTTCTCTACATCTGATACCGTTCCTCGGAACAGAGCCCTATTCAATTCATTTAACTTTATTGCTGGACTTTTGGCAAAATACAACCGTCTCACAAACTTTCTCATTTCAGTATGATGAACAGCCAGCATCCTAAAATGATGGAAAACACTATTGCACACTTTTCTAGATAGACAAGCCAGAGAATGACCCTGCAAACCAGTATTCTCTCTCACTCTGCATGGATCCAGACTTTGAAGCACCTTAATCTTCTGTTTTACACTTTTTTTACTATATTCTCTAAGAAACTCTCGAAATTTGTCAATAGAATCCTGACGCACAGTGCAAATACTACTACAATTCCAAGTGTACACTGGGGCTTTAGGACGTCTCCCCATTGCCTCATCTGCCATCACTTGTACCTCATCTCTTGGAACCATTATCTCCTTCTCCATTATGCAACCATTTTTCACTTCGTAAGCACGACCTCTGGTGTCAACTGCATGCAGCAAACTATTACTTTGAAAATAGCTCTCTTCATTAAAAAAAGGTTCACTACTTGAACTATGCATCCACTTTCCTAAAAACACTTTACAAAAGTTTGTTCTGTTCACTACTCTTTTGCTTTTGCTTTTGCTTTGTGATTTCAGTACATTAACCATTTTATCTAATGTACGCATCCTATTCAAAATTAATATGAATAGTTTCCTTTTTAATTCTAATGCCTTTGCTGCAATGGCTTCAATTTCTTTTTTTCTCTTGTAATATTTTGCCTTTTGCTTATATTTCTTCACATCCTTTATCAAATTGGACATAACTCTTCTCTGAAACATTTTTCTACGTATCTCTTTAAACGCTGTTTTTCTGTTTATGTAAATCTTTTCAGTTGCAGAAGGTATATTTGCATTAACTAAATTCTCAATTTTTTCCTGTTCTCTTCCTTTTGTAACATTCTTTCCAGTACAGACATTTTGTACATTTTTCTTTGTTTTGAATATATTTTTAAGAAATTGTTTTTTCTGCTTACCAGAAGATTTTTTCTTTTTCCCAACATGAGCATCTTCTACTAACTTTGGTCCTCCAGTTGTCTTCAAATATAGTTTTTTTTTTAGCGTTTTTTGAACTCTGGATTTTGTAGGCATCTTAAATTTTGTTCACTGCTCTTCAGCAATACCTGAAAAAAACTAAAAAAAAAATCCTTTATTGTATTTAAATATATTACTACATTTCTTTTCACAATAGTCACAAAACGAAATTTCTTTGCCAATTTGAATGCACACAAACTGCTCTTTTTTTTGGGCAAGTGAAAATCACTTTTACAAACTGTCACATTATGAAACCACTTTTCAGATTTTTTAAAAAGCCCATGTCCAGAGTGCTACACTCCAGCAAGGGCAACCAGCCTTAGTGATGCTGAATGTATTTGCATTACAGACTGAAACCTGAAAACCCCACTCGCTTGTAAATACTGTGCATGACTATACATGGCAAGCACATGGGTGTGTGCTAAGACTCTGCTTCTTCCCCCAAAAATTCGCTCCCCCTTTCCATCTAATGCAACTGTGAAATCACCAGAGCAAGACGCAATAAATCTCTGCCTATAATTCCTCTCTGCACACAGAGTCATGTTTTCACATTAGTCCCAAAACAAAATTTCTTTGCCAATTTGAAAGCACACTTACTGTGAAATCACCAGAGCAAGACGCAATAAATCTCTGCCTATAATTCCTCTCTGCACACAGAGTCATGTTTTCACATTAGTCCCAAAACGAAATTTCTTTGCCAATTTGAAAGCACACTTACTGCTCTTTTTTTTTTCGGGGCAAGTGAAAATCACTTTTTACAAGTGAAAATCACTTTTACAGACTGACACATTATGAAACCACTTTTTTTGATTTATTTAAATGCACATGTCCAAACTGTTTTTTCAGACCACCACCATGTGTATTCTCGGTGACTGCCTACACTCCAGCAAGGGCAACCAGCCTTAGTGATGCTGAATGTATTTGCATTACAGACTGAAACCTGAAAACCCCACTCGCTTGTAAATACTGTGCATGACTATACATGGCAAGCACATGGGTGTGTGCTAAGACTCTGCTTCTTCCCCCAAAAATTCGCTCCCCCTTTCCATCTAATGCAACTGTGAAATCACCAGAGCAAGACGCAATAAATCTCTGCCTATAATTCCTCTCTGCACACAGAGTCATGTTTTCACATTAGTCACAAAACGAAATTTCTTTGCCAATTTGAATGCACACAAACTGCTCTTTTTTTTGGGCAAGTGAAAATCACTTTTACAAACTGTCACATTATGAAACCACTTTTCAGATTTTTTTAAATGCACATGTCCAAACTGTTTTTTCAGACCACCACCATGTGTATTCTCGGTGACTGCCTACACTCCAGCAAGGGCAACCAGCCTTAGTGATGCTGAATGTATTTGCATTACAGACTGAAACCTGAAAACCCCACTCGCTTGTAAATACTGTGCATGACTATACATGGCAAGCACATGGGTGTGTGCTAAGACTCTGCTTCTTCCCCCAAAAATTCGCTCCCCCTTTCCATCTAATGCAACTGTGAAATCACCAGAGCAATACGCAATAAATCTCTGCCTATAATTCCTCTCTGCACACAGAGTCATGTTTTCACATTAGTCCCAAAACTAAATTTCTTTGCCAATTTGAAAGCACACTTACTGCTCTTTTTTTTTTCGGGGCAAGTGAAAATCACTTTTTACAAGTGAAAATCACTTTTACAGACTGACACATTATGAAACCACTTTTTTTGATTTATTTAAATGCACATGTCCAAACTGTTTTTTCAGACCACCACCATGTGTATTCTCGGTGACTGCCCACACTCCAGCAAGGGCAACCAGCCTTAGTGATGCTGAATGTATTTGCATTACAGACTGAAACCTGAAAACCCCACTCGCTTGTAAATACTGTGCATGACTATACATGGCAAGCACATGGGTGTGTGCTAAGACTCTGCTTCTTCCTCCAAAAATTCGCTCCCCCTTTCCATCTAATGCAACTGTGAAATCACCAGAGCAATACGCAATAAATCTCTGCCTATAATTCCTCTCTGCACACAGAGTCATGTTTTCACATTAGTCCCAAAACGAAATTTCTTTGCCAATTTGAAAGCACACTTACTGCTCTTTTTTTTTCGGGGCAAGTGAAAATCACTTTTACAGACTGACACATTATGAAACCACCATGTGTAACTACAACAAAAACAATTTCCATTTCTATTATTCATTTCTTAAGTTACCACATACATCCCCTCTCAAACTGTAAACTCACCTTTAAAATTAGTTAGTTGTGAAAGAAATGTGACACTCAAACAGCAGATTATCAGAGCCAGGATCTCTGTTGTGTTCACCTCTCTCCTCTCAGCAGAACCAGATAATGGCAAACTTTCCCTCTATTTTTCCACACATATACTTGTAAGTTTCAAATCTCAGTGCTTCCCCCTTTTTTTCAAATGTAATCACACATTTCTATTGGTTGAAAACCAACCCTTTTCCAAAAGTACCCTTCCCCCAACTTGACTTCTGCCTAGTACCCTTCCCCCAACTTGACTTCTGCCTGCTACCATAGCAACAGCTCATGGAACACTGCTGTGTTGAGTTAGGTCAGAAGTTCGCCAAACAATGTTTCAATTCCACAGAGCAAGAGTGCTTGACTTTTCAAACCTAACAGCAAATCCATAGTACTGTTCTTTGGTTACACATTTTTTTTTACCAATACAAAACATGCTTCTATTAATTTACACATACAGCCTAGTTTTTATTCTAGAATGGTATGAAACAGCCAATCAGTTCTTTTTGTTTTGAAAAAAATATGTATGCCTCCATTTCCAAACTGTCTTTCTTTTCATATTGCCATTCTACTGAAAGACACCTCCTGAGTGCATCCAGTTCTCCTTTGAAGATGTTCACAGTGTGGATTGTAGGGCACAGCTATGTCTTCTGGAGTGAAAAGTTTGCAGAGAAAACAGGTATGGTGAGAGACCTTGCTTTGCCAAATGTAGACATTAAATGGATTGGTCAGAGAGGGTTAAAGTGGCACCAATTGATGCCATTGGTGAAATCCTTCATTCAAATCCAACACCCTGACCTCATAATAGTGCACTGTGGTGGCAATGACCTAGGCACTTTGACTGGGGTAGGTCTGGAAATGCTTATGAAGGACACCTTTGCACAACTGTTTACACTTTTCCCTAAAACTGCCTTTGTGTTTTCCAACATATGCCAAAGGCAAAAATGGAACTGGTCCAATCATTTCTGTCCACAGATTGACAAAGCAAGAAAGCACGTCAACAAATCTGTTTCTGCTTTCCTCCGTGACTATGGTATGGGTGCCATTTACCACAACAACTTGCGTTATGACATGCAAGACATTTATAGAGGAGATGGTGTGCACTTCAATGATGAAGGGAACAGAGTCTTCCTCTTGAACCTTAGACTCTGCATCGGTACTTACTTGTAGGTACCACTAAAAAAATGACTTCATAAACACAACAGCTCTTTTTAGAGCTCCCTAATATCTAAACTCTTAAATCTGCTTTTCATTTATTTATTTTTATTTTTTTTACCGTACGCTTACCGTAAGCTTACCGTACGCGTACCCCGTGATTTTTTTAAAAATCAATAAATGTTTTTTTTGTACTTTTCTGTCCTTCTTTGACCCCCTTACAAATGTTAGGGGGTCTGTAACTCTCCTCATTGCCCCCTTTCCTTGTTTTCACTCTTTTTTTTCAGAGTGAAATACACAAAATGGCAGCCGCCGCTTCCTGGTTTCGACCGATTCGAATGTTTACTAAGATCTAAGAGCCAATCAGAATCGCGCTCGCGCACGCCACCGTACGCTTACCGTAAGCGTACGGTAAGCGTACCGTAAGCGGGCTCAGATATATATATTGATTTAAAGGCTATTTTCTCAGAATCTACTGAACAGATTTACACCAAACCTACAAAAGGCACTTCCTTGACCTAGGGACTACCTCTCTGCCAAATTTTGAGTAATTCTGTTCAGCCGTTCGGGCTGTAGCTCGTTCTAAAGGTCCTATGGAAAAATGCATGGGAAAAACGCGTTTTGGGACCCCCCTTTTATCTCAGCCCCCGCTTGACGGATCCCCCCGAGACTTTCAGGGTAGGAGCGGAGCGTAGCGCCCCACCTATTTTGAGAAATTCGCGAGGATTCGTCGACCGGCGCCAAAGTTATTCAAAATAGAATGTTGAGGTTTTCCTATGGAAACGTGGTCCTAACTATAACTACCTACTGGCGACCGCCAGTAGGTAATATATATATAGATCCACAGATATGTATGTGTGTACTGCAAGGATGTGTACAAGAGACACCCAAGTCTGTAGGAAAGACAATGTATGTTTCCGATTAATAAAGTGTCTGAAGTTCATTAGCTCTTCTCTCAAAGGCAGTATTAATTTACTAGATGTGCATGCCCTTTCACCCATGAAATTTTCATTCTAGAATGGGCAAGCACCCACAATGGGTATTAGTGTATAGCAGAAACCAAATACTCCCAGATCACGTGAACAACAACAAACTAACACAACCCCTTTTACTCTTTTAATGCAAAAATCAAGTCACAAAAATATGCTGCTAGTGGGTGCATAAAATAGAAAAAGAACATCCTTTTGTTGGCTTCAACAATTCCAAGAAAAAGCTCAGAATAATGCCAATCCAATGGTTGCATCAAAAACTCACCTCTAAAGTTATTGAAAGAGTAATGAAAATGTAATATACATACGTGCCCCATATGGGCAAAGGGCTGAAACAAGGCTTTTTCCTTTTGAAGAAGGAGATCTCTAAAATATGGTAAAGTAACAGGGGCATGTCCCAGTGGTAGGGAACACCAAGTTTCATCAAACAAACAGTTGACAAAAAATGGGAGAATCTCAAAAGTCTATAAAACAAGAAAGGTATATATTACTTACCCTGTACGCATCTGTTCGTGGCATGTGATGCTGTAGATTCACATGCTTTGCAAACACCTTCCATTTAGAGTTGGGTCAGGAGTTGTGGAAGTTGTTTTTCTTCAGATATTCCACATGGGCATAGGCTCCATAGTTGGATTGTTTTCCCCCAGGCAGGTGAGAAAGGAGTGTATGTGTAAGAAAGGGGTGTCCATGCTAAATGTAAATACACAATGAACTACAACTGCTATAGGCATCCAGGGAGGAGGGAGGGTGCATGTGAATCTACAGCACTACATGCCATGAACAGATGCTTACGGGGTAAGTAACATTATCCGTTCGATGGCATGTGTGGCTGTAGATACACATGCTCTGCATAGACTCTAAAGCAGTCCCATCTTGGAAGCAGTGGCTAGCCCATAGTAGTTACAGTTGTTTGGAAAAGAGTATGAAGCAAAGCCTAACCTACATTGGCTTGTTGGAGTACTAAAACATTCACATAGTAGTTTTTGGTGAAGGCGTGTGGAGTAGACCATGTAGCTGCCTTACAAATATCAGCTATGGGAATGTTCCCAACAAAGGCCATAGTGACTCCCTTTTCACAAGTGGAGTGTGCTCTGGGAGAAACAGGTAAAGGTCTTTTGGCTTTAATGTAGCAAGTTTGAATGCATTTGACTGTCCATCTGGCTATGCCCGATTTGGATATTGGGTTGTCTCTATGAGGGGTGAAAAGGCTACAAAGAGTTGTTTAGTTTTCCTAAAAGTCTTAGTTATTTCTTTGTAGAACAAGAGTGCTCTTTTGACATCTAGGGTATGAAGAGCTCTTTCCACAACGGAATCAGGTTGAGGGAAAAACTGGGAGCTCAACGAATTGATTGAGGTGAAATTCTGAGACTACTTTAAGTAGGAATTAAGGATTGGAACGAAGAACCACTTTGTCTCTATGCATTTGGAAAAATGGTTCTTCTAATATTAAAGCCTGGAGCTCGCTAACAAGCCTGAGTGAGGTTATGGCAACTAAGAATGCCAACTTCAACGAAAGAAACTGAAGAGGGCATGAGTGAAGATGCTCAAATGGTGGACCCATGAGACTAGTGAGAACAATATCAAGGTTCCAAGAAGTTGCTGGAGGAACTCGAGGTGGGATAACTCGTTTGAGTCCTTCCATGAACACCTTAATGACTGGGATTTCGAATACTGAGAGATACTACCTAGTTTGAAGATAGGCAGCAATTCCTGCGAGGTGTAACCGTATGGAAGTGTAGGCTAAATATGCCTTTTACAAATGGTAGGAGACAATGTCTTGCACCGTGGCTTTCATTGGATCAACTTGTTTGGATTGGTAGTAGCAAATAAAACATTTCAATTTTGCTGCATAAAAATCTCTAGTTGTAGGTCATCATGCTTCCTTAAGAATGTCCATACATTCTGTCAGTAAATCAAGGTATCCAAACTCTATGACCTCAGGAGCCAAATTGCAAGGTTGAGCAGTTTGGGATATGGGTGTCTGATTTGTCCTTGATTCTGAATGGGAAAGTCCAGCCTGTTGGGGAGCTCCTCATGTGGTACTACGGAGAGCTCTAGAAGCATTGTGAACCTGGGGTGACATGCTCAAGTGGGGGCTACTAGGATTATGGTGAGAGATGTTTGCCTGAGTTTCAGAACCAGAAATGGAATGAGAGGAGGCGTGGAAAAGCATAGGCAAATATCCCTGACCAGCTCATCAACAGTGCGTTGTCCTAGGATTGTGGGTTTGGGTACCTGGAGGTGAAGATTGGGCATTTCCTGCTGTGGTGAAAAGGTCAATCTGAAGAAACCCCAATCTTTGGGAAGTGTGGAAAGCGGACTTGTGGGTGAAGTTCCCATTGTTACTGCATCCTGTTGAGCAGGTGTGCAAAGTCGTCTGTTCCCAGAAGATATTCCGCAAACACGTGAATGTTGTGATGAAGAGCTCAGAGACATAGGGTCTGAGACAATGGTAATAGGTGTGAAGACAGTGTCCCTCCACTGTTAATGTAAATAATACATGGCTGTCATATTGTCTGTCTGGACTAGGATAACCTTGTGAGACATATGAGTAAGGAAAGCTTTTAACTATATGTTATCGCTTGATGCTCCAAGTAGTTGATGTGTAGAGACTGGTTGACATTCCACAGACATTGTACAGTCAAGCTTTGTATGTGGGCACGCCAACCCATCTGTGATGCGTCCGTGGAGAATGATGTGAGGAACAGGGTCCATAAAAGGCCGCCCCTTCAATAGGTTGCTGGTGTTCCACCATTCTAGAGAAAGGTGAGTGTGGCGGTCTATGAACACTAGATCTTACAGGTGACCCCGTGACTGAAACCACTGGTGAGCTAGACACTGCTACAGGAGACATATATGTAACCTTGCATGGGGAACTATGGCATTACAAGAAGCCATCATTCCTAGCAGATGCATGACAGTCGTTACTGTAAGTGTCTGGTTTGGTCCAAACTGGAAAAGGGTTACCTCAAAGTTCTGAATTCGAACTGGATTGGTGTAAGCTAATTCTAACTGTATGTTTAAGATTGTTCCCAAGTAACGTTGAACCTGTAGAGGTTGAAGGTACGACTTGGGACATTGATAGTAAAACCTAGTCTGTAAAGTAGATCCACTGTCAACTGAGTGTTGTTGGCACTGCTGAAGAGTGCTGGGTTCGATGAGCCAATTGCCCAGGTAGGGAAATATGTGGATATTTTGTCTTCACAGACGTGCTGTGACTACTGCCGAGCATTTTGTGAAAGTAGGTGTCCTTTAGGTCTAGTGTTACCATATAGTCCCCTTGCTGCAGAAGCGGAATGATAGTCTGTAGAGTGACCATATGGAAGTGTTCTGATAGGAAGTATTTGTTTCGAGGTCTGAGAACTAATATTGGTCTTAGAGACTCATAGTTTTTGGAGATCAGAAAGTATAGGGAGTATACTCCTGAGCCTAGTTGTTGAAAAGGAACAGGTTCTATGGCTCCTTTGAGAAGAAGGGCTCAGGCCTCTTATTTGCGAAGTGTTAGATGTTCTTGTGATAGTCTGTAAGTGCGAGGTGCAATATTGGGCAGTGTGGTAATGAGCTCCAGACAGAAGCCATGTTGGATAATGGCCAGTACCCATTTGTCTGTGGTATTGGAATCCCAGACTGGGTGAAAAAATTGTCGTCTGCCCCCGACAGGTGTTGTGTGGTTGGGGAGAAGAACTGGGTAGTCACTGCCTTGCAGTGGATGTTGATCCGTGTCTGGAGGCAACCAAGCCCCTTTCCTTATTGTTACTTCCTCTGAAGGAACCTCTAAGATGAGCCTTGCTGTATGCGGACTGGGTCTGTTTTTATTGGGAAGTGGAGGCATCTGTGGAGGTGGATTTATATGCCCCTCTGTAGCCTGGATGACAAAAGGAACCTCTAAGAGTGGACGTTTGTAGCATCCCCATCGCCTTGGCTGTATCAGTGTCCTGTTTCATTTTTAGCAAGGGTAGAATCTACTTGCAGTCCAAAAGGGTGCTCTTTATCAAAAGACACATTTAATACTGCCTGCTGGACCTCTGGTTTGAAACCAGAACACCTAAGCCATGCGTGTCTTCTTAGAAGAACTCTGATATAAGTTCTTCTGGTTGCTGTATCTGCTGTATCGAGGGCACAGTAGATGGAGCTGTTTGGCCTGCCCCTCTGCGACAAGTTGTTGACCCCTTTCGCGATGTTTTACCGGCAGGTACTGCAAGATTTCCTCCATTTCGTCCCAACAGGCTCTATCACAGTGGGCCAGAAGGGCCTGTGAATTGGCTATATGCCAGTGCTTGGCTGCTCGTGCGGACACCATCTTCCCAGCTGCATCTATGCGCTTACTCTCTTTCAGGAGGGGGGTATCCCCAGTAGCCTGACTGTTTGCCCTTTTGTGTGCAGTGGTTGCAACAGTGGTGTCAGGTGGTACTTGACTGAATAAACACGAACTATCCGTGCAGAGATCGAGCAGGCGGCGCTAATTGGAGCACCGCATGGTTTGGCGTAATTAGAGCTTCTCCGCTGTGGGGCCAACTGAGGGTCGTGCCCCATCTGCACCCCACCTCCCCCCACAGCACGCAATCACAATACCTATTAAGGAAAGCAAATAACAATTTAATAGCAACAACAGAGAAAGCTGAACTCCAGAGCGTCATCTAAGCCTGCAAGAAGAGGCACTAACTAATGTAGGGGAAGAAATAGAAAGAAAGTGTTTTGAACCTTTAAAACGCGCTGTGCGCGTACTCTTCTTTCTCCTGGAAACGGACATCAACACCGGGCCCCCAAGAACTTTTAGTGGCATGTTGACTGGTGTGCTAATTCCTCAAAGTACCGACTGTCTTCCGGACGGAATTCACTCGTGTTTTCTCCCTGCCTCCGAACAATTGTAGCAAGAAAGGACACGCGCTGCTTTCTGCATCAAAGGCAAGGACGGATAGTTTATTTCGGGCTACTTGCTATATTGTTTCTCGCTATCACAGAGATATTGTTTGGTGGAGAGAATTCGAATCACGAAAGCCAGTACTGAGCTGTTCATACATTTTTTTTTTATTTTTTTTTAAACAATAACTTTATTGAAGACTCCTCTTGTGACAAAGAGTTGGAAGCTGGCAGGCGTATGGCTTTGAATTTTTGGGATCTGTGATTCTACATTTTGGAGAAAGATTTGCCTCATTAATATTTTCCTTTTTAGCGGGACTTTTGATTGGTACACTCTTAAGAGGAGACCTTCTATTGGGCCTTACGTGGGGGTTCAAGTATTTGGACTGTAAATACCTTCTACTGCCACCACCATTGCCGTGAGGGGAACGGCCTTTGGAACTTCATTCCCCAGCGTTCCTGGTTCCGGGCGCTTGCCGCAGACGTCATCTGGCAGCGCACGGGCTGCACTTAAGGATTGTAGGTGCCCCGCCGCGCGGGACACGCGCGGGCAGCGCCCGGGCGAAGCCCGGGCCAAGGGCGGGCCCGTTTGTGCCCATTGGAGACCGGCAGGAGGACAGGATGGGGCACCCCTCTGTGGAGTGCCGAAAAAGGTCAGTTCCTCACTGTTGGCGCGTAAGGCCATAGTTGCGCACCGGGCCATTTCCGTATTGTTATTAGCACATTGCGGCACCCACCATGTTGTTTGTGTGCACACTAGACTATAGCCAAACATAGGAAACCTACTGGGGGCTCTGTGTTGGGCACCTTAGACCAGTTCATTACACGTGCATCATCGGCTTTGGAGAGAGAAATAGCCATGACGGAAAAGACTCTCTATGGACCCCACATTTGATAGACGATCTTCTTTGGGTAATCTAGCCCAGGCAAAGTCCCCCCATGATACCCGTTGTTCCTTTGAACGTAGAGAACGATGCTACCCCAGGACACGCTAGTATAGCGGTTGCGTCTAGTTTATCCAATTCGGAAGGGTGCACAAAGAGGGTTTCGACAACTAATCTTGTGGATAGCAGCATTTTGTCTGAGCCTACGCGGAGATGCACGCATACCCGCAGTGTAAAACCCGTCCCTATTAAAAATAGCCACAAAACGGACATTAAGAGGAAACGGACAGATGCGCAACAAAAGGGAAGGAAGGCGAAGAAGCCCAACCCGGAAATGGACGATAATGGTCCCCCAGTGATAATAATCCCCGAAGCTGCTCCCTTAGAGGCGACATCGAACGCCCAAACATTAAGTTCTAGGGAGGAGACATCATTCAGCTGGGGAGAGGATATGTGGGCCAAAATGGAAAACCTGTTTATTAAATCCTGTGCCCCCATATATGACAGGCTGGATAAAATAGATATTAGATTGAGTATCCTTGAGGCAGAAGTAGCGAGGGTCCAGGGAAGAGGGCCCGCTACTTTGGGAGCAAAGGGGTTGGAGAAGGAGATAGGAAAGCAGGGGAGAGGAATGACAGAACCCGTAGATGGGATGATCCCAGCTTCCCCTGGTGAAGGACTGCCTGGTAATAGTCATTCCCAGGCATCCCATTTAGATCCTCAAGGGCAGGATAGCGGCCCTGTGTTAACTAGAAGAGTCCTAGCATCCCAACAATGCCCAAGGGGAAAGGGTCGTGGCACCACTCCGTAATTGCGAACCCTCCCGAGATAAACTCTACACCCCACAGTGACCGACAGCGGGAAATCCTATCACGTATTAACATCCCCTGGCATGTGCACCATACGTGGTAATATTAGTGGGGGTACCAGTTTTACGACCGGGTCAATGGGAGGATTATCCTGCTCTAAAAAGAAAGTGCATCCAGTGGTTGAATGCTAACCGCCCGCTGCCCCTTACGGCAGTGGCAGAGATCTTATTTGCCCTGAGGGTTGAGTGGGTAGGGGGTAGGGAAAAGTCGGTGAGGGGTGATTGTATAGTAATCAATTTCAAGGACATCAGAGCCGTAGAACATATATGTGGGTGGGTGCAGGAAAGGCCTAGGCCCCAAATAAATGCTGTTCCCCTTGATTATTTTTACTCAGAGGGGAATATACCCATAGCGCATGATAGTCTACGAGTTGGAGGGGGCGCCACAGGAAATTTATGGGGTGTAGAAACTAGGAACAAGTATGATGCTCTTTCAGGGCTAGAGGATTGTGATTGACGCCACTTGCCCCAGGCACAGGCTGGAAACACGGATGGTCGAAGTAGATTGGCAATGGAGGGCGTAGGGATAGAAAGGGGTTGTCAAAAAGGACTTTCAACTGGCTCTTCTGACCAATCTCTAGGGGGAAAACTGGTACTCTATCCTCGGTTAGATCCTGAGGTTGGGAATGCTAACCCACCGCTTAACACCATGGTGGCTGAGCTGGATTCCCTAACAGTACCAGGGATAAACAATAGTATTGCCCGGTCCCATACTATGGACCGCGTGGATACCACCGAAAACCCTCCTTTTTCTAATGCTCCCACTTTGAGTAATTTGTCCTTGCTGTCCTGGAATATAGCTGGCTTAAGCTCCAAGATATCACAGGATGAGTGGGCCGATTTTATTGAGGGTCATGATATCTGTTTGTTCCAGGAGACGCGGGCAGTTCATCACGTCTTTCGCCAGGGTTACCTGAATTTCTATATCCCCGCAGAAAAGAAAGATAGGGGACGGCCAGTGGGTGGTTTAGTAATTTGGGTTAGGCAGGCGCTGGCCTGCACCGTATCCCAGTTACCCACAGCAAGTAGTGATATCTTAGCTGTAAGAGTGAAGATGGGGTCAGGGATACGAGTAGATATATACAACATCTATGCACGTGGCCTTCCTGGAGGGTGTCGTTCTGAGGTGGTGGTAGCATTAGAACTGTTGTTAGAATCATCGCCTAGTGAAGTCTGGCCATTAATTGGGGGAGATTTTAATACTACGTTTGAACCAATGGGTTCCGAGGATGGAAGTCTAACTGAAGAGGAGGACCGTAAATGGGGAATACCTACTCTTGAAATCCCACCGATAAAAAGATGGACAGAGCCGGCTATCCATTTAAAGGGTCTTTGTATGGGCCTTTAGTTGAGGGCGGCCAATGGCCGAACCCGTTCTGATAGGTCCGGGGTTGTAACTTTTGATAATGGGTCATCGTCAAGTCGCATAGACTATTGGCTGGATAGTCTATATCTGTGGCAGTACCTCATCGACATGGCTGTAGTCAACCGAGTCGAAGGTGACCATAATCCGCTTATAATGACTTTGGCTGGGGTGTTTTGTAAGGCAATCCCTATTAAGGATACCATGGCAAACCACGATGTCGTGGTTAGTAATGATATGCGCCACCTTAAGTGGAACTACACAGTCGCTCACCCAGAGATAACGGCCAAAATGGAACAGGAGCCAAGTATAACCATGGGTATATTGGGTGCCAAAGACGATAGCCAGGAATGGAAGACGATGGTGATGGAGGAGCATATAGCCCTCTTTAATCGCCTGAAGTCATATTTTCTTAAATGTGGTAGGTCTGGGAAACCAAATATAAGAAAACCCCATAGGTGGTACAACGAAGACTGTCGCCAGGCTAGAGTTGAGTTGGGTACAACACTACAGAGATGGGGGCAGAGTACGTCTGGCAAGGAACAAATATAGGAAAGCCGTTGGTGCTGCTAAAAAACAGTGGGAACAGGATAACTGGGGTGATTTACTAGAAGCCTGCAAGGATAAAAACCCAAAAGGATTGTGGGATAAACTTAAATGGGCAAAGGGTGAATGCCCAGATCCCCCTCAGAATAATGTAGCCCAGGAACAGTGGGTGGAGTACTTCAAACCCCAGTACGCATTACCATCAGATGAGCTAGATAGTAGACCCTTTATTGACAAACCCTTTAATAAGTGGGTATTTACTGTGGGTGACGTGAATAGGGCATTAGACACAGTGACACCTGGTAGAGCCGCGGGGTCTGATTGTGTACCTGCTGACGTGTTTTTGAATAATAAATCGCTGTGGTGTAGTTATATACAAATTATTGCTAACACAGTCGCATGTGGTGCTCCAATCCCGCCCTCATGGAAGGGAGCGGAAATAATTCCTGTCTACAAAAAGGGCGACAAATCGGTGGCAGGTAAATACAGGCCGATCAGCCTTGTAGACTCCATGCAAAAAGTCGTAGGGCGGTTGATTCTGCAGAAAGTCCAGCTATGGATAGATGAACATCATATACTCACCCCTTTGCAGGCAGGGTTCCGCCCCCTCACAAGTGCAATAGATCAGATATTCCGTTTTGTGACAATCTATTGGAAGACTGTCTTATTGGGTAGGGGAGCATTATATGCAGTATTCGTTGACCTGAAGGCAGCATTCGATGCTGTTCCACGCCGTAAGCTGTGGCAGGTACTAGGCGATTTGGGTATGCCATTGGAGTTGTTGTCCCTAATCGTCCGCTTACATGAGGATAATTATGCTTGGGTGCGGTGGGGAGCAAGGGGCGAGGTCACGGAGACCTTTCCCGTTGCTAGGGGAGTGAGACAGGGTTGTGTGCTGGCACCCACCCTGTTCTCATTCTTCGTCAATGGGGTGGCCGATTTCCTGGCCCAGGCCCCCTCCGACGCCCCAGTATTATTAGGAGGTTACATCCCTGTCCTCATGTTTGCGGACGATACCCTATTAATCTCAAAGACACCCAGTGGTCTACAGAAAACTCTAGTAAGGTTTGAAGAGTTCTGTAGAATCCGTGGCCTAGAAATAAACACGGGGAAGACCAAATTCATGTCATTCAACGAACATAGATCATTCAGGGGCAAAATCAGCATGAACAATGTTTTGGTTGAGCAAGTAAATGCTTTTACATATTTGGGCGTATCCTTACAGAAGGATATGGGCTGGAAATACCAACTCAGTCTGACTACTCTTAAATTTAAACAGGTGGGGGCGCTTCTGGGGAAATTTAAAACCTCTAGTACGAAGCCCGTTGCCCCGGTGTTAGAAATATACGGGCTAAAGGTTTTGAGCTCTGTTCTTTATGGAGCAGAGCTTTGGGGGTTCGCAAATTTGAACCAACTGACCGCGGTAGAGAACTCATTTCTACGTAAAGTGGTTGGCGTCCCTGCGAGTACCCCAATGCACCCCCTTCGGTTAGATTTGGGTAGGAAGGCTGTAAGCGACTTTGCAAAACTTCGACCACTATTATATTGGCGAAGACTATGGTGCACAGAAGAGCTAGAACAATACACCAATGGTCTCAAGGATGTAATGGTGGCCGATACCTTCCACAAAATCTCTTGGTTAAAAGAGATTAGATCGCTTCTTGTGAAGATGGGTCTGAGTGAATTGTGGAATGATCCTCAAAATTCAGTTTTCCCATCAAAAAAAATCCTGAAGAACATGTATTGGGATTGGGTAATGGCAGAGGCTTGCACGAGTAGATCAACAAGGTACCTAACAGGCCAATTTTTAGAATTTAAGCAAAGACCGGCATTAGAAAAATACTGGGATGTGATCACGAAACCCCACGATAGGAAATTATATTTCCAGTTGAGGGCTGGCACCCTCCCTTTAAGGTCGTTTACAAGTAGCTGGGTCGGATCCCCAAAAGAAGAATGCCCATGGTGTCCAGACATCAAGGAATCTTTAAGTCATCTACTGTTCTTCTGTCCCATCTATATTGGACCTCGAAGGGTATGGGTTATCCCTATATGTAGATCATTGGGTTTCAGAAAGCACGAGGAAGCACTTAGAGTTCTCCGAACAGACCCGTCCCCCCACATTGCTATAGCATTGGCTAAGTTTTTAAGTTGGGCATGGTCCATTCGAGCCAAGGCCCTAAAGCAACATCTATCCATATTGTAAGAGATAGCTGTTTTCAGTTGAGAATTTTGGGGACGCGGAGGTATTTCATAGTATGTATCGCATTTTATATAACAGTGTTGGTCTGAGGGTTTGTACCCAGACCGTTTTAAGTATTAGTCGACAAAAGTCTTCCATTTAATATCTTTTTACAAGTTTTTTTATTATGTAAATAATTGTATTTATTGTCTCATTTTTATCATATCCGTTTGTAAAATTGGTGCTAGATGTTTTTTACAAGCTTTTATGACAGAACTGTCGAATAAAGTCGTATTGATTGATTGACTGAATAAACAAAGGGCTGAAAGGTGCCGCTTAGTATTTTTATCCACCAGAGCAAGGACAGGCTCTTTAAAAATATCCTTGTCATGTCTCATCAAGCTTGGAGGCATGGGTAAAAATTGAGTGTCCTTGTGTGTGGAAGAGTGTGTGTCAAATAGAAAATCCTGTACTAGGGATTCTTTATGCAGCTCAACGTTATGGAAAGCAGCTGCCATCGAGATAACCTGCTGGAAGGAAGTGGAATCCTCAGGAAGGTGGGGGGGAACGACGAGCAGGATATAGGTCTGGATCGTTAAGGGTATTTGGATCAGTTTGGTATAAATCCTAAGGTCCAGGATCACCTAATTGTCCTCCTGAGGTGAAACAAGTGGGTCGTGAGTTGAAGAGAGTTGTTGCAGAGAATTAGGATGGTATGGAGGCAGTGGTGATGGTGGAGGAGGAGGCAGTATAGGAGGAGGATGGTATGCAGGGCAGGTGGCCTTGTCCTTGGTTTTCTTTCTGGGTGTAAGAGGAACATGGTGGGCCTCCTCAAATGTTAAGTTCCTCTTTGGAGGTGGAGAACCAAGGATCCGACCAGTTCCCTCCTGTATTTGAATTTTTCTCTGATGAATGTCCATTTTCTCCAAAATGGGTACGACAGCAGATGTGGAAGACGATGATGCTTCTGAGTTTTTCGGCGCCAAAGATTTCAGTACCAAGGTTTTTCGGTTTGAAAGTAGGATGCTTGGCCGGCGCAGAGGAAGATGAGATCGGCTGCTGAATCGGTACCGAAGAGTGGCCCAGTACCGACGCATGTTGACAGTTCAAAGAGGTCGATGCCGAAGGCATGGCTTTAGCAGAAATCTTCTGCGTAGAGGTGTCTGAAATAGTTTTTCAGATTCGACCATGGCTAGAAGGCAGTGGTTTTCCGGTGACCTCTATGTGGAAGAGAGCGGACATTTTTCTGGCCAGCTTGAATGGAGGAGCAGGAGCTGGGATCACTGTACTCATGCGCTGAGCAGATGGTAGTTCTTGCATCTCCATGTGTATTTCCAGCTCGAAACTGGAGCTTTCATCGATGGAGAAAGCCTCCTCTTCTTCAGCGGTTGGCTCCTCCTCAGCGTGTTCTTGGCCAAAAAGGTCAGGAGTGTCTTCTGTGGCTTTCTGCGACATTTACAGACCATGAGTCCTTCGGTCCCGAAGGGTTTTCTTGGACCGAAACGCCTTACACGTGACACAGGCAGCTTCTTTATGGTCGGGCATAAAGCACAGGTTGCATACGAGGTGCTGGTCAGTGTGCAGCTATTTCGTGGGACGTGTGCAAAACCTGAAGGGTGTACGATCCATTATAAACACATTTACAATAAAGCCAGTGGCATGCGGGAAGGTAGGCCTGAGATGGGCTGCACCCCAAGGGCGGGCAGTCAAAGCCTGAACTGTCGAAATTCGATAGTAGCGCACAAGTGGAAAAGAGAAAAGAACCATAAAAATCGAGGACAGTAAAGAAACCGAAGAAACGTACCGCACGGAGTCGAAACTTAGGGCAGAGGCACACACATCTGAACCAGACGATGGAGAGAAAACAATATAACAATGGAGATAATGCCCATGAGCAAGATCACCGAGAGGAGGAGTCACTCAACCTCATGACTCGAAAGACTTCTTCGGAAAAAAAAAACTTGCACCACTCCAGACCCAACACTAGATGGCAGGAGTATGTAGAGCAGGTGTATCTCCAGCCACACATGCCATCGAATATAAGCTTTGTCATGTCTTATGCCATTCCCAAACTATAGAGGTTGGTAGGTATTTCCTGGATTGCAATTTTAACCCAGGAGCTAACAACCATCAAAATATTACTTACAGGGCAACGGCCCCTACTTTCTACAAAGCCCAGAAACCATCACACGCTTACGCATCTAAATACAGAAAAGCAAATATATTGAGAATTGGTGGGTGACTCTCCCTTATTTCTGGGATAAGGTATAGTTCCCATTCAGGGATACAGAGGATTGTGTCCCTGATTATAAATGTAACGAGCATTGAAAATGCAATAGGTCTAGCCTTTTATTAAGTTAAAGCCATTGTTTTGCTAATGGTATTGTATAGCAAAGCAAATGGCGTTAACTAAATTAAAGGTGAGACTTATTGCATTTTTAATGCTGGTTTTTACTTGTTACTACTTGACAAAGCCAATAGTCCCGACTTGTTGTAGGTATGATGTTACTTGTTCTATCATATATCTGGATGCAGTGACAGAAACCGCACACTATGCTAAGCACAGATTTTTAGCTTATGTGTTTTTAAGCCGCAACTGTAATTACATTGGCCACGCCCCTTTGCGAGACCCCTGAGTTTTTACATCCCACTTAAAGCCCTGACGACAGCTCCATGTTTTTGTAATGTTGGGGGGGGGGGGGGGGGGGGGTGGGGTGGGGGGGGGGAGGGGGTCGGGGGGCGGGGTGGGGGGGGGGTGTCATACGTAAAATTAGATCCCTGGCCAGAATTTCAGTGCACTAAAGTAACGTGCTGAGCACAAACTTCAAAAAGCTATCGCTCATCAAGCTTCAGACTGAGGGAGGGTTTGCAGAAGGAAAAGCTAGAATTGACTTTGACCGTTTACGCAACTTTGTTAAAATGGATATTGGGTCATGAAAACACCATTTCCACATTTTTAATTTAAAACTTTCAGATATTGACCTTGCGAAATGAAGTGGGGCGCAGTGAGTGCTCGGAGGGTGATTCAAGAGCCGTTTATTTGCAGGAAGGTTCTGGTACTAGTGCGCGTGCGCAGGGTCTGTTGGTGAGCAGCTGCATTTAGTGGCTTGAAGTGCTGCAACTATATACTTGAAGAGCACTAACTGAGTCTACAAAGCAAAACATCACAGGAGCGAATAAGGTTTCCAAATTATGTAGTGATCTTCGCGCTGTTGGCTTCATCACGGTGCTGGCTGATTTCACTTCTACACGTTTAGCTCATAATTAGGAATGGATTCATGCTCGTTGTTTTCTGTTACAATGCGTGCCCTAGTGTTTGTTTTACATGTGCATATGTGGGCACATGACCACGTTCGCCGAGGCATTTTTATACACAATGTAATTTAAACAAGGGAGCAAGCACATTAAGAACGCTATTAAAAAATAGATTACGGAAATGAATGCCAGTCTGCTTGCATAACAGCGGTGTGGGTCAGTATTTTGGTTTGATTGTAAACATCCCAATGATTTTGAGAAATTCTTTCATATAATGTACCATATTTAAATAATTATTTCCATGCAAGTGCCCTAATTTCTTCAACAAGCACGGGCAAGCTTCGACATTTACTGATACCTAGGGCTCTGCACATGAGGACAGCGCTACATGTAAGAAGCCTCCTATCGTGCTTTCTCAAAGATATTTATGGGTAGGTAGGATGCTTTCGGTTTGAAAGGTGTGTTTTCGGTGTAATTGGAGGGATGCCGGGAGGAAACACAGAGCTTGTGGTGGGGAAACATTGATAACAGTGGCATGGGCTGTGCAGGAAGGTGGAATCTGACTGCATGGTTGCCCCCGCTTTTTTCCTGGTGTTTGAATGGTTTTTGACTAGCCTGGCTGGGATCCTGCTATCCAGGACCCCAGCCTATCTGCTTACTCCCTTAAATGACTGGTGTGCATATTAGATGCACTAGTGATTGGATACTGTGGTACCTTATGAGCCCCTAGTATATGGTACCTTAGGTACCAAGGGCACAGGTACTTCACAGGCCTACCAGGGGCTGAAGCATGTATTATGCCACCCCTGGGAAGCAGACTAAATCGGACACCACAGGCCTGCTACTGCAGCCTGGGTGAGGTAGTGTTAGCACTCCTCACTGAGGTATAGGTTCCTATATCTCACCATACACACACATATAAACCTATCAGTCACCCCTAAGGCAGGCACTATCAATCCTGAGGACAGGGTGCTTGGTTTACAATGTGAGGGGGTGCCTCTGCATGAGCAGGGCCCCTCTGCAGCTGGCAGAGTCTATTCTCTGTGGCTGTTTGTGGATGCGGTTAAACCATATACTCTTAAGTGCATTAAAATGCTAACTTGGAATAACTGCATCAAAACATGTCGTGTTTGGTGTCAAACAACTTGGAATCATACCCCCAAACCAGGAACTGGTGTGGGAGTATGATCCCACCCTTCTAGAGGGGACGACATGTACCCACTGTGGAAACACGGTAGAAATCTAAAAGAGCCCTGGCATCACAAAATGGATGCCACCAGCACAGACACTGGGCTGGCCTCCTGCTGCTGACTGAAACTGGCAGTGGAGGAGGCCCAACAATAGGCATCCTGTCACAGGGAGGTGTCACCACCTTCCAGACAGGATTTAGTGTATTGGGGCTGGGTGGGTGCACTCCTAGAGTGCTTTGAAGTCCTGCACTGGGGGAGCAGTAGGCTCCTCTGTGCATATGCCAGCTCAAACTAGTTCAGGGGCTACCTGTCCCTGCTCTGGCGTGAAACTGGACAAAAGGGAAGTGGGTGTAACCACCCCCTACCCTGACCCTCCCAGAGGAGTGGTCATAAAGCTAGTCCCTCCCCTACCTTCAGTATAAGATAGGGAAACCTTGCCATTGCAAATCAGATAACCCTGGACGACGCTTCACAAGAAAAATCCTGGACCTTCGACGTTCCACTACCTTTGGAAGACTGAAGAATCTCCCTTGGAGTCAAGGAGTGACTCCCCTGCTTGGCAGGCACCACAAACTTGAATCAACGGTCGCAAACATTCCCGCTCGAGTCCGAAGTCCCTGAAGCCCCGGAAGTGGATTTTCTGACTTCGATGGCCATTGTGAGTCCCCAGCAGAGCTGAGACGTGTGGACCCCACGAGTGACGAGGAACTGCAATACCTGGGAACTGTGCACTATTGTCGAGTGCAACCCCTTCACGACGTTCTATGAACTTGTGCTTTGGACCATTTGTGGCCCACGCCTCCAGCAGGTTTTGCAGCAAAAATCAGAGGCCTACCCAGTCCCGACTGACCGTGGGCTCCTGTGAAGCATTTCCTCACGAGGAGTCTTCGAGATCCCTTGCCCGTTGGCTTTTGGGTCCCCGGAGGACTTTCCTATCGAACCAAAGGGCTCCCCTGGTTGCTCTAGGCCTGCCCTCACTTACCCTCGCTGGGTAAGTCCCTCAGATCTTGCTGGTCTGCACCATTGACTAAATTCACTTTCCATGAGACTTGCTGTTGCCAAGGCTTGTTGGCTCCAATCCGGTTGCCGACACCGCAGTCAGCTGCAGAGGTCATGGGACCCTCCGAATCCAGCTGCTGGTCATCGTCGATCTCTCCTGGACCTCGTGAGCGAAGAGTCAAAACAGCCTTGATCACCTGAAATCACCAGACATCCGTGGGCATCCATCTTCCTGGCCCCGGGTCACTGGCAAGTGACTGTGAACACTGTCCCTTCAATCTTCAGGTCATCTTCATCTTGAATCCAGCCTTGGATTCCACCAGACACTTCTTCATTCGACGCAAGCAGCAAGTCTTCTTTGACTTCCATAGAAAACAGCGACGCAACCCGACACCAAAAGACACCTATGCACCCGGCTTCCCTTGGTGAGGTGACTCGTGCACTCTGGTGCCCTAGTGTGTGTTGGCCCTCGAATTACTTACCTTGTAAGTGGCTTGCTTGTAGACTTCCTCGAAGTACCCTTAAACTTTAATAATCAAACCGCGACTTGCTCCATTGAAATCAATAGGTAACCCGCGGCTGTGTTCTCACACTGCATGCGTCTCCAGTGGGTCTTTTACTTACCTACTTTTGCTGCATTCGTGAAGCCCCAGCGATTCTACAGGCCCTAGGCCTTGTCATTCTGCAAGTCGACTTTCCTAAACCTCTTTTTTAGTAGCTTACGCAGTGGCAACAGGCTTGGCCCTGGTAGAATGAGCATGCAGTCCTTCTGGAAGATGCGGTTGTGTAAATATGTAGCTCATCTTAATGCAGAGAATGATCCAGTGGGAGATGGTTCTTTTCTGCTCAAACTTGCCTTTCTGTGTTCCAGAGAACCCCATAAAGAGCTGATTGTTGGCCTGGTTTTCTTTGGTACGACCTATGGAAAAGCCCAGCGCTCTTCTGGGGTTCAAGCGATGGAGTCTCTACACCACCTTAGATAGTTGAGGCAGAACATAGAACACCAGTATGGTGATGTTTTGACAGACTTGGAGGTCATCATAACTTTAGGCAAGAAGAACGCCTGCATCCGCAAAACCAGCTTGTCTGGGAAGTAGGTGGTATATGGCAGGTTGACACCAAGAGCTTGATGCTCACTCACACATTGTGTTCCTTGTCACCATAACATCGGTGCAATCTTAAGTGAGGTGCTACAAGGAACAGCTGTGAAGTGGCTTTAAACAGAGTGCACATTATAAATGTGAGGCCCAAGTTAAGGTCCCACTGTGGCATGACAGAGGGAGACGGAGGAAACAAAGGGTGTAAACCTTTCAAAAAATGCAAAACAACTGGAGACTTAAAGAGGGCTGAATCAGCAACTGTCAACAAGCCAAAAGAGCTGAAAGGTGCCCTTTAACTGAGCCCAGAGCAAGGCCTTGCCGGTCTAAGGACAGAACTCCCAATAAAACAAAACTTTGCCTGACGGGCGTCTATTTGGGGAGCACCGCATCAGTGCATCAAATCTGGCCCAACGACAGGCGTATACAGTTTTCGTTGAGGGATGCCTGCCTGCCAAAATAACATTCACCACCTCCTGAGGAAGGTCAAAGGAGTTCAGCTGTCAGGGCTCAATCTCCAAGCATAAAGGTGAAGATTGCAAAGGTCCAGACGCAGAACCCTGCCCTATTACTGCAACAGCAGGTACTCTCTGTACCCAGTCTGGGGTCACTAGGATGACTTCGGCCTGGTCAGTCATGATCTTCTTGAGTACTCGGGGTAGGGGTCCAGAGTGCCACATGAGGTGGAAATCAAGCAAGAGGCGCCTTGGAAACTCCAGTGCTCAGAAGTGTTGGCATTGTGCATTCTCAGCAGAGATGAACAGATTGAGCCAAGGTTTTCCCCATTCATGTAAGAGACCTCGGGATACCTTTGGGTGTAACTGTCACTTGAGATCCACTAGGCGCTAGTGGCTGAGATAGCCCACCCTGGCATTCAATGACCCCTGCCAGGTGGTTCACCACCATGAAGATTCCTCAGTGGCCAAGCCATTTAGAGGAGCAAGGACTCCTCGCAGGGTGTCCGCAACCCTATCCTGCACTGTTCGTTGCAGTACGACATGGAGGAGGTGTTGTCTGAGAACAACTGTGCCAGCCTCCTCTTGATGAGTGGAAGGAAGGCTTTCAACACCAAGTGGATGGCTTCCACTCTCTATGATGGCCACCCCAACCGAGATGCATCAATCATCACTGTGAACTTTGGGTGGGTAACCAAGATGGGTCTGCTGCGGACCCAACGATGGTCCAGTAACCACAGCTGCAGAGGTTTTGCAGTCTCCTCCAAAATCTGTGTTTGGAGAGGTCCCCTTGACGTTGGGCTCACTTTGACTTCAGATCTTCCTGCAGAGCAAGCATATGCCACCTGGATTACTCGACCATTAGGATTGAGGAGGCCATCATGCCCAGCAGCCTCAGAGTCAACCTCACTGAAATCCAGGACCGAGGCGAAAATGATTGGTATTGTAGCCTGAATGCCCTAGGCTCTCTTTCCTGGGGTAAAGGCACAAAACCGCACCTTCTCCAGAGTGGGTCAAAAATCATCAGGGATATAAAAAACTCATCAATGATCGCTCGGGACTGCTGACTGGCCTTCGTGAGGCGTGGGGGGCTGATGGATTGGAGCTGGATGACGAGGACTGGGTGTCTGCGGTGGCCTCCCCGAAAGAGGTGGCCATACCGGCTCGCCTTCACTTCGTCCAGCTCAAGATACTCCATAGGGTCTATGTTACGGGGCCGAGTCTGATGCGTATGGGCTATGCTGTAGACGGGTTGTGTAAGCGTGGGTGTGGTTCTTTGGGGACCTTTCTCCATATTTTGTGGGAATGCCCGGAGGTGGCGCGATTCTGGCGTGGTGTGCATGAGGTTTTGCAGGCAGTTACGCATGTGCCGCTGCTGCCCGAGGCGAGGAGATGTCTCCTGAATGTGTGGGAGCCAACCGACTACTCAGTGCCGCAGACGTGGTGGGTGACTCTGGGATATATGGTGGCCAAGCGTGATATTGCGCAATTGTGGGGTTCCCAGAGGTCACCGACTGTCTCGGCGTGGAAGGACAACATGGATTGGTGTATGTTTCGGGAAAAGGTGGTGTATGTTGCGAGAGGTAAGCCTGGGAAATGGGTGAAAGTGTGGGGCCCCTGGAACGCCTACCGTGGGGGAATCTGTACCCCGCCGCTGATGCCTGATCCGTCACCGGCCCCGTCTCCTTAGCCTGCTTGTCTTCCTGGTTCCGGGCATTGAGTCCACTTTGTCTCCGTCCCGACCTATCCCCCCCCTTGATATTCCTGTGTATCGTTAGGGTCCCCCCCAGGGGAGCACATGCTATTGTTTCCGATTGTGGGTTGCCTTGTGGACTTGTTTTTTCGTTATTTATATAAAAATGAAACCGTTGTGTGGGGTCCGGATGGTGTGGCTGCCAACGTTTCTCTCAACTCCTGTGATCCCACTTCTGCCGCAGCGTGTGTTCTACTGTTTGTATTATATGCTCTTTTTGTTTGCTAGCGGCCGGCCTGAAGGTTGTAGGCCCATCTTTGTATATCTTTTGGATTCTGTAATAAACGGTTTAAAAAAAAAAAAAAAAAAATCATCAGGGAAACCTGGGAGCCCTTGAGCCACCGAGTTCCAAAGAGCATGAATAGCAACCCCGCAGGCATTTGGCATTCACTGATCTGAGTGCCAAACTGGTAGAAGAGAAACCCTCATCCCGAAAGTCTCCACCCGTTTCGACTTCCTATCAGGAAGAATCAATGGGAATGCGTTGGAATTAGCTGTGTTCGCAGACGCGTGCACCTAAAGCTTTCATGTGAGGGGTGTAGAGATAAAAACACAGGAAATGGTGCCTCAAGTTCGATCGAGTTCGAACTGGCACAGACTCAACATCATAGAGAACAAGTGGGACCTCAACTTCTAAGGTTGACTGAGTTGGTATCAGCGCCGATGCGCCCGGAACTGGCATGAACTGTGGCGACGGAGGTGGAGTCAAGAGTGAAGTCAGAGGCGGCATAGTTATGGGCTTGGAGGGTACAGCTGGCGTGGAGGGTGAACACGCCAGTGGTAAGCTAGGCCTTGCATAACTCTTCGATCTGCTTACGAGTGTTGGACTGGTCTGAAAACTCAGGTTTTACCAGAACAAGTTGCAGGTTCAGCTCTGAATGAACTAAGGAGCAAGATACAGATACATGGTCCCACCCGGTGCCTTCTCAGGGGAGGTCGAGAGGTGGAAAGGGGCCAAGTACTGCTTAGATTTCTTGTTTTTTCTTCGACTTACCTGACGATTTGGATCGTAAGGAAGATTGACCCCTGGAACCACTCCGGCAACTGCTGCATCTCAAATCTCCGATGGCCCGGGTCAAAACTGGCACCACGCTCTCCCCACAATACCAGGTATGTTGAGGCAAGAAGCAGGGATGCCCGCTGTCCCCGTTGCTGTTCGCCCTGGCCCTTGAGCCTCTCGCAGAGCTCTTAAGACAGGAGGGCCGGGGCTTTGGCGTGACGGTTGAGGGAAAAGCACATATTATCTCCCTCTATACGGATGATATACTCCTTTATTTGAGAGTTGGAGCCCCGGGCATTGCAAAAGCTTTGGAACTCCGGGTGCGGCTTAGCCGCCGGCCCTTCCCTCAGACCTATTGTGGTCGCCTAGTTCCTTTCGATATCTGGGGATCCAGATTTTTCATTTGTTGGGAGGATCTCAGAGAAGCCAATTTGGGGAACACTTTCTGCTCCCTGAGGTCCTGTGTTCACTTCTGGCACTCACTTAAGATGTAACAACAAGAGGAGGGACAATAGGGCTTTTTTCAGGTCCAGCATACGTGCCCAGGGCAATGTGTATAAAGATGGGTATGCAGTTCCTAAGGGTGAGGAGACATATAAGGTCAGCGAGTACTAGGTTCGATATGTAGGTTCAATAAGTGAATCCTATTATTCAAAGTGAGAGGGGGAGACCCCTCTTCGTAACTGGAGCCCTCACACACCCAGCAAGCTAGGTGTCATGCTTCATCATCTGGGCTTGCTCCTCGTCGGGCCGGCGCTGCAATGCCTGACGGGCTCCCATAAATGGGGCTCTTTGTCTGAGATCTTTTGTTCCTGCCGTTTGGTGCAGTGGGGGTGAGGGGCCCAGTAGTGTAAGTGAGTTAAAACAGGTCAAATATTCCTTGAATTGTATTTATTCTGGTAGGTAAATTGCCTGATTAAAAGTCAATAGAGTGGCGTAAAGCTAGGGGTTAAGTGCCTAGATGCCTACGTCCTACTGACCGAATGCTAGGTGTGTGAGGGCTCCAGTTCCGAAGAGGGGTCTCCCCCTCTCACTTTGAATAATAGGATTCACTTATTGAACCTACATATCGAACCTAGTACTCGCTGACCTTATATGTCTCCTCACCATTAAGAACTGCATACCCATCTTTATACACACTCCCTTAAGATGCCTATTATGGCTAAGATATCGATCCCTAAAATGGTCATGCTCCTGAGGCTCCTATATTTCTTTACAAATTCTCCAGTGGGAGTGCCGGTCTCGTGGCTTAAGCAACTGGACACCTTGTTACGTGACCGGATATGGAACAGAGGCTATCCCTTGCTGTGCTTCAGCGTCTCCCTGAGGAAGGAGGTTTAGGTTTCTCAGATTTTGAACTCTTATTTTTTGGCTTCCCAACTCCAGTGGATCACAATGTGGCTTGACGGGGCTAATCAGGGTGAGCTGGGGGTGACTGGGCTCTTGGCACACATGGAAACTTTACAGGCAAAACTGCTTTGCCAATCAGTGGTTATCCAGTGTCAAGGGGTGCTGTTATCAGCAGCCTTGAAATGTTGGCGCAGGTACATTTTAAAGACTGCAGGAACACCATTGTATGCAACAGTGTTGCCCCGGCGGGGCTTCCTGATGTTGAACAACTCTCATATTTTACTGTTGGGCAATGTCGGCTTGGACGGATGCCGGGCTGGTTATGGTCGGGGAATGCTATCAGCAGGGCACCCTACTACCATTGGAGGACCTGATGAAGCATTATAATCTGCTGTCTGGCCATTTCCTCAAGTATGTAGCATTGACGTGAAGGTTTAGAGATCTGTAGGCTGGGGAACGGGAGGAACCAACGACCCACGCTGTCCTTGGTCTCCATGGGTGCAACTAGACACCTGGTGACTTGTTTTTTCCGATCTCTCTCGGCAATGGTTCGCAGCTCCTTAATTACTTTGCGGGACAGATGGGAAAGGATCTTGCAACGAGAGCTATCGTACCCTGAATGGCGGAGAATATTAGCCTCCCTGGAAAAAAATCTCCAGGACTACGAGGCTGAAATATCTCCAATTTAACTATATATATATGACCTATAGGACACCGCATAAAATCCAGGTGGTCTACAGAGGCGAACTTCAACTCTGCCACAGATGGGACATTTACACGCTGATCTTTCCCATATGGTGTGGCATTGCCCCCCGAGTGAAAACCTATTGGGAGGCAGTATTTGCTGCCCTGGAATCTGCACTTGGGCATTCTCCCCCTTGTTCCATGGAAGCTTGAGTACTAGGGCTCTTCCCGAGGCAGAGCACACAAAAAGTTGGCTCAAGGTTTATAGATCTGGCCCTAGAGTTAGCTAGAAGACGTATAGCTATGACCTGAAATTTGGCAGTTGGACCGAGGGTTCAAACTTGGAGGACAGACGGAACCCAGTGGACACGGGCCGAGGAGAGGCACTGTTCAGGGAGGAGGCCAGAGGGGTGCAGATCCACCCTATAGCAGATTTATGAACAGAGGTTTTGGTAATGTGGGAGGAGCCAGAGAATGGCCCAAAGGTGAAGGATGACTCGCTTGGGGAGGGCTAGGTTGGGGCACCAGGGGACTGACGAGACAGTCGCAAGATGAACTAGGGAACACCTCTAAGACCCCAGCTCAGCTTTACTATCCACCTGTAGCGAACAAAGGAGTACAGATACCCCGCTCCATATACAGGACATACTGCAGTCTTGGCCGTAGGGGGGCATTCGTTACGATAACTGGAGGGAACTGCCCGGTGGTGGATGGCAAGCCCCTCTCCTCCCCCTACCTGTTCCCCTGATAGTCGATGGCTGCTGCCTACCTAAACTATGGGTCGGCGGCACGTAGTTGATTGGGTCCTCTCTCTCAGTGCATGTTTACCCTAGTTTCTTGTATTTTTTGTTCCCCTATATTTTCCAACTTCCTGTTATAGAACTGGCAACTCAATTTTCCTCAAATGCTATACTATTTTTCACAATGTAAGGTTTGCACACCCCCCTTCCTAAAGCAAGAGGATATCTCCCGAGAACAGCAGCAGTGTGGATTGATAGTAACAATCAGATATGCTTAAACTAGAATGTTAAATATCGAAAATAAGATTATGCTGTGCTTTAGATGGTTTATTATTACATGACACACTGCTGTCATTTGTTGAAATGTAAATGCCAATAAACAGAACTTAAAAAAAAAAAAACATCGCAGCGGGCACTTCCATCTCATTACTAGCTATGTAGACAAGAAAGGTCGATATGTGGTTCTGGCCAGCCGCTTAGCTGACCATGACCTGCCTTCTTTTGCAATCTCTTGCCTGTCATGGACAGATTAGATGCCAAAACCGTTCTACTGTGGGGAGCTTAAACTTGGTGCAGAACCCACACACTGTAAGCAGGTCACGAGCCTCTAAAATACTCCGCGACATTATGGACACATACATCTCAAGAGATACATGGCGACATATTCATCCAAACACATCAGCATATACCTTTTCTTCTGCACCACATGCATCTGGAAACGCATCGATTACTGGCTCCTGTCGATTGGCACACTTCCAAGGCTGATGGATATCCGAAATCTACTACACACACTTTCAGACCACTCCCCTGTATTACTAACTCTTAATATTCCGTCTGGCTGAGGCCTTGAGAAACAATGGTGCTTTCCCGGCACTGCTCTTACAGATGCGGTGTTTTGTAGTATGTCCGTTAGAGTAATTGTCGACATTGCTAAGTTAGCATGGGCTCTGCTACATGACGCTGCTTTTGTGCACGTTACTACATGACTTTGTAATGCAAGACTCTGTGCCTTTCACATGAGAACAGTCTGTTCTTGGAGTTTAGTCTGAACATGTGCAAGGCCGATAAAAAAATGCACCTTGTTATTCTATCTGGTCAGTCCCTAGCACTTAGACAAAACATGCTACACAGCTGTAGTCGCTGGAAACTCGTGTTTTGATATTACGGGGTTGCACACACACTTGGAGACGGACCTTTCCAGGGAGAAGAGCTATGCAGTTCATATGATGTAAAACTACGATCTAGGCACTAAGGTATGGGGTCTGCTGACAAAGCCCGGAGATCTTCCTTTATATAATAAAACATATTCTTACAAAGGGGAGGGTGGTTAGGCCTTATAGTCCTTTATCCACTGTCTGAATAAGATCACATCCCTTTTCATAGTCTATGGACTTGCTACAATGCTAACTGTTTTAGGTTTATGCGTTTTGCATCGGGTAGTGGCTCGTATACTGCATTATAGAGCACTATAGTTAAAATAAACATTTTTAACTGTAACAGTGACTGTCTATTCTTATTGTGGACAAGTACGAGTGAGTGAGCGAAAGGGTATGTCTTGCTACTGAGATTCCGGAGAGAGTCGGGAGCGTTGTGTTCTGGATTGTCTAATCATTTGTAGCTTCGTGATTATGTAGGAGAACGAATGAGGCACTATAGCTAGTCGGTTCTGGGATTTTGGGTACTGAGGCGGTAGGAAAAGTTAGCCCCTACACACCGAGGTCCTATTTTCCTACGCATGTGTATGTGCAGAATCCCCGTAACATGACGCCGCCAACGTTTGGTCTGGTACTTATCTGCGAGGTGCCCGAGTAGTGCTTGTGCTTGTCCACAAACCTCTCACTTCTGTTTCCGGACATGGTTGTGATGGTGTAGCCTCCTATATTGTGATATTTTACAAGCTTGAAATTTAAAAGGTCTTTTTCTTTCTTTTTTTTTACCCATTATTGACACACAAGGTTGCTATACTCTTCTATTGATAATGGCGGTTGCCATAACACCTCCTAACCACGCTCCAGTCACGGCTTATTTGACTCAATATGGAGTCCCTGATGCTGGTGTTGCACTTATTTTTGTTGTTGAGGCAGATGCAGCTCACCGCCTCGAGGTGTTTTATTTTTGGGTCACCTTCCCGGCTGTCGATGGAACAGATAATTTGTTTCACGAATATACAGCCACCGCAGTTCTGCTGGATTCTCGACCTTATAGATCTCTTGAAGTTCCGCTAATGGCTTGGCAACATGCTATATGGTTTAATGGTGCCCTTCCTCACCCTGTAACTGTGGTCCGTTTAGGCCCCTTGTCAATTGATGGGGCCACATGGTCAATTTTGACTGGTTATACCCCACATCCAAATTAACTTACTGTTCCAGGCGCAGAGCTAAGCGTATTACATACATCATTAATACGTGTGCATAGAGCTGTTATACAGTTCATGTCGCGTAACTTGCAGGTGGGACCACCTGGCGTTGATACCACCACCGGGTCTCGGTGGTTGAGCAGCATCAGTCCTGTCATGATTAATACAGTGATGGGCAAGCGTCCACAAAAAAAGAACGAGCTGCCTTATTGGCTTGCTGAAAAATTTTGCCAACACAAAGCTGTTTTTTCAAATACCACGCCTGTGGAGAAACATAGCATCCAGACGATCAGTTTACCTAAAGGGCTTGTTCCCGAGCTAGCTGAATGTAACATGGGGTCGAGTGTTTGCAGCGGTATATTCGATGTGTTTCAGCACACCCTAAATGACCGTTCTCCCTTCCGTGATAAAACGTGTTCAGGCTGAACATGGGGCCGAGGCGGCCCAGGAGTTGAGAATGAGACTGGTTGTAGTGTTCGATATTGTTTGGGATATGATCCTTGCTAATGTTAAGGGTGATGCAGTAAGCTTGCAGGTGGCGCAATGCTTGGAGGCTGTTGCAGACGCAGACAAACAACGCGAATTGCCAAAGATTATTGCTAAAGCTTATAAAACCTTAGGTTGCAATAGTCTGGGAATTAAGCCTTTTGCTCAACCTCAAACTGAAAATCAATCTCAACAAAAAGCCCAACCTTATAAGGATGTGACCCCTTTCTTTCCTAAAAAGAACTGGAAAAACAAACAAGCATTGGCATAGCCAATAGGTCTCGCCTTTGGGACCTTATGTGTTTAGCCAGAACTTTTGACTATGTTGTAGAGCATTGTGGCTGCTGTGCATCATGTTGAAAAGTTATAATAAAAAGTGCTAAGCATTTTTGTTACCTTTATACAAACCAAGACGGCATTATATACAACTGAACAACCTGATTAAAAAAAAGATTTTAACACAAAAAATGTCTTCTAGTTTTTTTGTACTTGCACTGCTGGCAATTTCTTACTGCCTGTTCTCATGCTTGTTTGTTATAATTTTTTTGTTATGGGGGAGCGGGACATAAATAACAGGGAAGTGGAGGTTGGAAAACATTAATTTAATTAGAACACGAGCAGCAGATGGACCCTAGGGAGAATCAACAGATGCCAGATTTCGAGGGCAGACTGACGTGATGCTTAGGTGGTGCGCTGATGCAAAATGGTGGTGGTGAGTGATGTTTGGTACTCAGGTGGTGCCCCTATATGGTGTGGTTTGGAGGTACGTTATGGATTGTGGAGTTGTGGAGTTGAAATATGCGGTTTGGTGTGTAATTATGTGGTGTGTATTGGAAATGTGTGGAGTTGAATTGTGTGGCCTGGAACTGTGGTGTTGAGTGAAATTATGCTTAGTGAAATTGTGTCATGTGTGGAGTGCATTTATGTTGATTGGTGGTATGTGGCATAGAGTGCATTTATGCGGAGTGTATTTATGTTGCATTGAATAGAGTGTAATTATGTGGCCCTGAGTGGTAATATGTGGAGTGTATTTATGTTGCATTGAGTAGAGTGTAATTATGTGGCACAGTGGTAAAACAATATCATACATTGTAATAGAGCACAAAAACACAGGTGAACAAAGAACAGGACACTTCACCACCACAACAAATGGCCAAACAACCACTGCGCTCAAACGTTCTTGTAAGGCGTTACAACTTTTCGAATAGTGTTTTCGTAATGTTAGTAAAAGGTGTTTAGAGCAAGAACTGCCTTAACCTACCACCAAAAACATGAGGTGGCGCCAGTCAAAAATGTTTTATCATATGGCCTATTACATGCAGCACTAAGTACGGTCCTCTGCTCCCTTATCGAGACCGGCAAAACGTGCTATTGGCTGTCGCAGGCTCTCAAAACTCTGCTTCAAAGGAGGGACCCCGCGGACAACCATAGAGTGGAGGAGCGGACGTCTGCAGCGCTTTTCAGTTCCATACCTAGTGGACAGACCATGTTGAGAGACAATTGCTCTCGCATGCACAATGAACTCATTTTCTATCCAGTTGACCCGTTCACACTGAAATGGCCATAGGTGCGCTGATGTCTGGATTAGCTTGAGAGATACATGAAGTAAAGCGGGATGTTCTCTTTGTCTTCTGGTTTTTTTTTTTATCTTTGATGCCGTGACGCAAAAACAATGAACACACAACATCAGGATGTACAGGAGAGAGCGCAGAAAACAAAGGGGAAGCGGCAGCACCAAAGGGAAATGCAATCTGTATTGCCGTCAGTCAGAGGAGCCACTAAAGGGCCACACGGCGGGGACAGCAGCACGTGCGGCATCCCTCAAAGCTAAGCCCAGCGCTAAACATAAATGTGCACACGGAACCAAGCGCTCGGAAAACGGCAGCTGGCGCCTCACCGTAACCCACAAACTATTTTACAGTATGGGATAAAAGAATGGATAAAATAGAAGGGAGAAAGATACAACTCTAAAATTCATAGAATATCAAAGAACCGTACATTGTGTATACTTTGCTACAGACTTTGGGTTCCGCAACATTTCTGTGCTCTTTGGAAAAGTCCAATGTTTTCTTGGGTACCTTGATTTTGAAACAGATCCAGGTAGAAAGATCGGGCATATTTATAATTTTATTCAACAAGGAGCACATTAATATACATACTATTTTTGAACTTGTATTTTACAATTGATTGCAGATACGTACATGGAGAAGATTATCGATGGAATAGTCGCGATTCCTCAATTGCACCTAAATCACCATGCCCTGATCCAGTCTCCCCTACAAACATTCAATTATAGAAAATATTTTTCGCATGTTTTGAAGTGTTCTGACACCTACAGCCAAGTTGGCGCAATGTTACAATTGAAAAATAAAACTAGGCTGAGGCTGTATTCCTATATTTAAATGCGGCAGAATATTTATTCTGAGGGAGCTTGAGTTGCGCTGCGGTAATGGCTGCGCTCCTGCGGCCCACGCCTGGTGTTTGTGAGTCAGGCACCGCGACTAACAAGGTCCCATTAGCGCCACCATTGTGCACATCAAAATCCCTCGCAAAATCCAGGGCGCCGGTACCTCCTCCCTCTCAGCGTACCTACTTAAAAAAAATATAATCTTTTAAAACATGTGAATTGTTTATCTCACGATTCAAAAGCCAATTTGCTCACCGAAAGATCGGCAATGATAAAAGCCTTCTTAGCATTTGAATCTATTTAAATGCAAGGCTTTTTCCCTTCTATTGTTTCTGTTCTGTACCTTCTGGAGAATCACAAACTTTGCTCATTATTATCTGGATGGTGCAGAACGTCCCAGGCACTACCCAAAGCAGCGTTCTAGAAGAGTCGTTTCTGTCCCAGAAATGGCAGAATGGAACAGTATCGTCCTGATAATTGACTCGCAAGGCATGCAATCTCCCAACAGGCAGACCAAGGAGGCACTGCAGCTGCTTGCTCCCGCAGGCAAAAGCCTGTGGGATGCGAGGAATGCAGCTGCAGCGTCCCGTGAGTGGTGCTCGTGCGCTGTAAGGAAGACAGACGTGAAAGTAAAAGCAAATTAGACCTGGTCCAGAACAGATGGCACCCTGCGCGCTCCCGAGACCCCTAGGCCAAGGGAGTGCAAGTTTTGAGGAGAGGCGGGACATGCACCCGTCTTTTGCCATTTGCATGCTTTCAATTATTGAAAGCTACACGCAAAGACCAATGGGATGTGTGGGAGGAGGCACACCCACACGAAGAATGCTCTTGGAAGTCTGAAGTGATTCCAAAAGTCCTCTCCTAGAGCAGCGCATGCACGCTGCGTTCTAGGCAAGACCTAAAAACAGGGGCAGCAACAACAGAAGCAGGGTTCGCGTGCTGGTTCACCGACACCCTAATCTTCTGAGCGAACTTATGATTTGCGCAATCGCGCGAAAATTACGTCTCCTGATCGATTTCAAGTCCCTGATCAGCGCTCTCCTCGTTCTTTACAGGACTCATCGGACTCTCGAGTCGGTGGAGGGGAGCGCCAGGATCGGGGCAAAGATGCGACCACACAACAGTGACGGGATCAACCTCAACAGATTGACGTGAAAGCCAAACAAGAGGGACTGCCTTGTTTTGGACCCCCGTATCAAAAGAAGAAATTTGCTGCTCAGACGGTGAGGACGCTACTCCTAGACTGGCGATGGGCAGTGACTGCTCGACAGCGCAGCAGAGGTTACCATAGTGCGGGAGGCACTGCATCCCTGTCTGGAGGCGGGAGCAACTGATACATTTATTACAGTAGAAACAGCAGATACTCAAGTTGCTCCCCCGATAGACTATGAAATAGTCCTTCAAATTGAAGGTGATATACAGCATACAATTACAGCGGTTTTCTGGGAAAATTTCACTTCTTCATATGACATTTTGTTGGCAGAGGCAGATTGGCCTCCACCATTTGTTTTGGCCGCTTCTAGAGAGGAAGACGATATACTTCCTAGTTTTTCACCATACGTCCCTGAGGAGGCTAAACAGGCATACGCATCGGAGTGTGCTTCGGCCCTTGTTCCGGCAGTGTACCGTAATCAAGTGGGCTGGGATAGAGATTCGACGGAACACGAGATTCCATTACGGTCTATGCTGCAGTCACAACCGCAATATTCAATCAGACGGGAGACTAAAGCTCCTGTTTGTGACATTCTGACTCAATTGGAATATCAGGGTTTAATTGAATCTTGTGTATCACCGATAAATAACCCTCTTTTTCCGGTATCGAAACCGGACGGTTCCTATTGCATTGTATTAGATTATTGAAATTCAAATAGTCATTGTCGTACGTTTGTGGTACAGAACAAACACAGCTCTGAGCTGGTGAACAGCATTGTTTGTAAAAAATATAAAACACCACAAAACATATCCAATGGTTTCTAGTCACAACTTGGCTCCTGAGAGCCGTGACCTGACAGCATTTACTACCATCGGAAATCAGAAAAAATGTACGCTTTTGCCTATGGGGTATAAGAATAGCCCCGGGGCTTTCGCTGCATGTGTTGTGTCTTTATTACACAGCATAGACCCTGATGGGTTCTCGTATGTTGATGATATTTATCTGACAGATGACTAACTGATACCACATCTAGTTCGAGTCGACGCAATTATTTTGCAGTTTGCCGAATATGGATACAAACTAAATTTGCTAAATCACACATCGCTTACTTTGTGGTGCTCTTTCTGGGCTACAAGCTCAATAATGAAGGCAGGGGGTTGGCCCCCCACTTTCTGAAGAAATGTGCACAATTGCAATCTCCTTCTACACTAAAAAAAATAGTTTCAGTCTTTGCTGGGATTTTTTTTATTTCGGGAGGACATACGTTCCCGATTATGCCCAGCGTATCAAACTGCTGTAAGCGTTGATACAACCTACATATACTTCTGCCTGCTGGTTACCGGAATATACCTCTATTCTACGATCTTTGCAGTCTGATCTGCTAGAGACTAATTTCTTGTTGAAAAGTGATAATTCTACCAACCTAGTCATACGTATTGTGCCGGGGACGGTGGGTTTCACGTACTTAACGTTCAGCGAAGGTGACACAGTACCACTTGCAAACAAATCACATTTGTACACAGCAGCGGAAATGCATTTTTCCAATGTTGAAAAGATTTTGACTGCGGTCCAAATGGCGATTCTGAAAGAACACTAGCTGGCACAGGGAAAACGCATTCTGGTGGTTTTGCCTATTCCTGCTTTAGAAGCAGTGACTAAGGCCAGTGTACCAAACTCTAAAGCGTTACATCCCAGTTGGATACAATGGGCTACTTCTATGACATCGGCTGATGTCACGTTTATCTTTGATCCTGCCCTCCAGACATAGGTGTTTTTACAGTACGAACATGTTCATCCTCCTCTGTTGTTGTTACTTCCTTTGGATGAGTACAAATGTATCATTTACACAGACGGCTCGGCTCAACCGGCCATCGGGTCCAGACATGCTTATTCCGCAGCTTGCGTTACTGTTGCTGGCTCGATTAGATATGATGAATTGAAGTCTTCCATTGTGCATACACAGGCACTTGGGGACTGTACGGCGCAATTAGCCGAGCTGCGCGCTCTGATTCTAGCTCTTGAGTTTGCAGATCCTAATGTGAATACTCTTATTGTGTGAGTATCCTTCTACTGTGTCCAGTCTTTTAATGACAACTTATTCTTTTGGTCTCAGAATGATTATTGAGGCTCTAAGGGCCGCGCAATAAAGCATAAAATGCTTTGATCTCGAGTGGCAGAGCTCAAGAAAGGTCTGCTGCTCACACAGGTTATTCATACTCTTGGCCATCAGCGTGTGGGAGCCAAATCTTCAGTAGCCATGTGCTCCGTTGCAGCAGTTACAAGGTCCATGAATAAGATAGATAATGAGATCCTGGCAGCTATAGCTGCTAAGAAGGATGGAACTGCTTCCCGCAGGGCTTACCTTCTAAATATTCTTATCATATATCACCTGAACAAGTTCCTTATGCTTCAATTCAGTCAGTTGCAGATTGGCTGATTCCCAACATGGACCGCAGACTTCCATTGATCATAGCTGCACAGGAGGGCATGGATTCTGCACATGCTGGAGTGTCTGCGATAGTGTATTGTACAACAACGTTATTGGTGGTGTGGTTTATATAAGCAAACCCATAGTTATGTGCTTTCTTGTGACATTTGTCAACAAATCAAACCTTCTACGGTTTTACGTCCACCAGAGAGACAGCTATGTACATCAAATCAGCCGTTCGGCTGTATATATCTTGATCATTGCGGTCCTTTGACTTCTGATACTGCATATAATTATATTTTTGTTGCAGGTGACTCGTGCACTAGATTCCTCTGGGTTTGGCCACAACACAGTGCTGACGCTCAAAATGTAATTAGAGATGTGCGTGTCTATGTCGGGACGTTTGACTGTAGCACCTACCATTCGGACCAAGGTCCAGCGTTCGCCTCTAGGGCGTACAAGGACGTGATTAAGTCTTCGGGGTGCTGGTGCAGTTTTCATCTCCATACAGGCCTGAGGGCAATTCTATAGTAGAGCGGATGAACCATGACTTAAAGCAATCTTTAACAGCTAGAGTCTTAAGTACTGCCAGGAACTGGCTGGCCCATTTGTATGAGGTACAACATGCACTTAATCTCCCAAGAAGATCTCTGGGTGGGCGGACCCCATACAAAATGCTCTTTGGCATTAAAATGTTTGTGCCCCACCTTGATGGTCTAGACGTGGTGCCACATTTGACTTAGAAAACTATTTTACAGTGTTACAGGACCTTCAAAACACCCGTGACAGCTATGCTACTACTCATATACCCTCTTCCACTGACACGGCAATGCTGATTCCTGTCGCCGGCTGACTTCCTAAGATTGGCAATCTGGTACGAGAAAAGCTGGAGAACAAAAAGAATTTGGTCCCTCTTATCGTGCACCGGTCCCTGTGCTTGGATTGAAGGGTACTCGTACAGCGATACTACCACCATTGGTCTCAAAGACAACAGATACATTTCAATTGACAATGTCAAGCTACACCATCTGGCCGATTCTGAACAGTGTGACTGAGTGGTCCATGTAACGCTATTCCTTTGAATCTGGTGATGCCTGCATCTTCAACTAATCCCCGTGTCGTTGATGGTGAGATGGAAAGTCCGGCTAGTCTTTTACCTCCTGTGCCTTGTGGACGTTGAGTATACTTATCCTGCTGAGGAGTTCCATATTGAAATACCGGACGGTCCTTTACAACATGCTGAGGCTGCGCTGCTGCCTTTACTGAACGTGGGTGCTTTTTATGTCAATTGGATTTGTGACAGTGTTCTTCTTACTCATCAATGGTCATTATTTGCCAGAACACTCTGCTGTAAAGTTGGTTGATGGTATTCTGGCTCCCCATACATCGTCCCATATCACGAAACGTGAGCAAGCCCTTGTGAACATTTCAGCTTTCCCGGTTACAGATGGTATCGTTTGGGATAATGTGACATTCGAAATTCATGGTCCAACGGAGGTCCTCAAGATACCATACGTGTTTTGCGTTTCCTTAGGAGATGTGGTGACACAGGACATACATTCTGATGATTGGGACGTACAAGCTGTACATTCATTATTTTCGGATTTGAAATATTATGCTGCTTTTGATGCTGAAGATTTGTATTTAAATACTGTCAATTATGCTGATTTGTTCTGTTATCAACATTATGGCCACCGTTTCTTCCACAAAACAAACACGTTAAGACCCACTTTTAATTACACGTAGCCGGAACATTGTCCAACTCCCTTACAGGGTAGTTCTAAAACCCTTAAAAATAAGTTCCATTATTTCACTGATTATAACATGTCCAATCCAGGATCCTATTTCTGTAAATCAAAATTACTGTCTCAATCTAAATGAAATTTGACACACACAAAGTTAATATATTCAAACTCTTTTAGAGCAGAGTTGGCTTTACATGGTTATGATCACTGGAAAAATACCATTGATTTGAAATCTATTTGGAGCTCTAAGATTTGGCAGGTCCAAGGAACCGAGGCTTTGCATCGTGCATGTCTGATTCTGAATAAAATTCTGTTTTTAAATGACAGTGCACCAAACTATTTGTTTTGGCCTGGCTACTGCCAAAAATATGAATATTCCTTCCATTCCATCTTTGGCTGAATATGATAATTGGTGTAAACACACCAATCATACAATAGATGTACTACGAGCTCGGTTTCAAAATGACAGTTTAAATGTCTCTGATGTTGACCCTTCAGGATGGTTGTTGTGGCAAACCAATTCTAATGCTTGTCAACTGTGTTTTTATAATGCAATGGCCGGTTTCAAACAAACTAGACCTGATCCTTGATACCAACATTCACACACGGTCACTACATATTCAGTGGGTAGATTGTGTCAACAGTGGTTAGGACATTCCACTCTGTCGTCTGTGAAAACACCTGTCACTTTTATCAAACAACATCTATTTAGCTGATTTTCTCTTGGGTCCTAAAGCTCCCAGATTAAAAAGATTCATTTATGCTGCATATAAGGAAATATGGAAATTATCTCAGATTGAGGCAGCATTCCGTCTGCGCCAAATAGACAAAGCTAATTTGGAGAAGGTTCTCGACAATAGCATATACTTTAGATAATATTGTTTCGTCTGTCATTGATATTGTTTAAAGTGATGTTAGATCATGGTAAATATCAATTACGATCTGTAATGCAATTTGCATGGACATTAGATACTCAAAATGGGTTAAGTACCATGGGATCATTTGAACGCTTCTGCTTTGTTTATACTGTTTAATCTAACTGAGAAACAGATTCATATCCATGAAAGATGCTACATACACACTGTTGCACATTGAACAATTCGAACACTTTCCATTTTCTGTAGCGGAAACCGATTCAGCAACATGGTTGATTCATGGGGTGTTCTCTACCTTTTCCACCGTTTCAATTTAAATCTTGCATGAAACATTTCTCAATTGGCCGCTTTGAACCCTTAGGTAGTGCCTGCCTACATGAATTGTGGCCCCTCCATTTACTTACAGATGTCAAAGGGAGGATCCGGAAGTTTTCTTAACTGGGGAGGACTGCGATTCCACAGTGGGACACTCCTTGGTTTGTAAACAAGTTAAGTTACAAGGCACTTGTAATGTGTCTGCACCTAATCTGGCTTTTTTAAAAGGAACGACAGTTCTGGCAATAATTCCCGCTCTCACATTGCTTTCTAACGGCAGTTATCTTATTTTGAACAACGACTGCTGTGGCTTATGGGCAGGCATCCCGTATATAGTAACGGTTTCCCAGCGTGTTACTTGTTGTAGCAATGTGCTTTTTCCACCCCCGCATGGGACTGTAGATAGTTCCATTTGGCCTTCTATTCCAACTTTGAAAACAGATTTCAATAAATTAAGCAGACTCAAAGCAGTATTGTTTCAACAAGCAGTGGCTCTCACTTCGGACCGAGAGACCTTTGAATTGCAGGTGGATAGAACATCTACTGAGATTAAGTCAATGCTGAATACGAATCTCCCACTTCATTTTGGAGAACTGATACATAGAATATTTAATGTATCGGATACAAAAGGCCTTGCTCATGACTTCTTTTCAGACGATTTTTGGAGTAATACCAGCCTTTATACATTCTATTTTTTCCAGCGCCTTTGGAGGCTTCCCCTTAATACTGGCGCTGGTGGCTGTAGTGCTGATACTTCTACTCCTGTTTTGCAATAGCTGTCCATGTTGCGTTGCTGCACAGACCAGGACAACTGCAACTGTACTGTGACCCAATGCTACACCTTTTTGGCTGTTTTCCATTAGCGACGCTTACCGTAAGTTATGGACTAACTTTTCGCTTTGCTTACTTCACTTGCATACAATCTGTGTTTTACTGCCAGCGATGCCCTTTCTATTGGGCCTTGGATTTATGCCTCTCCAATACGTCATACACAGACCCGGATTATGATCTGTTAATGGATCCCATAGTGGCCCATGACCAGGCCTGTTCACGGGATGGCTGTATGGCGCGCGCGCAGCTGCGCTTGGAGGGATGGCTGAATAGAATATCTGTGCAGCTGCACAGCATCTCTTGTAACAGAGTTTCATCAAATATCACGCAAGTTGCCCAGATATGCTCTTGAAAGCTTCGGATTACGAGGAACACGTGTGTTCCTTCGACCTACTTGATTGGATGGCATCCCTTTTTGCTACAAACTAAATGGATAACCTCTTGGAACGGATTGCATTCTTGGGTTCACGTACTTTGATGGATTTTACACCTCAAAATTAATCCCGTTCTCAACGAATGACAATCTACGTCATGAATTTTTTATTTTATATTTCCAAATTTGGTTTTTCTCCATGCGCTTCTTGACTGCTTACCTCTGAAATTTGTTTAGGTCTTTTTATCTATATGCTACGACCAGGCCAAGGGGAGTGTGTAGTATGGCCGTTAGGGTCATTGTTGACATTGCAAAGTTAGCATGGGTTCTCCTGCCATGATGCTGCTTATGCGCACGTTACTACAGGACTTGGTTATTCAAGACTCTGTTTGTGCCTTTCACATGAGAACTGTCTGCTTTCTGCATTCTCTGCCTGTTCCTCGAGTTTTTTCTGAACACAGAGTGCAAGTCGATAAACATGCCCCTTGTTATTCTGTTCTGGTCAGTCCCTAGCACCCCAGACAAAACATGCTAAACACAGCTGCACTGCTGGAAACTCATGCTTTGATATTACTGGGATGCATGTTGGTTTAACACACACTTGGAGAGGGATCTTTCCAGGCAGAAGAGCTATGCAGTGCATATGATGTAAAACTACGACCTAGGCACTAAGGTATGGGGTCTGCTAACAAAACCCAGAGATCTTCCTTTATATAATAAAACTTCTTCCTACAAAGGGGAGGTGTTATATTTTAGGTTACCGATATGAAATATGTCTAGGTAACATCGTACACGTTCCCTACATCATCTCCCCTTCATTTCATATGAACGAGCCTTATAAGGAGATAACTCCAAATAAGGACAGAATGCCTTATAGCAACATAGAGCCTTATAAGGACTAATGCCTTTTAAGGACAACCTTTCACCTAGTTCCATGCAGAGAGATGTTGCTAAGAGGTCATCCTTAGCACATATGAATAATCTATGAGAACACACTCCAGGGGGTATACTTCACCTCTCCTATCTACGCACAAGGTTTAATCCCCAACGTCATCCTCATACTGAACAATGGCTAACAAACGCACATGGACTGTATAAATACAACACCTCTTGCTATCAGTAGGCAGGGGGGAACCGAGACTTCAAGGCCGACACACTGACTAGACACGCTGCGGCTCCGACATGCAATCGCTCCAGCCAGCAGTGGTCTGACTATCCCTTGTGGGGTGTCCAACTCAAGTCCAGGACGAAGTCCCACACTCTCACTATTCAGGTAATGGGGTTCGACTAAATCCTAGCGGGATTCTTGGCTCTTAGACTCTTAGGCTTATTAGCTCTTTCGCACCTTCTCACACGCTAGGTACACTTGGGTACATCCAGACAGGCATCTTAGGAGTACGCACTTTATTTTATAAATGCATTTTATATTCATGTATATGTTCAGGACTATTGCAAAATGGTAGAACTGTACTATTCCTTTTTAGTCACTGTACTGCTGATCCTATATCTCTGCTACTGTGTAACAGTTGTAGCAGCGCATATATTTTACATGAGAAGAACAACGGTACAATAAACTCTTATTGTAAACACGCCCGACTGTTTCTTCTGTGTATCTCTCGGAGAGAAAAGGAGCACACACGAGTGACTGGGTGAAAAGTAGTATATCGTTTCCACGAGTCTGAGGTTTGTTGTGCTCTGAGGGTGCCAAAAACTAATCTCTCCGATAAAAGGAGATTCTAGTGGCACTGTGAGCTAGCTAATGCAAAAATAGGCTAACATACTCGGCGGGGTGTACAGAGTCAGTCTGACACCAGACCCACAGTATATGTTATCCAAATACAGCGCAGGTCCCGCATGAAGGGTACTATAAGAACTACACTACATGGCGCCACCAACGTTTGGTACTTAATTAACAGTAGAATCTGAGTAGCTCAATTGTGCTCATTCTCAGAGACCCTACTTACAAAACCAGAGATGTCTGGAGTGGGTGGGCACAAAACTTCGCCACAGCTGAGGAGGCAAGTTATCCTATTTATTGGCGGTGGGTTATTCAAGCTTGAAGGAATTTTCCCAAATTGTGCATAAAACCTTATCTTAAAATTCCTTGGACAGTTATTACAGGTCTTAAACACGATGTCTAACGAAGAAGGAGCCTTAAACCAAATAAACCAGGCACTTAGTCTGAAGAAGACTATGTCAATGCAATACATATTGCAGCCAATGTAAGACACACATTGACAGTTAAACTCGTCCAACATGGGTTACCACCCAGAGGAGGTGTAGTAATATTCGTGATAGAGGCACACGAAGATTTCAAAACAGAGGTATTCTACTCATGGATTACGTTCCCAGCAGCGAATGCCGTAACAGAAACTTTTTATTATTACACACATGAAGAAGTTCCAGCGGTCTACACTCCGTTTGCGGAGACTGAGATTCCGATTACCTACCAGGAACATTTTTTTCTGGTTTAATGGCGCCCTACCCCACGTTACAATGAGAGCAAGGCTTGGTCCTTTTGGAAGACCAGGAGCAACATGGCCGATATTAGCGACCTATGCACCACATCCTGACATTGACTCAAGGCCAAGTGATGAACTGATTGTTCAACTCAAAGAGTTGATAAACTTTAGTAACATGACACACTTCGTCTTGAGGACACTAGCGGTCCAATCAACAGTAATTACACCAAATGCAGCTTCTACACAGAGTACAGATACTAAAATTACTACACAAACATTACACGCGGTAATGGGCAAAGTGCACATAAAACGTGAACAAATTCCTTTCTGGGTAGCTCAGAAAATAACCCAGTAAGAAGCAGTATTCCCAAATACAACACCATTTGAAAAACACAGAATGTTAACAATCTGTTTGCCCATGTCTGCCTAAAGTGGTAACCCCCTTCCATCTGGGGCAGTCCATTACCCTTCCTACCTTCTATCCTCCCCCTCACCCTTCCAAGGAGGAGGAGAGACTTCACCGCTTGGACCCTAAGAAGGCGGCGAGTTTCTACCTTGACAGGACAAAAGACTTTCGAGTTAATGACCAGCTCTTCGTGGGCTTTGTTAGCTGCAGGAAAGGCAGAGCGGTGCACAAGTGCACCCTTTCCAGATGGATTGTCTTGTGCATCAAGATATGCTACTCTTTGGCTGGTAAGGAACCTCCGGAGGGTTTAAGGGCTCATTCCACTAGAGCTAAGTCTTCCACTTCTGCTTTGTCTAGGGGTGTTCCTGTGGAGGACATTTGTAGGGCGGCAACTTGGGCCTCCCTCCACACTTTTGCAAAACATTATTGTTTAGACTCCGAGGTGAGGAGGGACAGACATTTTGCTCGTTCCGTCCTTCAGGACTTTCTGGTATAGAAGGGTGGACACCCTCCCCCGGGAGTGGGGACTGCTGTGGGAATCCATTCACAAGGTGAGGAATCCACTGGCAGATGTATCCATCAGAAGAACAAGTTACTTACCTTCGGTAATGCTTTTTCTGGTGGATACAGTATCTACCTGTGGATTCCTCACTGACCCACCCTCCTCCCCGTTGTCCATTCTTGTATACCTTCAGTATATGATGGTGTTTCAAAATGTATTTGTTACTATCAAAGGCAGTGTGTTATTTCTTTTGCCTTTCTATTTATTCTCCACACTGTGTGTGTTGCATTGTATATTATGTACTGTATATGCTGTGTATATATTGCTGTCAGTCCGTCTGTGCGCCTCGAAGGCACGGAAAAAAGGGTGGACCTGTCGTCATCACGCCGATGAGGTCTTCTTATGGAGCCGGTGACGTCAGCGGAGTCGCGAGCGGAGTCGTGCCTCTGTGACGTCGTCTTCAACCTCATCGGCGTGGACTGCTACAAAAGTTTACGAATGTTGCTGGCGCAGGGGATATTCACAAGGTGAGGAATCCACTGGCAGATGTATCCATCAGAATGCAATCTCTAGGAGACTGCACGGCTCAGTTGGCGGAATTAAAAGCACTGATACTGGCACTTGTAAATACGGATCACGAATTCCCCACACTAATCGTGTGTGATTCCTTTTACTGTGTATAGTCGTACAATGAGTACTTACAACATTGGGAACAAAACGTGTTTAAGGATGCGAAGGGAGGCCCAACTAAGCACAAAATGCTATGGGAACAGGTAGCAGAGTTGAAAGCCGAGCTACCGAGGACTCACGTGATCCGTACACTGAGTCATCAACGGGATGGCGTTCACGTTGCAGGAAATTCATTGGCTGAAGAAGCCGCAAAGGGGGTTGTTCGCACGGCTTCCGTAGCTGCGCAGACTCGTTCAAGAACAAGAATAGACGGAGATATGATGGTAGCTGTCATCGCTTCACGCAAAGGCAGCACAGCAGTACCTAAACAATTTCCACTCAAATACTCCTACAAGTTAGATGCACAAAACATTCCATATGCTCAGATTTCTGGAGTGGGGGATAGAGTGATACCAAATATGGATTGTAGGCAAGGTTTAATACTAGCTGCACACAAGGGTTTGGGCTCTGCGCACACAGGCGTTACAGCGACTATTTTCTTACTGAAACAGCGCTATTGGTGGCCAGGGTTAACTAAGAAAAACTAAAGACTATGTCTTGAAATGCGACATCTGCCAGCAGATGAAAGGCCCCACCGTTGCACACCCGGCACAGACGTCATTATTAAAATCAGACAAACATCTCGCATGTGTGTACTTGGACCACTGCGGCACCTTACAGACGGAGCTTACAGATATATCATGGTTGCAGTGGATTCCTGCTCGAGATTCCTATGGGTATGGCCTCCGCGCTCGGCTGACGCTCGAACTGTTATCAAAGATTGGCAAGTCTTTATCGGCAGATACGCAGTTACATACTGAACGCAGCCCTGCGTATAGCTCTCGGGCTTACAAAGAGACCATGGAAGGAATGGGTGTCGCATTGCGATTCTCATCTCCGTACCAGCCCGAGGGAAATTCGGTTGTGGAAAGAAAAAAACGGGACTTAAAGCAATCTTTAATAGCTAGGGTATTAGGCAAGGGCGGTAGTTGGGTCACACACCTTTATGGGGGTCCTCTTTGGGACACAAATGTGGGTACCTGATCTTGATTGTGAAAGCGCAGTGGCGGATGAAAAACCATTTGATATCCATGATAGTTTAGCTGTTTTACAGGATCTAAATGAATCCAGGACAAAACAAAGCAATGTCCGTCTAAAGCAGGCTGTCACGGAGGAAGTCAAGGTAGTCACGACAAGACCTGTCTGGATCCCAAAAGTTGGGGATATGGTCAGAGAGAAAATTGCGGACAAAAAGGAATTTGGACCTTCATACAGAAAACCTGTACCAGTACAAGGAACAAGAACTGTGCTGCTCCCGCCTCTTGCCAGAAAAAAGGAGAAAAGATTTGTCTCAATCGACTTAATGAAACCACACTATGTGGCCGATCCTAAACAGTAGGCCTAGTGGACTCCGCTGTAGCAGACACCCTCCTCTAGCTACAATCCAAGAAGTTCAAACAAAAAGACTCATCATGTTTGAAGAGTCACCTGTAAGGAATGAAGGACTAGGCAACAATGCTATGGAACTTGTTCCACTTGAACCAGACATTCAAATTCAAAATGAAAATCAGAATAATTCACAAGTTGCAATTAGACCTAATATAGAAGTCTACATCAACATGCCTTGTTGAGAGGAAAACATTTCAACGAATCCTGATGCAATTCCTACAATTGATCGTACTGCTTCTGGCTATTTCATTAACTTTGATATGTTTTCTCTGGACCCAAGCGAGCCGGAAACAACACTAGCCAAAACACCATTCAAGCAAGGATTAAAGAACTTTCTAAAAGACATACCTGGCATCACCTTGGATGGAACTCTGGGTAATTTCTGGGATATTCTTTTTTTCTTTTCTGGCTAGTTTCTTTTCTGGCTAGTTTCTGGGATATTGTTTTTTCTTTTCTGGCTAGGCTTAGTATTGACTTTTAGTATGCTTATCAATGGACACTAGCTTCAACAAAGTTCCACGGCCCAAAAGGTCAACATCCTACTGAAGCCACATACATCATCACAACGTGAACAAAGAGACTGGTCATCAGTGAACATTACTTCAGTTCCTATACCCGATGGTATAGTATGGGACAAGGTTGATTTTAACATATTTGGCCCGACGGAACGTTTAAAAATTAATCATGTATTTAAAATCTCATTAGGTGATTTCATTACCGCCAGTACATTTTCTGATGATTGGGACACTGAAACAATAAATAACATGTTGTCTGATTTAGAGAAAACTGCTGCATTTTCTAATAATGAAATGTTAGAGGGTTCTTCAGACTATGACAAATTGTACTGTTACCAACATTATGGTCATCATTTTCTGCACAAATCCATTTCAGCTAGGAATGTTTTTGAATACCATCAGTGGGAACATTGCCCAACACCACCAAAAAGTAGTTCACAAGTGTTTGCACAGAAATGTGAATACTTTTCAGGGTTTAACACAACAGATCCAGCCTCATATTAATACAAGGTTGCACCAACATCAGCACTGAAAATTTAACATATAGATTTCAATGCTGGAGTGGCGATCGAGAACTGTTTCTTAGTGGTACTAACTGCAAGAACGCTTTAAGCGGTTCTCTCATGTGCCAAGATATTATTTTGCAAGGAGCTTGTAATGGTTCAATTGCGGATCTGTATTGCCACATGAAAGGAACTCATGCTGCCGTGATCACGCCAGCGTTTGAGTTACTTTCGAATTGGAGTTACTTGATGCTGAACGGTCAAGGTTGCTGTGGCATGCTCCCGGCCATTGCATATCTGGTCACCGTCAACACCAGTGTTACCAGCTGTATGCAAGTATTGTTTCCTCGACAAATACAGTCAGGGAGGTGCCGCTATGGCCTTCACTGAATGTTTGTTTTATACAGTTCGATACTTTAAGCAGAATGAAAGCTATGCTTTTACAGCAGACCGTGCCGTAAACCTCCGCTCGAGAAACCTTTGAACTTTAAGTTGCAAGGACCTCGACAGAGATACAGGCGCTAATACGTACTAACTGCCCCCTACATTTTGTAGAAATGGTGGGTCGTATCGTCAATATGTCAGATACAAGCGGCATTATACACCTATTTAAGACCATAGGGTCAGGATTCCTTAGCACCTTCCAAACAATCCTCCGAGTTATTCCTAACTTTATACACTCCGTATTTTGAAGCATTTTCAGGGTCTACCTCTGATCCTGCTGGCAATAGCTGGAATCTTGATTGTCGTTTACCTGCTATGCAATGAACGGACCATCCGCCAGCGAGATTGCAAAAGCTCTTCTGAGGAGATATTACCGTGAGTGCATGGTACAACATCTGGGTGCACCTTGCCTACGAGAACTAAGTGCTTCTTGGTTCTTATCCTTCAGACCAGTCTTCGAGGACTGCATTGGACCTATTTTACGATGCCTGTTTTGCAGAGAAGAATGCGAGTTGGACATCTGTCTGAAACCTCTAATGGAGATGCCAGCGTACTTAGACTCCAGGCTGGAACCACTGCGGTCCCATGCTCAACTCGGTCCTCAGCGTATTCCCATCTTGACATATGCATTCCTCGATGATCCGCAGGTGCCCTTTTCAGCGGAGTTGAATTTCACCTCCACCATTGGCACCGAGGTATCGACTACAGCACCAGCTGCCTCTCCAACAGCTGTTGGCAGTGCAGAATTTCATCTGTGCTCTGTTGACGTGCTATGCGAGGTATTACAATGTTTGTCACCTGCGGCAGCAGGCAGCGATAATGTTATGTCTCCCAGCCAGGACATTTAAGCTGAATCTGTCTCACCTTGTGCTGGGAACAAATCATCTTTTCTTTCACCTTTTTCTCAAAAGAAGTTTTTCAAATTGATACTTTCCATAACTAAGTTTTGCCTTCTAAGTATGCTTGCAGTAGTTCAACTTGTGTGATCGAACTCATTTAGAACTTTACAACAAAATTCTAACTTTAACAAAGAATTTTTGTTCCTCATTTTTTAAACTTTTTTTTAATGATTTTTTAACGTTTTTAGAAACATTTTAAATGAATTATTGATAATTTTATGCACTGACAGTTATAAATGTGTATCTCAATTGTGTATTATTATTGTTGAGTCTTGGGTGGAGTGGGTGTTATATTTCATATCGGTACCCTAATATAGGTCTATGGAACATTGTACACTTTCCCTACATCATCTCTCCTTCATTTCAAATGAACAAGCCTTATAATGACATAACTCCAAATAAGGACAGAATGCCTTATACGGACATACAGCCTTAAAAGGACTGACGCCTTTTAAGGACTAAACCTTTCACCTAGTTCCATGCCGAGGGTGGGTTCTTCCCCCAATAGATATTGCTAAGACGTCATCCTTAGCACATATGAATAATTTATGTGAACACTCTCCACGGGGTATACTTCACCTCTCCTATTTACACAAGAGGTCTAATCCCCAACGGCATCATCATACTGAACAATGGCTTACACACGCACATGGACTGTATAAATACAGCACCTCTTTCTATCAGTAGGCGGGAGGGAACCAAAACTTGAAGGCCGACACACTGACCAGAGACGCTGCGTCTCCGACATGCAATCGCTCCAGCTGACAGTGGTCTGACTATCACTTGCGGGATGTCCAACTCAAGTCCAGGACGAAGTCCCACACTCTCACTATTCAGGTAATGGGGTTCGACTAAATCCTAGCGGGATTCTTGGCTCTTAGACTCTTAGGCTTATTATCTCTTTCGCACCTACTCACATGCTAGGTACACTTAGGTACATCCAGACAGGCATTTTAGGAGTACGCACTATATTTTATAAATGCATTTTATCTTCATGTATATATTCATGACTATTGCAAAATGGTAGAACTGTACTATTCCTTTTTATTCACTGTATTGCTGATCCTATATCTCTGCTACTGTGTAACAGTTGTAGCAGCGCATATATTTTACATGAGAAGAACGACTGTACAATAAATTCTTATTGTAAACACGCCAGACTATTTCTTCTGTGTATCTCTCTGACAGAAAATGAGCATGCATGAGTGACTGGGTGAAAAGTAGTATATTGTTTCCACAAGTCTGAGGAATCAAGGTTTGTTGTGTTCTGAGGTTGCCAAAAACTAACCTCTCTGATAAAAGGAGATTCTAGTGGCACTGTGAGCTAGCTAATGCAAAAATAGGCTAACATACTCGGCGGGGTGTATAGAGTCAGTCTGGCACCAGACCCACAATATATGTTATCCAATAACAGCGCAGGTCCTGCATGAAGGGTACTATAGGAACTACACTACAGAGGGTGGCTAGGCCTTATAGTCCTTTATCCACTGTCTGTATAATATGACATCCCCTTTCATAGTCTTTGGACTTGCTACAATGATAACTGTTCTAGGTTTATGAGTTTGGCTGCTGGGAGTGGCTCGTATACTGCATTATAGAGCACTATAGTTAAAATAAACATTTTGAACTATAACAGTGACTGTCTATTCTTATTGTGGGCAAGTAAGAGTGAGTGAGCGAAATGGTACATCTTGCTACCTCGAATCCTGAGAGAGTTGGGAGTGTTGTGTTCTGGGTTGTCTAATCATTTGTAGCTTCGTGATTATGTAGGAGAACGAAAGCCACTATAGCTAGTCGGTTCTGGGATTTTGGGTACTGAGGCGGTAGGAAGGCTTAGCCCCATACACACCGAGGTCCTGTTTTCCTGCGCATGGTTGTGTGTATGTGCAGAATCCCCGCAACAGTTTCACCCGGCCCTTAGAGACGCCATATTGGAATACTGCGACTTAAATGGATGATTGGTGTCGCGACAAGCCACTTTATAAGACGCTTTTAAAGCATACATTCATGGTATATGTATCTCGAAGCATGCGGGTGTCCTCCGTGACATCCACAATAACTTTAAACATGTGGAGAATGAGCTGACAATCCTAGATAGCTCCAGCGCGCAGCAACCTGGAAGTACCAATTTTCACCGATCAGTACAGATGGACGAATTTTGTGCTCTGGCAGAAAGGGAAGTGAACTGCTTGGGAAAATTTGCCCTAGCTCGCCGATATGGAGAGGGTGAACGCCCAGGACGTACACTTATGTTTGTCTCTTCCGTCCGCATGGAGGCCCCAAGTATATACCAGAATGAATACTAGATGACAATAGCAGGGTCACTAATACCATTGCAATCACTGATACCCTACTCCACTATTGTGACTGGTTGTATTCCACTAAACTTGTGGGGGACGTCGCCAGAGCGAAATACCTAAATGAGGTCACAATTGTCTGGATTAAGGAGCCGCAGCGTCCATTTTTAAGTGAGCCCTTCTCTGCTGATGAAGCTGCCCCAGCTATTGATGCGCTGGACGGTTCAAAAGACCATGGCCTTGATGGTCTCACTGCCATTTTTTATAAAACATAAATCCATTCTTACTCCCCATCTTTTGTATATGTATGCTGAGGCCCTGGCGGTCCAGGAGCTGCCGCCCACATTACGTGAAGCAATAATCACACTTTTATTAAAGCCTGGCAAGGACCCACGTCTGTGTGCCTCATATAGACCCCTTTTTTTAAATTACATTTTGACAACAAAATCTTAGCTAAAATGATATCCACAAGGCTGGTATTACTGCTGGACCAGATAATCTCTCCGGCCCAATCAGGGTTTGTCCCTCACGGATCTACATCTTACAATCGCCGGACAGTATTCGTCGCCCTGCTCGATGCTGAAAAAGCCTTTGACTCCTTGGAATGGCCTTTCCTTTGGGCGGCACTGCAGAAATTAGGGCTTCCTATAGGCTTCAAAGCACTGATCAAGCTCCCAACCACGGGCGCAGCTCCGGGTGAATGGCTCAATTACTCATCAGTTCAGGATAGCTAGGGGTACATGACAGGGATGCCCTATGTCACTGGTACTTTTTATTGTTGCCTATCGATCCATTAGTGAGTCATTTGCAAGAAAAACATTTGCACCATTCCTTAATTTCAAACCAGGCCCTATCCTTGTCTCCATGTATGCAGATGATATCTTACTATTTCTCCATCAACCCGCCCTCGTTCTTGCTCCTGTCATTCGGGAGATAATCAGGTTTGGGGGATTCTCAGGCCTCAATATCAACTGGGCAAAATCCAAACTATTTCTACTAACCGACTCCACCTCAGCGACACCGTATGAATATAATCTGCAGTGGTGCAACGAGACCACAAAATATCTTGGCATAATACCCCAAAGGGATATGGAGCAGCTGATCCTTCTGAATTATGGGTCGGCTGTCGATAAACTTGCGGATGGATCAGACTCCTGCTTTCCATGGCAGGTTGGATAACCATAATTAAAATGGTAGTGTTTACCCGTTTTCTGTATTTTTTAATTTTTTTTAAATCCCAATTTCATTGCTGGACTTGTTTTTTTCCCCAGACACTCCGAGGTCTTTTGGTGCTACTTATATGGGCTGACCAGCGGCCATGTAGCCGATTGGACACAGTTGTGCATCCTTATGACAGAGGCGGCTTTATTGTTCCCAATTTTCAAATTTGTGATCTAGCGGAGCTGGGGCAATTTGCCTCTTACTGATTTCATCAAGACCCTAGACTTCCTTACTCTGTACCTGAAAAAGACCAAGCAGAGGACATTTCGCTATCCGCCTTCTTACCGGGAGGAAACAAGCTTGACCCCCAAGATATTCAGACACTGTCCACTACATGCTGGGCAAACGTAACCACCTACTTGGAACAGGATCCCTATATTCTTTATTAGTTCCGTTCATGAACAATCCATGGATCCCACCTACCCGCGAATGAGTAGTGCAACGCATGCTCAGCAAATTCGACTTACATACGATGGGACCTAATGTTCATGCCCTTTCCCACAGCGACAATGTCAGATTACCCCAGGCTACACAGATGGCTCTGTTTCTCATGTTCTGCCGACATGGTGCTATTCATGCCTGTATTCCCTTATATCCCATTGCTCCCGACGATTTTTCCCCATGGACTTTATGGATATCAACCGCGGGGGGAGGGCTGATGTCTAAACTTTATAAGGCCTGCATGGCGCTGCAGCCTGCTCATGATGAGAAGACTAGGGGAGAGACATGGGTCAGGAACAGACAAAGAATGGCAAACAGATTGGGCTTGTTTCTCCAAACCATCGACACAAGCTACTCCAATTTAAGTTCCTAGACAGGGCCTATTTAACCCCTAGTATACTTGCTAAAATAGACCCCACCAGGACCTCCAACTGCCTGAAATGTAACACACTCGAAGCTGACTTTGCACACCTTACATGAACGTGCCCGCATTTTTGGGCCTACTGGAGTACGATCTTAGATTGCCTCTCCTTAATGACACACATCACGCTACACCCAGATCCCCTCCTGGCGCTCCTGGGCTAGGTGAAAAATATTCCTAAACCAGTTCATAGGTACATCTCTGTTAGCGCGAAGTGGTGCTGCACTGGGGGAGTTGGAACCGCCCCACTATTAAGGCGTGGCTCAACAGCATGGTATATTGTGACTCAACTAGTGAAGTCTGCGCCTCGCTACAACCCCTCTCCTCAAGGTCCAGGATATCTGGCAACCCCTTAGGCACCATTTGATATCCATAGATGACGACTCATATTGATAGTTTCATCCACTGTGTCCACGCTCAAGCGTCATATGCTTAAACGCCACGTATGCTCCACTGGAAGATATTACTTTGAATAAGATTAATGTTGGAAAATCATAAAAAAAAGTTTATAAAAATAAAATACCTCTAAGCTTGAGGGTTTGGTTTTGAAAAACCAACAACACAAAAAACTAGGACTAGCTGGTGATGCTGGCGGACCACCTGACATTGAGCACTATCACCGAAAATGCTCCCACTATATCGACAGAAGCACTACAGGCAAAAAGAAGGCCACCACATAAGCAGACCGCTTTGAATTTGGCACGCAGCAGCAGCTGGGATGGCAAAGATGGGGCCTCTTCCCACACTAGCAGTTTGGCAGCCCGCCAAATGAAATCAGGCCTTCAAGAAATAAGGTCATAAGTTGTGGAGGATGTGAGCCTTCCGCAAGTGACAGGTCCTCAACTATCTGCTTAATGGGAACCAAGTACCTCATGGTAGCCCTTGACTCTCTCAGGGTAGTGACGCAGAGCAGTCCAAAGCCTAGTCAGGAGAGGTGGTGTGGGCTAGCAATCCCAATTCGCTGGCACGCAACAACACAATAAATTATTGTCCAGCCAGTGCTTTTTCTTTCAAAAGGAAAAGTACATTTATTACACACACAAACTACTAAATACTATGCAATAATTTACAAACACATACATCAGGTAGATGGAAATACCTTCTGCGACACCTCTGTATCATATTTCACCCCTAGTGGGGACTGAAACACATAATTACAATGCCCCCAACCTATACCAGACGTAACATCACTTTATTGGGGGGGTCGGGTCTCTTTACATATAAAGCAGCCTTGCTGGCTTTGTGAAGGAGTCATTACATCAATATTTAAAGCAGGTCTATTGGCTTTGTCAAGGGATCACCACATTTAGATTGTCAAGAGCTCATATGAATAAAACATGTTAGCATTCAACATTAAAACCAATGGAATATGGCACTATATTTAAATGCCTTAATTATTAATAAGAAACGTTGCAAAGTTGATAAATAATCACTGTCAAAAAATTATTTTGACTAAAGCATTTTGTTTAAGTGATATACGTGTCAAAAGTCTCTTTCACCTCTATAGGCCACGACATGTAGCCAGAGGAGTAACCATTAGGGGTCCCAGCACTCAAGAGCAAAAGATCCAGTTCAGAGTGCTTTGAATTAATGAGCAACATGGTCTGGAGGGATAATGCTTTTGAGGCCCCCGGACACCTAAAACAAGTTTGTCAAATCGTTCCTGGTGGAGGGGGGAAGGGGGACACTGTCATGTTTCCTCTGAGTAGAGCTCACCTGAGGGTCTTGGGTCCACCACTAGCTGACTTCACTGCCAGATCCCTTCCCACCAAAACTTTGATGTGAACCCATCCTGTGTTTGCTCCAGATGTTTGGGCTTCCTCTTGTACTGATAATTGCTCCCTTTGTTTCAGGAGGCCTATGTTTCCTCTGCTGACGACCAGGTGGGACAAAGGCCTGGAATCTGATCGGGAGCGAAACCATAGAAACAGGACAAATCCTGAAGTCTCATAAGATGCAAGTGTGTTATTGGAAACTGTACAATCAAACTTATCATGGATGTTTTCACTCCAGTTTGACACCTCGCTAGACTATTTAGGCCTAAGTGGAGTGAAACAGCACTGTAAGGCAGCTTTCACTATAGGTAAAATACAGTTAAAACACCATATTATTATTTATTATTATTTTAAACATTTATAAAGCGCGGCTGACACCTTGCAGGTTTCCTGGCGCTTGTGAATACTCTTATCTCAGGGGAACAGATAGCGAGGAGCAGGAAGAAGGGGTTGTTTCTAAGGGAATAACCACGTCTTGATGCGTTTCCTGAAAGGGAGGAGCTGTGAGATTTGACGGATATCAGGAGGCAGACTGTTCCACAGTTTAGCCGCTGCGACTCTGAAAGATCTGCCCCCCGTCCTGACTTTGTTATATTTAGGAACAATCACCAGACGGGCTGAGGCTGAGCGTAGAGCTCTGGAAGGGGTATACCATGTGAACATGGCCTGCAGAGGTTTAGGTCCAGCTCCATGGAGCGCTTTAAAAACAAGGCAGAGGGACTTGAAGGCCACACGTTGTTTGAGCGGAAGCCAGTGTAGTTCAGCTAGGGCCGCTGAGGCTGAAGATCTCCTAGTCCAACCCGGAACTAATTTGGCTGCGGCCGACTGAACTCTTTGAAGTCGGTCAAGCAGGGCAACTGGGGACTCAAGTAACAGCGCGTTGCAATAGTCCAGGCGACTGAGGATGGTGCACCTGACTATCTGCTCCCGAGCTTGTGCGGGTAGCAATGGCATAATTTTGCGCAGGGAGCGCAGGATAGCTGTGCACATTCCCACCGTTTTAGCAACTTGGGTTTCAGTGTTCATTTTATCATTCAGTGTGGCCCCAAGGTTGCGAACCGATGTAACTGGCCGAGGTTTATCTGCTGTTTCCGGGGGCCAAAAGTCGCAGGGGAATTGCCGAGGAATGCGACTTCCTGCACAATACAGAACCTCTGTTTTGGAGGAATTAAATTGCAGCGAGTTATTGTGTAGCCACCCAGCCGTCTCCCTTAAGCAGTCGTGAAAGGCTGCAAGGGGGGTAGAGTCTTCTCCCTCCCAAGAGAGGATGAGCTGGGTGTCATCCGCATAGTTGATTGTTTTTAACCTGTGCGCCTTTATCAACGTGATCAGAGGTCTAAGGTACACGTTAAAGAGAATGGGGCTGATGGAGGAGCCCTGGGGCACCCCGTGGGGGACAGAAGAGAAGATAGATTGATAAGGGGGGAGAGACACCGCCTGTCTCCTGTCCCGTAGGAAGGAGTGGAACCAAAGTAGGGCAGTGCCGTCTACCCCAACCGTCCGGAGTCGCTCCAACAGGACCCCATGGTTGACCGTATCGAAAGCGGCAGACAGGTCCAGCAGGATCAAGGCTACTGCCTGGCCCCTCTCTGCCCGCATACAAAGGTCCTCCAGAGCTGTCAGGACAGCTGTTTCAGTCCCGTGAGCAGGACGAAAGCCAAACTGAAAATCGTCCAGAATCTGATTTTTCTCCAGATGAATGGAGAGACAGGTGCTAACCCATCGCTCTACAATTTTTGCTGGGAAAGGCAGGAGGGATATAGGCCGGTAATTGGACAAACAGTCAGGGTTCAAGGAAGGTTTTTTTAACAGTGGGGTGATGAGGGCCTCCTTCCAGGAGGATGGCACAAGCCCGCAGTGTAAGGATTGATTGCAGATCCTGCAGAGGGTGACAAAGAGGTCAGAACCTAAACTCTTCCAGACTTTTGGAGGCACCGGGTCAAGAGGGGATCCGGAGGTGATCCCAAGTGCCAGCCTTTCAAATTCAGGTTCTGGGATGGGGGGAAACTCCCGCAGCTTTTCCATGAGAGGAAAATCAGAGTGCACCGAAACAGGATCACTAGTACAGGCTCTAGGTGTAATGAAACCACCTAGGGGAGGGGAGGAGTTCAGATTAAGAATAATGGTGTCGATTTTGTTTTTGAAAAATAGCGCAAGGTTATCGCAGAGGGCTTGTGTAGGAAGGGTAGATGTTATGGCACAATCAGGGTGGGTAAGGTTTTTGAGAATCTGAAAAATGCTTTTAGAACTGTTGGGGGCATTGCTGATCGTAGTGCAGAAATAGTTGGCTTTGCTCTGATTAATGGCAGTTTTATATGCTTGGAGATGGTTTTTCCAGATTACTTTATTCGAATCGGAGTAGCCTTGTCTCCATTTCCTCTCTGATTGTCTGCAGGCTAATTTAAGGGATTTCAGAGAGTCGTTAAACCAGGGGGCAGGAGCTCTGCTTTTTGCTTTGCCTTTCTTCTGGGGGGCAAGAGAGTCTACGGTGGAGGTGATTGCTAGACAGAAGGCTTTGAAGTTGTTCTCAACCGAGTTGGTGGGGGAGAAACTGTTTTCAACATTGAATACATATATTATCCAGTAAATCTTAGAGACAGATTTATGAATGTCCACTAATATTAGAAGGTCTAGTTCACGGTCTGGACCTATCCCTGCGGAGTCCCTTCTGCATCAGACTACCTGTGCACCATAACAGGACCGCGAAAGACCGTAGCCTCACACGAACATCGCATGTGCACGTGTGACCACCTAGTGCCCCTTACCCTAACTGTGCTTCATCAGCTTTATCTTAAAAGGAGGACACTGGTGGTAAACACGCTCAGTTCAATTACGTGAATCGATTCGGAGTGAGACACCGGTGGTGAGACTCATTCACAGCAAACATCCAAAAACCTGATGCTCAAACGCGAAAATCCTGGAATAAATGGGAGGAACCCATTTGCAACAAGGCCCCAAAAAAGAATTTCACTCAAACTCTATTTGAACCAGGGCATTCAGAACAGAAAAACCCTCGCACACTGGAAATGGATTAATTCAGATAATTATCTTCAAGTTACATACCACGCCACTGCAAAACATCTAACTATTTCGCCAATTGACTGCCACTACAGACAACCCACTAGGGACTTCTTAAAAATAAAAAAGAATTTCTAACCGCTATTTGATGAACCTCTGGATTTTGCGGCCCATTTCCTGGTGTATGGGCAATGAACTGGTCACATATCTATATCCAGCTTTCGAAAATTATCCATAAGGTATGTTTGTCTTAGACACCTTGTGATTGCAGCTGCATGTTTCTGCACACATCTCCCAGTTTCATCCTGGTTTGCCATAATGTTGTCAAGCTCTCCAGTAGGAAAACCAAAAATGCCAAGATGGCCCTTTCTCTTCTCCTAGGCTTGCGGATCTTTTCACATGCCACAGTATCATCTCTTGCCACCTCTCTGCCTGTAAGAGTGACAATCTTTGGTCTTATGACAGGCAGGGACTAAAACCAGTGCACAGATGGCTACTATTATTCATACACTGTTCCATAATCAAAATACTCAGGGTTCTTATTATTGGATTGCCTGTGGTCACAGACCTTTACTTCATGGGCATCCTGATGCCACCGGGGGCTTGGGTAGGACCATTCACTAGGCCTCTCTGTCTGTGGTAACCACTCACACACTCAAAAGTATACCACCCGGTTGAACAGTAATAACGGGCACTGTTCTCTCAATAAAGGTGTTTTCTTATTTTATTTACATGTTGGGAGGCAATTCCTTTTGTTAGATAACCCTCACACACTCTAGTAGTGTCATGCTTCATCATCGGGTTCACCCTGACTCCTAAAGGTCAGGGTGGGGTCAACCGTATTTCAGGGGGCACTTAGAAGAACAGGCCAGGGAGTTAAAGATTACAAATCCTCCTGAAACTCCTGGTATCTCTTCATTATTGGAGTTTCTGGGGATATTAAAAATAGAAAAAACGGGGGCATGGTCTGCAGCCGACCAAGATGGCCGCGACCTAGAGGAGCTCCGAGGGAGGCGTCGGTTCCCCAATTAATCCGTCCAAAATCCGGGCACTTATCCTGCCTCTATAGACACGTTCTGAAAGCCGAGGGCGAGAGGCGTTGGGCGCTCTGCTTACTGGCCGGTAAGAGTCCTGTGCAATGCCGGAAGGCGCGTACCGAGGGAAGCGGCCCTGATGCGTGGATGAAGCCGGGGACTGCCGTGCTGCTGAGATCCTCGGAGGTGCGCTGTGGCACCTGGACAGCGTAGATTGAAGTTGGCGATTCGGCGTACGGAGGCTGTCGGGAGCTGTACCCAGCCGTCGCTAATGTCCGCGTCCTGTACCTCCCTCTCCCCCCCCCGCACACCTACAGGGAGCCTGCGGGGCTGTCTCGGACCCCGTATTAATACTTAGCGCGCCGGGGCAGCCCGCAGCGGTGGGGGCACCTTGCCGCGTCGATCGCGGGCAGAGGCGGAGGCATCGCGGTCAGCACATTGGCCCAAGTGCGACCGGAGCTGGTGTGCAGGGTGAAGTGCGCTGAAGAGAGAGGGGGCTGGGCGCTTGGGGACGGATGCGACCTCTGCTGGCGATTAAGTCTGGACGTGTGGAAGCAGCCCGGGACTAACAACCTCCTATGGAATTAGGATGTAAATTGATATTAGATCGCAGTACCCGCTCTGTGGTGGGTGTTACAAGACGCAGTGCATCACTCGGACCGGCCCTTGCTGGGTCGGGGGGTGGCATAAATACAGTACGAACTCCTCCCTGGGGCCCAGGCTGGCACCATTGACGACTTGTGTATAATGCTGGCGCGGCTTGGGGCGTAGGCTTGATACCCTAGAGAGGCTGAGTGCGGTGCGCTGAGGTGTCGCTGGTGCTTTGGCGCACCTTTATTGCTGGTGCTTCACCGATCCACCGCCCCATCAACTTCCAGCGCGGTGGGAAAACCGACAGGCCGCGCATGGAGTGTGCTCCCGCGGCAGGTGGCGGCGATTACCGATCGGCGCAGTACAGGATTGGGCAAACATGGGGGGCAGGGGCCCACGCACAAACTCGCAAGGCAAATTGGACAAATATGCCTACCAGAAGGGCCTTCCCACTCCGCCTGAGCGCAAGAATGTCCCTGACAAAGACTCAGGTCTGGAGGGAGCGACGAAAGTGACACTAGAATATATTATGGCGGCTCTTGCTAAGGTGCAATCCACAGTAGGGTCCATCTCGACTGATGAGTCCTACTTGAGGGCAGACTTTCAAAAGATGACGGCCAGGGTCACAGAGATTGAGCAAGTGACAAAATTCCTGTCCAAGGACACCACTGCATTACTTCAAAGGGTCAGTCATTTGGAAGCAGAAAATAGAATTATGGCTGACGACCAGGAAGGGCGCTCGCGGTGCAATAACGTCCGAATTACGGGTATCCCCGAAAGTGAAGGGAGTCCAGCCATGGATTTATACGTTGAGGATCTCATAAAACAAAGACTTCAACCCCGAGGACTTTTGAACTTCTTCTGTGGAGAGGGTGCACAGGGTACCGGGGGGCAGGCCCAAACCCGGGGCTCCCCCTAGACCAGTTGTGGCCCTTATCTTCAATTTCCAGAATAGAGACGCTATACCACAAACTGCAAGGGAGGCTCCACCGCTGCATCCAAAACTCAGTGGTGTCCTTCTTCCCGGACTATACGGCGGCAGCAACTAAACGTCGCAGGAGTTTTGTTGAGATTAAGAAAGAACTCAGACATAGGGAACTACCATACTCCATGCTGTTTCCGGCAAAGCTGCGTGTAGTGGCGGATGGCAAAAACTGGTTCTTTGAAAGCCCAGAGGAGGCCCATGACTGGCTCGAGGGATGGCGGCGAGTGGAAGGATCCGGAAGGATCCGGAAGATCGGAGAGACGTCAACAGCAGCACAGAGAAGAGGAAGACACCAGTAATCGCGGAGGGGAGAGTGAGGATGAACGTGCGAAACAGACTGCGGTTAAGGACTGAAATACGGAGATGTTGCGTACTTGGGACCGGCCGGGATGGAAAGAGGCTCTATGGCTTTGCAATGTTCAAGTAGGACATTGGCTACATGTCCAAGATATGAATAACGTGATCCTCCCACATGACGGTGGTGGGCACGGGCACCAGAGTAACGTAATTGAAGATTGGGCTGTGGCATGTTCTTGTTGATACCCTGTCTTTGGGGAGGGGACGGACAACAGCTTTCCACGGACTTCTACCCCCCGCACGCAAGTACTGTTCTTGGGATTAAAGCACTCTGCTAAGTTGGGGGGGCGGATAGTTGGGGGTCCGTCTGGCAGGGAAGCAGGGAGGGGGGTGGTAGGGGAGGGATGTACTTCATTTTGGGTCTGTTCCGGTTTTTATTATTTTTTGTGGGCTAGCCAAACTGTGGTGAGTAGACAAGTACGGGTGTACTGGATGCAGTCTTCCCTAAAACGATTTATTGGTCTGCTGGGTATCCTACAAGGGAAACCATTGAATACTGTCTGCACTCACGCACGCTCCCTTCAAGGTCATGATGACCAGGTGTTCACTAACGGAAGTTTGGCTTGGACAGGGGGGGTGGTTGGGAGGGAGGGAAAAGTTGAGTTGGTGGTATTTGTTTTTGGTGTTGATTTCTAAATGGGCACACATGGCACACCTCCAGACTAGGAATAGTAAAGATTTCTGGACGCACTATGTAAATGATCCTGAGAGTAGACAGATTGTGAGTGAGGGACAGGGATGACGCAGACACGCATCGAGTCTAATTCACAATTGCCTTTGATGTCCCCGATTAACCCATTAACGCTGCTTACGTGGAATGTAAGTGGACTGGGGGATAAAATAAAGAGAGGTCTGGTCCCACAGCATCTAAAGAGATGCGCGCCGGCCTTGCTACAGGAAACACATTTAGTGGGCTCGACCTGTAGGGCTCTGGATAGATGGGGGTTCCGTATGGTGGTACACTCTGAGTTCTCCTCTGGTTCAAGGGGTGTAGGTATTTTAGTGCATAAACAGTTCCCACTAATTGTACAACATACTTATACAGATGACCAGGGTCGATTTGCAGCAATTTCCTGTCAATGGAAAGGGAAACTGTTTAATATCGTGTTAGTATACATCCCCCCGGCCCTTCACTCAATAGCTTAGCGCATTTTTGTTAGGTCTTCCTGCAGGTGTGTAGCTGATTGGTGGAGACTTTAATGCGGTCAATGATGGAACCAGGGATAGGTGTCCTCCCAGGCAACACACGGCAGGAACTACGCGTCTGGGGGGCTTTGTGGATGCCCTCGGGCTAACCGATGCGTGGAGATACAGGCATCCAGAAGTGCGACAATACACGTTTCAATCGGGGGTACATAATAGCCTTTCCCGCATTGATTATTTTTTTACAGCCGCAGACCATCTTGCGAATGTGGTGGCCGTTGAGATCCGCCCTAGGGGTATTTCGGATCACTCGCCCTTAATGCTAACATACACAAATCATCATAAAGCGCGGAAGAGGGTCTATCCCGTGTATCCGAGGTACTTACAAATCCCTAAGATTTCAAAAGACATAGTCGCTGCGACACAACATTACTTCCAAGAGAACGCTTTCTCAGTCCAGTCCCCAAGTATTATTTGGGAAGCATATAAAATGGTGATCCGGGGGCAGGCCATTTCCTCTGTAACAGGTCACAAGAGGGCAAAACAAGCTGAACTCGATATCACAGAGACCGCCCTGATTGATGCTACAGATCAACACGCACAGGATCCATCAGTGGAGAAGTCCCGAATCCTGCGTGCCAAACAATGTGAATTCAGGGAATACCAGCTGGAAGCAACTAGGGCTCGGCTCCAAGCCATGCGGCATACGATATATGAGACAGGGGATAAGGCTAGTAAACTTTTAGCCTGGCTTGATAAAAAGGAGCGAGCAAACAGAACGATAGCGCAGTTACGGAAACCGGATGGCTCATTGGCGGCTGCACCGGAAGAAATAGTGAATATTTTAGCCAGATATTTCCAGCAGGTCTACGAGTCACGGACGACAATAGAGACGGTGGAGGCTCAAACGTATATTAGGGATATTAATTTGCCTAAACTCTCCCCAGAGGAAGCCCTCACCCTAGAAGCCGACTTAAGGGTCGAAGAACTGCAAGTGGCTATCGGCTCCCTACAGTCGGGAAAAGCGGTGGGACCTAATGGTTTACCCATAGAACTGTATAAAAAGACGGCACCTACGACTGCCCCTTATCTTTTAAATATGTATCTTGAGAGCCTCGAGGCAGGGGAGCTCCCACAAGATCAACGCAGGGCTACCATCGTGACAATCCCGAAACCTGGTAAACCCCCTGAGGAGTGCGCCTCTTACCATCTGATCTCTTTACTTAATGCTGAAGCTAAAATATTAGCCAAACTATTGCCGACTCGGCTGACCCCACATCTCACGACCCTAATTGACCCGGATCAATCTGGGTTTATGCCTAATAGGAGCGTGGCTCTCAACCTGCGGCGGCTGCAGGGAGTAATGGCCCGGATGTCCTCTATTCAGGAGCCGGCGGTTATCCTTTCCCTTGATGCGCGGATGGCTTTTGATAGGTGGAGTGGCCATATCTTTTTGCAGTCCTTAGGCACTTAGGATTCGGCCCGAAATTCTGTGCGTGGATAAAGCTGCTCTACACTAAACCGTTGGCACATGTAGTGGCCAATGGTCACATCTCCAGAGACTTCCAGCTGGCGCGGGGATCGCGCCAGGGGTGTCCACTGTCCCCGTTGCTCTTCGCACTGGTGCTGGAGCCACTGGCGGCATGGATCAGGTGGGAGCCACTGATTCGTGGACTCCAATGGACGCCAAACTCGGAAGACCGCATTTCATTATATGCGGACGATGTGCTGCTATATCTGACGTCCCCTTAGTGCTTTTAAATATCTGTGAGATTTTCGGTCGGGCATCTTGATACACCATTAACTGGTCCAAGTCGGTTCGGTTTGTACTGCGTGGTCCGATGCCGTAGCTTCCAAGGGATTATCCGCATCAGGTCACGGAGGCCACCTTTAAATATCTCGGCATTCATATTACGCCCAAACACGATGACTTCATTTGGAGAAATCTTGGACCCCCCTTGGAGCAGTTTCGGCGTGATGCGTTGGTCTGGCGCGGTCTGCCGCTGTCAATGCTGGGAAAGGCAGCACTTTTTAAAATGATGGCGCTCCCATGTTTTTTGTATGTCTTGGAAAATACTCTGTTTCCCGTACCATTGAGCTACTTTAAGACAATTGCGTCTGAGGTTTCCGGTATGATTTGGGGGAGCAAGCCGGCGCGAATCAGGCAGGATAAGTTGATCAGGAGCGGTATGACGGTGGTATAGCCCTCCCAAATATACAGTTATACTATTGGGCGGCCCAGCTAAAGGTAATTAATAGTTGGTTGCACGCTCCTCATACCGACCCAGCGTTTCAGGCGGATAGGTAAGGACTAGGGGAGGATGGGGTCATGTCAGTGCTGTACAATAGAAATAAATCCAGACGATTGATTGGGCCCACAGCACACACAGTTCACATATGGCATGAGGCGCATGCCAGGTTGGGATGGAAGGGAGTTATCACCCAAATGACACCACTCTAGATCTCTCAGCGGCTTGGGCGCCTAAAGAATAGCAAAGGTTTTGATAAATGGGATGCGATAGGCATATCAACGGTGGGTGATATCTGGAGGAAGGGTGAGGTAATCCCATTTGAACGCCTGCAGACCCAATACGAACTTGCCTCGTCCAAACTTTACAGATACATGCAGGTCAAACATGCGCTGCTGGCGGTTCTACCGGTAGGGACCATCTTGGCAGAGGCTTCACCTCTGGAGGATAGGTTATTGACTGACTATATGCATAAAAGAGCCACTTCCTTAACCTACCGTAAGTTAGTAAACAACTTGCCGGACCCCAAATTGGCGCTTAGACAGAAATGGGTTGCAGATTTGGTAGAATTGGATGATGCAGAGTGGCAAGAGGCACTGTCATCGCCTCGAGAAGTCGCAATACCGGCACGCCTGCGGTTGATACAACTCAAAGTACTTCACCGCACGTATTACACCAGAGTGACCCTCTTCAAAATAGGGATGGCTGTACATCACTTCTGTCTGCGGGACTGTAGGGAGGAGGGTACTTTCTACCATACTGTGTGGGAATGTCGAAGATTAGGGCGTACTGGGTCAAGATAATGAGGACTGTGTCTCAAACTGTGGAGGAATCGTTGACCCGGAGCCGAAACGGTGCTTACTAAATATTTGGGAACCAAATGATCTAACCCACCCGACACAGGACTGGGCAACACTAGGAATCATGTTTGCTAAAAGGAACATTGCGAGGAGGTGGGGATCCGGTGAATCTCCAACGTTGCAGGACTGGTGTAGGGATATGGATGAAGCTATGGTGGCAGAAAGGGCGGTGTATGTGCATCGGGGATGCCCTAAAAAATGGGAAAGAATCTGGGGAAAACTGAATAAATTCAGAGGGTATATATGTGAACCACCTAGACTGGAGGCGACCCAAATGTCCGATTAGGAGTAGGGGGAGGAAAGTGTCGGGGTTGTTGTAGTGTGGGGTCACGGTGGATGCTCCGGAAATCACGTATAACTGTTTCATTGACGATATTAAAGAAGGATTGGTGCGGATGGAGAATAACTATGTAGGCCATGTGTTTTTGTCATGCTTATTGTTTTCAAATAAAAAATTTAAAAAATAGAAAAAATGTGGGGTCGTAAAGATTTAATGGTCATATGACCCTTGTACAGTTGCCAACATGTTTCAGCATTTGTAGTGGCCCCTAAGGGGTCCTAGGCTTTCTTCAGAGCAAGACTACAGTCCCGGTTCTTGGACATACTTATCCTGGTTCCGGTAAATTTAATACATTTGTGTTTGCCTCTAGGTGCCATTCAGGTAGAACTCTTGACTTTACATCAGTACAGAACAATATACATGTTGGAAGTTAGCCATTTCTGCAGAGTCACCCTAAATCTTTCGGCCTTTTTGCTGAAACCTATTTTTGATGGCTATAGAGCTCTGTGCGCTTTACCCCTGCTAATAAGTGTTAAAGTGCCCGTGCTCCTTTTTCAATATGGTAACATTGGAATAAACCTAATTGACACACTCAATTTACTTATAGAGTGAGGTACTTTCTGTAACCGGGCCAGTAAATTAAATGCTAATAGCGTGCTGAAGCACTCATTGTGCCACTCGCTGCAGTAGCTATGTAAAACATGTTTCCAGGCCAGCCACTGCAGCCTGGCTGTGCAGTCTGTAAACTGCCATTTGGACAAGGCTAAATAACATTTTTGCCAGGCCTAAAACCTTACTTTTTAATACTAATACGTCTCTCCTCAGGTAAGCCTTTGAAGCCCATATGCCAGGGTGGAAGGTATTTAGAAGTAGGGCATGCACATTTGATGTTTTATATGTACTGGTAGTGAGTCTAAAGTAGTTTTTAGGTTTCGCTGAGTCAGCGCGCACGCGCTGCTCGGAGAGACATTTTGTAGATGAGTTTTCAAAGTGCTGCTGGCTGGCCTAGCGCTTGCGTTCACGCGAACGTGCACTCGCGCAGCCGGCCACCAGCAGTCTTTCACTGGTCATTAGACCCGTGATGACTTTCACAAAAGAAATGGAAAAAAACATCTATTTCTTTACTTTTGCTATAATCGTGGCACCCGCGCTCTACTTTTAATGTCCAAGGTAAAGCGCCGGTGCCGCAATGCTTGTTCTCGCGCGCGCGGCCATTGCTTGTCCTTAGTATGTTGTGACTTTTCCACGATTTTATAATTGCACGAACAAGACTACAAATCCCAGAATCCAAAGGCAAACTTGTGGACTGATAGAACTACTCAGGTGTGACACTGGGAAACTTGAGGGTTCTGTACAGACACCATGGTTCTTCAAAACAGATCTGCATTTCTTGGATCCGGGACTCTACATTATTGTACATCCTGGTTTTTGAAAACCCTGCCGTTTCCATATCAACACGGGCCCGGGAGTTTTATGTTCCTAACGCACAGTAGCTCTGTTTATCTGGGCACTACAACGCTATACACCAGACACTATAAACATGCCCATGCGTAATACACAGCCCTGTCGCTCCCAACAACCAGGTGCTATAGTTAGGTACCCTCTACAAGGGTACACACCATACAACCCGTAGCCTTTGCTCTCAAAAGTACCCCATGGCACCCAATTGTCCTCCTCGTCACTATAACCCCCTCTCCGGTACCATGCCATTTCCCCAGCTTCGGTTTCTTACATCATTCTCCAAACTCTTACATACTTCCTCACCCCCACCAACCACCTCTGACATCCCCACCAACCACCTCCCACATCCCCACCGCTTTCTCTAATATTATACGCCTACCCCCTTCATTATAATAGCCTTCTTTCCCACTAACCATCACACTGCCTCAGATCCCCCCCGCCCCCTTTAACAGCCCCACACTCTCACCGGTAGCGGCCGCCATCACCGGACAAGGCAAGGAATCCACCTCCCTATTCTGCTGTCTGAAGAACCTGAAGGAAGACTTGACTTGCTTGCCTTCAACCCAAGACCCCAGAAGTGATTACAATGGACAGTTGCCTGATCTGTTTGAGCTACAGTGATAAAACAAGCTTCCATTGGCCTCCCTCCCTGCAACAGCCCAGCTGACCAGTTCCAATTGGACCTGCCTTGAACTCTGCCGCTGCCATTTACGGGAGTGAGTTCTAACATCCAAGTGATGCCCTCCCAGGTCCCAGACCCTTGGCTGGTGTCAGAGTGTACACTTCCTGCCTAAACTGCAAGAGGTGGAACTTAAAAAGTTTTAACCAACTTTTTGGCCGGAGAACCAAAGGAGACCGAAAGTTGCCGTTTAAGCCATAAAATTACTGGTTGGCCTCAACTTGCCGGTTTGACCTGCTGAAGGAGATCAGACTTCCAGAAAAGTTATTAAGTCCGAACGGTTTCATCAGGCCAGACGTGAAGCAACATCCGATCGACTTTGAGGTCTTCTTGTGCGCAAACTTTAAACCGTTAAGCCTGCTTCAGATTCAGCTTGCCTTGCAGAGGACTCGTCGACAGCCACTTTTTCTTCCATAAAAATTTCTAAGTCAGAAGGTAAACTTTCCACTAGGATGAACGTGGTCCCTGTATTTGACGGGGATCCATTGCAGTCGGACTCAACTTTTGACTCTGTATAGCACGATCAGATGCCCGTGGTTGGCGCTTTGTGTTTTTTTGGTGCTATTTTGAATTCAAACTTTAAAAATTAATATCTCCGGTTCTACCTATTGAATGTTTGTTGTTCCCTTATTCAATGAGGTTTACTCTATTTTTCAAAATTGGTTTGGGAGTTTTCTTACATCCATTTATTATTGTTCGAGTACTGCACACATTCTTTACACATTGCCTTTAAGCTAAGCCTGGCTGCTTTGTGCCATAGCTACCAGGGAATTAACCACCAGTTTGGCTTTTGTGATTCACCTTGATGAGGGCTGTGATTATTATTTTAGGTGGATTCTTACTCCTTCAACAAATACACAATTTCTTACAATCCCACATCTACACTTGGTATACTTCAGTTTCTTTTCACTTTCCAGTCCAGAATTTTGTCCCATTTCCCAAATGCATTATGGTCCTTGGTGTTTTCTCTGTCATCATACCCTTCCTAGATTATATCCTGGTAGTTCGCTCTTTACTAGCTTGGTTACAGGATCCTACGGTTATCATGACCCATTTATAGCTGCATTCTGGACATTTCTTTCTTGGCTTTGATCAGTACTCCGTTCCTGGCTTTACTGTCTAGTCTTGTGTCTCCTGGATTTGCTGGTCTTCCCTTTTCCAAGTCCCAGCTCAGCATTCCATTCATTGGTGGTTCCCAGATTCCCTGCACCAGGTTTATTCCTTGCACCTGGACCTCTCTGCACCTACCTGTGCTCTATTCCTGAGCCTCCTGCTACTTTAGCCTGGTAAGGCCAGAGTGCGTTGGGTCGCAACTGACTTGATTGTTGAGTATCCTCATGCTGTGTTGTGTCCTTGGTGCTGTATTCCCTTGCTTGCCTTTTGATTCAGTTTTTATCTCTTGTTATCCTGACTCTCTGTTTCTGTGATAGTCATTGTTCCTAGTCTGGTCTTCATTCTTCCTAATCTGTCCTGTTCCACATAAACTCCTTGCTTTATATTCTGTGTATTCCTGTCCTGAACCAGTCCTTGATTTCAGTCCTACTTAGCCATGAGCCCTGTCCCGGTTTCTGTATTCACTCCACTGGTCCCCTTTGTCTTCTTTTGTGTTTATATTATAATTGTGATTGTCACTGTTACAAGGCTTGTGTCTCTAGCACAGAGAACCACATAGTGTTCTTTCTCCATAGGAGCTGCAGAGTGCCTCGCCAAACTCTGAGAATAATCTGCTCCTTCCTTTGTTAAGATCTTGTAACCTCACAGAGATCACAATCAAAGGAGCATACAAACTATCATATATGATAATTTGTCTAGTGTTTCCCTTGTACCCAGTTGTTGTAGCATTATCTTAGTTTCCCTTTGCAGGCTGTTACCTGATCGCAACCTCTCCCAACCTGCTCCAGGCCTCTGCTTCCGTCCTTCCTTCTCAACTTTGAGGGATTTACTTGTGTACATTAACCCCTTCTCTGGAAATCCCTACCCTGCAGAGAGTACATACCACCTGTTATCCAGTCTCGTCCGAAACTCACCCCACTAGTCTCAAGACAGTATCATTCTCTGAAAGTGCTAGCCATGAAATCGTGACATACAGTAAAAGTCCAAATATCTGTTAAAGGCAAAGACACTGATCAGGCTCCCTTTTACGCGGAAAGCTTTCTCGCTGGCACTAATGTTACTATTTCAGATCGCCCGTGCCTTGGCAATGCTCAGCTACTGGCGGCCATCCACATATGCCTTTCAGATCACTGGATCTGTTCTTTGTAAATACCTTGTTAGAAGTAGGTAAGACAGATGATGTACTAGCCATTTGTATTTGTATCCGTAACCATAGTGCAACTGGGTTCATGTTATGTACAAAAAGCCCAGCATTTCCAGTGTAAAACCACATACCTCCTCTTTACCCTGTAGGTAGCAGAATAAGATTTAAAACAGGTTCATTCATTCTAATGCAGAGCCTGTGTCAAGACCTGTTTATCAATATACATTTTGCCCTTGTAGGTTTGCCTCTAACTGATTAAGCCTACGCTTCAGTCATTCAGGCTATAATATGGTGCTGCTGCATGACTGGTGGCTCGTAAGGTGCAAGAGGGGGGACTGGCACTAACAGCAATCTACAGTAAAGCAAGCTTAAATATTTTAAACCCCCAAACACAGGTAGATTTAAATATTTCAGATGATTAATTCTAGTTGCTGCATGGCATTCAGCATGTCAGGACTGTCACATGTAAACCCATTAAAACCCATTAAAGGTAGCTCTACGTCATGAGTCATTTTTATGAGGCAGTATTGAGAGAAATATTCAAGCAAGCAATAAAGGGGACCAATTGGTAAAAAACTACAACTTTTGCGACAACATATTTGGAGCCAGTCGATGTAGACAATGCAAATGATGTAGACAAAGGAAATGAACAAAAAGATAGGCAAGAAGTACATGTTCATGGATGGTCAAACATTTTATTTCCTTAAATTTCAATTTAGTAGCTGAACATTAATTCACCAAAGACGGGCAGACATATGACGGACAACACTGCGGAGCATAACAGATGAGGCGTACAAAATAAGGGGATGGGAATGGATCATCAGGAGGAAGATGCGAACAGGAAATAGAAACCAGGTGCTATGATACAGTCTTCGGACAGAAACATTTTATGTCTTACATAGGAATTATAAACCAATATTTCCAATCACACGAAAAGCAGCTCAGACATTCTGCATGAACACATTCAAGACCGCAGCTCAATAAATTCTAGGCAAAGGTGTGTATCTAACCGCTTCCTAAACCCTTCACACTACTGGCCCTGTGGTGTATAGGTTTAGTATGTTAACCAGTATGCCTGCAGGTGTATAATCAGGTTTAACATGCATGAATTTGCAAACAGAACTAACAATTGGTAAGGTCCTTTTGAGACAGTGAACGCCATGATATATTAAAATTGTTCTTACTATTGGACAAAACAAAGATTTCCAGCAGCCTAAAATCGTAAGTGAGCTTTCGACATAAGGCTGTGGTTAATGCCTCGTATCACAACTAATCAATCTTTAAGTGTCCTGCCCAGACTAAAAAGTAAGCTACAACAAGAGACACTAGCAAGCAGATGGGAAAGAAACACTATGCATACTAGAATGAATTGTCAATGAGAAACTGTCAGCAGGGCACTACTATACAGAAAGTCACAAGTGACTGGGAATGCAAGAGTCGATGTGCGGTTTCAAACTTCTGAAAGTGTTACAAAAGACCCTTTTCTTTAAGCCTAGAGCAACTTGTAGTCTGCTCTAAACTATCTGCCTGCCACACAATTTAAAGAGATCTATCTATTAACACCAAATTTGAGCGGGAGCTTTGCCTCATACACGATATGGATATATTCTGTATGATGATTTTCAAGGCGCCTATCCAAAACATTGCAGCCAAAAAAAGAAATTCACTTCTCTAACATAAGAGCAATAGAACAGTGAAATAAAGAATTATCTTTGTTTCTCGCTTCTCTTACTTAACAGAAAAAAATGTTATTAATTGGATACTTGGGTGAGTGATCTGGCACCTTCCCAGGGTCTCAGGAGCCCTCAAGCATGTGCTGACATGTTAGATGGAGAGTAGCCATCTACAGGCCTGGCCTGCCCATGACTCTCACAGGGCTCTTCGGAACAGAGATAGGCAGTGCAAAGCGGGTGACACTCCAGCATTGTAGAATAGTATCTCCCTTTCCTGCCATGGGTCTGCGTAGACCCTCAGGAGATAGGGAATTTCTCACAATGGATCTCTCTACAGCAACAGTGCTTCAGACAAGCAACTGTCAACATGGTGCCTTTCATCCATTAAGGGCAGAAACCACAGTCCTGAGAAGTACATCTCACAGGGAAGTATGAGAGAGAGCCAGAATGCTAGAGATTCATTTGGTAAAGTGTAGGGTGGAGAGCATAATGTGTTACCCAGGGGTAGGGGATACGAGGTGGATAGAGCACAGATATTCTTTTTCTCCCCTAAAGATATTATGGAAAGGAGGGAAGGATTTATTTTTAAAATTTGAGGGAGAAGGAAGTCAAAGGGCGGCAGGAGGTGGTTTAATAGGGTCATGTGTGTGGTTAATCATGTACACTTGATCCATGAAATCAGCTTAAAAACAATTTGGGTAGCCATACAGAACATAGCACTGCTAATGGGTTGCTATGAACAATAGAGCTGTTTTCTACTTCTGCTCCTCAGTGAAAGCATAGACAATAAAAACGTCTCAGCTTGTAGACATGAAAGCTATGATGACAAAGACAGGGGGGTGCCCTTGGAACAGGGGCGGAAGGTTGGGGAGAGCAAGAACCGCTACTGTCCTACACCGTGCCTCACCTGTCACTCAGCTCACCTTCCCCACAGGATATCTATTCATCCCACTGAAAAGCACTGCAACCAATATTGTAAAGCAGGAACTATCTGAGAGATGGATTTCAAGATTATTAGGCAACATGCCACGTTTCAGATGCAATTTCATCACCCACAGTTAGACTAGCGTATTTACTGAGAATACTATCTGAAACGTACACCTGTAAACTAGGACATCGGTCTTCCCATTTATTACAGCCATGTTACGTTATTTTATTTATTTAGAACCCTATTTCTTGAACTTTAAGGTTCTCGATAATAGATCCAAAGTAGAAAACATGCCCATGGATGTGTCAGCTCAGAACAGCAGTTAATGATATGTATTTTAGAAGATTTATGCTTGTATTTAGTATTTTGTTTAGACTGGTGGCTACAATAGTTTCTGCTCACTGGTGAACTACTAGTGGTGTGAGCGCCATTTCTTGTCTTGACAGTACTTTTTGAGGGGCATCAGCATTATATATTGATCCAGAACACCATCTTTGTGCATCTGAAGCACTTTCAAGCTCCCTATCAGCCAGCACTGATGCTTTCACAGACTAGCTAAAGAAATCCCTCACTTTTGCCCCAATGATGAACACGAGGGAAAAAACCCAAGTGTCAACGAAAAAGAATAACAAAATCTGATGAAATGTTAATTACGTAGCCACTTTTAAAACTGAGGACCAAGTTAAAATCCTACCCAAGGCTGAACATTCTTATGTAGATGCTTGTAGTCAGAAGAAACTGCACCAAGGCAAATAAAAAACAAAATGTCCCTCTGAATAATATGGAAAAATATTGCATCCAGAAATAAAAACCAGGAAAACATACTGTGAGCGCTCTCACACGACACTTATCTAAACAAAACATTCAAAAACTAAGATCATTAACTTGTGAAATGGAAATTCAGTAACTATGGTGCTGTTTTTTGGTTGCAGTAAAAAGATACAAATTATATAATTTATTCTGAGGCGGTTGCATGTGGGTGGCAGAGTGCAAGATGACAAAGTATCCCAGCATTGTGCACCTCATCTCCAAACACTATTGAATACAGTCCTTGCGCCAGATACATTAAGGTAAATTTGAATATTCCATATCCGATGTTGAAAATATCCTCAAGTGGAAATTGACCGTCAATAGTTGAGAAAAAAGTGCATGAGGAAAGTTAACCTGCTGGAGTCTCAAAACATCAGCAGAAGTCAATCTGGTCAACATGTGATCTTCATTTTCAGTTTCTGATCCGCAGACGCTCGATTCAAGGGTTTACTCAGCAAAGGATCTGGTTACGATTCCTCATTTCATCTAATGTGCAGAACATACAGCCTTCACATGGAGAATATTTACTGCAGACAACTTCCTATCAACAGTATCCAATATTCTTTTTTCACAAGATAGCACATTTTATTTGGAAGATAAAAGAGGCACCCAGGTGCCGAAGTGGTATCTTCAGGGTCAGTTTTTATCACAGCAGTACCAATAGTAGCTAATAGAATCAAACATAGGTCGCCAGCAGGGCAGCAAGCTCAGCTTACCTCGCACAGGTCCCAGGACCTTGCTTTTCTGTGGACTGTGGCTCATGGACACAGAGCCAGAAGGCTTGTTACTGCTGAACGTGAAGCTGCCAGTTCCCTTAATCTGGGGAGAATTCTGCTGACTACTGCTGCTTGTGCCATTGCTATAACTCCGGGCCCTGCCCAGTGTGTTCTCAGAGCACAACACAGGAACAGCACTGAAAAAAAGAAATCAAAAGATTATTTTGTAAGTTTGTTAAAAGAAAAAAAGTCAATAAAACGAGAGCAGTTTATGAAAACCAACAGCTGTAACATTTGTGTTCCATGAGTAAGTGAGCAATTATGAAAAATATAAAAGGCATGTATACCAGCTACACTGCTGATAAAAGGTCTACTGTACATTCACTTGCTACTTCCTGCCCTGACACAGAGCTTGTAATCTTTCTACAATTTTCTTTGGTTCCCGTCTCATTATTGTAATCTGGCTTCAGTCGGTCCAACAGTACACACAACTACATGTTCTTTTCATCCAGTTGTGGGGGCCCATTTACATCATGCAGTTTGTATGAAAAAAGCCATTTGTGGGTCCACTGCCATCCTTTTCCAGGGGTGGAGGAGATCCCTCTACTCCAGCCATATACCACCAAAAACACTGTTTGACACTAAAGAACTTGAAGGAGCCTTCTGGAGATTAAGTATTCAAAGAAAATAAACAGGCACCTGTGAAATCGTCATTACTGGGGAAGTTCGTCTAATGATCTCCAATTGTGAGAAAAGTCATTCATAACAGTCGTCAAGCAACTTAGTGCAAATACAGGCACTGATTTCGAGCGCATATTCGGATTCTAAAATAAACAACTTTATTCACCTGCCAATTGTAGCATTAGTGCATTATTGCCAAGAAAGAGACATTCATAACTTATGAAGAGATGATCTGAAGCTCTGAAAGAAGATCTACTTTCTAGGTAGAATTTGAAAGCTGTGGAAACATTTACTTTGTACGTTATCTCTTCGGTTCCTAACCACAAGATAGAAGTAAAAACAAAAAGGAAATTTCATGTTTTAAATGACCCTTTGTTTAAAAAAAAAAAGGTACCACCTGGAAAAAAATAAACCTTTGCTTTGAGAAAGAGTATGTAAGGCCCTTTCAGAAAAGCCTGAAGCGTACCAATTATTTTTTTTTTCCAATCCACAGATCTCCTCTCCAAAATCTTCCAGGGCAGTAAGATCTCCATTCTCACAACTACATGGGCATTTGAGAAGCCAAAATTAGATTTAGAGCCCTCAGAGGAGCAGGCTCTCCAATTATGGTTTCAAGCTGCAAGAGTTCATCAAAATAACACAACATATTTGTAACAAAAATATCAGACCCAAATGCCTGATCAGCAGTGCTTTCAGGAATCAAGATGCCCTTCCAGAACCTCGGAAGGAAATTACAGGTCTGGAAGCAACTCATGCTTTAACCTGACCCTGATACTGTTTGAGCTCCCAGAAGACAGGCATGGGTATTTATCCACGATGACTGATATGACGGATACAATACGGTTGCTTCTTGTTTTTTTCTTCGTTTATCTCAATTTTCCAGTGCAACAAACAAGAGTGAGTTGCACTGAGCGTGTTCGGGTAATTGTTCGCGCTTTACAAATACTGGACATTTACATTCATCTTTTAGAACTAGCATAGCGCACAGAGATAGCACAGTGAGGGTGTAATGGCTGTCAATTGTGATGTTACAAGGTTTCATAGTGACTGAAAACTTACCAATATTATGTACACTAGATCTCAATATTTTAAAATTACTATTTTTTAAAATAAATATGTTGAAATACATTTTCAGTTTCTAGTGATCTTGAGTGTGTAAATCATTAATGAACGATCTTTAGAATTATCACTACTCCCTGTTGAAGTCCCGAAAGTATTGACACCACCTCATTTATATACTGGGTGGGGTTCTGCAGGGTTACAATAAGCTTTTGTTCACACTCCGCGTTGGTGCACTGAACTGAGTTCATTCGTGTCAGCTGTGGGTGTGAAAACAAACCTTGTAAAGCTGGTCTAGAGACTCCATTTACGCAAAACACCCTCAAGTTCAAATGATAGCTCTTGAACTGCCAAATACAATTCTGTGCCCATTCGGAAGAACGTCTGGCATTCATTTGTCATTCGATCTTTTGTTCTTTTCTGAGTCTATGGAAAAGTGTTGGATATGCTCCTATCCAGGAGGGTGTTGGAATGTGGAGGTACAACAACTGAGGTATAGTTTCCTTGTTGGAGGAGATTTTCTTTCAGAGGAGGAAGGCTGTTGGTCCACTCTTGCTCTGGTAGGCTGCTAATGATGTTGAGTATTTCACTGATACTACTGTTGCCTTTGGCAGTATGTTTATGATACTGTTGTCGTATCGCCAATGATCTCTCTTCCTCCTCCCCAGAAAAGACAAGGGCCTGTGTCTCACTCATTATTTTCTAGATCATTCCAAACTCCATGCGCAGGATGGAGTTTTTTTACTTTAAAAGAACAAATCTCCCAATTTGTGAAGAAGCAAAATCCTATGCTCCACGTTAATTCAGGGAGGTTGTTTTGGAGTGTCCTTACATAAAAAGTACTTTTCATGGGTGTTCTTGACTTGTTCATTCTTTAGTCGATCCTCCCTGGCATGATCCTAGAAAATGTAGTTATTTCTAGGATATGCTTTTTGGGACGTTCCTCCTTGGGGCAGCATTTGTGGGCCCTTTCCCCCTGGATTGCTTGCCTCGGATGTATTCCTATGGAATACTGTAGGACACTGGCTCTGTATATGGAATGCCACTGGGTGCTTATACTGTGCACAGAGTTCAGGAGTTCCCCAAAAGAGTACAGAGCTAAATGTAAAACCTAAAGTGCTCTATTATTGGAAGTGTGAGCGAGCAGCCTTAGACCTTCCACAGAGGAGTGTAACACATTTATTGCACAACATTGACCAATAATGGACACAGCTCAAAAGGAGAGCCACACCAATTTTAGAAAAATAAGCTTTGTTTGTACTTTATTTTAAGACCAAGATCTTTGCAATAAGGTATGTGTTTAAATATAAATACTTTTCACTTTCAAAAAGAAGACACTCAAACAATTTCCGAACAGTTCAATGTTATCATATGAAGGAAAACAATAATGCGGTTAAATGGGTAAGTATCAGACTTACAGTTCTAGTCTTCAAAGGTCAGCAAGGTACAAGAGGCAGGTGAGTACCAAAACTGCACCACCAGCAACACAGGTGCAGAGGTCACAATCTGAGTTCGGCCCAATGCGGTTCAATGGAGACTGCGGGTGCTCAAAGATACACTACTTGCAGGTAAGTAGATCGGTTGCAGGGGCCAAGCTTTGGGAGGTTAGATCAAGCATAGGGGTGGGGGGCACAAAGCAGCACCCAACATACACCACCAGCGGCAGCAGGGCGGCTTGGTGCAGGGTGCTAATTCAGCATTGGGCACCCAATGCTTTTCAATGAGGATTCTGCGTTGGACAAACAGGCTGCAGGCATCCCATCGGAGGTTGCTTAAGGATGGCCTACAACAGCGGAGGTAGAGATGTAGGGGTTGTAGGGGTACAGTCGATTCAGCTCACCATGGTGCAGGGGCTTCGGGTGCAGGGGTGCCTTTCGACGTCAGTCTTCTTATCGCAGTGAGGTGGAGCCTCTGGATTCAGGTTGCAGGAGTCATCGTGGAGTTCAGGAGAGGTCAGCCAACACTGAAATAGGGGTCAGGATCACTGGAGAGACTTCACTGGACAGGTGAGCAACTCAGACTCCGACCCTGGGCAACGGGTGTAGAGTGGGCAGGAGTCGCAATTCCAGCTGGATCCGGAGCTTCTGGACAAGCCCGCTGTCCTCAGGTGATCTGGTCTTTGTTGAAGAGCAGGCAGGATTCTGGAAGGCGCTGGCCACAGGACAGGCAACATCTTCTTTACAGAGTCTTTAAAGGTGGGGAAAGGCCGGTAGGGCTGGGGACCACATCAGTAGTTGTCTTCAGGCTTTGCTGCACAGTGTCTTCTTCGTCCTTCATAGGCTGCAGGATTCTAATTTCTATGTCTGGGGAGCCACCCAAGTACTAAATTTAGGGAGCGTTTTAGGGGAGTAGTAGGTAGGGCCAATGGGCACCTTACCTGGTGTGACTACACCCACTATTATGCCACCCTCCTGTGGAAGGGAGCATAGACCTAGCCCTGATTGGTGGAGTCCCCTCATCTTCAAGATGGAGGGGACTGAAAAGTGTGCTTAACTTTGCCTACTCCACCTGAGGGATTGGTGATGGCAAAGGTGGGCACACATCATATCCTTTACACGTTTTAACGTTGGGTTTACTGCCCAAAGTGTAGGTGAAAACCAGGGGCTGCCATCTATTGCTAGCAGCAGAGGTTCGGGTCACATTACAAAGGCGGCAGGCATTTGAAGATTCCCCTTCAAGCACTGGCCCATCTTGGGGGAGGAGGTGCGACACCTCTGCCCAGGATGTGCATTGTTTCTGGTCCCAGAGAGCAGAGGTTCTCACCAACGGGTCCAGAAACGTGGTAGTGTGGCAGGCTGCCTAGAGCCTGTGAGTGCCCACACCAGGGTAGGTAGGTTTGCAGGGGGCACCTCCGAGGTGCCCTCTGGGTACATGTTACAATAATTTATTGTGAGAAGTAGTTTGGTACTAAACATTCCTGGGTTCAGTGAAGCCATCATAGTGCTGTGGAACTGGCGTTGTCGAGTTTTCAGCCCATGTACTCTCTCCGTCTTCACTGGCACTTACAATATTAAGGAATAGAGACAAATATTGAAGGGGCACATTGGCTCATGCATATATGCCCACACCTGGGATATAGTGCACCCTGCCTTAGGGCTAATAAGGCCTGCTAGAGGGGTGACTTACCTATATCTTAGGCAGTGCTAGCTGGCATGGCACACAAGCAGTGTGCCATGTCGACTGTCATTTTGTCTGCACCAGGCCATGCATGCTGCAGTGGCAGTCTGCATGGCCTAGGTGAGTGGTCCCTAGGGAATACTTCAGTCCCCATGCCCTTGGTACCCAGGTACCTTTTACTAGGGACTTACAAGTGGCATGAAGACCTAATTGGGGAATCGTTTTCAGGGAAGATTAAGGACCCTCTGCACTACAATTGAAACCACACCAATGTCCAGACACAATGTGGGGGCAAACCATGTCAAAAGAGGCACTTTCTCACAAATACTCTTAAGGAGGCCTTTCTCCTCTATCCTTTGTGCCTGTGCCTCTCTGATGTCCGTGTCCCCGCCTTCAATGGTCTAGGAAAGAGGATTAACTTACAGTGGTACTCTAAGCAGGTTATCTTCCGATGTGCCGCAAATAGTTCCCAGTTTATGTAGAGGGAAAGGATAGTCCTCCAATGCCCTTATGAGCACAAAGTTCTTAACTGAGGGTTCCATGTGCTCTGGAGAGAATATCTTAATGGCAAGAGGAACCTCAGAAGAAGAAAGGCCTCAAACGACTGATGTTGAATGATGTAACCCTTGAGTGTCTAAAACTAAACCAGCAGTGGTGGAAAACATCAAGGTTTAGCTGCTTGACCCTACATAGTGTCAGATCTAGTCTACTGTCCACCTCCTGTGAAGGTTTGAGGTGGAAGAATCACTTACCCTGGCCCTCTTAGTGGTAAGGTACTCTGAAGAAGTCTTTCCCTGGCTCATGACAGTGTCTTCTAATCCCTGCCCTCCCCGTCTGACTTAATTGCCAGGGCTGGTTTGTGCTCTCTGCCCTGCCCGGATTTCTAGGATGCTTTCCCACCACATAAAAGGGGTCAGCATGATGGTCAATGAAGCATAAGTGAGGAGAGAAATACCTCAACTAAAACTCCTGCCTAAGAAAAACAAACTTGACACCCTAATACTAGGAGCACAAACGTTAAATAAAGAAAAATTGAGTTTCCAGTTAAATAAAATCTTACGAAGGCAGCAGGTGTCTTGGATCCTTACTGAGTTACAAACAAACCTGCTTGGGTAACTCCACAGAGCATGGTGGGACAACACAGCTTTTAGAATTTTAATGTAGTAATAGCAGCTTTCAATCCGGTGACATTCTAATTTCTGCTTTCTTAGTGTATTTCTGGAGTGGTGTTTACAGTCAAATAAAACTAAACCCCTTACAGGAATGTTTTCTTTATAACATTATTTTACAAAATATACATATTTAGAAATATGTTACAGGATACCACACAAGTCCAAAAATATTTTACCATTTATTAATATCAGAAAATTCACATGATGGAGAATCCGTCTCCCTTTCCACCTGCACCATCCATTTTAATTGAATATCCCAAGTACTGGCTCAACAGTCTAGCGGTTCTTTGATGTTCATAACTATTTCTTTAACTTCCACTTTCAGAATTTGATCACTGTGTCTTCCTTCACACAACACAAAGTATATTTTGTAACTTGAATGATTTGGATATACTACATTGATTGGGATCCTGCACCCTTGGCAAAAACAATATATTTCAGGTGCCTGCTGGAAAAACTTTAAAATGTTGAGTTTACCACTGCCTCCACTTTCCTTCAATTCTGTATTGGTTTGCTTTGATTTATATTTCCATTGCCAAGAATTAATTCTCACCTATCTTACTTTCCAACTGGTATAGGACAATTATCCTCTGTCCAGTAAACTTGTTAACAACCACCATTGTTTACTAAAAAAGTAATCTAAGGTTTTTAACACCCATAACAGCTCGATCTTTCCACTTTGTAATGCTGCTGTTAACCAAGAGCAGGAATATGCCGTACTTGCTGATCTTAGGTGGCGTCTTGGGAACTTTCTTCTTCGAGCCAGCATTTCCCTTCATGTTCCTGACATGCTTCAGCATCCATGCCCGTAAATTAGAAAGACAGTTGTACTCAGACATGATGATGCGGGGCCAAGGGTTACACTCTGCCACATCCAGTGCTGCAATTGCTACAGCTCTTCCAACCTATACAATGTAAACAAATGACCATATGTATTAGCCATAAGAGACTAGCAAAATGATGTATGCAATTTCCAAGAGTTAAGGAATTATTTTCTTGGAGTTACTATCAAAACCACAGTCCCAAAACAAATCTGCAGGGCAATTAAAAAAAATATAATTGGGCTCAAATAAAAAACATTAACTGATGCTAAGAACAGATTAAAGATTTGCATAATTTCCAAGGATTCTGTGAAAGACATCAAAAACAGTGCAGCTTTTTAATTGTAAACAATAACAAATTATACTTTGAAACTTCTCTGAAGTATATCATAGCTACGCAAGTGGGGTTCTATGTTTGTAAGCATTAATCATCTCAAAAGCATGACTGGGAAGGAATGGAGCACTGTACAAGTGGTTGAGGAATGTTCGAGAACAATTAGAAATTGCATACACACTGATCCGAGATGGGGGATGAAGTTAATATGGACAGCCTTAGTCATAGCTGTGGGAAGGTTACAGTAAGCTGAATTTGCAGAAGTCAGGGAAGCAATGTTTCAGATCCATAGCACATACATTGGGAATACTAGTCTCCTGTGTAGCCCAACTTAAGTGAAGTTTTTTTCTTTGAAAACTCAAAAAGAGCATACAATAAAATCATGAGAAAGTATCATTCATTATATAGAAGTATAAGACCAAGACAAAATAAAGTTTCTATAAAATAAAGTTTCTTCTCCAAAATTAGAAACTCTACAAAGATCACTGCGTGCCCTCTTAGGGACTCAATTTTTGAATTATTCCTGTGTACTAATATGCCGAAACTGTATAAAACTGGCACAACAAACAAACAGTCTCATGGGTCAAATTAAAGCTCTAAAAGGTCTCAGTTGAAAAAAATCTCTTGAAACAGAATTAAGTGCAAAGTATAAACTGTTCACAATTACCAATGAAAAGAGTAATTGTAACATTCTACTTCGTATAGTTCACATAGCTGCTAATGGTGGTTTAAGTATTCCAAACCCTTGTGAGGGCGAATTTCAGTACTAACCTGTCAGAATACCCAAAATTATTTTTATAGTTGGATCTTTTCCCTTTCATATGTCTTGCGACAGATGATAATAAACGGAACCCAAATCATAATATATACAGCAGGTATGCTTCTAAAAGCACAGCTCCGCAACTGGTTAGGCCAGGCTCTTGCCTAATATGGAAACCTGCTTTTCATGAAATAGCCCTCTATCTGCAACTGCTTGAATCCAATGCAACTTATCATAGGAGTTCTGTGAGTAAACATGGCAGGACACAACAAATTAGCATTCAAAGTTTATAGGAGAGGCAATGTGGAATGACCACAATAACAATAGCTGAAAAATTTCAGACCCTGGAAAACAGACGTAACTTTTGTTTATATGCTTTCCAAATCCAAATTTAGACCAGTATTTAAAATAATACAAAGCTACACATAATTATATTGTACCTTAAACTATGGGCTGAAAATTCTATGTCAGGACTGGAGGCGAGGATTATGCCTTCTTTCTCCACTTTATTCATACAGCAGCACAGAAAGAACAACGAAGACTACATTTCCCATGAACCATAGGGAAAAAAGTAGTCAACAACATTGTGTCAACAACCAATCAAAAGAGAGAAAAATGTCCAATCAGAGTCTCTCCAGTTACTGATAGTCCCTTGTTAGTGTCCAGATCTCCTCTTTCTTCGCTGCTGCGCAGCCAGTTAAGTCCCCTCAGGGTTTCTACTGTTTGGGGGGGCTTTGTTATGTGCTTTTATGACTGCTGTGTGTCTTTTGATGCTCTATTCTGCTCTATCAGGGCTTATTGCTTGAATCTATTGTCTTGTGACAAGGTTTGTTATATTTTTTTATTGAATTATAGCGGAGCCTATCGTTAGTCTGACGCGTCGCTGTGGTAATTTTCTTCGATTGTTTTGCTGGTATAGCGTTTGCTTTCCTTTCTTTTTTCCCCCGTTTGAGAGTTGAGGGGGTTTTGTCGGTAAAAATTTGGGTTTTTCCTCACCGCGGGACCGAGAGTCGTCTCTCGCTCCTACGCGGTGGTGCTGGCGCGCTCTGGTCCTCCCGCCGCCTGGGGGCGCGAGAGGCGGTGTTTGAACGCGACGCGTCTCTGGTTTTGATCAGTTTCCAGAGACGCGCGCACGTTCGACTGCCACCGGAGCCTGGGCTGAGAGAGACACAGAGTTCTTCGGTCTGTACCGGCCCGCGAGCTTGTTTCTTCGCTCACGGGCCTAATTTGCATACCGGACGCTTGTATCCCGGTGCTATGAAGGGGATTCGAGTCTTGTATTTGCACGAGTGTGCTGACGCCTCCCTGGAGGTTGTATTCTTGCCGTTCGGCTTGCTTTGGGGGACATTATCCAGCCCAGTTATCTGCATAAATTTAAATTGGTGTCTGCCAGCCTCTTTGTGTCCCCTCAGGGCTAGTCACCCTGCACAAAATTGTGGTTTTGCCACGTGTAAAAATCTCAAACTGACACCCAGTTGTAACAACTTACTTGCGAGTGCAGCGCAAAAGTCTTCTTGCCCTTCCACCTGTAATGGATTTTTACGGGGATTATCAGGATGAAGAGGAGGATCCTCTGGCGGATATGCCATGGGGCGATGCTTTCTATGAAGCAGTGGATACCTCTATTTATAGGGCAGTGGACCAGGCCATTTCTCCTTTGGAGGACAGGCTGACACAAAAAATAGAGCAGGCATTTTTACGCCTTGAACGCAAAAATTCTCTATCATCCAATGTCCAGGACCTTTCGGGTCCTCCCCCTCCTAAACGCCCCTGTGCCCCGAGGGTGGATGTGGACGCTTTCGAGCGGCTCAAACAGGCCTTTATTGATAGCCATCCTATGGGAGGTATTGGCGACTCGCTCGCTCTTAACCTCTCCCCCTCCCCTGCACTTCCAGGTCCTTCAGGGGATCCGGATGCCAGCCCGTCTAGGCCTTGGCTTCCGACCCGACCCTCACAGGTCCCTTTGGCGCCTTCTGACTTACAGCCACCTCCTACACCTTCTGACATGTTGGACCCTAATGACATTGTCCATCCTCGCTCCTCAGACTGGGTTCCAGCGGACAAGGTGGCGACTTACGTCGCAGAGCATATCCGGCGCCCGCTCGAAAAGGAGGCCCGCAACTGTCTCCGAGTGGAGTGTCCTCGCCCTTCTCTGGAGGGCAAAGTTGCCCTAACCCCGGATATTGACCCGAGAATGCTAACGTTCCTGCAGAAATTTATTCGAGACCCCAAGAAGGGCATCGATAGGTCGTGGCGGGCGTGCCAAGATAAGCTCTTGGACGCCCTGGGGCCCGCCACAAAAATTCTTGATATGGCAGAAGAAGCGAAGGCTTCAGGATCGATGATTTCTCCCGAAACTCTTTCAGGCTGGGCTCAGCGGGTAGTGGTCTTCCTAGGCAACGCCAACTGTGCCCTCTCCACCGAGCGGCGGAGATCCCTTCTAATCAAAATTGACCCAAAACTGGGTGAACTTGCGGATTCCGAAGCAGGGGCGATTGCCCAAGGGGGCCTTTTTGGTGAGCCCTTCATCAAGGAACTGGGCAAGTTTGTAAACACCTTTACGTCATTGGACAGGGCGCAGTCGACCATTAAAAAAGTGTTCCCTCGGGTTTTTCGAGGGGCTGGTCGAGGAAGGGGCCGCTCGACCGGTCGACAAAATCATCAAGTCAATCAGAGAGGCTCCGGTCAATATCAAGACCAATCGAAATTTTGAAATTTCTACCCCACAAGAGGACGCCGTGGCAAAGGCAGAGGTCACAGGGGAGGAGCGTCTAACGCAAACTCTGGTGAGTGTTACCCTTTCTTCCCCACAAAGCATAGGGGGACGCCTGGCAAGCTGTTACGGGGCATGGTCATCCCTCACTCGCGATGCATGGGTTCTTCAGACGATAAGGGGGTTCCACATAGAATATTGCGGAAATCCTGTTCAAAAGACTCCCCCGCGCCCTATGCAATTTTCAATTCACGACGCACTACTGGTGGACGAGGAGGTCGATTCCTTGCTTCGCAAGGGCGCTATATCTCTCGCAACACTCCACCCAAGGGGTTTCCTCAGCAATCTCTTTTTAGTGGACAAGTCTGATGGCGGCAAGCGCCCGGTTATAAACCTCAGCGAGTTCAACGAGTGGTTGGTTTACCGCCATTTCAAAATGGAGGGTATTCACCTCTTGCGGGATGTTCTTCGTCCTCACGACTGGATGGTACGTTTGGACTTGAAGGACGCTTATCTGGTGATTCCTATCTTTCGGCCTCACCGCCGTTTCCTTCAATTCGAGTGGCACCACCGGATTTACGAGTTCACTTTCCTCCCTTTCGGGCTGTCTTCCGCACCCTGGTGCTTCACAAAGGTGCTCAAACCAGTGGTGGAATTCCTGAGAGTTCGTGGGGTCAGGCTGATCGTCTACTTAGACGATCTCCTCCTGATGGCTTCCTGCCCCAACCTTTTAGCCGATCAGCTACAGATGACAGTGTCCTTGCTCCAGGACCTTGGGTTTGTGATCAATGGAAAGAAGTCCCTTCTCCAGCCGGCTCAGTCCGTTACCTTTTTGGAGTTAGTCATCGACTCCAGGGCCTCTACTCTAAGCCTGCCGTCCAGGAAACTTGCGAAGATTCGTCACGAGTTGCGTCGCGTTTTAGCTCAACAGCGCGTCTCACTGCGCCAGCTGGCCCGGGTTGTAGGTCTTCTATCTGCCTCTATCCAGGCGATTTTTCCGGGTCCGCTCCACTACAGGGCCCTACAGCGCCTCAAGGCGTACTTCCTGCGGAAAGGGTATTCTTACTCCCACAAGATCCGTCTATCCGACGAAGCTCGGAGCGAAATCCAGTGGTGGTTAACACACATGGAGAGCAATCTTCGGTTCCGTTCCAGATTTGATTATCGAATCAGACGCCAGCAGGCTTGGTTGGGGCGCCCGCTGCGGGGATCTTTCCACGGGAGGCTTGTGGTCTCCCAATGAACAAAAATTACATATCAACTGTCTCGAGCTTCTGGCCGGCTCGTTTGCAGTCAAATGTTGGACCAGAGACTCAGTACGGTCTTGCGTACTTCTGAAAATGGACAACGTGTCGGCTGTCCGTTATATCAACCACCTCGGAGGCACCAAGTCAAAAGCCCTCTCCGATCTGGCAGCGAGCTTCTGGCAGTATTGCCTGGACAGTCAGGTATCGGTCACAGCGGAGTATCTTCCGGGCCGAGACAACGTGGAGGCCGATTATCAATCACGCCACTTCCGCGACTCCAGCCTCTGGAAGTTGGATCATTTGGTGTTTGCCTCCCTCAGCCAGCTTTGGGGTCCGTTCACGGTGGATCTATTTGCATCTCGCCTGGACCACCAGCTTCCGAGATTTTTCAGCTGGAAGCCCGACCCTCGGGTAGCAGCCACGGATGAGTTTCTCCAAGACTGGAGCGTGGATCGGGGCTATGCGTTCCCTCCGTTCGCTATGATTACCCGGACAACGGCTCAAGTCCGCAGGCAGAAGGCAGACTTAGTACTCATCACGCCTCTGTGGAGGTCTCAAGTGTAGTTTCCAGTTCTTCTGGAACTTTCCTGGGATTTTCCGATCCTACTCCCCCGGTTTCTGGATCTCCTCAAGGATCCGTACGGCAATCCTCATCCTCTAGTGTCAGCGAACTCGCTGTGGCTCATGGCGTGGAGTATTTCCGGGGTAGATGGCAAGCCCCGGGCCTTTCGCGATCAGCTGAGGAGCTCCTTTCTAAAGCCTGGGCGGATAGCACCATTAAACAATACAAATCTGCGTGGGGCAGATGGTCCCGTTGGTGTTTGCGACGGGGTTTCGATCCCGTGGTCACGGATGTGGTCCACGTTGTAAACTTTCTGGCGCATTTGGCTTCTAATGGCTTGGCATATAGGTCCATTAACACTTTCAGGTCAGCCATTTCCTCGGGTCACGTCCCGGTTGGTGGTTCGGCGGTGGGCGAACACCTTTTGATCTGCAGGCTCCTTCGGGGCATTCGACTTTCCCTACCTCCAGAACCGCGGTACTCGGCCCTGTGGGATGTTAATCAGGTGTTAAATCTCTTCCTGTCTTGGCAACCAAATAGGTTTCTATCCCGTAAGGAGTTATCGGCGAAGCTGGCAATGCTGCTCTGCTTGATCTCTTGTCGTAGAGTGTCGGATGTGCGCGCACTCGATATCTCGGGTCGCATGATCACTCCGGATGGGGTGACGTTTCCCTTTCTCGCCGGACAAAGTGCAATACAAGAGTTGTCTCTTACCCGGCCTTCGCGGATTCTCCAAAGCTCTGTGTGGTCAGTTGCCTCAAGGCCTATGAGGAGATGACGGAGGAGTATCGTCCTCCGGGGGAGCGTCAGCTGCTCATCGCGCTCCGGAAACCCTTTAAGGCTGTTTCCTCCCCAACCATCGCCCGTTGGGTGCGTTGGGTGATGCAAGAGGCGGGTATTAGCCTCCGGCATCTTGGGGCGCATTCCGCGAGAGGGGCTATGGCCTCGAAGGCGTTTGGTCTGGGTGCCCGCTTAGAGGATATCCTCAATGCAGCGGACTGGTCCTCGGATTCCACCTTCAAGAAGTTTTACTTCAAGCCAATTCTCAAAATGGCTCAACTGGTTGTGAGCAAGCTTTAAACAAGCATAACCCTCGCCTCCAGTCCTGACATAGAATGAAAAGTTTCCTAGCTATCGTAACGGAAAGTTTCAATTCTATTAAGGACTCGGAGGCGAGGATTATCCCGCCCGGTGTTCTCAGAGGAAACCCCTCCCCGTATTGCAGTAAGTAAATTCTTTCCTTCATGTTTGTGCCGAAGGAACTAGTGCTTGATGATATGTTCTAACTACCTTTACATTGGTTTTCTTTACTGGTTTGCTACCTAGGGTGGTGTTTTCCCCTTGGTAATACTGCCTTGTTTGTTGCAGGTTCGGATACCCACAAACAGGACTCCTGAAGTTGAGTGCTGGGCTGTCTTCGCGCTCCGAAAGAGGAGATCTGGACACTAACAAGGGACTATCAGTAACTGGAGAGACTCTGATTGGACATTTTTCTCTCTTTTGATTGGTTGTTGACACAATGTTGTTGACTACTTTTTTCCCTATGGTTCATGGGAAATGTAGTCTTTGTTGTTCTTTCTGTGCTGCTGTATGAATAAAGTGGAGAAAGAAGGCATAATCCTCGCCTCCGAGTCCTTAATAGAATTGAAACTTTCCGTTACGATAGCTAGGAAAATTTTCATTCTCCACACAAACTTACATCTACAGCTGCCAAAATGAATAAGGTTTGTTTTCTTAAAGTTCATCACTAAGCAGTTGTCCCAGTTATAAACTGGCAAGCAATCCATTTAGCACTGTAGATGGAGTCTAATATAATAAGACCAGATAATCAGAGTTCCATTGGACATGACTATGCAACTGGTTAGTTTTCTTGATCTCTGTAGACTGAGGAGCTTTAGCGGTAACGGTCTTGTAGGTGATGCAGCGGGTTTTGAAGAGGATACAGTTTGGGCAAGGGCAGTCAGGGCAAGTTTATTAGGTTTAGTGTGATACCGCCATACTTCTTAAAAAATCTGATGAGTCTGGTAACCGCATATCAGACGGTTTAAGGAAAACTAATGTATAGTAAAGGATGGCAGCGAAGGAGAGATGGGACCCAAGCCTGCACCTTGGGTTTGAAGCCTTCCTCGACAAGACAAGGCTTTGCCTAAAAAGAAGAGAAATAGTCAAGAACCAGGCAATCTGGGCCCGAAGTATGTGTGTGTGGAGTGTTGGTGAATGAAGCAGTCTAGTTTCATGTGTAGTTTCATGTTTGGAAACCGTTCTTCTATTGTAACTGTCCATCGTATAGTGTGAACATTATAAGGGTTTGGTTTCAAGTGTTCCCATGAGAGGAGAAGAGAAACATACCTATTTCTGGTCAGATTTAGGCTTAAATAGTCTTATTTTGCCACCGTCTTTATTTATGAAGAGCAGTGGTTGTCATTACATAGCCCACCATTTTAACTTTTTCCACTGATTATTATCTCTCTAGTAAAAGCTCCGGGATTATGGTCTTCCACTCAATGGCAGGGGAGCCTCTTATTTTTATTTTATTTTGAAATTGCAGACATTTACATTTTTGTAAACAATGACTTTTTTTTTTTTACACAGAAGTTTATTTTTATATGTCTGATTTTTAATGCTATTGTTATTTTTACATGTGACATGCTTTATCTTACGGACAAGGTGAGCCCATTATTGCATTTTTCAGTCCCTAAGCCATTTACCTTTAACTAGTTTATGGCATTTTATAACATTTATATTCTTCTCCTACTGTACTGTCCTCATATATTGACTTTGATGTTTCTGCATACCAACTTCCAAGAACAACCATGAACATGGGTGTTTAAAACATTATTCAGGGTTTGTGGTTTCAACATTTCAAGTTTCCAGAACATGTTGAGAAAAAAAAAAAGTAAACGAAATACGGAAATGGCACCAACAAAAGCCCTTCGTTTCTCAAATCACTCTTCTCAGCTTTTCAAAAGTCTCAATTGAAAAGGTTTATTACTAGTGTTCAATTTCTAATGTTACTTCTTTACATTCATTACATGCTTGCATTAGGCACGAAGAACGGTAAAATACAGGATCATACTAATCAATAGAAATTTAAAAAAACTCAGCACATTATTAGTGCACGAGCGGTGTGGGATTTCTAGATCCAAGAATCGAGAAGGGTCACACACATTTTCATTATTCACTTTAACACATTACTTGACATAGGACAACCATAATAATTGGGTTTCTAAAGCCTTGATATAACTCTGTAAAACAGGCAGACACGGGAGGAGTAGAAAGATTATCTCTCACTGTATTATTCAGACTATCTTCATAATTATTAACAAACCTTGGTGCAATGTCGTCACTACTCGAACAATACCACAGCTTGGAACCACCATACGCTACCACCCAATCCCTATTCACCATAAAGGGGACCGGAGAGAAGAGACCAATGGAAACCAAAGTGTCATAACATAGTCAACAGTCGCTATGCTATATTATAGTGCACCTTGGGTTTGAAGCCTTCCTCGACAAGACAAGGCCTGAAACTACTTCACTGGCTGTCAATGCACCAAAGAGCGAAATTTAAGCTGCTCAGTCACGCGCACAAGGCGCTGCACAAACGAGGGCCTTCTATCCTACAGAACAAAGTTGAATTTTATGTACCCACCTAGTGCCTAAGATCACGGTCTCTAGCTCAAGCCAGAACAAAACGCACTAAGAAAGTAAGGGCAAGGGGTCGTAGTTTCTCATACTTGGCAGCAAAGCATTGGAATGAACTACCACAAGACCCCCACCTTACCGAGGACTACCTTGTCTTCAGAAAAAAACTTAAGACCCATCTGTTCGTTAAAACTTAACACCGGCAACGCTCATCAACCACTCAGCTATCTACCGGAGTCCTAGCACAGCGCCGTGATATCCTTCCTGGATGAATGTTGCGCTTCACAAATAAAATACAAATTACAAATACAAAATAGTGCCTTAGTAAAAGCAACTCACCCTTCCCTTCAAGCAATACATGAACACAGCATTCTCAGATTAGTAAAGGAAGTAGCAGTTGTGTCCGACTCTTGATCACCAGCCACTAATAAGTCGCATCAAATTCGATAAACACCCAAGTTATTTCAGTGTCACATATTTAAAGCAGTGCATTTCAGACACTCATATTTCCAACCTACGTTTATATACAAAGATAGGTCTCCTCCACTACCCTCTGCCAATTCAGTATGTAGTCTTCCATTTTTACCCTCATTTGGATGCTACACTTCTGCATGGGATTGTAGTAAGCTGGGTTTCTGTTGCAGTAACCCCCCCACTTTCTGCCAGACTACTGATGCACTTTAATTTGATGTGCCCTGGGTCCCTGAAATCAGGTTCCAAAGGCCTGTGTTCTTTCCCAAAACTGTAGTTTGTACTCCCCAATTGGCACACCGCTGGCCACATGTCAGTCCCTTGTAAAAGGTACTGTGGCCAGGAAAGGCCTATAAGGGCTGCATCAATTATTGTGCCACCCTTAGACAAAATGAAGAGTCGACATGGCACACATACCTGTGTGCCATGCCTACAACCCACTGCCCTGACATAAGTCAGCCACCCCTCTAGCCTGGGTGTACTATGTCAGTGGTGAGGGTAAAGGTGCATGATACCTTCACCCCAACAGTGTCTAGACCAAGACATTGTAAGTGTAGTAATGCAATTAAGAGTATATATGGTGCTGGGAGTTTGTCATTACGAACTCCACAGCAACATAATGGCTTTACAGAAAACGGGGAAGTTTGGTATCAAACTTCTCAGCACATTAAACCCAAACTTGTGCCAGTGTGGGATTTACTAAAAAATACACTCAAGAGGGCATCTTCGAGATTCCCCCTGAAAAACGACCAGCCTCTGGTGGGTTCCTTGACTGGTACACACCAGCCTGCCAGCACAAGACATGTTTCTGGACCCCGGGGGTTTTGGGGGGGTTAGAAACAAAGCCTTTTCCTGGGCGGAGGTGTTCACACCTCCCCCAGGCCAGGGAAAGCCATCTGTGGCAGGGGAGCTTCAAAGGCCTGGCAGCCTTTGTAATGCGACCCCCAGCCTCTACTATCTGGAGCAGGCCCCACTTCGTGTCTCCCCCCCCCCCCCTTTTCGGCGGGAAGACAGTCGTGAAAAATTTGCCAGTCCAGAAAGTGTGCCTACCTCTGCCAACTCCACCTCTCTGGTGGGGGAGGAGAGGTGAAGCTCACTCTTCAATGTCTATCTTGCAGCGGCAGGCACTCCCAAATCAGGATTAGGGATTGTGCCCGCTTCCCCATGTGGGCTGAGCACACCAAGGGTGTAGTCACTCTAGAGGCAGTAGCCCATTGGCTACTGTCCTCAAGACCCCATAAACACCCTCTAAATACATTTAGGGGGCAGCCCTGACCCCAAGAAGGCAGATTCCGCAACCTACGAAGAAGGACGAAAGAAGACGCCCAGCAGAGGAGACTGCAGAGAAGAACTGACTTTGCCCCAGCCCTACCTGCCCGTCTGCAGTTTCTAGAGATCCTGAATCAAAAGTCGCCTTGTCCTGCAGCCAGCGACTTCCAGAACCCTTGGGAGGACTGACTACCTTCAATAAAGTGAGCTAAAGAATGATGATGGATTCAACCCAGTTTCAGTGCTCTGTCCATGATCTCCTTGTGTTTGCCTTCAAGAAAGACCAGATCTCCTGTGAACAGCAGCTCTGTTCAAAAGAAACTCCCAAGACAGCCCCTGAGCTTGCTGAGGACGAAGAAACCTGATGCCTGGAACAACCACTGCACCTGTCGCCTATAGCCCGAGTTCAAGTGGCCCACCGGTCCCAGGGAGGTCCCCCAGCACTCCAGAGTCCGAAGCCACCATGGGTTGACCCCTCTATGACTCCCCAACGTCACCTGCAGCCTCTGCACGGAGAACCCCCCCCCCCCCACTGCAAGTGGCCTGGTAAGGTGAAATCCGACCTCAAAAGACTCCCCTGCATCCAGCCACCCTGCACCCTGGAGAAGAGAACCTGAGGTGCACCTACGTCCCCGAGCCCTCCAACTTACCTGCCCAGCGATTGGTTTTTCCCAGAAGTCTTCCAGGATCGAGCCTACAGCCAAAATCCAAAACCGTCAACTCCCATTGAAAACAGGGCACCCAGCGCTAAAACAGTACCCTGCACCCAGCCGCCCCTGCACCGCAGCACTTTGTGAGCTAAACCGGATACCCCTTTGCCATGAGCCTAACACCAGGAGCTTTGCTCCCACAACCTTGTGGCCTGCTCGTGAGCAGCCACCAACCGGAGGCCCTCTATACCTCATTGGATAACATTGGCCCTCAGCACTCTGTTGTCAAAGGTCTCTGTTAAAAAACAAGGTACTTCATAGGCTCCCTACTGATGCAGACTTTTCTTGTTACGCTTCGCATTATATTTGAAGGTTTGCAGGGCGGATGAGTATGCGCCATGAAAGTATAGCCGGAGATTGTGTGGTCATAAATTTTAGGTTTCCAACGTTTGTGAACCAAGGTACTAATAAACCCCTCACACTGGGTTATTTTTCATCACAATCTCCAACCTGAGCCCTCAAGTTCAGTCTATCACCCTAAGGCATCCCTCTGTATTCCCAATGCAAATTGCTTCTTGGCACTTCAAAGTTTCCTTGAGAACGAATGGCTTCTTTCAGTCCACAAAGTCTCAGACCTTTCGGCTCCTCCCATATCCCATTTTTGTAAGTTGGGGAATGTGCCTGCAAAATTTGTTGCTGCCTATGCCCAAGGATCTCCAACACTAAAATCTCCAGTGATTTCTGTGGTCCCGATCTATCTGTATTCAGATAAATTGCCAGCAATTACCGCTACCCTAGCCGGTCCTCAATTGGCCGATATTGTCACAACAGCCATACTTGCTGTTCCATTACCAATGTATAAAAATACCACAGCAATTTTGATATCTCGCAGGGAGTCGAAAAGTAGGGAATAGTGAGTAGGGTCCATTTATAGATGGACAAGAGATTTGTCTTTTCCAGGAGAAAATGATCATAGAAGCGGATTTAGGAATTATTGGGTCTCTGCTGTCAGGTTATCAGTAGGATGACCATCAGGTGGCTTGCTTGCAGTGACAGCTCCTCTGCAAAGGCGGCATTGCGTCGCACCACAAGAAAAATAAAAGGAGAATAATGTTATCATAATTCTATTTTTCATTATTGGCTATGTAAAGCCGAGGTGGAGCTGCTCTTCCCACAGAGCAGGGGAAGGAGTGAAGGCACTCTTAAGTGCACATAACTGCTTGGCTGGCAGTCTTGGGCTGGCCAAACCGTCATGCGCACTTGGTATGTTCTCCACCGGGCTGTGTTGTATAGCCCAATGGAGAACATGCTGAGCCTCCCATTGCCTCGCCCGAGCGCCAAACCATGGCGCTCAAACCAATCACAATGCTGCACAGCAGCATTGTGATTGGTCAGGGGAGTAATGAGCCTGGGTGCTTCTTGGTTTGTCAACCTAAAGAGGACAAAGACAGAGGGAAGAAGGATCACCAACCATTTACTCAGACGCAATCCTGGCTTCATATATCAGGTCCCACTATGTTATTGTTGCAGGTGACTTGAATCTAACCACGAGCTAAACGGCATGATCCAGGATTTGTGTTTCGATGAAGATGCATTGTGGGGAATTCCTGAGTTAACATTCCCTGTAAGGAGTCACCTGTCTTTGGTTACCCTCCAAATGGCAGATTTAACCCTTACACATGGCCTCCGAGCATGTAATGGGCGTCCACTCCTCACTCCTGATGCCACTCCTGTTCCTACTTCTGGAGAGGAATGTACTACCAACCATATCGATTAAATTCTTCCTTAACATCAGGATATGGAGATTTATGCAAAACATGGTAGTGATATTTAGGGTTGAGAGTGATCATAACCAACTGATTTCAACTGTCCGGGATTGGCCATCACGTGCCATGCTCGGCCTTGTGAGAAAGTGTTGGTGGTAACTAACAGTAGGAATAGGAAGTGGAAAGCTGTATGCTCTTCTCCCAGGGCGGTTTCAGGCATTTATGCAAATGTGGTTACCCGCATGGCCACAATGCTTAAAAACTGAGGGAACTGATTCTTGATGAGCACATTAACCTATTTGCAGGGCTCAAAGATTATTTTGTGAAGAATTAAAAGTAGGCCTTTAGTAAAATCACGCAAGTGGTGTATAGCATACGGCAAGGGGACAAAAGATATTCTTATTAATGCAAAAAATAAAAAAAAGAACCAGGCATGAGATCAGAGAATAAAAAATGGAATGACCTCCTAGGAGTCTCTATTATGTGTTTTGGCCCAAACTCCTTTTATTTTAAATATTCATAAGTACATACAGTTCTTTTTTTAAAAAACTTTTTATTGAACTTTGCTCAAGGTCTCATACAATACACAGCAGTGATCAAAAGAGCTTGCAGAATAGCAGCCATACATTGCACTCTTGAGGACAGACACGACAGTGGAGCGGGCTAATCACAAGAATCCCTTCTATCCCACCCCTCACCACTCAGCCCGATACATGCGCCAGGGGCCCCATACCCTCCTCCACTTCTTCACACATCCTCTGGACTTGTAAATCGTTTCCTCTGCCCTCTGGCGCCAATCCAGATCTCTTACCCATTGGTCCCACTGAGGGGGCGCCCGCGCTCCCCACCCCCTGGCTATATTTTGTTTCGCCACCCCCGCGGCCACTGCCAGCCAAATCTCGTTGTGTCTGGTCCAATCCGTGGCGCCTTTAATCATTAAAAGTAACCACCTCGGATCAAGCGGGACCGTCGATCCCGCTACTGTCGCCATTGTTTGTGTTACTCTGGTCCAGAAGGGCACTATGTACGGGCAGTCCCACAAAGTGTGGAAGAAGGTACCTTCCCCCCCCGACATCCCCTCACACACAGAGGAGACCGGCTCCTTCCCCAAGAGAACAGGTGTGTTCGTGGGTAGTAAACTCGATGCAGGATTTTTAATTGCACAAGGCGGAACCTAATCCGTATCGGCTTTGTAGGGCATCCTGCCAGTCATCGTCCTCCAGACGTCCAATGTCACCCTCCCATCTTTCGCGCAGTGTCACCAGGGGGTCAGGCATGTTGTTTATAAGCCTACAGTATATGACGGACGTGGGTCTCTCCGGGATCGGGTCAAGAAGGAGCCTATCCTCCAAGGGGGAGTATTCCGGGAGCGAGGAGTCTGTGCGCATGTGTGACCGCAGGGCATGCGTAAGGCGTAGATAGTGAAAGTACTGGGAGTCGTGCAGTTGGTATTCTTTTTTAAGGTAGTCGAAGGATCTGGGAGCGCTCTCCTTCCACACATCGCCCAGGTAGTCGATTTCGATCAATCGCCAACCCCTAAAGCCTGTTAGGCTGGAGACCTCAGCTAGCTGGTCACCAAACCAGAGGGGCGTCCTGCCCGAGAAGGCATCCGCCCATCCCAAGAATTTATTAGCCTCCCTCCAGCACTGCAGCATCACTCCCGTATGCGAGGGGAGATCTCTGCATTGCTTCCGTGAATACAAGAGGGGCTCGCAGTTGCCCCCGGGCATGACATGCCTATCTACCCTGTAGGCATTCTCCGACCTTGCCATGTACACCCAGTCATTGATCAACTGCAGTTGTAAGGCCCAGTAATACAGTTGGACATCTGGGAGGGCCAGCCCCCCGTCATACACCCCTCTTGTGAGCTTTCGCATCGCTATTCTTGGGTTCCCACCATCCCAAAGCAGCGCCCTCAACGATAGGGATATGCGTTTAAACACCCCTCCGGGGATCGGGTAAGGTGAGTTTTGCAGGATATATAAGAGGCGCGGTAGGGGCAACATCTTGAAGAGCGCAGCACGCCCCATCAGGGACAGAGGCAAGGATCTCCAGTGGGTCACGTCCGATACTTATCGCGCCAGGTGGGGCTCAAGATTCCTATGAAAAAACTCTGCTCTGCCCCTGGTGATATACACCCCCAAGTATTTAAACCCCTTGGTGACAATCGTGGCTGGGCACCGCGGTGGAATCCGAGGGGGGGGGGGGGGGAGGGGGGGGGGGCGGAAAGGGGGTAAATCAAAGATTTGGCCCAGTTAATCTTGTAGCCGGAGTAGCTCCCAAACAGTTCGAAGAGATGGAGTGCCTGTGCCATCGAGTGGTACGGTCTGGCCATGTAGAGGACGATGTCATCTGCGTTTAGTGATATACGCTCCTCCCACTTGTTAGTGAGCGACAGGCCCCAGAAAGACCTATCTCTCCGAATCCAGTGTGCGAACGGCTCCAGGGCCAGGGCGAACAGGAAAGGGGACAGTTGACACCCCTGTCTGGTGCCTCTGCGCAGGGGGAATGCACAGGACAGCGCCCCGTTCACCCTCACTCTTGCCACCGGTTGTTCATAGAGCAGGCGCACCCAACTGCAAAACATTGGTCCAAAGCCTAGTCTTCGGAGAACTTGGAACAGGTACGGCCATTCGATGCTGTCGAAGGCCATACAGGCGTCCAGCGCAATCAATGCCGTTTGAGTATCGTACTCGCCCTCTGTCATATACAGGACCCCATACAGCCTACGCAGGTTGTCAGGTGCTCTTATGCAGCATGAACCCCGACTGATCGACATGCACCAAGTCAGACACCACCGTGAGTAATCTCGTCGCCAAGACCTTGGCCAACACCTTGGCCTCCACGTTGAGGAGCGAGATTGGCCGATATGACGAGCATTGGTCAGGTGGCTTCCCAGCTTTATGGATAACCACAATGGTGGCTTCTCGCTGGTCGGGCGGGAGCCTACCCACCCCTCGCGCTTCCAGACCCCCTCATAGTAGGATGCAAAAGCTTCTGCTATGTCCTTGCTAGTAGTTGCCAATGTGCCATCCTCAACCCTGACCTCGGCTACCCATGACCGCTCCCGTCACTCGAGCCATGCCAGTAGCTTCATAGACTTATCCCCTGCATCATATATCCTATGTTGTGTGGCGAGGGAATAGGCACGCGCCTCGCCCTCCGCCAACGAGCGGAGTTCTCGTTGCTTAAGGGCAAGCTCGTGACTTTGCTCCCTAGAGGGGGATCCATTGATGTCCCTCTCCATGACTTCAATTTCACGCTCTAACTGTCTGACCTGGAGGGCTGCTTCTTTTTGTTGGACGCCAATCAACGCCTGAACCCGCCCCTCAGAATAGTTTTATAGGCTTCCCACAGGACCAATTGAGAGTCGACCGAGCCCTGGTTCTCTGTGAAGTATAATTGGGAGTACTCCCTCAACTTGTCGATTATGGAGTCATCCCTGAGGCGCCAAGGGTCAATCTTGGGAAAAGCCGCCCTATCCGTCATCGGGCCCTTGAGAGTAACCCCCACCGGTGAATGGTCGGATACCCCCCTGGCCATGATACCGGAGTCAACAAAGTCACCCAGTTGGTCCCCCACACAAAGATGATCTATCCTAGAGAACGTGTAGCGGAATAGAACGTGTATTGTTTTTTGGAAGGGTTATGAGTCCGCCATACATCACTCAGACCCATTGCTGTTGCAAACCCTCGCAGGCCCAGTTCCCCTCTGTTACCACGTCTCTCCCCGGAACGGTCGACATCAGCGTCCATAACAGCGTTGGCATCGCCCCCCCCCCAGCACCAGGGTACCCTGTGGAAGGTCCGTTAAGTGGGCCCCCAGTTTCGCATATACCTGGGCATGGAGACCGGGTGGAATGTAGCATGAGCTAAGGACTATCGTGCGCCCCTCCCATCTAGTCGCTACCGCTGCCATGCATCCGGAGTCTTCCGTCCACGTACCTGTGACTATAAGTGGCAGGGCGCTACGAACTAAAATACCCACCCCCCTAGAGCCAGACGTAAACCCGGAATGGGCCACCATCTTGTACCCGAACCGGTCCAGGGCCCTGCATTTGTTACCCCGTAGGCGAGTCTCCTGAACGAGCACCATGTCCGGGGAGTGGCGTTTCAGACATTGCAGGACCAATGTCCGTTTAATCTTGTTGCCCAACCCATTGACGTTCCACGTCCATATCTTTATGCGCGTCTGGTCACCCATTCAAGTACAGAAGCCTGGATTGTGTTGAATCTCCCCTTTGCCACTGCTTAGGTTGACTGTGTACCATCTGAGCTTTTTTGTTAGAGACTACAAGAGCTAAACATAAAAGGACACCCAACTCCCTTCCCCATCCCCTCCCGCACCACCCTCCCTGCCAAGTGGGCCCCCAACCACCCACCTCTAACACACAGAGTGCCTGTCGCCCCATTGATCCCAACAACAACCAAACAAAGGAACACGAGTCTGCAGCCGCAGAAGAAGTCTGCTGGCTCTGTCGGGACTCTTGAGGTTGGATTTTGCTGTTCTGGGTCCCCTGCCCCCCTCGGTCATGGACTGCCCCACGGTCCGCCATCCCTCCATCCAGTTGCTGGCCTCCGACGGAGAGTCGAAAAAAAAATGCTTTTTCACCATCCAGGACCTTTAGTCGTGCGTGGTACAACATCATGTACTTTACCCCGTGATCTCTGAGTGCTCTCTTGACGCCTTCAAACGACCTGCGCTGACGCTGTACATTGAGCGTGAAGTCAGGGAAGAATCGAATCGTAGCATTTTCTAAATGTAGGTCTCCGGACACTCGTGAGAATCCTAGCGATAATGGTGCGTGGGGGGGCCCCAGGATTGGGTCTCCCCCTCCAGTGCGCGGTGGGCCCGATCCACCGAAAAAAAGTTGGAGAGGCGCTTCGGCTTCAGATGTTTGAGTAAGTATGAGATCCTCCACAAAGCAGTCTGTGGACGGGCCCTCCATTCCCTCCGGGACCCCCACGATGCGGATATTGTTACGCCGCGCCCGGCCTTCTTGATCTTCGAGGCGCGCGGCAATGTCCGCTTGATTTTTCGTGAGCACAGCCACTTGCTCCTCGAGGTTCTTTGTTTTAGGCTGTAAACTGCCGATGCCGCTCTCAGCCTCCGCGACCTTGTCTGACATTTTACTGAAGTCCGCTCGGAGGAGGTTGACTTCCTCTGTGACGGCGTCCAACTTGAGCTCCATAGTGCCACGCATATCTTTCAGGGCGCCGCGCATTTCCCGAATAGCCAACATTATGTCCTTGAGTGATGGATCCGGCCCATAGCTGGCCGCTTCACGCTGCTGGTGTCCGCACTGCTGGTCGTCCTCCCTGCCCATGCTGACTGTGTACTTGTCAATGTGGTTCGTTTGGTTCTGAGATTGCGGTCTAGTACACCCCATGATCTTGAGGACTGCCTCGATGCTCGCTGGGCCCCAATCTCCGGCCGGCCTACGCTCCCGCGGCCCAATCTCCGGCCGGCCTACGCTCCCGCGACAGGGCCCTCCGTACTCTGCCCCGCGTCACTGGCAGGCGTTGCTCCCAATGCCCACTCTACTCGCGGGAGCTCGCAGACTGACCGGAGCCAGATGCTCTCCGGGGGGGACTCCCAACCGGGCTCCACCAGGTTCTCCGTTGAGCCCCGAGTTCAGCTCGCAGTTACTCTCCAGATGCCGGACTTTTATGCACGGTGTTGGGTCCCAGCGCTCCAGGGCGCCACCCAGTGGCCGCTCCTGCTCTCCCCGCTGCGGTGGGTACTCCAGAGGATGCCCCTATTCGCCGTAGCACCTTATGCCGCTGTAATCACAGGTGTCAAATGCAGCCTGCCCACTGCCAGTGAAGTCTGCCGTTCCACTCAGTGCTGCTATCAGACACCCTCCGGCACTCTGAGCACTCTCCCCCTCTATGTGCCGCCGCTGTATGAGTCCCGGGATCTTGTTGCTCTCTCACCTGACTACGAGCGCAGTCCAAGCAACACTCCCACTGCACAGGCCCCCCCGGGCTCCGTACTCTCTTCAAATGGTTACCGGGCGCCTCCGGCGTACTCCTTCGCTGTAAGGCTGAGTGCTTCCCTGCGGCCCTCACCTGTGCCCCGTATAATGCGCGGGAGCTGCCGCGGTGCTCGCGTCTCCAGCACGCCCGGCCCTCCGCAGCTCCCGCGTTGTTGTCAGCTCGTAAGAATGGAGACGGCCGGGCGGCGGTCCCACAGTCCAACGCCACCGCCGAGCCCGAAGTCCGTTGTGCAATTATCCACCACCTCCGCCGTGCACAAACTACTGGGCAGACACCGCCTGGCGCCCCTTATGACCGGCTGCCGCCTCCTGGAGTCCGCCTCACAGCACGATGCTTCCGGACCGGGGCACAGCCGCGGCGGGCGCCATCTTGTCAACACTAGGCTCGCCGGCCGCAATCTAGCCCGGCTGTCAAAGGATGCCCGCAGCGGATCAACACAGGCATTGGAGGCCACCCACCTCTTCCCTCCAGCTGCACAGGGCGGTAGGTGCCGCCAATACTATCGGATTATGACGGATTTGGGGGGCTATGTTCGGATCGGCTACTCTGCTTCCCTAGTGTGCGGCCATCTTCTTTGGCTGCAGGTCACGACCCCAAGTACATACAGTTCTTGATGAACTGCGCAAATGATTGCCCAACAAAATGCTTTAATATTTGTGTTGATAAACACTGCAATGCTTATATGTAGAATAGTTGCAAATGAGTATGATGGTTTCCATTTGTTTTAATGGTGATATCATGGTGATATAAACACATGGTTATTGTTAATAATGAGATGACACTTTGACAAAGCCATTAGGCCAACCTTAAATCTAAAGACACCCCTATATAATGTGATGTTGCATCTGGTTAGGTGGGATGAGTTGTGATTATGGCATTCAGGACCCACTAGGGGTGTATTATAACATGAGGGGCGTCACCAAAACTATTTCCATCTACCTGACGTATATATTTGAATTGTAATGGATAGTATTTGGGGTGAGTGAATGTGTGTGTGCTTTTGTTTATTGAGTGATGTTGTTCTTGCATACCAGTGAATCAGAATTGCTAGCCCACATCTCCGTAGGCCTTGAACTACTCATACTCGCTACCCTGATAGAGTCAAGTGCTACAATGGGTTTTTGGTTCCCAGTAAAGACACAATTTTGGTCCGGTTACTTGTAAGTACTCGCACCCTTTACAACTATCAGTCAATCATGATAGTTTATTCGGTTAACCAAGTACCATCAAAGTATGCAAACACAATGGAATAATGTATATAAATGTATATAAAAGACTATCAATTCAGCCATAAAATTCATAATAAATACACCATTAATTTCAAAAATGAAATAAGTCATCCTATGAACAAAAGTAATAGTTAGAAAATATCAGTGCAAAGACGTCCGAGGACTTAGTGCAAAAGAGCAAAATACATGTCATTTAGAGTCTCAAGTAGTCAAGAAATATGAAAAAACATACACTATAGATCACGAAGCTTCTGCTGTTGGAAGTTTACTAAGGTTACACCAAACATTCAGAAAACATTTGCTAGCAGCCAAACAATTCAGGGAGAAGTATGGAGAAGTGTGACTTTTTAAAATTTTCTGGGCTACAAAATATCTGGTAAATCCCAAATTCCGACAGATTTAGCGAATCCATTTGCGGTGGGACCAGAGGTACTCTGGGCAAGAAAACGTAAAATGTAACTCGGTCTCAAAATCCAGACCACAAGCTGGACAAAGGCTAGAAACTGATTTCTTGTTCCATTTGTTTGTAAATGTTCTGAATAGGAGGGTACCTAGTTGGAAGCAAACATACAAACTCTTGTCCAGAGGCTGGGATGCTAGATCCAGAAAAGTCTCAAAGCACAGGTAAAGCTTAAACTCAAAGAATTTGTTAGTATAATGACCCTTTAACCCTCTGTTTATATTTTGTTCATGAATATATGCCTAGTAACACAATTTCAGACCATTAAGCTCAGATTAACAAAGAAAATTCGGCTGCTCCCACTGCCTTAGTAGGCCTTGCCTGCTAAACCAATCAAAAACAAATTTAACCCAGGGTACGGTCTTAGGAATCTCTGTAGTCACTTAGTTCGGGTGAGGACCAGAGACGGACCCAACAGACAACAGGTTTAAGTGCTGCCAAATCAGTAAATCTCTTAAGTTCTAGATCAAAGTATAGTTGTGATGAGAGGGGTGCTAGTTGGTACGGAGACTAAGGTGTTCTCGGCGGTCACTGGATGAACGTCAGTGTAACTCCAAATCTCGGCACCATAGAGTGCAGCACTTTGCACTCTGGCTCAGTACAACTCTAGGGTCAATGATATAGAGTGTGAGCTTGTTTTTAGTAAATCTTACGATAGCAATAGATCTATGTTCAATTAACATCGTACTCTTAGTAAGTTGTCATACCCATTTTAATTTTTCAATTAAGTTGACCCTAAAGTAGCCAAAGCGGAGTACCCTTACTAGTACTTCACCAACAACACAGATGGCAGAATCTTTAACCATGTCCTCCCCAAACACCATATATTTAGTTTTATTTACATTGAGCTCCAGACCCCTAGCCGAACACAACCTAAAAATGTGTTAATTAGGAGCTGGACACCCATGGGTGTTTTGGAAATAAGGAGAGAATCGTCTGCAAACAAAAGAATGGAGACCTTTCTGTTGTTCAAGACAGGCGAGTCATTTCTACAATTCAACAGTGTTTCTACTACATCATTCATATAAAGGGTAAATAGAACTGGAGTGAGAACGCAGCCTTGGCGCACACCGCACTCAATAGCAATGTGTTCTGTAAATTCACCCCTACTACCACACCAGACTTGGGCGAAGTTCTTTGTGTGAAGTTGGATCATGAGCTGAATCAAATTTGCAGGGCCCCCCACACTTGACAAGACGGGCCACAAATTATTACGTGGGATGAGGTCGAATGCAGCTATAACATCTACCAATGCCATAGAGAGCTTCTGCTTACATAATAGAGCACATTTCCAACAGAGCGTGACGCATCTAAAAATCTGCTTGGTGGTACTAGTATTAGGGTGGAAACCAGCTTGAAATGGGGACATGATTTTATTAGAGTCCACCCAATCTAATAATCTGTGTCAAACTTGTCCGGCAAGAATCTTTTGTAGGTTGTCGCTGACACTGACTGGCCTTTAATTAGAAAGGGCGCAAGCATCTCCCTTCTTATAAATCGTGATAATTTCAGCCGCTCTCCATGAATTGGAATCTCACCACCGGCCGATATTGCATTTGATAGTATATTTACATAACTTATCCAAACTAGTGGCTCTGTTTTATACAGGTCTCCAGGGATTTTGCAAGGCCCAGGGGCCTTAGCTGATTTTAGGAGGTCAATTGCTCTAGATGCATCTTCAAGGCTAACAAGCATGTTCAATGCAATAGGTCTCGCATTTATGAGAGTTTGAGCTACTGGCATTGTACATGACATTGCCTTTTATTCATATGTTGTTTTTTAAAACAGATAAATAAAAGGCATTATAATTTATAATGCCAATAGCTTAAACTCTCGCAAATGCGAGACCTATTGCATTGCAAATGCGTACTATAAAAAAAAAATTGTTAGGAGGAGCAGACAGGATAAAGCTATTTGAGAAACTAGAGCTCGGCGGCTGTAATTAAAGCGTACAGAGCAACAGGGGGTGTCACTATGAGAGGTTACAAAATGAGACAAGGCGATACTAAGGAGGGACTACTAAGCCTTTTGACCAATGAACAGCCACAGTTTACAGTGGACAATGACACAAGCCAATGAAAAATCTGGGGGGAGAGTGGGCGGAGCTTCAAGTCCCCACCTCAATACAGCATGCCTTGCAGAGCAGCACATGCACTGCCCAGGCTCGACCTAAAAACACATTATTATTTATATTCACGCAGTAAAAATATACATTGCAGCGGGGCACTTTTGGTTCTTAAAGTAATTGGGCTTTCTTTCAACTGGTTTGTTCCTTTATTTTGAAAAGTTGTGAATGCCATTTAGCCAAAATCGCCAGAATGATAATTAACCTCTAAAGAATACTGCCTAGACTACACTTGAAAATGTGGGTGGGTGACAGTCAAGTGACACTGTGGTACAAGGGTAACGCCAAAGAGGCGTGCCTAAAAACTGTGCTACAAAATTAGAAAAAAAGGCCTTACATCAAAGTTTCTTGACCACAGACAAAAAAATAATTATTCATATAAATTAGTTTACCAAGTGAATATATGAGCATTTATAATGCAATATCTAATGTCAAAGAACATTTGTTTTTTAATAATGCGCAGTCAATTATGAGCCACTTTCTGTAGACACTGAAATGCGGTCAAATACATAAAAAAAAAACATCCTTACAAATGTAAGCGTGCAGAAAGTCTAGAAGTGACCATGCAGGTTTATGGGTTTATAAAAATGTACCAATATTTACAAAGAGCAGTTTGAACTTTTTTTTGCTCTGATTATGTTCCTGTAATTGGCCAATTAAGATCAGTGCAAATGATAAGGTCACTTAGAAAATTAAATAAAATTAAATAGGTTACTTAACTTCAGAAGAGTTTTTTTATGGTGGATACCCTATCCATCTCCCCCAGCACTAGAAGGAAATGGAAACTCTTGCAATAGCACCTGCGTGTTGGAAGGTGGTGCCACTATGCTCTGTAGTAACTGTTTGGTCTTCAGACTTGGAAGCAGCGGCCGAAGAAGGCAAGTTCAGAGGGGTAAACCTGCCCATACTTTTTGAATTTGACTAAGTTCTTGAAAAACAACTGTCCCGGACGGTTAATTACGACATTTGAGATGTCTTAGCAGAAGTGGGGGGAGCGAGTCTAGGTGCTGTAAAACTCAGAGGAACAAGCTAAACTATTACGGGTTTTCTTACCTGGATGCCTGTTGCCTGAAATAAAAGCAAATGTGTGTAAAGGCTAATTAGAAGCTGGAATGGTCTTCAATTCATGGAGTCACTTGAAGCTTCCTGATGATAAAAGATTGTTGCTTTTTTTTTAGGAAATAGTAAGTTGACCAGGCGAGCTATGGAGAGCATACTTTTAATGGACAGGTATAAACATATGTTTGCACTAGGTACAGTCTGCATATTACTAAGACTTATATTTTGGAGGTACTTTTTTTAATCTTAAACCTAAATCTTTTTGTGCATTTTGTGGCAGCCTATCTTATACGGTTTGTAATAAAGGTTAAAATAATGACTTACATATTCATAGTGCTTTCGGTCAAAGGCTGGGACCTCAACACTATGAACCCCAAGGTCCCTATTCTCCACTTCACCAACCAGAATTCAGTTCTGCAGCGCTCAGTTACACACACACAGATATGTGCAATGCTCACATTACCCAACATAACGTAAATTAGTGTATTTCTCAGTGATTTGTTTCACTTGCATTTATTTTTCTTTTAAGTTGTGCGTTATTTTATATGAAGTTACCGGAAGGTGAAATAACACAATAGTTACAGAATATTTTGTTCTTTTTAGCCACACATTTGATCCCGCCCCCACCCTCAGTGACCCCGCCCTCATTACATTCAGGATCACAGTTCCTATACTTGTTTTTAATGCACTTCAACCACTGCTTGGAGGAATTTTTGGTGTTGAGGCACTAGATAGACGACATGTGGTTTCGTGACAGACATCTGTCTACGTCACGAGCAGCATGGTTTAAACCGTGTGGCTTTGGCGAGAGATATCACTGCACTTTGTCAAAGGTTGTACATTTTTACAAAATGTTGAAAACTTGAAGGAGCTAACCTCTGAATTCACGGAGAAGAGAGGAGAACAACAAGTCAGTGCGAGAAGGGTGGCACCTATATGTAGGTCTGGGTAGTCTGAAGGGAGATGGAGTTGTAATGGAGGCCTTTAGCACTACCTGCGATATGCAGGGGTTACTGCAAAAGTTTCTGGATCCAGTGTGACGCCTGGGGAGATTGACAAGGTGAGACATCTGTGGCTAGCATTGATAAAACAACTAAAGAGTGGCACTATCTTACGGCGACACTGGTGCCTAAACAGGGTGAGAAAGGCCTGCAATTTACTAAGGTTTTTCACTGTCTTAAGACATTTTCAATACTCCTAAAACAGAAAATGACGAGCGTAACTCAGTCTGTTTCAAATACATACAAAACATTTGGTAAATTATGGTAAAAAAAATCTGACTATTCCAAAACAGAGGAGAAGGCAAACAAAACAAGGTTTGTTAAATGTTGCTGTGCAGGATTCATTACAGAATATAGCACTTTGTGATCAGGCATGCTGCTGTGCGAGGGGATATTTCTCCGTATGCAAACAAAAAATGTTAATGGCGCGGTCGGTGTCACTACTACTGCACTGACATTTTCCCGACATAGAATTCAAATGTGAATTGTCTTTCATGAGGGAAGAGGCAAGGTAGTACGTTTAATTAACGCCATCTGTTTAATACACAAATGGGATTGAGTGAGAAGGCGCCCTGCCACTGCTGGGATTAAACGGCCATTTCCACCACTCACCTCACGTGAGCGAGGTAGTCTCCTAAAAGAATATCCCGCCCCTTGCAAGACGAAGCACATGTCAGCTGGCTGTCTGCGCTCAAAGCCAGAAACCCCAGCCCAGGTCCATTTGCTTGGACTTGTTTCCAACAAATGTCCTGTTCTGGTTACAGCTGTCTTCGAAGCTAACTCTGTGTGCGTGTATTTTCACCTTCTACCGTTATGCAACAAACACAAAGAAACTCTGTGCATCTGACCATTTTAGCATGTCCTCCCCATTTGTCGCAGGGCCCCGAACTCTACAACACAAGTAAAGAATGCCATGTGTATGTGGGTCTAGCATCTCCGCCAGAGGTACTTACTATGTCTGTCATCGAGACTTCGGTCCATAGCTAATGCCAATCCAAGCGTATAGCTTTGAAACTCTTCTTTGCACAGTTCAAAACCACAGAAGATACATTCACTTTGGTTTTGATAGCTTTCAAATTACAGCTTGACTAGAACAATGTTTTTTTTCAAATATGTGCAAACCCTTTGACCTGCCAATTGCAAAACTTTAAACACTGTAGAGAAGATGCATTGTTAATCTGCTGAGAATTGCGGTTTTTTTTTTTGTTGCATAAAAGTGCCCCTTTGGGGTGTAACAGAACGTTGGAGGTTCCCACTGCCGCCCCCCCCCCCCCCCCCCTTTGTATTAGCAGAAGCGTTTAACAATGCAGCCCACCAGGGCAGATGTCGTCCTTGTTCCTCTGCCTTACTTGCAACGTAACCCCACGCGTCAGCCAATCAAACGTTGAGTCTCTTTAAAAAAGAAGGTCCGGGAGTGAGATCCCGTTTTGTTTCTTCACCTCGGAATGAAAACGATCAGGTTAAACAATGGCGTGATCACGGTCAGTTCTGCACCGACTTCTCAGCATTCGCATGATTTTATTTATTTAAACCCTAGAGCGGCGACGTGGGGATTGGCTACAATTACATATGCCTTTGGGGAGTTGTAGATGGTTTCCTTGCAACCTAAAGCAACTCAAGGAACGGTTATTCTTTAACAAAAAAATATGGGATCTGTATTGATAAAATTTAACAAGCAAGGGGGTCGGGAGTGGCGACGGTGGCAAGTAACAGGGAGCAATGTGTTTTGCATTATCGTGCACGCGTCTGGGCACGATAATGCAAACCAAATGTTACCCTGTGCGCGTAACAGACACCAATGGGAAGTGGGCGGAGTAAAGGCAGGACATGCGCCCGCCTTTGCCCAATTGCGTGCTGTATTTTTTTTTAAAAACGCACGCTAAAGCCTATTGCAGCTGGCGAAAGCTAAACCACACGCACGAACGTGTGGTCAGATTTCAGAACCCCCTACATGAGGTCTCCAACGCTAGGCACGAGACCTAAAAATCACTGAGTCAGAATCCTCTAAGCAGACTACAGGTGATACCTTAATAGCGGTCACTAGATCGCAACTCAGCAATATGTTCACTAAGATCTTTACCAGCATATAGCTCAGAAAACTGGGATACCCGTCTGTCAGGTTGAATATGATAATGAGAAGTTTTTACATTTTCTGATCAAGACTGTGATACTATACGCCAAAAAGACCAGTTATCATTTGTTTTAACAGCAGCACGCATATCTTGTCAAGTTTTTTCATCCCAGGTCCTTTTAGCTAATCTCAGAAAAGAATTACAGTTGCGCCTATCTTCAATAATTGAGCTCTTATGCGTGCACTGTCATACTACTTCACCTCTTTGCCCAAATTCGATTTCATGCGACTCTCCTCTTTATAAAAGATCTTCTGCATCTCATTAAAAAATAAATTGTGTATATTAAGTATAGGAATATCTGCGTCTTTAACCCCTACATAGTTGGGCAGAAAAGCCACAAACACATCATATATCTGTGAATACAACATTTGATTGGACAACACATTTGGCCAGGAGACATAGCAATTACTAGCTAAAATTGGTTCAGGTACTGAAGGTGGCAAGTATTCTTTGTACTTTTCAGGGCTTCTCCAGAGGATAATAAAATCAAGGAATTGTGGTAACTGTATAAGCGTGGATCTACTCATGTCAATCACAAATTACCATAATCTCACATCTAAGAGGACGTAGTCAATAACACTAGCTTAAGAGCCTCTCTTAAAAGTGGATGCCCTCTCAGAATCTGAAATAGTACATCCGTTACACGCTCTTAGACCTCTGCCAACCGTTAAAGGGGCTAATTTAAGAGCGGTGGCAAATAAATTGTTCCGAGGCTTTCCTACCAGGGAAGGAATGCCCCATATTTCATCCTCCATATCGGTTATCTCGTTAATATATGAAGAGGTTTCATAAGAAGTATTAAAGTCTCCCGCTACTACTATTTTTGTATTCAGATGTATAGATCCTAAGACCTCTTCCAAGAGAGTTAAAATAGGTGACTTATTGTTAGCCACGGTTGATCTTACATAAGCATTGATAAATGACAACCGAATGCCTGAGGGGAGAGTAACAATCCCCATTAAATCTGGACAGTCTATCTGCAATAAAATATGGGAGCTAAAAAGATCATTCTTAATTACAATTAATAGGCCACCAATTGCCCTCCCTGATTTCTCTGGGGGTTTCGCTTCCACACTAAATGTACTGAACCCATTTGTAAACACTTTCTCAGTGGACCAGGTCTCTTGAAACATACAAACATCACAACTAACAAAGTACAATACCAATTCAGAGTATGCCACTTTTGACTTTATGCCAGCCAAGTTCCACAATAGCAAGAAGGTGATACTAGCGTGGGGTCCCTGCCATCCTTAAGATCAACAAAACCTGGAGGACTAAGGGCTTTCTCTGGCTGTGTGTTAGTAATACTACCATCTATGCCCTGTAGAAGTGCCCTATGGCTGCCACAAGTAGAAGTTTTAGCAATGCCACAAATAAAAACAAGCGTTTGCAATGCAATAGGTCTCGCATTTGTAAGAATTTAAGCTACTGGCATTGTAAATGACAATGCCTTTTATTTATCTGTGTTGCTAATTAACAAGGCAATCATTTAGAGTAAATGCGAGACCTATTCAGAGCAGCGGCCGCCATTGTCCCAGCTGCCCGTAAAGTGGAAGCGTGCATGGCGAGCTTAATCTGTTGCAGGAAAGCAATCGTGCCTGCAGTAGGAGAAATTCTTTAAAGAAAATAGTAGGGAAACTTTGTCCTTGAAAAAGGACAATTTATAGGCACCGATTACCAGAAAAAAGTGGATATAGTGAATAAGGAAATAGGAGAAAAGCGGTAAGGAGAAGAAGAGTGATGCGTAAATGGCGGGGAAGATGATAGAAAGTAGGCAGCGCTAGAGATGCTTGGTTACAGGCAGGTGTAGAGGGGCTTGGGAATAGAGAGGGGCTTGGGAATAGAGAGGGACACTGGGGAAGGGGCACCATGACATTTGAGTGGGTGGATGTACCTGGGTAAAGGTGGGGTATAGGTATAGATGGTCTAGACAGTAGAGTTACAAGGGTATACGTAGAGGATCTAAGGTTAAATGTAGGGGCAGAGGTGCTAGGGCAAAGGCACAATAGAGGTAGAAGGGAAGAAGCAGAGGAAATGCACTAGTGGACAGACAGGGGCACAGGTACTAGGGTATAAGTTGTGGGGCAGGTGGTAGTGCATTGGGAGGGGTAGTAGAGTAAGGGTAGAGCAGAGGTACTACGGTATAAGCCAGCACTAGAGGTGAAAGGGTATAGGCAGTAGGGCATAAACTGTCGCACAGCTATGGGTTACTGGCATGAGGACATGCTTTAGGGTACAGGCAGGAAAAGTAGTGATACAGCAGATCTAAGGTTTAAGCAGCAGGAGAGGTAGTAGGGTAATGGGTGGGGTGGTTGTACTAGGGAAGAAGTAGGGGTAGATATATTAGGGTATAAACTGGGGGAGAGGTCCTGCGGTATAAGCGGGGGTAGAAAACTGGAGCAAAGAAAAACATATTTGAGGGTTTAGGGTCTTTGGTTAGGAGGAGATATAAAGAGGGAATGGGCAGAGATAAAGATTTGGAAGAACCGGGCGCCGGGGTATTGTCCTAAAACGAGAAAGCATAATGTACGTAATCCTGGGAAAAAGTAATATAGGAACTGTTAGACCTGTCAGCCCTTTGGGTGGTCCCTCCTCATCATTATTTATTTTGTCCCACTTTTGCCTCAAACCCTGTTAGTATTTTTCCTTTTTGGGAACCACCAGACTTTTTAGTGTTGATGCAGGGTCAGGGAGCCATTTTCCCTACCCCTGGAACTTCTGTCTGAGGGCCTGTAACACAAAATGGTGGCCACCCATTGTCACCTGAGACATAGCTGGAACCTACTAGTACCTTCCAGAACATTCTAGAACCCTGTGACAGTGTGAGGCAGGTTTAGAATGTTGGGAAGCCAGCTCAGAGTTGGCAGTTGGAGTAGGCAGTTGGCACCTGACTGGTGAAGGGAGAGCAGCACAACACTGAAGGAGGAAGGAGTGAGGCAGCAGGGGTGGAAACTTGTGCCTGGAGTGGGGTCCAGAAACCCACCCTTGATACTAGTCCCTACTGACTGAGCCCAGCCTAGAGCCCTGTGTGGGATAAAGTCAAGAAGAACCAACTCAAGGACCTGAACAGCCGGAACAGGCCTTGAAAGTAAAGAACAGCAAGTTCCTGACCTGTCTATTGGTATCTTCCTGGAGTCCGACGCCGAGAAGCCTAGAGACCTGGGGCCGGAGGTGAAGAAGCGGCGCTGACTGGAAAGCAGACGTCGTACCCGGAGCCGCCAGAGGTCGAGAGAGGGCGCCGACGGAGGTCGTGGAGACACCAGAGGTCGAGGAGGAAGTCACCTGAGGTCGAGTGTGCGGCGTCGACGGGGGAGTGAAGTCCGCCCTCCGGAGTCGCCGGAGACCGAGGTGAATCGTACCGGAGGTCGGGAGTGGAGATCGCACTCCGGAGTCGCCGGAACCTGAAGGGAAGAGCACCGGAGGTCGGGAGTGGAGGTCGCACTCCGGAGACACCCGGAAGTAGGGAGATCGTGTCCCTGTGACGCCGGAGACCGACATCGAATCGAGGCTGCCCAGCGACATCGAGCCGAGGCCGCCCGCCGACATCGATCCGGAACCACCTCACGGCGTCGACAGGAACTGACATCGAGCCGAGGCCGTCCGCCGACATCGATCCGGAACCGCCTCACGGCGTCGACAAGAACGGACATCGAGCCGAGGCCGGCTAGCGACATCGAACCAGAACCGCCTCACGGCGTCGACACGACTCCGGCGTAGTCGGAAGTTCATAAAGAGGGCAGTAAGTGGAATAGAGGGCGCCTAAGGCCCTGTGGAGCCCTAAGAGACCATTCTAGGGGCAAGAGAGGTGTTAGGACCAGCCTGGGAGTGCCAGGGGTGGACTGAGACTGATTCAGTGACCTGTGTAAGGGGTTGTGTAGTTTGGGAGAGCCAGATTCCTAGATTACCCTTGATCTACCTCAGTTTTAGCCTCAGCCTTATCCAAGCTAGGTGAGACACCCTCAGGCCATCCACATAACCACAAGCTGTGATTGGGCCAAATCAACCCTTAGTACCTCACAAATGTGACCTGATTTGAAATTGGTCTGATGGCTTATATTTATTGAGAGTATTGTATTCTTTGTATTTATCCTATTTATTGTCTCACAGTATTTATTCCCTCGCAGTATTTATTTGCCTATGTATTTTATGCACATCTAGTTATTCATTGATTATTTATGATCTGAGCTTATTTATTTGACCTACCTTTTTTACAGAAGAAGCTTTGTGTACTGTAAGTGTGTTATTATTTATTTAACCTGCAACTAAGAGAAAACAAGATAAACACAGATATATTTTCATAAATTTTTACGGTGTAGTGTCGTTTTTGGAACGGATGCACGCATGGTTATTGTGAGGGTGTGACGTACGCTTAACACGGTGCCTGACCCCCGACCGCTCGAGCCAAGCTACCCCTTGTGTTGGGAAAAACCGGGTGACTGCTAACCCGGTAGCCCGGGGTTTTCTAACGTAATTGGTGTTCAGCGGTGGGATAGAGCTGTGCTTGCGTCCACTCGACAATAACTGTGGGTAGTCCATAGGCCTACACCGGGAGTTTTCTCAAAGCGGACTTCCTAATTCTGAGTTTTGTTTTTTCCAAATTTACTCTGGTGGTGGGAGGAGGTATTACAAAAGGTACCCCCCTGCATAGCTTCTGTAAACACCTGTCTTCTATTCTGAGTGGGCAAAATGGAGTTTGTGTTGGAAGACCTGGAAACTTATACTGTGGCCCAACTCAGAGAGTTTTGTCAGAGAGAGGGGGTGTATTGTCCCCAAGGTGCCAAGAAGGGTGAACTCCAGACCAGCTTGAGGGCTTGGGGGGAGGCACGACGAGAAAGTAAGGCTGAGCAGGAGGACAGGGATGGAGAGCCTGACAGCGAGGGGGCTGGATTGTACCAACCTGAGGTGGGGAACCTGTTAGCGGGGCCCAGAACCATTTCCAGGAAGGGCAGCACTGTCTCTAGCGGTGGCTTATCTGAAGCAGAGTTAACTGACCGGAGGGAGAAAAGACAGCTCACATGGGAGTTGGCAAAGCTGGAGAAAGAGAAGGAGGGACAGAGGATGGCTCACGAGTTGAGGCTGAGGGAAATAGATCTCCAGATCCTACAAGTCGGGGCACACACTGTTCCTAATGGTGGCAGCAAAGACAAAGAAATCACCAGGGAACCCAAACCCTATCTGCCAAAAGACATAGTAGCTAGCTATAGAGCAGGGGATGATATTGCCAAGTGGCTAGCGGCCTATGAGGTCTCTTTAAGGGCCCATGGGGTGCCAGAGAAGTACTGGGGAGGGGGATTGTACAAATACATGCCTCCAGCTGGTAGGGATGCATTATTGGCCCTAGAGCAGGATGAGCAGACCCACTACCCCACCATGAAAGTGGCGCTCGTAAGAAAGTTTGGACTAACACCCGAGAAGTACAGACAGAAGTTCCGGGGTAGCCACAAACTGGGCACACAGAATTGGGTGGATTTCCTGGACTATGCAAAGAAGGAATTAGAGGGTTGGATTCAGGGCAGTGAGGTGAGGGACTACGAGGGGTTGTTTGATTTAATGTTGAAGGAACACCTGCTCGAAAAATGTTTCCCTGAACTGCGTCAACACCTGGTGGATAGCAAGCTGACCAATCCCCGGAAGCTTGCTGAGGAGGCGGACATTTGGGCTAGTACCCGGGTGTCCACAAGGGGGACTGGAGGGGATACTCAAAAGGCCGGACAGGGCGCCCCCCAGAAGAAAGAGGGAGAGGAAAAGAAAAAGGAGTTCTCTAAAGGCCCCCAAAATAACTTCCAAGGAAAGGGAACAGGATTCACCCCTAGGGCTAACCCACCCAGAAACCCTAATCCTGGCCAGAGTCAGTAGCCAAGGATTGTCCATTGCTTCGAGTGCGGTGGCGTCGGACACTATAAGGGAGATGCGAAGTGCCCGAAAAGACCACCCCCTCCCATTGGAGGAAAGGCCCCCGGAGTAGCTAGTGTAGTGCTCGGGGAGGAGATGCCCTTAACTAAGGGAAGGGAGTGGGCGGGTGTCACTTTAGTGTCCCTGGGAGAACGGGAGATGGTTCCTAAGATCCAGGTGCCCGCAAATACCATAAAGTATGGGCAGTGGATCACCATCAACGGCCAAAGAGGGGAGGCTCTGAGAGACACAGGAGCCAGTAGGACTATGGTACGTAGCCAACTGGTGTCTCCAGAGCAGGTAATTCCCGATGTACTCCACCCAGCCGCGATGGCTGACGGCAGAACCGGCCACTATCCGGTGGCCGAGGTTCCATTTGAATGGGAAGGGGTTGCAGGTTCACTTCGAGTTGCCGTAAGCCCTGCCGTGCCAGTCGATTGTCTGCTGGGGAATGATATGGAGCACAACGCTTGGAAGGAGGTGGAATACCGGACTCATGCTGAGATGCTGGGTACACCTGACTGGGCCTGTGTTAGCACAGGGTCCGCGACTACCCGGAGAGGGAGTTTGTTTCGACTGGAGCCTGGAACAAAGGCACAGCCGGCTGCCGACCAAGGGAAGAACCGAGGACAGGAGGAGCCTGCCTCGGCATCCGCGCCCCGTGTGACGGATAGGCCACCGGAGGTGGTGGACCAGGAGTCCGCGGTGGGGGATGTTACCAAACTGGAGGACCTACCCATCCCGGCCGAGTGGCACGTGGAGGGAGGGCCGACCAGGGAGGAATTCTGCAAGGGCCAGAGGGAGTGCCCTACCCTTGAGGGACTGAGGCGACAGGCCGAAGCCCAGGCAGCAGGGAACGTTGAGGGGAACTACAACCTTTACTGGGAGGATGGCCTCCTCTACAGTGAACCTAAGGCACCCCTACATGGATCGTCACGAGCCTTAGTAGTCCCTCAACGTTACCGAGCCTTCCTACTGGATTGGCTCACGAGATCCCCTTGGCAGGACACCTGGGGCAAGACAAGACCTTCGCCCGTCTTGTCCCACACTTTTATTGGCCTCAAATGAAAGTGTCGTCCGACACCTACTGCCGGACGTGTGTGTCTTGCCAAGCCAGTGGGAAAACAGGGGTGAAGCTGAAAGCTCCCCTGGAACCACTTCCTGTCGTTAGCACCCCCTTTGAAAGGGTGGGCATCGACATTGTGGGTCCATTAGATCCGCCTACTACAGCTGGTCACAGGTTTATCCTGGTTCTGGTGGATCATGCCACACGGTACCCAGAGGCTATACCTCTAAGGACCATTACAGCACCTGTTGTGGCTAGGGCCCTGATGGGAATCTTTACCCGAGTGGGTTTTCCCAAGGAAGTTGTGTCCGACAGGGGGACCAACTTCAGGTCAGCATACATGCGGGCCATGTGGAAGGAGTGTGGAGTGACCTACCGGTTCACAACTCCTTACCACCCCCAGACCAATGGTCTGGTGGAGAGGTTTAACAAAACCTTGAAAGGCATGATCAGAAGTCTGCCTGAAAGCATGCGGAGGAAATGGGACGTCCTCCTAACCTGTCTATTGTTTTCCTACAGGGAAGTGCAACAGAAGGGAGTGGGCTTCAGCCCCTTCGAGCTTTTGTATGGGCACCCTGTGCGTGGACCTCTCAGCCTGGTGAGAGACGGATGGGAAAGAACTCCCAGAAAGCTTCCCCAGGACGTGGTGAGCTACATGCTGGCCTTCCGAAGCCAAATGGCTAAGTTGTGGAAGCAAGCGTCTGACAACTTGGAGGCCAGCCAAGCAGTAATGAAGGCGTGGTATGACCACAACGCTCACCCGGTGGAATTGGAGCCTGGCCAGAAGGTGTGGGTGATCGAACCAGGAGAGCTTAGCGCCCTCCAGGATCGCTGGTCAGGACCCTTTGAGGTATTGGAGAAGAAGGGTAAGGCTACCTACTTGGTGGATCTTAAGACCCCTCGTCAGCCCCTACGGGTACTGCATGCCAACCGCCTCAAACCCCACCACGAGAGGCCCAAAGTCATTTTGATGATGGTGACTGACGGAGCAGAGGACGTGGAAAGCGAGACTCTCCCCGATTTATTTGCGTCTCAAGAGAAGGATGGGTCGGTGGAGGGAGTGATTCTCTCCCCATCTCTAACTCCTGAACAGCAGGAGGACTGCCGCCAGGTCCTGGGACAGTACTCTTCGTTGTTCTCCCTTGTCCCGGGTAGGACTCACCTGTGCGTCCATGATGTGGACACAGGAGACAGCCCACCTGTGAAGTCCAAGATCTACCGGATGTCAGACAAGGTGAAGGCCAGCATTCACAGTGAAGTCACTAAGATGCTGGAGCTAGGAGTGATCGAACCTTCCAGCAGCCCCTGGTCCAGTCCGGTGGTGCTAGTACCAAAAGCCGCACCACCGGGTGCCCAACCGGAACGGAGGTTCTGTGTGGACTACCGGGGACTGAACTCAGTAACCAAGACTGATGCTCATCCGATCCCAAGGGCGGATGAATTGATTGACCGGCTGGGAGCTGCCCAATATCTAAGTACCTTTGACCTTACTTCTGGGTACTGCCAGATCTCTCTGACTGACGGAGCTAGGGAAAGGTCAGCCTTCTCCACGCCCAAAGGCCACTACCAGTTCTGTGTGATGCCCTTTGGGCTCAAGAACGCACCTGCCACGTTTCAGCGTCTGGTGAACCAGATCCTCACTGGAATGGAGAGTTTCTCTGCTGCTTATCTGGATGACATAGCCGTCTTCAGTAACAGCTGGGAGGATCACTTGCGTCACCTGCAAGCTGTTCTCCAGGCCCTGAGACAAGCTGGTTTAACGATCAAGGCCAGCAAGTGCCAGATCGGGCAGGGGTCGGTAGTGTACCTTGGACACTTGGTGGGTAGGGGAGCGGTGCAACCCCTCCAGGCGAAGATCGAGGCCATCATGGCCTGGGAACCCCCCAAGACTCAGACTGAGGTCCGAGCTTTTCTGGGCCTCACCGGATATTACCGCCGCTTCGTGAAGGGATACGGTACCATTGTGGCCCCCCTCACGGAGCTTACGTCCAAGAAACAACCTCGACGGGTAGTCTGGACGGAGGCTTGTCAGCAGGCCTTTGTAAAACTGAAGCAAGCCATGTGCGAGGCCCCGGTCCTACGGGCCCCAGACTTTTCCAAGGAGTTCATTGTCCAGACGGATGCATCGGAACATGGCATTGGGGCAGTGTTATCGCAACTCAATGAAGAGGGTCTGGATCAACCCGTGGTCTTCCTATCCCGGAGACTACTTCCCAGGGAACAGAAGTGGAGTGCAATAGAGCGTGAAGCCTTTGCAGTGGTATGGGCTCTGAAGAAGCTGCGGCCATACCTGTTTGGCACGCACTTCCTAGTTCAGACCGACCACAGACCCCTTCGTTGGCTGATGCAGATGAAGGGGGAGAATCCCAAGTTGCTAAGGTGGTCTATCTCCCTACAGGGAATGGACTTTCAGGTGGAACATCGGCCTGGAGTGGACCACGCCAATGCAGACGTCTCTCAAGGTATTTCCGCCTTAGTGATGAGAACTCCCAAGGGGTTGGGTAGCTCTCCCCACTTTCAGCTAGGTGGGACGCGTGTTAGACCTGTCAGCCCTTTGGGTGGTCCCTCCTCATCATTATTTATTTTGTCCCACTTTTGCCTCAAACCTTGTTAGTATTTTTCCTTTTTGGGAACCACCAGACTTTTTAGTGTTGATGCAGGGTCAGGGAGCCATTTTCCCGACCCCTGGAACTTCTGTCTGAGGGCCTGTAACACAAAATGGTGGCCACCCATTGTCACCTGAGACATAGCTGGAACCTACTAGTACCTTCCAGAACATTCTAGAACCCTGTGACAGTGTGAGGCAGGTTTAGAATGTTGGGAAGCCAGCTCAGAGTTGGCAGTTGGAGTAGGCAGTTGGCACCTGACTGGTGAAGGGAGAGCAGCACAACACTGAAGGAGGAAGGAGTGAGGCAGCAGGGGTGGAAACTTGTGCCTGGAGTGGGGTCCAGAAACCCACCCTTGATACTAGTCCCTACTGACTGAGCCCAGCCTAGAGCCCTGTGTGGGATAAAGTCAAGAAGAACCAACTCAAGGACCTGAACAGCCGGAACAGGCCTTGAAAGTAAAGAACAGCAAGTTCCTGACCTGTCTATTGGTATCTTCCTGGAGTCCGACGCCGAGAAGCCTAGAGACCTGGGGCCGGAGGTGAAGAAGCGGCGCTGACTGGAAAGCAGACGTCGTACCCGGAGCCGCCAGAGGTCGAGAGAGGGCCCCGACGGAGGTCGTGGAGACACCAGAGGTCGAGGAGGAAGTCACCTGAGGTCGAGTGTGCGGCGTCGACGGGGGAGTGAAGTCCGCCCTCCGGAGTCGCCGGAGACCGAGGGGAATCGTACCGGAGGTCGGGAGTGGAGATCGCACTCCGGAGTCGCCGGAACCTGAAGGGAAGAGCACCGGAGGTCGGGAGTGGAGGTCGCACTCCGGAGACACCCGGAAGTAGGGAGATCGTGTCCCTGTGACGCCGGAGACCGACATCGAATCGAGGCTGCCCAGCGACATCGAGCCGAGGCCGCCCGCCGACATCGATCCGGAACCACCTCACGGCGTCGACAGGAACTGACATCGAGCCGAGGCCGTCCGCCGACATCGATCCGGAACCGCCTCACGGCGTCGACAAGAACTGACATCGAGCCGAGGCCGGCTAGCGACATCGAACCGGAACCGCCTCACGGCGTCGACACGACTCCGGCGTAGTCGGAAGTTCATAAAGAGGGCAGTAAGTGGAATAGAGGGCGCCTAAGGCCCTGTGGAGCCCTAAGAGACCATCCTAGGGGCTAGAGAGGTGTTAGGACCAGCCTGGGAGTGCCAGGGGTGGACTGAGACTGATACAGTGACCTGTGTGAGGGGTTGTGTAGTTTGGGAGAGCCAGATTCCTAGATTACCCTTGATCTACCTCAGTTTTAGCCTCAGCCTTATCCAAGCTAGGTGAGACACCCTCAGGCCATCCACATAACCACAAGCTGTGATTGGGCCAAATCAACCCTTAGTACCTCACAAATGTGACCTGATGGCTTATATTTATTGAGAGTATTGTATTCTTTGTATTTATCCTATTTATTGTCTCACAGTATTTATTCCCTCGCAGTATTTGCCTATGTATTTTATGCACATCTAGTTATTCATTGATTATTTATGATCTGAGCTTATTTATTTGACCTACCTTTTTTACATAAGAAGCTTTGTGTACTGTAAGTGTGTTATTATTTATTTAACCTGCAACTAAGAGAAAACAAGATAAACACAGATATATTTTCATAAATTTTTACGGTGTAGTGTCGTTTTTGGAACGGATGCAGGAATGGTTATTGTGAGGGTGTGACGTACGCTTAACACGGTGCCTGACCCCAGACCGCTCGAGCCAAGCTACCCCTTGTGTTGGGAAAAACCGGGTGACTGCTAACCCGGTTGCCCGGGGTTTTCTAACAGGAACCATTTCAACTTGAAGAGATGTCAAAGCACGGCAAGGGTCTAGTGTTTTTTTGTTTTTTTTTTACCTGGGGCAGCGGCCACAGTGTTCCAGCAGTGCAGGACCAGGAACCCACGGAGCTCCATGGCATGTGCAGCTCTCCCTGCTCTGCGGCCACTCATTGCCCGGAATTGGGTGAGGAGAAAGTTCTGGAACACGGCTGCCATCAGGCGAAGGCCATCACAAGTCAGCATGAAGCATGTGGCCTCACGAGTGGCCAAAGAGTTGAGGAATACGTTATCTACGTTATCCAGATAATAGGCCATGCCAGCACTGGGAAGGACGTCCCAAGCAGCATCGATTCAGGGGCATGCCATGACCTCGGTGTGAAGTGTGATAAGACGGTGTGTGATCTTGTCGCTGAAACTAGAAATGCTATAAAACAATACACTCTCTCTCTCTCTCAGAGAATTTCCTAACAATTAATGACACACCGTTGCCCTTTTAAGGCATAGGTGCGAGTTTTGAAAGCGGAAGAAGAGAAAGGCAGTGATTGCCAGGGACTTCATGTGGCAATTACCTGATAGAAAGTTATTGAAAGTGGGCGCCAGGGGATAATTTGAGCGAGCGCCCATGTTAAGGAGAAAGCAGACGCCTGTGTTAAGGAGAAATCAGGCACCCATGTTGTTAATTTTAAAACACGAGCTAAGATAAAGCGCGGCTGTGCTTCCAAAGACTTTCCAAGAGGAAAAACAAACTGCAAACATCCGGGCCCAACACCAGATGGCGATCTATGCAAAAGTGTGTAGATCTGCAGCTCTACATGCCAAGAACAGATGCATACTGGTAAGTAGCATATTCCGTTCGAGGCATATGAGCTGCAGATTACACACTTTTCCATAGACTATATAGCAGTTCCCAGCCTTAGCGGCGACCACCGGTATCTGTTGCAGTGGTTTGAAATAGTGTTTTAAGTACAGCCTGGCCCACACTAGCTTGTTGCTTAGTTTGCACATCTACACAGTAGTGTTTGGTGAAAGTGTGCGGTGTTGACCATGTAGCTGCTTTGCAGATATCATCTAATGGGATGTTCCCTAGAAATGCCATGGAAGCCCCTATCTTTCGTGTAGAATGGGCTTTAGGGGGAACGGAAAGCGTTCGTTTTGCTTTGTGGTAGCAAATCTGAATGCATTTTACAATCCACCTAGCTATCCCTGATTTTGAGATGGGGTTGCCCTTGTGTGGTGGAGAGAAAGAGACAAACAGTTGTTTGGTCTTTCGGAAAGGTTGTGTTCTCTCGATGTAGTAAAGTAAGGCTCATTTGACATCTAGCGTGTGCAGAGCCCTTTCTGCAACGATCTGGGGTTGCGAGAAAAATACTGGTAATTCTACAGATTGGTTAAGGTGAAAAGGGGAAATGACTTTAGGTAGGGATTTTGGGTTGGTACGGAGCACAACCTTGTTCTGGTGCATTTGAAGAAAAGGTTCTTGCATGGTAAGTGCTTGTATCTCACTGACCCTTCTAAGGGAAGTGAAGGCTACAAGGAAAGCTGTTTTCCATGTTAGGAATTGCAGTTCGCATTTATGCAAAGGTTCGAAGGAGGCCCCATCAGCCTTGTGAGAACGATATTTAAGTTCCACACAGGTGAGGGTGGTACTCTGGGGGGAATTATTCTTTTCAGGCCTTCCATGAAGGCTTTAATGGCAGGTACTCTGAAGAGTGATAGATGTTGCCTGTTTTGTAAGTAAGCTGCAATTGCTGCGAGGTGTAGTCGAATGGACGTATAGGCTAGAATACACCTTTGTAGGTGGAGTAAGTAGCCTATGATGTGTTGTATAGACACGTCCAGAGGATTGATGGCGTTGTTATGGCAATAAACAACAAATCTTTTCCACTTGGCAGCGTAGCAGGCTCTAGTGGTAGGGTGTCTAGCTTCTCCGAGGACGTTCATACAGTCAGGGGGAAGATTTAGGTACCCGAATTCTAGGATTTCAGGAGCCAGATCGCAAGGTTGAGCTGAGCTGGGTCCAGGTGCCTGATCTCTCCATGGTTATGGGTTAGGAGGCATGGTGAGAGGTGTAGCTTTTGGTGTGGTACTACCGAGAGTTCCAGCAGCGTGGTGTACCACGGTTGTCTGGCCCAAGTTGTAGCTACTAGGATTAGTGTGAGGGAGTGCTGTTGTAGTTTTCGCATCACTAATGGAATGAGTGGGAGAGGCAGAAAAGCGTACGCAAATTTGCCTGACCAGTTCATCCATATCGCATTCCCTTTGGACAATGGGTGTGGGTATCTGGTGGCGAAACTTGGGCATTTTGTGTTTTCGTGGGCGGCGAAGAGGTCTATCTGCGGATGCCCCCACATTTGAAAGAACGGATGAAGAACCTGTGGGTGAAGTTCCCACTCGTGGATCTGTTGTGTCTGTCTGCTGAGCAGATCTGCCACGGTGTTTTGGACTCCTGGGACATGTTGAGCTAGGAGAAAGATTTTGTGGGTAATTGCCCATCTCCATATGCTCTGTGCTAATTGAGAGAGCTGTGGAGAGTGTGTGCCGCCTTGTTTTTGAATATAATACATGGCCGTCATGTTGTCTGTGCGAATGAGGACTGCCTTGCCTGAAATCTGTGTTTGAAAAGATTTCAGGGCTAGAAAGATTGCTAGTAACTCCAGATGGCCGAGATGGGCTTCGGCTTGGAAGTGTCGGTGCCGGTGGCCTTGTGTGGTTTGGTCGGCACCGAAGATGGCGTCGGTGCCGAAGGGCTGGGTTTCGACCCCGAGGGCTTCGGTGCGGAGCTCGGTGTCGAGGAGGAGGCCGGTTTCTCTTCCGCTGCCGAAGTGTGTTTCTCGGCACCGCTGGCAGGCTGGCTCGAGCCCTAGCCGCCGGAAGGCTTACTTGGCTTCTTCACCGGGCCCGAAGGTGGGGTGTGTGAAGCAGTGTCTCTGGTCTTGCCTAGGCCCGGAGGCGAAGGCGTGACCGAAGCCTTTTTGGGTGTCGGCGCAGGTGTGGGAGGGGGTAGATTGGTACTCACAACCCTCTGCGCCGGAGTGATGTCCTCCACATCTGACTCGTCGGCCTCGGAAGCGCTGACGAAGTCCTCTTCGGTACGATGATGTTCCGGATCGTCGATGTAGTCTCCGAAGATGTCGACCGGAATGGACGTAGAGGAGTGTGCCATATTCCTTCTGGCTCTTCGGTCCCGAAAAGTCTTTTTGGATCGGAAAGACTTACAGGCCGGACAGTCTTGAGCCTCGTGTTCTGGGGAGAGGCAAAGGTTGCATACCTCATGAAGATCGGTGTGGGGAAATTTGGACCCACATCGAGGGCTCTTTTTAAATGGAGTTCTTTCCATGAGCCGGGACCGGAGCCTGGGTAGGCCCGAAGGCCGCCGTCGACGACGACTGGAACCGAAGGTTTGTGTCGATTAGAAGGCGCGTTGATTGAAGAGATCGTGATCGAAACAATACAGCGATTGGGGTGAGGATTGCACGTCGATCGTCGAACTGGAAGCTGTTCGTAACCGGAGCGCGAAGATTACATCCGAGCCCAATGGCTGAAAAAAACAATCTGAGGATGGAGCCGAAGCCCATGCGCAATACGATCCAAAGTAGGAGTCACCGACCTCGTGACTTCCAAAGACTTTCCAAGAGGAAAAACAAACTGCAAACATCCGCGCCCAACACCAGATGGCGATCTATGCAAAAGTGTGCAATCTGCAGCTCATATGCCTCGAACATGTATTTTCTGCAACAGAACAATTCGCCCCATGCCCCTGTAGTCTGCTATATTCACAGAATGAGAATCCTCTGGTAGCCAGTTATGCCTATCAAATTGGTGTTACAGCTACCGCAATTAAATATTTATCAGCATCACTATTAGTGGTGCGAGATATTTTTCTATAGCTGAGAGTAAACCAAATACAGCTTGAATGCTCAGTCAGGGGGAGGAGGGAATGGGGTTAACCCTATTTTTCGACAAGTCACCCCCTAAAAGATAGCAGGTTCGCAATTCAAAATGTATACGTTTTTCTGCCAACTGATTAGAGCACAACATAACCAAACTATAATCATGCGCTGATAGATTAGACAAGCACCTTCTTTCATAAACAATATCAAATCCAATCACAGAGCGACCGTTTCGCTTCACCCTAAGCCAATGGATCACTTTATTTGGGAGTTCATCAGTGTCCTCAAAAGATCCTGGTTTTGATCTAAGTACCTGGGTCATGTAAATCGTTCTTCTAGAATTAAACTTAGAATTCACTGACAGTAATTGAGATGGTGTATTCAAATGACAATTATTCACCAATTGATAAGTTGGTACACTCGAGTTGGTCTGAAAATGTAAGTTCCCATTACCAACATGATCTCTCTGACCCGAATTATAATAGGATGGTGATATGATTTTGAGAAGAATGATAATTGTTCAATAAACCATCAGGTTTACAACTTGATGAGCATAGGAAATGGGCCCTTGGGAGAGATGTCAAGTTAAGAGATCTTTTAGGGAGTCTACCTTTCTCCTCAAAACAGAACTCAATATTAGTAACCACTGGATCCAGCCTCTGATTCACACACTGCGCTTGGCTGGGAAAGTTTCCATGTATTAGAGTTTAGTCCTGATTGATCCTTGTGATGAGTTCCAGGGAGCCCTGCACTGCATACACATCCACAACATGTTGCAGGTTCAGTTTGCAAAATAGTTACCAGATCAATTAGAGAAGTAAATAGATCTCCAAGATTATCCAGCTATTGACTGAATGCCCGCAAGTGATTTGCTCCCACGAGCTCTTGATGAATAACATTGTCAGTTTGACTAGAGTTATTAGTGTAAGAAGGTTCCATATGAAAGGATGTCTCACCATTGTCCTAGATGGTTGCTAATGAAGCAAATGTATTGTAGCACGGTACATTAGGACAATGGTGATTGCAGGAGATAATAATTATAACAAGCATTTGTAAAGCGCGCGGCTACCTCAGGCGAGGTGTCCCGGCGCTAATATGGCAGACAGCAGAGCAGAGGGACCGCGCAAATATTTCAATTGCCTAAAGAGCCAGGTTTTCAGTGCCTTTCTGAACTCTAACTCAGAGTTCAGGCTCGATTGAAAAGAAGACCTCCGTCTTGTCAACAGTTAGCTTTAATCAGTTTTCATTCATTCAGCCTACTATGTCTCGTAGACAGTCTTAGCCGCAGCAGAGTGATCGTTGAAGGGAAACACCAGTGAGTGTTGTCCACGTATGAGATGAGATAATGGATATGGGGCTGAAACGGGTGGCTCACTAAGTGATATTTCACAGTGCTGGTTTAAAGCAGACTATGGGTTCAGAAGGACCTGGGGCATCAGAAATGCGCCACAGGCTTCACAACTAATAACCCAAATTTTATTTTACAGCCTCAGACCCTGTGCCACCCACAGCAACAGAGAAATCCTTAAATTAACTTGCGTGGCAAAGAATAGTAATAAAAGGAATTTGGTTTTATACAGGTCATAATGCCACACTTCTGCAGGTACTGATATAAGAAAAAATGTGCAGCTCTTCAGAGACCGTCTCTTCAAATATTAATTTCCTCTTCCTCAGAAGTGCTGGGGATGCTTCTTGCTATGGATAGCGAGCCAGAATCTTTCCAGAATTAGGATGGATGTTAATGTTTCTCTGCCCGACGACAGACTTTTCAGGCAGCTGAATGGTCAGGATTGTGCCGCTCTGTATCAAAACTTGTCTGGCCACAGAAGACTTCAGGGTTGACTTTGATACTGAAGGTGGCAGTTCAGGACCTGGTTTTGAGACGGCGTGGTCTAGCTAAGAGGATCACAGCCCATTGAGCAAGGCTTTGTTGGTGCTTGTCCTGGCTTCAAGAATCTTGTTGAGGCCAAACCCTGGGGGGACAATCTCACATGGTGTCTGAGGTGCAGACTGTGTACTAAGTGCAGGCTTCATTGGAGTCCAGAAGACTATGTGTTATAACGCGAGGACTTTGAACTCAGATCTATCACCCAAATACCAGACAAACCTTCAACGCTGGAGTAATTTCCTCGATGTCTTCAGGTCCGAAAATGCCAAGGCTCTGTAGGGTGCTGGCACTGCATATTGTAATGCACCTAGCAACCAGTCTATATGTACGAGTTACTTACCTTCGGTAACGATGTATCTGGTAGAGACATTGTCTAGCCGCAGATTCCTTAACTTAGAATATCCCCAGGCGTCAGACTGGATCCGGAAAACTTTTTTGCAGCAGCACCTCTGCGGGCGGAGATGGCGCCACACGACCCCGCCCGGACGTCGTCCACGTACGTGATGTCAGCGAGGTCATATAAGTCCCTCCCAGCGCTCTGACGTCAGTTTTCTTCTAAGAAGCTTTTCCGCGATACAATGCGGAGCCACCGAAAAAATAAATGTGAAAGTATGCAAATAGTGTGCGATGGATGAAAATCAGTGAATAAATAAGGAGGATAGTGCAAGACACCATCGTAAAAGACAGAATTAGACACTGCCTACAAATAAGTAAAAAAGTTGTGAGAAAGAACCTCGCAAGCTAAGCGAAGACCCGTTCCCAAGTGCAACAAGGGAAGAATATCCCGACAGACAGAAATGGACTGTCAGTACCATGCAGAACAACAGACAAAAACAGACTGTCAGTACCATGTAGAACTGTGCCGTCCAGCAAGAACAAAGCACAGAGAGAACAACAGTTCACCGCATGAAGGTATGAAAAGTCTGGCACTGCCCCTATAGTAATGGAGATCTGAAACCGAGGTGAACAGATCCCCAAAGAAGACTACTGTAGAGGAGACCAGAACCCTGAGCCAATAGAGATGGCAGGAAGGCAGCAGGAGAAGATAAGTAAATGAAGAGGAATCTTCTGGTGAAGGTCAATCAAAAAGACATAATTTTACAGCTAAGAAACCCTTCAGAGGGAGTCTACTGTAGTATGGTAACAGAAACCCCTGAGAGGGAGTCCGCTGTATTATGGCAAATCTCAAAGGAACACAACAATGTGAGCATCCGTGAGAGGAAAATAACAATGTCAACTGTAAAAGGGGGCCAGCAGAGAACCCCACTTGGCAAGGACCTCGCAGAACGGGGAGGCTGGGTGGGCGTTTAGGAATCTGCGGCTAGACGTCTCTACGAGATACATCATTACCGAAGGTAAGTAACTCGTACATCTGATAGAGACATCTAGCCGCAGATTCCTTAACTTAGAATAGATACCACAGCCATACCCCTAAAGGGAGGTGCGTCTGCGACAGAACAACAGAAAGCGCCAAGCATTTGAGCTGGCAACAGAGTGACGGACAATGGGGAAGACTGTGGCGGAACAGTCAGACAGCAACCCAAATAGCTCCGAAGAGCAAAAGATAACGGGATGCAAGACATCCCAAAAATGCCATAATGGTGCTACACCATCCCTGCATAAACAGGAGAGTTAGAAACGACACCAGCCATATACCAGAACAAAAGAAAGGGAGAGGAAGAAGGACCACTCTCAGCGTAATGGCGTACTTTGTGAACACCGATGAAAGAGATGCAACCAGAGCCTACTAGGCTAGCCCACGGAAGGAAGGCCGGAGAGGCTACAGCCAAGAACCAAAGGTCAAGACTAGAAATCAGCACGCCAAGTGCACACCCAGTCCCAAAAGGGGGAACAGGGATGAAAATAAACAATCTTAAGCACGCTAATGCAGGCCAAGACAGAAACATGTGCAGAGCAAACAGCTACAGAGAACAGCTGCTCGACCAGGCAGCGGTAAGACCAAGGTGAGTACCAACCCACGAAATACAGATATGCATGGTGGAGATCTAGGACGACCGACATTAGAAGAGCAGTCCCGCATGCCCAGCTGATACAATATAGCACAGCCGAAGGAAGGTGCAGAAGAGGCACCAAAGTACTAAGGCGTAGAAACGGAGGAATAATCACAGAATTTTAGACCACACCCTCCGACTGGAAGGAAAGTAACCTTTGTCCAGAAGAGAGAAGCGTTCAGTAACTGAACACAAAGAAGGGAGCAGTGTAAAACCGGGGAACCACCCCAGTAAGCAGGGCGCAAAAAGGGCCTTATTGGAAATGCCGCATGCATCACTGGAAATGTCCCTGAAACATGGAGACTTCGGACCAGACCTTGCAGCCTCGAAGAGAGGTGAAGAGTAGGAAGAAGAGTACCCATGGAACATATATATATATATATATATATATATATATATATATATATATATATATATATATATATACACACACATATACATATACATATTCACTTCAAAAACCATAGGTTTCACACATGTTATAGTTAGGTGGATCTTTCACTCGTAAAAAAACAATGAAATTCCCCCGTTAGAGTTAGTTCAGATAACTATAACTCGCGCGCCCGCAATCCTGCTCATGACGTCACATATTACATCACTCAGGACATGGTCAGTGGCATCACTCATGACATCACTGATGACATCATCCTTGTGATAGAGTGGCGGTCGCGTGAGTTATAGTTATCTGAACTAACTATAACGGGGGAATTTCATTGGTTTTTTACGAGTGAAATATCCACCTAACTATAACATGTGTGAAACCTATGGTTTTTTAAGTGAATTTGCAAGGTTTTTTAAATGCTAATTCCTAACTATAACGTGTGTGAAACCTATGGTTTTTTCAGTGAATTTGTACTTTTTTTAAATGCTAAGTTATGTATGTATTATTTTTTTTATATATATTTATTTTACAATAAACTACGTATTAACATATTTTTTTGGGGGGGGGGGTTTTCACCGTGCGCGCTACCCCGCGATTTAAAAAAAAAAAATTAACAATTTTTCTGCCTTCGGGGTCCTTCAGGGACCCCCTGACAAAGGCTAGGGGGTCAGGAACTCTCTATCCTGCCCCCTTTTCACGTTCGCCACCTTCCTTTTTCACTCTCGCACTGAAAACAAACAAAATGGCGGCCGACACTTCCTGATTTCGACCGATTCGAACGTTGACTAACATGTAACCACCAATCAGAATTACGCTCGCGCACGTTAGAGTGCTCGCACAGTGCGCGGCTATAGATATGTATGTGCTTTTAACTGCAATTTTCTCAGGAACTACTGAACAGATTGACTCCATATATGCAAAAGGCACATCCCTGACCTGAGGACTACCTCTCTGCCAAATTTCAAGTAATTCTGTTCAGCCGTTCGGGCTGTACCTTCGACTAAAGGTCATATGGGAAAATGCATGGGGAAAACACGTTTTGGGACCCCCCTTTTTTCTCGGCCCCCGCTTGACGAATCCCCCCCGAGACTTTCAGTGTAGGAGCTGAGCGGAGTGCCCCATTAGTTTTGAAAACTTCGCGAGGATTCGTCAACCGGCGCCAAAGTTATTCAAAATAGAATTTTCAGATTTCCTATGGAAACACGGTCCTAACTATAACTATCTACTGGCGACCGCCAGTATGTGTGTGTGTATGTGTATATATATATATATATATATATATATATATGCGCGCTCACTTCCAATCACTTTCAAGAACTTGGAATAGCACTCAACGGGACACTCCTGCAGTAATTTAATCATTTATTGCATTTGCGAGCATGAGAAAACATGACGCGTTTCGGCGATGCCTTAATCAAATGTTTTACAAAAATCGCGCCAGAAAACGGCATATTTCAAGAGGCAGAACAGGAGTCACATGATGTTATTTTTCATGGTCATCGAAATGGGACAACAGAAAGGGGCGATCGTCTTTAAAAATCAGCCGCCATATTGGGAGAAACAATAATTTAAATGTATAGATACAATTTACAAATCGTTAAACGTTAAACCATAAATAAGTCCCCAATATTGGTCTGCATCTCAGAAAAAGCAATTATTTACATAAATATGTACATTTACTTTACAGTTATTACGCCGTATATCGGCACATGAAGTCCCACGAACCTGACCATAATTAAGCCGTGTATCGGCAGTCTGCATTGCAGGATCAACAGTGAAATACGTAGAGGAAATATTCCTCCATTACAGAGGAACAACTTGCAACTGTAAATCAATTGCCCAATATATATCAAAAAAGGGTTTCTGACATAACGCCGTATATCGGCCTGAACCCCTGCGTTAACACTATCTTACAAGCAGTAATGTGGCCCCTGATGCAAAAAAGCCTCTATCACAATCATTTTATACATACAAAAAAGATATGTTATCAGTCCTCACACAGAAACAGAACCACTGATATAAATATAAATCTCACAGAATCCTAAATACCTGATCTCTATCATGGGGTCATATTGCTCTATCCTGTTATTTAGTCACCAAGATGGACCGATAATTCCTCGCCCACATTCATACCCACGGGATTTTTCGTACCCAGATCTATAATGTAACGTGATTCCAGTCTACGTAGTTGTTTGATTCTATCTCCTCCCCTGATGCTTATGGGTACCTGGTCCAGACCATAATAGCGTAATAGCTCCCTATTGCTATTATGTTTTTCAAAATAGTGCCTTGCGACAGAATAGGTGATATCATTCTTAGCTATCGCTCGCATATGTTCCAGGATGCGAATCTTGACACAATGAATCGTGCTGCCCACATAACGTAGGCCACACGGACATTCCAGACAGTAAACTACGTAGTTTGTGTTACATGTAATGAACTTCTTAATGGGTCGGGGATTCTTAAGGCCAATAACCTGATAGGTCAATGTCCTTCTACTGCCTACACAGGCTTTACATTTGCCGCATGGAAAGAAACCTCTAAGATCCCTTAGGGTTCCCATCACCTTGGGGCTGGTAGGTAGATGGCTTTGAACCAAACTGTCCCTTAAAGATCTAGCTTTTCTAAAAGTTATTAGAGGGACAGGAGGAATATCTGGACCGATCACATGATCCGTTTTCAAAATGTGCCAGTTTTTTCTTAGAATTTGCTTCAATTGATTGGCACCATTTGAAAAGGTGGTCACCATTCTGAACTTATTGGTATCACATTCATCCATTCTACTTTTCTTGTTTCTCTTTTTCTTGTCCTGTGTATCCATTTGCTGGTCATCTTTGAATAGAGTGGCCCTTGGTATATTCCTTATAGGCAACTATAACTCACGCGACCGCAATCCTCTGCTGATGACGTCAGATATTACATCACTGAATTTAGACACTTATTTACCCATGTCTTCTTCCATGAATTTTTAGCTATACATATATTACAAATATTTTTTTTTCAGAAAGACACATATGTCATAAGTGATGTAATATCTGACGTCATCAGCAGAGGATTGCGGTCGCGTGAGTTATAGTTGCCTGCACTAACTATAACGGGGGAATTTCAATGGTTTTTCACGAGTGAAATGTCCAGCTAACTATAACATGTGAGAAACCTATGGTTTTTTAAGTGAATTTGCAAGGTTTTTTAAATGCTAATTCCTAACTATAACGTGTGTGAAACCTATGGTTTTTTCAGTGAATTTGTACGTTTTTTTAAATGCTAAGTTATGTATTTTTTTTTTTTTTTTTTAAGGTTTTTCACCTTCGCGCACCGTGCGCGCGCTGTGGGCGTCCGGTGCGCCTCGCGCACCGCGCGCCCACGTTACGCAGTTCGTGGAATTTTTCCGTTTCTACCGTACGCGCACGCTACGCGTACTCCGTGATTTTTTTGCAACAAAAATTAAAGGAAATTTTGGCCCTTGGGGGTCCTTCTGGGACCCCCTGACAAAGGCTAGGGGGTCAGGAACTGTCCACCCTGCCCCCTTTTCACGTTCTCCACCTTTGTTTTTCACCCCCTCAGACTGCGAGAGACAAAATGGCGGCCGACACTTCCTGGTTTCGACCGATTCGAATGTTTACTAAGATCTAACAACCAATCAGAATCGCGCTCGCGCACGGCAGCGTGCGCGTACGGTAAGTTTTACCGTGCGCGTACGGTAAGTTTGACCGTACGCGCACGGTGCGCGCTTATTGATATATATATGCTTTTAAATGCTATTTTCTCAGGAAATACTGAACAGATTTACACCAGACCTGCAAAAGGCACATCCCTGACCTGAGGACTACCTCTCTGCCAAATTTCAAGTAATTCTGTTCAGCCGTTCGGGCTGTAGCTTGGACTAAAGGTCCTATGGAAAAATGCATGTGGAAAACGCGTTTTGGGACCCCCCCCTTTTTCTCAGCCCCCGCTTGAAGAATCCCCCCGAGACTTTCAGGGAAGGAGCGGAGCGCCCCACCTATTTTGAAAATTTCACGAGGATTCGTCAATCGGCCCCAAAGTTATTCCAAATAGAATGTTGCGGATTTCCTATGGAAACACGATCCTAACTATAACTATCTACTGGCGACCGCCAGTAGATTGATTATATAGATATATATATATTTCTTAACCACTCGTAAGCACACTTCCTGGGAGGAAATCACGAGCGCAGACCTCTTGTCGTGGCAGCAGTTTTATTTATTTACAATCCCCATAACGGATGTCAGGACGCGTTTCGGCCGTCACAGCAGCCTTGGTCACCTGACCACACATCCGTGCAGACCCGGTATTTAAAGTGCAAATGCAACACATTTTTTTACTTTTCTGTCATAGACATAGAAAACATGTATACACGAAGAAATACTATATAGGCACAATGCGATTGAAATGGAAATTCAATTTTCACAATTTCATAAATTATATTGCATTGCGTCTGACAATATTAAAAGCCTGAATGCATATATTAATATCAGTAAAAATACTTCAATTGCGTATCTTTGTGTCACGTCATAATATGTCACATTAATATTCATATAAAGTGCTCACCGTGCTATAGAAAAAAGCCCTAAATGAGGGACAACTTTAAAAGAAAAAAAGAGAAGAAGAATAACCACAGTAGTCCGTCAAATAACAAGTATGTTAAAGTGCATAAATGCCCCACTAATGGAAGGACATAAAGTGGCTAGTGCTAATCTAAATAGAATGAGGCGAACAAACCTATAAAATCAGATAAGGTGCATAATGCAACAGTACTTGATAATCTAGTTTAACTAATGCTACTAGTGCTTGTCAAACTCTATGTACAGTTTCAAATAAAGTGCATGATGCAACAGTACTAAATACCATAAAGTGACTAATGCAACTAGTGCAAAACAAATCTTGGCAATCAACTAATGGAGACCACCGATCTAAAAATACAGTTCAATCCTATTATGTAAACATACAGAATGAACGGAGAAAATATCCCATAAGCAATTCATTTTTAGCAATCAAATTCATCTGAGTCACGAAAGGCAAACAGAATATACAGACATTATCTATGAGGGATAAAAACCAGTGACATGATTAAAATGATCAATAAAAGGAGATGGTTATATAAGATTGTTAATACTACCCTACAATATCCTAAAAACCAATCATTAAAATATGCACATATGACCCCAATATATATTCCACCTACATTTGTTTTGTAATGGAACCAATGGAACCAAGGAATAGATGTGTATATATATATATATATATATATATATCAGAAACGGGTAAACTAGCCACGACTATGCAACCTGGATGTAGAAGAACACACCTTGTGCCGTAATGGCAGACGGAAGCTGCCTTGAAAGCGTGACGAACACCCCGAAAAGCTCCGAAGGAGGAGAACGAAGTAAATAAGCTAGATGACCAATGACGTATTGAAGATGGCGCCAAGGCGCAACATTGAACACCGTACAACGGCAGATAAGAGCTCAAGAGGACGCCTAGAGGCCCACGGGAACTCGTAGGCCCAGTTGACATAACAGAGCTATATAATAGCAAACAAGTACCCCACACGAAGTATGTACACCCCAACAACGGGGAACATGTTTAATAGGGCAAGCTACAGTCAGAGGAACAATCTGTGGAACAAGGCCACAGTAGGTTAACCACCAGTTTAAAACGCATAATGCATCCAAGGGATGAGAAATGAAAGGGTAATTACCTCCGACCATGCAAAAGGAAGACCTGAGGCTTACTATCAGCCTAAAACACAAGGCATCAAAAGGATGCTAAATGAAAAGGTACCACCCCAGAACATACGCCTGAGGAACACAGGCCTAAGGGGGGGCGAAAGATCGCAAGGAGGCGCTGAACAGCTGAGTCGGCGTGTGCAAACAATAAAACCCCATCAAAGGGTAAATCAACAAGTCTCTCTCGTATATTTTACGGGAAGACGCTATCCCGTAACCAAGCATGGCGCCGCAAGGCGACTGAACCAGCCATAGCCCAGCCTAAGGAATCAGCAGTACCCAAGGCGGAGCGGATCATAAACTCAGCAAGGTCACGGCCATCCCGCAGAAGATGAAGTAGGTCAACACGAGCGCCTTCAGCGCTGGTGGAGAACAAAGACTCTGCAGAGTCCCACAGGGCAGAGGTAGCCCGAGCCAGGACGCGGACTGTAATTAGTGACTGTAGTGCAGCACTAGTGGAGGCAAAGATGTTCTGGCCCCATGACTCAAGCCATCTGGACTCCAAGGAGGGAGGAAGCAAAATCCGGGGCAAGGAAGGGAAGGCAGTTTGCAAAACAAAACCTTGCACGTCTGGATGCACAAATAAGCAGACCGGATCATATGGAGCAGGCCGGGGGCGGTGCAAGACGGAACGAGCCACCGGGTCACCGGAAGCTGGCCGAACCCAGGTACCCAAAAGGGCATCATAAAGAGAAGCTTCAAAGGGCAGAAGCGGCTCCACATTCTCTGACCCACGGTGAAGGACATCAAGTAAAGGGTCCACAGACAAGGGCGCCGAAGAGGGTTGCATGTTCAAAATCCGAGTGGCCAAAGAGACCACTGTGAGAAAGGCTGCACCAGCTTCAGTAGCCCTCCGAGGAGGGGATAGTAGCTCATCAGTAGGCGAGGGCTGTAAGCTAATCCTCCCAAGACAGGGTGCAACCAATGCCCAACTGAAGGGAGCCCCACTGACGAATGGGGGTCCTGATGAGGTTCTTGAGGAGGCGAGGAGCCTGCCGGGTGCGGTTGTTCTTCAGGAGGTGGGGATCCTGCCGGATCCAAATACTCTAAGTGAGGCACAGGCAAGAATACATCCGGTGATGCCGAGCGTGAGGGCGACGCCAAACTCTCTCCGGACGCCTCCGGAGAAGAGTCAACAACCCTGCATCGATGCGGCGCCAAAACCACTTTAGTAGGCGCCGACTGAGCTTTGACCGGCGCCGAATCCACGATAAGCTCCCCTTCCGAAGAAGGAGAAGGTGCCGGAGCCAGGGATGCCAGCCTCCAGCGCCGCACTGGCGCCGACTTAGCCTCAACCCGGAGCGGCTCCGACTCCGAAGGAAGCAGAGGCAGAGCCGGGGGGGGGCGACAAGTTCACCTTCTGAAGAAGGAGAAGGAGCCGGTGAGGCAAACCTCCGGTGCCGCACCGGCGCCGCCTCAGCCTCAACCGCAACGGCTCCATCCCGGCAGCTGCCTGCCCAGAAGGTTGAGGCGTGCACAAAGCGAGGCTTTGAGCACCAGCAACCACCTGCTACGCCACAGGGAGCCCCACGGGACTATGCGGTGTGGCAGAGGTGCAATGGGTCGTAGAGGGGGACCCAGCCGGGCCGGGCCCTGACGATACCACATCTCCAACATCCCTGGAGGACAAAGGCTCATTTGACGCCGGGGCGAACCCACCGGCGAGTCCGTCAGGGACCCCACAGATAGGGGAGGCCCCGAGGATGCTCCAGGGATAGGAGAGGACCCAAGGGAGGCCTGCAAGGCTATGGCATAAGCCTCCATTTGGGCCCAAGATGCCACCGCACCCGGATAGGGCGGATAGAGGGGGGATGACTGACATTGGCGCACGTCCGGAATATTCCGGGAACCAGTGCCCCTGACCACAGATAAAAGGGAGGTAGCGGATCTCGGCGACCAGTGCCGCAACTTACCAAGAAGTGGTGAATGACGGCCCCGGGCCCCAGAGGGTAATCAACGGCGAAACTGCGTTGAAGAGGCCGGTGGACGAGACAACTCCGACCGGGACAGTTGTGCCGAAAGAAGCGTCATCCGCCACTCTCGCTGTGACTACGGCTTAAGGTGTTGGCATGCTTCGCAGTCCGTGGAGTCGTGGTGCTAGCCCAGACACCACATACAAATAAGATGCGGGTCTGTCGCGGACATTTGCTGTGAATAGGAGGAACAGGATTTAAAGCCCGAGGGCATCGCTGTTCCCGACGTGAAGCATCGAAAAAGGGGCCTAAAAACAGGCCAGAGAAACCACAGGCCTGAAAACAGGCCAGAGGAACTCCGGATCCGCATTGCACGTGGAAAAGAAGGAAGTGGACTACGTCAGGGCGGGCTCGTGTGGCGCCGTCCCCCGGCGCGCAGAGGTGCTGCTGCAAAAAGGTTTTCCGGATCCAGTCCGACGCCTGGGAATATTCTAAGTAAAGGAATCTGCAGCTAGATGTCTCTATCAGATCCAAGTGACGTTTTGAAGCCCTAACAACCAAACAGCTTGAATCCTTGTGGTCTCTGTGCAAACAAAGAGGTAATTTAGTGGAGACAGGGTTTTGCCTGCACATATTGCTATGTTAGCATAAGTGGTTTAGATGTTAACGCCATCTTGCCACTTTGCTGCTTTTGCACACAACACTACAGGCCGTTATGACAAGTAAAACTGCTTGCTTGCTTCTCTTCACATGGGAACGGTTTGTTTTTCACATCCCGCGACCTTAGGTCAAATAACAATGTATGCTGTTGAATTCAGGTTGATCGGCCAAGGCTCTAGGCATAACAAGCCCACAGCTGCAAATATCTGAAACTCGGGTGCCTTTAATATTGCATTTGCATGCATGATTCAGACACTTGGAGACAACCTTTCCAGACACAGAGAGCAGAGCTGATCCTGTGATGTGATTCAGCTAAGCTGATCTTTGAGGTATGGGGTTCCCCATTCAAACCTAGAGACCTTCTATTTTTATATAAAACTAGCTTACTAGCTAAGGGAGGGTGGTGCACAAGGTATTATAGGACTGGTGTCCACTATCATTGTAACATGATTACTCCCTTCGTTTATGGTATTGTAACAATGCTGATGGTTTTATTTCTAATCATTTGTCTGCTTATGTTAGCTAAAGTACTGCATCTTAGAGCACGTAGTTAAAAATAAACATTTTAAACTTGTGTGTCTCTGATTACTCACGTTGTGGACTGATATGAGAATAACAACGAAAAGGTGTTTCTGATTCCCACCATTCCTGAGAGTACTCCAAGTCGCTTGTTCTGGGTTGTCTAATCATTGGTAGCTTCGAGTTATACGGAAAACGAATGAGACAATGATGCTAGTCGGATACTAGTCGGATAGGGGTTCTGGGTACTGAGGTGAGTTTTTTGGTACACCACAATTCACTGAGGTCCTGGTTTCCTGCACATAGTTCTGTGTATGAGCAGAATCCCCGCAACATGGCGCACCTAACTTATGATTGAGATGCCTTTGTAGTGCTTATATTGGTCCACAACACCCTCACTCTCGTTTCCGGTTGACGAGAGTGACTGTTTATACCTACCTATATAGTTTACTTATAGGTTCATTCAAGCTTGACAATTAAAAAGGTTTCTGTTTGAATTACTGACCCTTTTTGTGCTAGGGTTCGATATAGATTGTTTTTCTACTCTGCGCCCTTATGGCTGAAGTTGCTATTGCAGCGCATAGTCGCGCACCTCTCCGGCGTCATGACGCAGTTCGGGGTGCCAGACGATGGAATGTCAATTATCTTTGTTGTGAGTGCCGATGCATCGTTCCCCTATGAGCTGTTTTACTCTTGGGTTACTTTTCCGGAGGTGAATGCGGACGATAAGACGTTTCACGCATACACTCCTACCGCAGTTCCAGCTAATTACACGCCGTATAGGACGCAGGAAATTTCAATTGCCAGTTGGCAGCATCGTATTTGGTTCAATGGCGCCCTCCCCCACACCGTAACTCCGGTTCGGTTAGGTCCCTTGTCCATTCCTTGGGCCACTTGGCCAGTCTTAGCCGGGTTCACACCTCATCCATGATATTTGCAAGCCCCAGTAGATGACTTACGTCAACTACACAACGCTTTGATTGCGGTACATAGGGCTTTAGTGCAATATGTCTCTCACAATGTCCAGGTGGGGGCACCTGGGGTTGCGACGCAAACAGCTGTTCCGGCCGGGATTACTATTAGTCCCATCATGGTTAATTCGGTAATGGGCAAGAGCCCCCAGAATAAGGACGATATGCCTTATTGGCTTGCTGAGAAATTTGACCAGCTGGAAGCAGTGTTTCCTAACTCGACTCCTGTGGAAAAACACAGGATCCTTACCATTAGTTTGCAGAAAGACTTAGTCCCAGAGGTAACAGATTGTGAGAACTGGGGCAAAGTGTTTGCAGCAGTCTACGCGAAGTGCTTCGGCACACTGTCTTACTGTACTGCCCTCCGTGATCAAGCGTGTTCAGGATGAGCACGGTCCGTAGACGGCGGTCGAGTTGGGAATGAGGCTTGTCAGCGTGTTCGACATAGTTGCTGATCTCATCCTTGCTAACATCAAGGGAGATGCGAATAACTTTCAGGTGTCGAATGTGCTGCGCGATAAGCCCCAACAGTTACCGAAAATTATTGAGGAGGCTTATAAGACCATTGGTCGCAATAGTTTGGGGGTTAAGCCTTTTTCTAAAACAACAGCGCAACCGCAAACTCCGACGGTTAAGTCTACTAAAGACAACCGTCCAGTTTTTCCTAAACAAAATTGGAAAACTAAGAAACAGGGGAAGCAGCAACAGAAACCGGGGTCTCGTCCCGCGTCACCAGTACAAGTGACTACTGAGCGCACTTATGAATTGCGCGATCGCACTAGAATTAGGGCTCCTGATAGATTTCAGGTTCCTGAACAACGTTCTCCTCGTTCTTCAAAGGAAACATCGGTCTCACAATCTGGTGGAGGAGAACGTGGCAAAGGTTGGGGTGCCCCAGAAGGACATGAGCAGCCCCGCCCGGCTGAGGGTAAAGGCAAGCAGGACGAATTTGCACGTCAGCGACCTACGTTTCAGAAAAAGAAAGTTGCTGCACTAACAGCGAGGTATGCCACAGACAGTGAGAACACAGCTTCGGAACCGGACATGAGCACTAACGCTGCTAGACAGCGCAGTGGAGGTTACAATAGTGAGGCAAACACTGCGTCCATATCTGAAGGCGACAGCAACTGACACATTTAATTACTGTAGAAACTACTGACACTAGAGTGGCTCCCCCTGACAGACTATATGACATAGTCCTTTTAATTGAAGATGACATACAACGTACCATAAAAGGGATTTTGGGGGAAAATCTGACCTCTACGTATGACATTTTGCTAGCAGAGGCGGACTGGCCCCCAGCTTTCGTTTTGGCGGCTCCTAGTGGGGAGGAGGTTTTCCTCCCATCTTTCGCGCACACTGTGCCGAAGGAGCAAGCTCAGAACTTTGCAGTAGAGTGGGCACAGGTGCTTGCTCTGGCGTTGTACCGTACTCAGGTTGGGTGGGATAAATTATCACCGAGCCATGAGATTCCGTTATGGTCTATGCCACAGCCACAACTCCAATATCCCATGCGCCGTGAAGCTAGATCTCACGTCCCAGAAATCCTTGAACAATTGGAATATCAAGGTGTAATTGAAACGTGTGTCACCCATGAATAATCCACTTTTCACTGTAACCAAACCTGATGGGTCGTACCACCTAGTTTTGGATTATCAACATTTGAACTCTCATTGTCGGACGTGCTCGGAACAGAATACCTACAGTTCTGCCCTCGTTGATAAGTCTTGTGAGAAAAAGGTTTAAGACCACACTTGACATCTCTCACATAACCTGTCCTCTATTAGTAGTCAGTGGACAGCCTTTACTTCTGGCGGCAAACAAAAACAGTTTAAAAGATTAGCCATGGGCTACAAAAACAGTCCAGGAGTCTTTGCCACGCGTGTGGTCTCTGTTAGAGAGCATTGACCCTGATGCGTACTTGTATGTTGATGATATTTATCTCACAGACGAATTACGGCCGCATCAGTGTCGCGTTGACCGCATCATTGTTATGTTTGCGGACAGTTACAAATTTAACTTTGCGAAATCACACATTGCAGAGTATACAGTGTTGTTTTTGGACTACGAACTCAACAACGAAGGACCTCACTTCCTGGAGAAATGCACATGTTTGCGCGCTCCTACAACTCTGAAAAAACTACAATCTTTGCAGTTTTTTTTAAATTTCGGGCATACCTACATTCCCGATTATGCCCAGCGTATCAAGCCGCTATATGCCTTCGTACAACCTACTTTTACTAAATCGAGCTGGCTGCCAGAACATTCGGCTATCCTGCACTCTTTGCAGGCTGATATTCTTGCTTCTAAATACTTATTGACACGTGATAACCACACAAAACTCGTAATCAGAATTGTGCCTGGCGCAGTGGGTTTCACGTGCATGACATTTAATGAAGGGGACACTGTCCCTATTGCTTACAAGTCACACTGTGACGACAGAGTTGAGTGGTATGGTTGAGCTGTGGAGCTGGATCTGCTCCTTCTTAACAGATAGAACACAAGGGAGGAAGCAGAGCAGAGCGGCAGCAGAGGCAGCGGCAGGAGCAAGCGGTTTTCACCGAGTTATTCATCCCCGCGGTGCCTCGGAAACTACCTCAGAACCTGCCTTGGAACCGCCGCAGGCTGCAGACCACCTCCTCCTAGTAAACCTCGATTGGACCGGCATTTTAACAGCGGAGGAGGGAGAAGGCAGAATCGGACTGACTGTGAGCACGAGGCATTGGCAGTGACTTGGAGCCTAGGAGCTCGGAGCACTTTGGTGCCCTTGGGTGTTCCCCGAGCCCTGAGCATCCAAGGTTAGCGTGGCCACTGGAGCATCTGGCGAGAGTCCCCCCCAGTCAGGCGAGGGGGAGGTCTGAGAAGTTCCGGCAAAGTGGAGAGCCGCGCTTCGACAATTCGACACGCCGGTAGCAGCTCGGCTGAGCTGCTCAGTTTACAGCGTTGAAGGTTGCACCTAGCAGACGCCCGAACAGCGAGTTGGATAGGTATTTACGCTGACCGCTGAGATCCTGGAGCTGGCCGGCAACGCTGCCCGTGACAACAAGAAGACCCGCATCATCCCCAGACACCTCCAGCTGGCCATCCAGGGTCCCTTACTGTTTGGAGCGCTGCTCCTGATTCCTGTTGCTCTCCGGCCACTTCGCCACGCCTCGCAGCCCCCGCTTCGCGGGTGCCGCTCGTAGGCAAAGATTTTGGTTACTGTGGACTTAGCCTCCTGTCCCTCGACGTGCATGAACACCAACGCGCTTCCTGGAAACCAACAGCTGGTCACCAAGGTCAGAGGCGGGACTGCGAGGACCAGCGTGCCTAGCGGCGCGGATCGGTCACAGCTGGTCCTCTTCCCGCCCTCTCCACTTGACCTCTCCTTAGATAAGCTGTGGCAGCAACGCGCATGCGGGACACGCGCGGGGCAAAGGCCGGGGCGTTTAAGGCCGTTCAAGGAAGACAGAGGACGGCCCTGGCCCTGAACCCCTGTATCCTCGCCCCTCATCCGTTGGCAAGGTAGGCGGAACTGTGATTTCCATCTCTTTTATAAACACATAGTGCCCGCCTCCTAGCCCCATCATCTACCGCTTTTGAGAGGCCCCTTCTTGCATCTGACCCAGCACCACAGATGTCAACTATGCGCAATAGAACTAGAAGCTGTACTAAAAAAGCCATGGCGGTAGCACAAGTGACTGGACCTATAGTTCTTTTTATTTCACGGGTGAATGAGACCATCGATAAAAGTATTATATTGCTGGAAAAAAGAGTTTCCTTGGACCTCATGAACGCTAAGCGCTCTTCCTTGGGCTCTCTTGCAAACGCAAATTCACCCTCCCAGCAAGCTTTGATTAATTGTTCCTTACCCCTACCCTTGACCACCGCTGGCGAATTCACAGTTCCGAACGTTGTCGATTTGTCAGTCACCCAATCTGACTCGGATCCGTCTTATGTTGATCTTGAGGCTACCCCAGATCTAGAAGTCTGTCAGACATCTGAAAAGACGAAGCCAAGCCTAGATGGGCAAATGGACAAAGGAACACTTTCTGTACCTATCGACACTGGGGGCAGGGTTACTATTCCTACAAAGGTGGCGTCCAAGACCAAGTCTAAGGAAAAACCTAAAGCTAAAGCAAGGAATCACAACTTGATATCGCCTACCCCGCACCTGGCGTCAGGCATACCCTGCTGGGTTGAAAACATGGTAACAGATCTTAAACTGGACCTTGAGGCCACAATAGCAGCGCAAATAAAGCCTTTAATCTCCAAACTTGACAGACTCACGTCGCTAATAACTTCGAAATGGCCTAATAAGATGAATGGGCCTGGGTCTATTCAGTCACAAGGGATTAAAGAAACGCTTCCCAAACCTTCACCTTGCGTCAAGCCCCCTAAAGATGCATCTAACAAGGCAAAAATACCATCAGCTACCAAGGATTCAGCTGTATTACACCTGTCCCAAACAGGGAATACTTCTGCTCAATCCCCACCCCTATCTACTCCGAAGGCGGTGGGTCCTACTTCGGCTTTGCAACAATCTGCTGGTGGAAATAAAACTACCAACTTACAAGCAAAAGATCTCACAGGAAAGTCTACTAACCCTGCAGCTCCTCATTCTACAAACAAGCCCGAAGGCTCTAAGCCAAAGCAGGCGCGCTTTAAGTCAATTAGCCTGCCACCGGAAGTCTCTCCTTTTGTGGTTGTGCTGACAGCCGTTCCCCCACTGAAGGAGGGAGTAAAAGAAACCTTTGTAGAGCTAAAAAACAAATGTGCTCAGTGGCTTCAACTACACAAACCTTTACCTAGCAATATGAGTGGTGAAATTCTTACAGTGCGTAGAGGGGACTGGGTGGGCAGGAGTAAGAAAACAATAGCAGGGGATGTAATTACAGTTAACTTTAGGGATATAGGGGCAGCCAGCTACATATGCAATACACCCAATAGTGGTCCTGCTACCCAAATCAATCCACTCCCTTTGTCTTATTTCCTTCCCATGCCGCCAAGACTAAATCCCCATCGGCCTACTTTTCCAACTAACAGAGGGTCTGTGTATCCCCCGCAACATACCACTAAACACTGGCAACAACCACCACAATTCTCATCTTTATTCCCACATCATGCTAGTCTTCAGTGGCAACAACCTTTTCAACATCTACCACCCCTATATCAGGCTGCTCAGCAGTGGCAGCAACCCCTTCAGCCTCCACAATTCGCTAACCATCATTGGCAACAGCCATGGCAGGACTTGCCCCCTTCTTTCGACCCCTCGTATTCACAATTCGCTCATCCAAATAGATACTGTGTGCTAGATGAGGTAGACTGACTTAACTTCATGGAAGGTCCAGATATAAATCTCACTATCACCGATAACGATATGGAGGATGTTCCGCCAGCCACATCTCTCCCTATATGTTCCGAATCCCCAACAGAGGCACCCCTAATACCACTTGCCCACATATTTACTAGGGACAGTGTAGACCCACCAAATTCTAAAATTATTACCATCCTCGACGGTGATCCAACACATGGCGAGATAAAAATTCTTAGTTGGAACCTTGCGGGGATCTCTAGGAAATTAGGCCTCCCGGAGTGGAATGTCCTGATTGACGCCCACAAGATTTGTGTATTCCAAGAGACCTGGATCACTGAGCCACTGCACCGTGTCGGGTTTGTCACATTTTATACACCAGCTGTAAAACCTAAGGCAGGGAAGGGGCGGCCATCAGGGGGGCTTATTATCTGGGTAAGCATTTCGCTCAACTGTCGGATAACCATAAAAAAGGCAGGAAACCCAGACATCCTTGGTATCTCTCTATCGGGCCAACGTGGGGGACTACTTGTAGATCTCTACGATGTCTACGTTAGAGGCTCCAAAAATGGGTGCATCTCACCAACAGTAGCGGAACTTGAGGCCCAATTAGGGGACCATAACGAACCTGGCCATATCATAATAGCAGGAAATTTCAACTGCACATATGAGCCACTCCCCCTAGAAGGAATACCCGATTTAGGAGAAGAGGACAGTAGGTGGGGTATTCCCATCCTCTCTATCCCACCCATTAAGCGCTGGACTCGCAGTGCAATACAGCTTAACGCACTTACATTAGAGTTTGGATTAAGAGCAGCCAATGGCCGCACACGTTCTGATCAGATGGGTGCCCCAACGTTCAACAGAGTTGGTCACTCCACAAGGATAGACTATATTCTGCTGGACCGGGGGCTCTGGAGTTCGGTCATCGATATGGTTGTTATTCCTACCATAGAGAGTGATCATAACTCACTTTCCCTAACCCTAATGAATTCTTGGTCTACCAGAGCGCCGCTAGCACCACCGAGCTGTCCACAGGAGATTACTGTCTCCTCTTGTGGAAGACGCCTTAAGTGGAATAAGATCTTGTGTAATACTAATAAATTGTCCACTATTGAAGAGGTGATTAATGGCACACAAATTGTAATCAGCTCCATAGATTTATTTATGGCAGCAGATAAGGTAACAACTATCTACGAAGTAGCCATAAAAACTATAGGGGACCTTTTCTGGGTAAAAGGGATTATAGGGAAAACCAAACCTCTAACCAAACCCAAAGGCAGACACGACTGGTATTCTGCATCATGCAGAAAGGCCAAGACATGTCTAATTGAGGCAGTTAAAGGGAAGTCCCCCTTATCAATTCAAATAGCTAGAAGGGAATATAAAAAGGTCTTGTGGTTGGCCAAAAGGGAGTGGGAAGATGCCTACTGGTTAACCCTTAAAGAAGCCAGCCTGAAAAAAGACTCTAAATATTTTTGGGACACTATAAGGGCACGTAACAGACCAGACAGTGATCTGCTAACCTGTAACATCTCAAGCCAGGTGTGGGATGACCACTTCTCCAAACTCTACTCCTGCCAGGACGGCTCCAACGGGAGAGGGTCTGCTATATCCCTGCCTACCACAAACTATGCACTCTGCCCCACTGACTTTGATTTTACGCTAAAGGAGGTGGAATACGCAATAAGCTCTATCATTCCACAAAAAGCGGCCGGACCTGATGGGATTCCCGGGGACCTGTTAAAATCCGATAGCACCAAATGGGGCAAATTGATCCACTCCCTTCTTGTTGCCATCTGTAGGGGTGCCCCTATTCCCTCATCGTGGAAAGGGGCGGAGGTGGTCCCCATCCATAAGAAAGGTTCGAGGGATGACCCATCTAACTATAGGCCAATCAGCTTGTTAGATACCAGCCAAAAAGTTGTCGGCAAAGTCCTGTTACTTAGAATCCTAAATTGGGTAGAAGAAAATAAAATCCTTTCCGACTTCCAGGCAGGTTTTAGAGTGGGTACTGGAACGATTGAGCAGGCATTCAGGCTCATGATGGTATATTGGAAGGTTGTGGTTATAGGCAAGGGCAGTCTTTATCTCGCGTTTATCGATTTAAAGACTGCCTTTGACCTTGTACCTAGGGACCTATTATGGAAAGTACTTGCTGACATGGGGCTGCCACATTATCTACTATCCCTATTAGTCAGACTACACCAGGACAGCTTTGCCCAGGTCAGGTGGGGCCCTGGAGGGGAGAAAACGGGCAGTATTCCGGTTGAGAGAGGAGTCCGCCAGGGATGTGTTCTGGCTCCCACCCTTTTCTCTCTCTACATCAATGGGGTGGTTGAGCATCTCCTCAAACATCCATCTGACGAGCCATCCCTGGCTGGCAAACGCATACCGACCCTCCTCTTCGCGGATGATACGCTTTTAATCTCCAAAACCCCAATGGAACTCCAGAGACTTTTGGACAATTTCCAATCATTTTGTACCAAACGAGGTCTGGTAATAAATACTAACAAAACGAAGTACCTTGTCCTCAATCCACCGAAACAACATGTGCGTTCCCCCACCCTAAACGCTGAGCTTCTGGAAAGGGTAAAGGTCTTTGATTACCTTGGGATACGCCTTTCGGATAAAATGGACTGGACGCCACACCTAGATAAAATGCTGTTGAGCCACAAAAGGATTACAGGTGCCCTATTAAGAGAGCAACGTTCCAGTACAACAAGGCCTATAGGAACAGTCCTTGAGATTTACACAGCTAAAGGAGTTAGCTCTGCCCTTTATGGGGCGGAACTCTGGGGCTTTTCGTCCACTGACGCTCTGCAGAGATCTGAGAACAAATTCTGCAGAGAAATAATGTCCCTTCCACAAGGCACCCCGACACTTCCTTTATTCATGGACCTTGGCTGTACCCAGATTGGCGAAATCGCGAAATTTCGCCCTTTATTATTATGGGCCTGTATTTGGCGGGTAGAAGAACTAAGCGGATATGCCAGAGGCCTCAAAGAAATCATGTCATCACCAAGCTGGTATAAAATCAAATGGCTAAAAGACATGAAAAACTTATTAATTAAGTTGGGTCAACTTGAATCATGGCTAAGTAGAACTTCACCCCCAAAGCAAACACTTAAAAAGCTTTATTGGGACTGGATTTGTTCTCAAAGAAACTCTAGCACCTCCCTGGGCAGGCTAACAGAGGACTTTCTGAGGTTCAAAGACTGCCCCAGGCGGGAACTGTACTTGGATGCAATTGGAAAACCCTTTGATAGGGCCCTGTATTTTAGATTTAGAATGGGAACCTTACCACTTAATACCTTTACTAAAAGATGGAAATCCTGTATGGAAATGTCTGAGCTATGCCCATCGTGTCTTGTTAAACCGGAAACATTAGCACATTTTATGTTTGTGTGCGGCGAATATGCTACTCCAAGGAGGGTCTGGCTCAAAAACCTATGCCGTCAGCTGGGGACTAGGAGTCATGATGTGGCAATCAGGATACTTATTTCGGACAGTAGCGTACCCTATGCTTGCGCCCTAGCCAAGTTTCTATCCTGGGCTTGGGCTATCCGAGCCAAAAAGCTAAAACAATCTGTTTAATTCTTTGTTAGAAAAATTTCTTAAACTGAAAATGCTGCCATAATTGTTTAACCTCTAAAATTTAACCAACTAGTTGGCTAGTTTAACTGAACAAACATTTTTTGAAACTATTGCCCTTTCTAAATGTTGGAACAGAGATATAAAATCTTTTTAAATTTATTACTGTTGTTCTTAACTGTAACTTTTTATACACTGAGCTGCTTTTATGATAATGACTTTTTATCGAAATAAAGCTTTGACTGACTGACTGACTTGTACACTTCGGCTGAAATGAGTTTTTTCACCGTCGAAAACGTTGACTGCAGTGCAGATGGCGATTCTCAAGGAGAGAGCGCTGTCGCAAGGGAAATGCATGTTGGTTGTCAAACCGTATCCTGCTCTACAGGCTGTGACGAAAGCCAGTGTACCCAATTCTAAAGCTTTGCATCCACGTTGGATACAATGGACCACTTCTTTGACGTCCCTGGATGTCACTTTCATCTTTGATTCCTCGTTGCAGACTCAGGAGTATTTACAGTATGAATTTGTTCATCCAGCTCCTCTGTCATTGCGCCCGCTTGAGGATTACCAATTTTATCATTTACAACGACGGTTCGGCGCAACCGGCGACGGAGTCTAAGCACGCTTATTCAGCAGCCTGCGCAATAGTGGCTGGTACTTTTGTGAAAGGAGAATTCAAGTCTGGTGTCGTGCACACGCAGACACTGGGTGATTGTACCACCCAGTTGGCAGAGCTACGTGCTCTGGTGCTTGCACTAGAGTTTGCTGATCCTCAGGTACCTACTCTTATTGTGAGTGACTCATATTACTGTGTTCAATCTTTCAACGACAATTTATTCTTTTGGTCTCAAAATGAATATTGTGATTCCAAAGGTAGCACAATCAAACATAAAATGCTTTGGGTTCGAGTCGCAGAACTTAAACAACGTCTGCCGCTCGTGAATGTAATTCACACTCTTGGTCACCAGCGCGTAGGTGTACGTGCTGTTGGCAACAGTTTAGCTGACGAAGCAGCGACAACAGCAGTGGGAACATATCTGGTAGCAGCAGTTACAAGATCCAAGAGTAAGATTGATGATGACATCTTGGCAGCTATTGCTGCTACAGAGAAGTGTGATAATTACCCTAGAGGTTTCCCTTCCAGATACTCTTATCATTTAAGTCCTGATAAAGTTCCCTACGTGAGAATTAACAATGTTGGTGACCGATTGATTCCCAACGCGGACTGCAGACTTTCCTTTATAACAGCCGCTCACGAAGGTATGGCTTCTGCCCATTCCAGTGTTTCAGCGACTGTCACTATCTTACAACAATGTTACTGGTGGCACGGATTGTATAAACAAACTCGTGATTATGTCCTTAATTGTGACATTTGCCAGCAGATTAAACCTTCTACTGCTGCGCGTCCACCTCAAACACAGTTGTACATATCTAACAAACCACTTGGGTGTGTTTATTTGGATCACTGCAGTCATTTCTCCTCTGATACTGCGTATAAGTACATCTTAGTTGCAGTGCACACATTTTCTATCGGTCTGGCCACAACGGAGTGCTGATGCTCGAACTGTCATCAGCGCTTTGCGTGTCTTTGTGGGAATTTTTTGCATGTGGTACCCTCCATTCGGACCAGGGTCCGGCGTTCGCCTCTAAGGCGTACAAGGATGCCATGAGATCTTTGGGGGTCGAAGTCAAAGTTTCGTCTCCATACCGGCCTGAAGACAATAGTGTTGTGGAGCGAATGAACCGTGACTTAAAGCAGTCCTTGACAGCTAGGGTTTTAGGTACTGGCAGTAACTGGTTGGCCCATTTGTATAGCATTCAACATGCACTTAATCTCCCTAGAAGGTCTCTGGGTGGGTGGACCCCATACGAAATTCTCTTTGGCATAAAAATGTTTGTCCCGGTCCTTGATGGTCTAGACATGGTGGCATGGACTTTACAAACATTGAAGGCTGGGAAAGTTCCCTGGGACTACATGAATACATCATCTTTATTCTTGTCGTTCAATCTGACTGATAAACAGTTCATGTCCATGAAGGATGCGACATATTCACTATTGCATATTGAAAAGTTGGAACCTTTACCATTCTCTGTGGCCGAATCAAACTAAGCTGTGTGGCTTATCCATGGGTTAATCATACTACCTTTTCCTTTGTTTTAGTTCAGTTTATGTATGAAACACTATGCCTTAGGCAGATATGAACCGCTAGGTACTGCTTTCCTACGTGAAGTTTGGTCGCTCCCATTTACATACAGGTGCATGAGAGAGGGTAAAGAGGTATATTTAAAAGGAGAGGATTGCACTTCCACACCTGATCACTCAGTAGTTTGTAGGAACATCCAATTGCATGGCGCACGCAAAGTTCACGCCCCGAATTTAGCTTGCATTCTGAAGGGAAATCCTGTGCCAGCGATTACATCCACTTTCACATTATTAGCTAACGGTAGTTATTTGCTTTATAAAAGCTAATAAACAAAATATATATATTTTTTTTTTAAACGGTAGTTATTTGCTTTTAAATAATGAGGCATGCTGTGGGATGCTAGTAGGGATTCCGTACATTGTAACTGTCTCACAATGTGTAGTCTGTTGTAAGAATGTGCTTTTCCCGCCCCCACATGGGAGACTCGATGTATCCATCAGGCCTCCCATACCAACCTTGAAAGCAGAGTTCCACAAGATGAGCAGAATAAGGGATATATTGTCTCAAAAAGAAGTCGCCCTAACTTCGTCCCGTGAAACATTTGTCCTTCACGTGGCTAACACCCGCACTGAGGTGCATGCTCTTTTAAATACAGATCGCCCCCTTCATTTCGGTGCTCTGTTTCACACTATATTCAATGCCTCGTCAACAACTGGCTTGGTGCATTTTTTCAAAGTTGTGGGCTTCGGCCTTGTGACCTTGTTTCACACAATATTTGGTGCAATACCGGCATTTTTTCATTCTATTTTTTCCAGAGTCTTCGGCGGGCTTCCTTTAATTCTCACCTTGACTGCTGGTGTGCTGCTGTTGATTTGTTTGCTCTGCAATGGCTGCACGATCTGTATCACAAGACAGTGTGCCTTGGCTGCTTCATCTGCACAACCGGATGCTTGAATACTATGGGACACTACCACTGGCCACTTTGAGCGTAGCCTATGGATTATCCTTCCGGTTCTCATACTTTACTTGCGAGCAACCTGTTTTCCATTGCCTTGATTGTTTATTTGAATGGGCTCTGGATTTGTGCCTGTCGAACATGGCGTCTCCTGCCCCGGATTATAATCGACTGATGAGTCCCTTAGTGGCTCATGAGTTAGACTGTTCTGGTATCGGGATGATGGCCTGTGCAGCTGCGCATGGAATTCTGGAAAATTGGGATATATACGCAGCAGCTCATGACTTCTTGGCGTGAAGTTATCTTGAAGAACACGCAAGTAGGCAAGTTGTCCTCTGATGGTACTAGGGACTCCGGTAATCGAAGAACATGTATGTTCTTTTAGTTTATCAGATTGGATGGCTGACTCATTTACTGAAGATTACAATGACTTCCTCTTGGAGGCTGTTGCGACATACTGTGCCAACACGTTGATGGATTAAATTGGCAGTTGTCCATCTTCCGCGCTGACTAACTGGAAATGTTTTACTTTTTATTTTTTTCTTCAGAATGGGCTGTATACCGCCCCTGATTGATTTTTTTGTTTTTTAATTATCCCCAACAAACTTTTTGAACTTTCCACTACCAATTATATGGATTGGCAATATATGAACTTGGTTCTGTCTCACTCGAACTCTGCGTTCCTACATTTCTTCCCTATTTTTGTTCTTGGTCCGATCAAGGGAGGGTGTAGTGGAGACAGGGTTTTGCCTGCACACATTGCTATGTTAGCATAAGCGTTTTAGATGTTAACACCATCTTGCCACTTTGCTGCTTTTGCACACGACACTACAGGAAGTTATTACAAGTAAAACTGCTTGCTTGCTTTTCTTCACATGAGAACGGTCTGTTATTCACATCCCTAGACGTGCACCGCGACCTTAGTCTGAACACTGTGTGCAGAAACCATAAAGATCAAATAACAATGTATGCTGTTGAATTCAGGTTGATCGGCCTACGCTCACGACACAACAAGCACACAGCTGCAAATATCTGAAACTCGGGTGCCTTTAGTATTGCATTTGCATGCATGATTCAGACACTTAGAGAAAACCTTTCCAGACACAGAGAGCAGAGCTGATCCTGTGATGTGATTCACCTAAGCTGATCTTTGAGGTATGGGGTTCCCCATTCAAACCTAGAGACCTTCTATTATTATATAAAACTAGCTTACTAGCCAGGGGAGGGTGGAGCACAAGGTATTATAGGACCTGTTTCCACTATCATTGTAACATGAATTCTCCCTTTGTTTCTTATGGTATTGTAACAATGCTGATGGTTTTATTTCTAATCATTTGTCTGCTTATGTTAGCCAAAGTACTGCATCTTAGAGCACGTAGTTAAAAATAAACATTTTAAACTTTTCCGTGTCTCTGATTACTCACGTTGTGGACGGATATGAGAATAACAAAGAAAAGGTGTTTCTGATTCCCACCATTCCTGAGAGTACTCTAAGTCGCTTGTTCTGGGTTGTCTAATCGTTGGCAGCTTCCAGAAGATACGGACAACGAATGAGACACTGATGCTAGTCGGATAGGGGTTCTGGGTACTGAGGTGAGTTTTTTGGTACACCACAATTCACTGAGGTCCTGGTTTCCTGCGCATAGTTCTGTGCATGAGCAGAATCCCCGCAACAGTAATGGTGCGACCACAGAAACTTACTGTGGTACCTGGGGCACAATTGGAAGAGCATGCTCTCAATGCACCTCCCCCCCACCACACACACACACACACACACACACCTACACCTACACCTCTCGGGCCTGGCTTGAAAACAACAGACAGTGAAAATTTCCACTGGTATGGTCACTGTGTAAGACTTTGTTTTGTACATGTTGATATGTTCTTCAACAGCACTACTGGAACGTTAGTGCTACTAAACACGAGAACAGCTTGGAACAAGAAACAACAAATAACAGAATAGAACAAGGACACAATTCCTCTAGGTAAAGACAGAAAAGACGGGCTTTTCAGATGTTTCTGGAAATAGAGAATACATGGACTCCAAATGCTCAGATTACAAAAACAAAAAAACACAGATTCGTAAAACTTGATTTTTTTTTTTTTAGAAGTAAAACTCAGACATTTTTGTGTGATGTGGGTTTAATCACGGGAATTAGGATTTAAGGAGAGGATCAAAAAATGCAAGACTTTAGATTTAAAAAAAAGCAATATCAACACCAAAACAAGAAACTGCAACTTTCTAAACTGGTGCTTGACTCCTTCATTTTCATTATTACTCTTGGAAAATCCCAAAGAAACACGGTTTAGCAGCAGAACCCCAAAAGTCAATCCAATAACTTCTGATCCACAAAGCAAAATGCATTTTAGCAAAATGATTTAGAGTCCTGCTCTTAGTGGCACAGGTGCAAAATTACCTGTTCGAAGAGGTCTGTGGTATACTTGGGTGGGAATGCTGGAGGAGGAGGGGGGCTCGCCCTGCCATTATCATGGCAGGCTGCAGGAATAGCATTGACAGACCGCCCAGTGTTATAGTTGCATTCCAATGTGTAGCTAAAATTAAAAATAGACATGGACATCTCCAATTAGAAGTGAATTTACAAAAGAGCAGTACTTGATTTTTGGTGCTTCACAAAGTACATTAAATTAGCAGAATATTCACCTCATCTACAAAGTGATGCACTGTACATTTTAAGGAGTGTTTTCTTAACTGCTGATATGTTTCTCCCAACACCAAGAACCCCAGCCTAACACTAACCACACCCTAAGGTATAAGGGTAATGTGCTTTGTGGTTTCCTGCTTTTGAGCATCTTGTGGCATTTATTAATTCGTTATAAATGCATGTTTTGCTCATTCTATAGCATGATGCTATGCTATAGGTTGATAGTACATCAATAACTCATACGTTATGTATTCAATAGCAAGATTTATAAAGAACAGTAGATTTAGGGAAATGTGCAAAAGAAATTCAAATGATCCTTTTTTCACAATTAACATCACAAGACCCGTTATTCTCATTGTAACCCTGGGAGATCGTATAGAAGTTGGGTGCACAGGCATTCAAGCGGAAAGAAAAGCTTCAGCATTTTGCAACAGCATCAAAGTCATTAACATGTGCTTGAAGGGCAAGCACTGGCAAGTGTGGTGCTATTTGTACATCTCAAGCAAAGCAGGACCAAACAAATACAAACTGACCTCACTTGCTGTAGACTGTGAAACACTGAGTATATACGAGTGAAAGGTATGTGTGGAAAAGGCCACCTAGGAAACTGTTTTTTAAATTCTATGCATTTCGGTGTGAAGCCAGACATTAACTAGGAAGGGAGGGATTTTGATAAAGATTGATTACATCCATTTATCATCTGACATGCTATTTGTTGTTGTACTTGCATGTATCCCATTTTTGCTTTTCACTATTTCTATTTCAGCAATAACCCCCAGAATCTGCATTAGAACCGGGTTTTAATATTTTACAAAGCTTTTCCAATACATTGTGTGGAGTTCTTGAGTGTTCATCTTAAGAGGAGAGGGGTTCTTGAACTCACTAACTAATAAATGTAATCCTAATATTTTCTGACAGGAATGACTGTAGCAAATATACATTATCTCCAGGTAAGTCATGGAAGATAAGTGGGTTACAGACATCTGTCTTTCCTGCTCATCTTGTAGAACAAGTTACTTACCTTCGGTAATGCCTTATCTGGTACAGATATCTAGCAGCAAATTTTCCATGAGCAGTCCCTCTGTGCGCCGGTAGGTGGCTTCGTTTGCGATGTCTATATATGCGCCACCGAGGCGTACGGACGTCAGGTGCATTTCGTGACTTGCCACTGCAGAAGCGTGGAGCCATGAATTACGCTGACCACTGGGGTAGGAAACTAGTGTTCTGAAAGGGGAAAAACCCTGTCCTTAGAAATCCGTTCACAGGGTAGGGAGGAAAGGTGCGTCGGTAAGGAATCTGCAGCTAGTTAAGAGTCTCCACCAGTAACTTGTTAATCTGATAAAGACTTCCAACTGCAGATTCCTTACCTTAGAATAGATACCCAAGCAATACCTCCCGGGAGATTGGTCTTAAGACCAATGTCATACGAGGAAATCCTGCAGGACCGAACAGGGAAAATGCCCATCTCTACAGACCTGACTGTCCAGACTAATGTTTGGTGAACATGTGCATTGAGGCCCACGTTGCTGGCTGGCAGATATTCAGGACCAGAACTCGGCATGCCACGCAGTGGTAGCAGCCTTTGCTCTGGTGGAATGAGCTTGCCAAACCTCAGGGGGGCTGCTTCTTAGTCAATGCGTAGCAGATCTTAATTCAGAGCACGACCCATCGGGAGATGGTCCTTTTCTGTTCAGCCTTGCCCTTCTTTGCTCCAACATATCCCAGGAAGAGTTGGTCATCCACCTGGAACTCTCGTGTTCAGTCAAGGTAGAACAGCAATGCTCTATTTGGGAGCTGATGATGCAGGCTATTCTCTTTCTTGGAGGAATGATGTGAAGCCTAAAAAGTAGGCAGTGATGGTTTGGCCTATGTGAAATGGAGTGACAACTTTTGGAAGAAAGGAAGACCTCATACAAAGTATCAGTTTGTCAGGGTAGATGTTTAAATAAGGAGGCTTGGATGATGAGGCCTGAAGCTCACTGGCCCTCGGGGCAGATGTTATCACCACGAGGAAGGCCGTTTTGATGGTCAAGAGCCTGAGTGGAGCATTATGTAAAGGCTCAAAGGCAGTGCACATAAAGAAGGAGAGGACGAGATTGAGATTACACTGGGGCAGAATGAAAGGAGTGGAAGACAACATATGTTGCAAACCTTTAAAAAACAATAGGGGATTGAAAAAGAGTGTTGTCAGGCAAAAGAAGAAAAGCAGAGACTGCAGATAGATATACCATAACAGTACCCAGAGAAAGGGGGCAGAAAGGGATCAATGATTCTTTTGAAACATCATGACACAAATTTAGCCCAACAGCAGGCATAACCATCTTGGTCGAGGGACGCCTGGCTGCCAAGACAACAATATAGACTTTGGCCGGAAGGTTGAAAGCCATCAACTGTCGCCGCTCAATCTCTACACAAGAAGGCGGCATGTTGAAGGGTTTGGGTGGAGAACTCTCCCCTACAGCTGTGAGAGAAGATCCTCCTAAAGGGGCATTCTGAATCAAAGGACCAATCGCCATGCTCAATAGCACAGGACACCAAACTCTCTTCGCTCTTAGGAAAATATCTTCTCTGACTGAGTTCAGGCAAAATCTTAAAACATGGCTTTTTAAAAACTAATCTCCCTTTACAGTATGCGGTACCTAAGGGTATTCGCGCGCTATAAAAGTTGTTATAACATAACATAACCTCTGTGTGGTGAAGGCTCAGCATGCAGGGACCCTCGATGTCAGCTGAAGTGCCTCCTCTGCTAATCTTTTGGGATGCTCATTTATAATAGAAAGCATCCTTGTGATGTGCGTATAGATCAGCAATGTTATGGATATGTAGATATCCCTGTCACCCTGTGGACGAAAATAGAAAACCATTGTACATAGTGCATCAAATGACCTTATACATGGTGTTTGAGGCATAGTGATAATGGTATGCGAAGCTAGCGGTGTAAATAAATTAGTTTCAGAGAAACTAATCTAACATTGTCGTGCATGCAAATATTTCGAAAAGGTCACAGCAGAAATTTTATTGTGCAAAATTTGAACAATGTAAGCAAAAGGTGTAGCTCCGTTACTTGGGCCTAAACTGGGCACATAATACCCACTCCTCATACTAAGGTTCGATATATAAAAGCAATCTAAAAACCAGCAGGCCACAATGAAAATCCCAAGCACTCTGATAGCTATACTGCCTAGAAAAACAAAAATTGTTTTGGTTCAGTTTGCACAAAAAAAAGGTGGTTTACGTGCTCTGAGTGGTAGACGCAACATTGCTGTTGCTCGCAATCGCAGAGGATGGTCCCAGAGGCACACCTCGAAGCAGGCTTATGGAGTAAAGGTGGTTCCATCCAGTTCCCACAGCAGCTGCTGAGGGAGCGACTGTATCCTGTGAGCGGATCGTAGAGCCGGCATCTAGTTCACTAGGAACCAAAGTATCACAGAGTGGCTTGAAGAATGCATTTATCAGCAATGTAATATGCTGGGGACAACAATACCCATGGGCCTTTAAGGGGTCCATTAGTACTTCAATGTCGAAATGACGCAAAAGATTACCATCCAAGGCATAGATCCAATATGCATTTGTGGCTGCAAAGAAGGCAACGGACTACAGGTTGTACACAGTGAAGCCAAACAGGCCTAAGGGACAAGAATGAGTTCTCATTCAGTTCTCGGAGCGAAGGTGTGCCGAAGCAGTGTAACATGCGCTCACAGCATCGCAGCCAAGCACTACTGTCTCCATTCCAAGTTGAACTGAGACGTCTAATGCAGAGCAGAAAAATTAAAATCAGGGTTCCTGCCACAAGTAGCAGGAAAAGCGGGAGACCTCCAAAAACGCTTCCCAACACAGTGTGTATGAAATATAGTATACAAATTGTCTGAAAGGTGCAAACCAGTGCACTATCCCCTTTGAATCAGACATATTAAAGATATGGTGGACCAGATTTCCAAAATGCAGTGGGAAGTTAGTATGGAGTAGCGTCTGTATCTCGGACGAGGGACTTGCAACCTGGAGATCAAACGTCCCTCTGGCTGATGAAAAGGGCACATCTTTTTTTTTTTTTAAAAGCATGACTTTCAGTCTGTTCAGAGAAACAGAGCGTATGTTGGAAACATTTATCGAAGGCCATAGCGTGTAACTGTGTGGGCAGGTGGAAGAGTACCTGTGTGCAACAAGTGTCTATGGAATTAACCGTTACCAGATAAACAATGCCCGGTTCCATTCCACAGCAATTTTGATCATTCAGCATCAAATAGATCCCATTCGAGAGCAGCTTAAAAAACTGATGAATCATGGCAGCTGGAGAACCCTTCAGATAACAGGACAAGTTTGCAACTGAAGCAATGCATGCCCCGTGAAGAGAAATGTCCTTGCAGACTAAGGACCCGCTTAAAGCATCCTCACAGTCGGAACCACTAAGGAAAACGTCCATATAACCATTCGTGCATCCAGACCTACATGGTAATTCCCAGTATTCATGCACATAACCTTCCCCTAGCGCTTCATATCTGCCTACTTGTTGGTAATGCAGAAAATATAGGAATTGGAAAGTCGTGACTGGTGGGGTCATATAACCATGAATTATCCAGTCTGTGGATGGTGTCTCCGTGATGGTGAAAGGTAATTGGTCTAATTTGTCAAATGTGCAACATGGTATATTTCACATCTCCTAGTGTCATTTTTATTGGTCTTTCCATTAGATCATATGCAGAAAAAAGATTCATGCTGTTGATATACCGCCACGGTACATGGTCATAGCGTAAAGTCTGCAATGTCCAGCTTAATACCAGAATGCATAGTAGACGTATTATTCATGTTGAATAATACAAATATCTTGCTATATTATGTCAATTGCAGAAGATCCTATGTTGCCCAGTGAATACATTCTGGATGTTAACATGGTCATATTGTTGTCAACCACAGCCAAAGACTTTTCTAAATTAACCCTATCGATCTCATGCAGTCTCTCAGCAGATTCGGGTTGAGAGACTTTACAAAGCTTGTTGTATATTGTACACAAGAATCGCTTTTGACGTGAGTTCTGGGGACCCAACAAGAAATCCCTGAGATAGATGACATTATAAAGAAGGGCCAAGTGTTTCTTCACCCGAGTGTGTGTTGGGGTTTTTAGAAAATCAAGGCACAACTTCCCAACACTATATGATGTCACCACACCCGAGTGTTCCGATTGTACATGAAGCTGATCAGGCCTCTTGATCCTGAACACTTCGGTGTTGCCCAGGAATCTAGACTTACACCCATTTGTGTTCACGGGTCAAACCAACCATCCCTTCCAATGAAGGTCTGAGGAATTGTAAGAACCTATTCGTATCATGGTATCTAGTGTATCCTCACTGTACTGTGTGAAATGCTGCCAGTTCTCAAAACATGAGAACACGGGAATGTGAGGTGTTCAAATCCTTCATCTTGGCTATTCCAAGACAGGAAGTTTGTTGCACGGTTTTATTTAGGAAAATTATTTGATGTGGTATGAGGCATGCTCTGAATAAGACCTCAGTTCCCTGAACCTGCCAAACTTTTGTACCCCTGACAGTTTGTGTCCATGGTTTCCGTACAAAAGTCGAGTCCCTTTACAGACCGATGGGAAATAGAGGAAGCAGAGTATATCAGCTTGGTGTTCATAAGCATATTTTTCTTTACAGATGTAGGTACAAGCCTATAGTAGTAAGAGGCTGGGTCTGATGTGCCAAAACAAGAAAAATAAGCAAACGTGTGCAAATGTTTTTGAACTACCTTTCGGTGGTGTTGGGCAGTGTTCCCACTGGGTGTAATGTAAAATTTACTTACCTTCGGTAACGTAATATCTGGTAGAAACAGTCTAACTGCAGATTCATTCACTTTTGAATTCTCCCCAGGCGCCAGTCTGGATCCAGAAATTTTTCAGCAGTACCTATGCGCGCCAGGGGACACGCATAGGCGATGACACTGACTCCGGTCAGGACGTGAGTGGAGCCAACTAAGTCCCCTCTGGCGCGTGGGAGTCAGTTTCTTCTGTGAAACCTTCCGTGCTAAAATGCAGAGCCACTATATAAACTGGTTGTGGAAACAGTGTGCCAAAAAGTTCAAAAATCTTTGAAATGTTATAGAAGAAGAAACATCAAATGGTATGTTAATACCCAACATGGATTTTAAAGAAAACCCCAAATGAATCAACGAAGCACAGGGCAACATGAAAGCCTGCACCCTGGTGAATAACCACCATGCAAGGGGAAAGAAACCTTATACTCTATAGACCAGTCACCAAAAATCTTTGAAACCCTGTGCCTTGGTAAATAACCCTCATGTAAGGGAAGAAAACCTTACTATCTGCAGCCCATTCATCAGTGGTAATGAGTGGCATGATAATAGAAAAACAAACCCTATAAAAAAAAAAACACCATGCTGTTTGTTGATTCAGACCATTACGTGACAAACTGACATGGCCAATCAATGGTATGATGGTACCAAACAAGAACTTTCAAAGAAGGAACAAATAAATCAATACTGCCCACTGGGGTCCAATCCACAATCCAGTGTGAAATAGAAAACACCACCCACCCTACCGACCACACAAATGTGGTATTGGCAGGTATGGCAACATTTAAACAAAACGTATGAGGCCAGATCAAGTGGTCTGTTGTGTCACACAAGTTGAAATAGTGATCACTGGTAAAGAAAACCACTTCTGAAAAAGGGTATATCCCTTACCTCAGAGGTCATTCGCAGACTGAGGAGGCTAGGCAGGGAGTTAATGAATCTGCGGCTAGACTGTCTCTACCAGATATTACATTACCGAAGTAACTTCTGATAGAGATATCTATAAGCAGATTCCTTAATTTTTTAATTAAATACCATAGCTATACCCCTCTGGATGAGGGTCTGCGAACTAATATGACAGAAGTTCTCAAAGAGAACCAGACGGTCAATAACTAACACCCAACCAAATGTATGTAGGAATAGCAGAAAAATAGCATGGCTCTTAAAATAATCCATGATCACGGTCACAGAACATATAAATAATAAACAACCCCACATGCCCAAGAGAATCGGCCCTTAAAGGCAAAGGGGGAATACAAACGTAAAGAACCATCTGTCAGTTATCAGACATTCTCCTCTATCCCAAAAGGGAAAATAAAACTCATTGACCAAAATGGCAAAATGAAAGTCAAAAGTCTGTAATCTGCATTCTTCACAACTAAAAAGTAATAGCCAAGAAAGAACTGTCCTGATAAAATCCAACAGAAGGACTCTCAGAACTAATTCCATTATACTAAGCTGAATAAGCACCAAAAGAAAGTTGAACAATAATACCGCCACGGTATTGAGAATTTTGTTTAAACAAAATGACCACTCAAAGGTTACATAATGCACTGTAAAGAGACTAAAATGACACTAATAGGATTGAATTTAATATTGACCATTCATCAATTATGCCAGTTGTAATAATTTATGCCACAATGGTGTATCGACTGGACATATACATAATGTATATAAAATTGGGTCACTATAGACAAGGAGTGGTCTGACAACACAGAGCATCGCTGGCTCACATTTACTGCAGGACTACAGGTATCTACAAAGCCAGCGCCTGCATGGCCTTTTGGTCAAAAGTCTGAACATGACTCAGAGTTGTGGGCACACTCAAAATACCAAGGCAAGCGAAAGAAGAAAAGGGAATGCACCTATTAGCGCGGTATCAATTAACATTAAATAAGGAAAAAACAAAACATTGAAAGAAAATATATAAAATTAATCCTTGTTAGCAACAAGCACATGCAACATTTGTGATATGAAACACAATTTGATCACAAGTCCACCTCAAGAAGTAACAGCTATGATTTCTCAAGGACTTGTAACACACAGAGGAAATTGACCCATACCCAAAAAGACAAGTAATACATAACCTCCAGAAAGATGCAAAAAGCATTGTGGGAGAATAGCAAGAAGAGCCTCTTATAAAGTCTAGAAACTCTAACCATAACTCGCATGACTGAAAACTAGGCCTGGGTGGTGAACTCCGGTCCGCTCGCGGAGTTTTCCACACTCCGCGTTACACGTAGCTCGCGGAGATCCAAAAAACTCTGCCCTGCGTAGTGGAGAACAGTTTTTTTACTTGCTTGCGTTAGTCTACGTCAAGTTGGTGAGCGTGAACGAGGAGAATCAACCTCCCGGCGAGATTTTTCCTCGTTCATCGTCAAGTTGGCAAGCGAGGAAAATCAACCTCCCAGCGAGATTTCTCAACGCTTGAGGGGCAGGTTTCTCATTGAGAGTGAACGTGTATGCTCGCGTTGAGAAACTGCCCGTTCATTTTGAGAAAGCTGTTGCTCATGTACAATGTACTCGAACGGCAGAAAAGGAAAGCTTGCGCTGTGCATGGTGCTGTTCGCAATGATTGCACCGTGCAGGCAAGCATCCGGCACTGTGCAATTACTGCAAACTGCATTTTTCTATCGTATTGAGCTCCGAGTAGTGCGGCAAAGGTTTTTGCACTTCGCGGAGTTGCGCATAGTGCAACTTCACAAATTCCGCCCAGGGTTACCGAAAACAGGTAAGGAAACTGCAGCTAGAAGTCTCCTACAGATTGTTTCCGACACTACCTATCAAACAATCTAAGATACAGAGTTCACCTCATATGTTCCAAGAATGAACAAATTAATTACCTATCCCCTCCACAGAGGAGAAGGTAACTAACTTGTGTCTTCCAAAGAATACACAATAAACTCGGAGTTTACTCACAATTTTCAAAAAAGGAAGAACATATAACAAAAATGTAGATATGCAGTCCGCTAATAACGAGAAAACAACCTGCACCATAAAAACACATAATCCAAGAGGACTTTAATGAAGGATGGACCACAAGAGCATGTATTCAAAAGAATACAAAATGTAGTCCCTGAATCCATCCACGTCACAATTAATATGCACACCACAAGAGTAGTGAAGACAGACTACGCTGAATACCTTAACGAGAAAAGACCAGAGGGTCCACATACACCAGTCTTACCACTGGCATACCAACATGTCCCTATGAGAGACAACAAAAGGTCAAAACCATGCACATTTTAGTATAGAGCCCGGTCTGCTGCAAATCTGCCCTACGCTGTGCAGTGCATTACTTAACGATAAGGGGTGCAAGAGTGACATGTTTTATATAGTGTCTGTTATGTAAGCCTGTGTCTTTGCAGCGCTGCAAAGAAAGTGTGTGACAAACTCTAAACCAGAGGATGCTTAAGCCGACACAACAGGCATGGTAAAGCCGCAACGAAGCTGGTAAGGAGCGGGGCAAAGTACTGCAAGGTCTGCTCTAGCGCCTAGACACAAGTTAGCCCTAGAGACCTAGCGCGCTCAGGTACAGCTCTGCGTTAGACATGGCATCCACTGCCAGGTGCCCCCTCCCCCCACTAGTCTCGCAGGACTCCGTGGTCACTCGAAACAGAAATAAAAGTGACATCGATCAATATACAGCTAAACGGTTGCCCCAAAGCCTTACTGCTTTTTAAACAAGACAACAAGCGCGACCAGCGCTGACCGCCATCAGTTTCCAATTAGATCATTGGAAACAGATGGCGCTGCTGCTCGCTCCCGAGCACCCTAGGCCAGGACACAGAGAAGGCGGGACATGCACCCACCTTGGACCAATTGCGTGCTGTCCTTCTTAGAAATTCGCACGCAAAGGCCAATTGTGGGTGATAAAAAACATAAACACACGCACAAGCGTGTGTTCAGGGTTTAAAAGCCCTTACTAAATGCCTCGCAGAGCAGCGCATGCGTGCTGGCTCAGGAGAGACCTAAAAAGGGAAAAAAAATACTGCATATAAAACCTCTGCTCTCGCAGTATACCAAGTGGTCAAAAAAAACCAACAATGGACATATTAATGCCCTAACAAAGCTTACTCGCTTTGAAAGAAATAGCCTACATCTCAAGTAGAAAGACAAGTTACATCAGTAACAAACAACAAAAAGCTATGACTCTGAAGACCTTTGTGTGAGAAAGTGCCCTCTTTCTGCATGGTAGTGGGCGAGGCTTGGTGGCTTGGGGCTTCCACTTCCTCCGGACGGTCGGAATAGTTGCGGCCATCTTGGATTGGGGGGAAGGAGGCTTTTCAGTCACCCAGGCCGGATCCTCCCAGAGGTCTAGAAATGCAGGCGCAGCCGCGACCGCGCCAGTATTAGGCTCCTGAGGCTTGAGCCGGGAGCGAGTGGTACACAGTTACTTGGTATCGTACCTTGTTATTTTATGTGCTATCCTGGTAACGCACTGTTTTTTAAAACTTTGTTTTAACTTTGAGAAAGACTTAAAACACTCATTTTTAACTTACCCAATTTCATATGTGGCATTTTAAGGGCTGTTGAGTCGCTGCGAGTAGTGGGCGAGGCTTGGTGGCTTGGGGCTTCCACTTCCTCCCTTGTTAAAAAAAACCTTCTTTGGACGCTGCCAACCCGGCCAACTATCGACCTATCTCCCAATTGCCTTTTCTGGTTAAAGTTGTGGAGGCTCATGTGAATTCCATTCTGGCCAATTTTGTTGAGCAACATGCTATATTTGATTCTACTCAACACGGCTTCCGGCCCAGACACAGCACTGAATCTGCCCAACTAGCTGTGTCAGAAACCATTAAGATCAGCCTTGATATTGGAGACTCAGCGGCCTTGGTCCTTTTGGACCTAAGTGCCGCTCTCGATACGGTGTCCCATATTATACTTCTCAAGCGTCTGCAGGATATTGGGATCAGGGACTCAGCCCTGGCCTGGATTAAATAATTTCTATCGGATAGATCTTTCCAGGTCCTGGCACCCCCCTTTTCCTCACAGGAATTCGCACTACACCAGAGGGTTCCACAGGGCTCCATCTTGAGCCCTTTATTATTCAATCTATACGTCAGCCCTCTAGCAGTGCTGGCGAAAGAGAGGGGGCTGTCGTTGGTGTCGTACGCAGACGACACCCAATTAGTGATATCCTTTTCTAGGAAATGTACCTCCAGTTTAGACAATTTTAAGGACGATCTGTCAGCTATATCTGATTGGATGGCAATTAATTGCCTCCAGCTTAATTCTGGCAAATCAGAGATCCTTCTATTTGGAAAGGATAGGGAGCTGTGGTCAGATCTATACTGGCCGGATCGATTAAAACCTGCCCCACTTCCGAAGGAAACCGTAAAAAATCTTGGGGTATGGTTCGATCAGGGACTAACCTTTGAGAAACAAACTAAAACGGTTGCGGGGGTCTGTTTGGACTCCTGCGGGGTCTAAAGCCTTTGCTCTGGTTTTTCCCTCCTTCAGTGCGTCAGACTATTGTCCAGGCATCCGTCCTTTCAAGACTGGACTACAGCAATTGCCTCTATTAGGGAGTCACCAGAGCCAGCGTTAAGTGCCTCCAGAGGGTCCAGAACGCAGCAGCACGGATTCTGGTTTCATTACCCAAGCATTGTTCAGTTGCACAGGTTCTCCCCAAGCTCCACTGGTTGCCAGTGGACAAACGGATACAATTTAAAGCACTGTGTATCTCCCACAAGATTCTGTCTAAACAGGCCCCGCCAGGCCTTATCCAGCTGTTGGAGGCTTATACACCCAAGCGCCCTTTGCGCTCCGCTAACCTAGCTATGGTCTGCACCCCGCGTGTGTGGAGGGCTAGGGCAGGGGGGCGCTCGTTCCGCTGGCTGGCGGCAAAATTATGGAGCTCTCTCCCGACTCCAATCAGAACTATTTCTAACCATCTGCCGTTTCGTAAGGCTTTGAAGACTTGGCTTTTTCCCACTTTTACTATTTAACTGTTTCGACTTGCTTTGGTCCTCGTCTCAGGTCCTTGTATTGCACTGGGACGCCTCGTTGCTGGGGGAGCCATGCGCATTATAAATCTGCAAATAAATAAATGGTAGCCCCCACTTTTTTGCTGAACTGCTGATGTGCTTTGACAGAGTGAGCCCTGGGCTCCTGTCAATTAGGTACCCAGAGCCTATATTCTTTCCCTAAAACTGCATTGAAAACAAAACCCAATTGGCATCTCTGGCCACAGGTCAGTCCCTGGTAAATGGTACCACAGGTACCCAGAGCACTGTGACCAGAGAAGACCCCTAAGGGCTGCAGCACTTATTGTGCCTCCCTTAGAGACCCTGTACCACTACACTCACACACTGCCTTTGCAGGCTGCGTGTTTTGGTGCAGAACAAAGTGAAGAGTCAACATGGCACACAGCCCTGTGTGCCATGCATGTGTGCCATGCCTACAACCCACTGCCCTGGCATAGATCAGTCACCCGTCTAGCTGGGTGACTCCACTCCACAGGTGGGGGAGGCGAGGTTTAGCACAACTCTCAGTCCCCGCCATCTTGCAAATGAGGGGACCCAGCCAACCAGGGATGCCACCCCTCCCACTGGAGGGTGGCATAATAGAGGTTGTACTCATCCCAGGGAAGGGACCCATTGCCCCTAAAACTATTATTTAGGGGCACACCTGAACCTTGCTTCCTCAGACAAGAACCTAAAAGAAGAAAAGAAGAAGAAGGACCGAACAGCCGAGCGGAAGCTAAGAGGAGGACGCCCTCTGACTTGGCCCCAGCTCTACCGGCCTATCCCCACCTGTAACCTTCTCCAGCGAAATCCCGATGTGTCCTGCAGCTTGCAACCTTGAGAAACCCTGAGGACCTGCCTGTCTTCAATCTCAAAGCCTCGGTCTCCAGTGAACACCGGATTAGTTCAAACAACAAACTCCAGCTCTGCAAGGATCTGCCAGTTTGCACCACTCTGCACCAGACGCCCACGGCCCGAGTTCGAGTGGCCCAACACCAAAAGGAGGTCTCCCTGATGATCCAAACCCGAGATCTGGCGACCCCTGACCTGCCTCAAGCCTCCAGCCGATGCCTGCAGCTTCAAACTGGAACGTCCCCCCCCACTCGCGACCAGGAGCTGGTAAGAAGATTCGACCCTAAAAGTCACCCCTGCACCAGACGCCAAACGACGGTGCCTAACCAACCCCCAACATACCTCTCCCAGTAGTAGTCGCACCCAGAAGACATTCGTCCCAGAGTCTGCAGTGCTTTTGCAAACCGGAGACTACCCATTGAAAGCTACAGGGCTTAAGACGCCAAAACAGCACTCTGCACCCGGCCACCCCAGTGCCGCTAAGGGTGCATCTTTGTGCTGGCCTAAACCCCCATTTGCCCGGAGCTTAAGTCTAGGAGCTTTGCTCCCACAACCCAGTGGCCTGCTCGTCAGCAGCCACCAACCGGAGGCCCGCTATCCCCCATTGGATAACATTGGGCCTCAGCACTCTGCACCCGGCCACCCTAGTGCCGCAGAGGGTGTAACAAGAGTGCATCCTTGTCGCTGGAAGACCCCTGAGGATAACCCCAGAATACCAACTTCTACAACAAAGTACTTACCTTTGAACCGATAACATTATTTTTCTCCATAGGATAACATTGACTTTTTTTGTGTCGAGTTGGAAAACCTAAGAAATCCTTTTAAAATTGTACTAAATAACAAAAACGCTCTTACTTACCTGCTTACAGGAAATGTTCCAGTGTAGTATCCAGGTATACTACACTGTGTAAGAAATGTACTCTGAAAGTACTGTACTGGTCATTTTACTAAAAAGCCCATTAAAAGTATTTGTACTGTATTTACAAAGCATTGCATTTCTCAGTAACAGTACTGTAATGCATATACAATTACAATCCAAACAGTATATTTACTGCTAAGTATTTATCCTTACCTGTGCCAGGCGTGCTTAGTTCTAGGAAATAAAATAACAAAAAGAATATTTTTACGCAAAAACAATTGGTCTGAAGTTCAGTCCGAGTGTGTGAATTCATTTGCTGACTGTGTACAACAAATGCTTAACACTGTCCTCTGATAAAGCCTTAGTGCTCGACAACACTACCACAAATCGAGAGTAAGGTGCTATCTACTTTACCTCTGCCTATCTTTTGGGTTCCACTGGACTCGGTGCACATCTTGCCTCACTTTGGTATAGTATATACAGAGCCAGCTTCTACAGATTGTTCATCCTCTAATATGGCCAATGCTTGGATTTTGGCTGATTGCATATTTATCTCTTGTTCAACCAAGGCAAGGAGCACTCCGTAAGAAAAAATTAACCAGAATGAATACTGGAGTTACTGTGAGGTACTGGGGAGGTCCAGAGCACTACAACATTGTTTGGTTAAGTAGGTCACAAAAGCACTAAATGGGATGAACTGTATGACCATAATAGGGAATAAGATTTCAACCAATAAATGCACATTATAAAATAATTTCTAAAAAGATGAAAAGCACATGAATAGTGAAGTGCGCACAAGACTGTAAATACGCACTTCCAGTTACCACTGCTAAAAAAACCTGAATCACAGTTAGCTACCTGTGAATGATCCCTGTGGATTTGTGGATGGACACACGCCCACTTCCCTCTTTAGACTGCCCATCTCGCTTGTCCTTGGCATACATGTTCTTCTCTGAAAAATTGCAGGCCATGAAATCGAAGTGAGCAGAGTTGAGTGCAATGAGTTTAGGAAAAAGCAAGTTCTCGACCTGTGGGTGTGAGAAATAATTAAGACATCATTTTCCTGATGTTGCAACAGTTTAGCAAGCAAAATACCAGTCAGATCAACTAAAACAACCTAGCTTCCCCATCACATAATAGTGCACTGTAAAATTAATTTGAATACTTAGAATGTTCAAGCGGGTAGAGCCAGTTATCATTATGGAACCTGCCTTTCATCACCTCAACTGAAGGGAGACACGTGCAGATAACAGGCAGACACTAATGTAGCAATGATTTCTGAATAATTTCTTCCGTTGCTATATTAGCAGTACACCTGCATTCCTAGAGAGAAGGAAAGATCGCAGTATTTCTCCCTCACTGGTTACTGATCTCAAGGAATAGAAACTCGACTATTGGTATTTTTCGTGTCCCCTTGAGCCCAACTCATGCAAAATGGAAACCATCCACAATAAGCCAAATGTTCTCCACTTAGATCTGTGGTCCGCTCCAGGAATGCGAGGAAAAGATTTGGTAGTTGTAGCAGCTCATCTCAGAATTCCTAGGGTATCTATTTGCTGTTACTTAGTAAACCAGCTGAACTGTTCCTGCGAGTGAGGAATAACCTGTCAATGGGGGGAGGAATTGTCAGGGGCAACATTTAGACTGAGGGTGCCTCGGGTGACAGTGATGAGCCTAGAGAGCTGTGGGAATCATAAAATTATCCATAACCAACATAGATTTTAGCACCACAGCTAAAGGTGAGACAACCTGTTCTGTGTTGAAGAAGTTATTGATAGACACATCTGCAATGGAAGTAATACTATCAACGTCATTATGGACAAAAAATTGGCAGGGTGGAACAGATGATATGAACATAAACATTACAAATGGTGTTTAACACGGTCTTTAAAATTCATGTACCAATGCTGCTGTGAACATTAAAATAAATAATTTAAAACAAAACTAAATGGAGATTCTTGAGTAAATTCCTCACTCGCAGCAACAGTTATGAGCTGGTTTACTAAGTAACAGCAAATACATAACCTAGGAATTCTGAGATGGGCTGTTACAACTACCAAATCTTTTCTGCACATTCCTGGAGCGGACCACAGATCTAAGTGAAGAACATTTGGCCTTTTGTGGAGGGTTTCCATTTTGCATGAGTTGGGCTTAAGGGGACACGAAAAATACCAATAGTTGTCAAGTTTCTATTCCTTGAGATCAGTAACCAGTGAGGGAGAAATACTGCGATCTTTCCTTCTCTCTAGGAATGGAGGTGAACTGCTAATATAGCAACAGAAGAAATTATTCACCATTTATTTGTAATTGTAGGACAACGGAGGCGTGGGGCTGGATACCCTTTGTGTGATTTCAAAGTGGATTGGTTTGTTGAGGAGCCGCATCCATTGCTGAAAAGCAAAGCTTTCCTACTACCTGTGCTAAACGGAGAAGACTTCATGTGGCTCTAATGTAACCACAGCTAGGCCTGGGCGGTAAATTCCGTTCCGCTCGCGGAATTTCGGTAATTTCACGTTCCGCGGAGAACGCGAAATTGCCCAAAATTCTGCTTTCCGCGACTTCGCGAAATTTTTTCTTGTTCGCGTTCTCAAAATGCGTGTTCGCGAGATATTTCTCCCCGAGCATGCAAACAGCAACTGTGAACAGGAAAAAAGCATCGCGAACAAGCAATTCCGCGTGTTCGCGGAATCTCTGCGTGTTCGCGGAGATTTTATACCGTTTCGCGGAGATTGGCGTAACGCGGTTACGCAAATTCCGCCCACCCCTAACCACAGCACAACAAACTTGTGGCTATTACTAAGAGGTTAATGATTGAAAACCAGCTTCAAAGAAGGTTGCTGTGCCTTCAGGAAATACATCTCCTTCTGTCTTGAAACTTAATATTACAAATGAGAAACGTGCAATTCTCAAACTCCCCTTTTACCCTTTCATGTTTTAAACATATAAAGAGGAGAGCTCCACCCTAGGCACAGGTCTATTGAAGGGGCCATCTGCAGTGCTGATGTCTGTTCATCAAGTCTTAGACTATAATTTAAGTTTGAGGCAAACTAATGACTTAGTAGCTGCATGGTATTATCATGGAATTTTCCAACCGATTTCAAAGCTCTCTTAGATTGGAAAATACACTGTACAAAACAGGAAACGAGAAATCTTGCAGTTAAGTACTATCAGGAAAAAATGGATTCGTGTTTTTATGTAATAGATTTGAAAAATCAGAAAGATAGCTGCACCTTGATGGTTCTCAACTAGTGGGCCCAGACCAGAAAAACAACAGCTGAACAGATGAAGAAGCAAAATAAAATGAGAGGTAAAGAAAGACAAAGGAACAGCAAGATATGAAAGTCCTATACTACAATAAAACACACGGACTAAACGCTGCTCCGCACACAATGATTTAACAGATCAGAAAGAAATACAGAAGACTACATTTGCATAGCCTCTAGTAGACAGAGAGGTCCATGAATATTCCACCTAGTAGTGTTTGATAATAGTCCTAACAAACATTACCCCCTTTGGTTACTGACGCGTGATTAATTTTCTCGAATTAAAACAGAAAGATGAGGGGTTTTAAAGGCATGCCATTGTTTTCTAAAGTGTGACTTTTTTGCACTTAAGTATTCACCAGTGCACTGTCTTAGGTTCCTATTTTGGGTTATACACCAGTTTCAATGTGATGTACACATGTGAGATACAATACATTCAAAATACAGTATTAAACAGAGGCATTGCATCTTGCTAATTTGCAGATATCCATTTACTTTCATGAAAACTCACCTGTTCCATCTCCTCTGTGAAATTGTTCCCATACATGAAGCACCCACGCTTGGAGGCGTGGCCATGCAAGTCTATATAGTAAGCAATCCCACTTTCCTCAGGAGGGATCGATTCTGTGGGAATGGCAGACAGTGGTCTCTCCAATTCGTTCTCACTGTTTAAGCTACTGCTAAGATTTGGTTCAGGATCAAGAATCCATAACGGCTGAGCCCTGATAAAGTCATCCGAGTCTGGATGTCCACCAGTGTCATCAGCCTGCATGGGCACATCTGACGGTTGGAAGACCTGTGACAAAGTTATGTAATCGCCTTCCCCACCTAGGTGGTTGATTAAGTTGTTTGTTTTCTCCATCTCCGATAATGGGGGCTCGTAGGGGAAGGAGCAGTTCTCAGAGGAATGGTTCAAAGTTTTTGAGACTGCCATTATATTAGATGCCACTGGAGGGACGCATGCTTTTAACTCTTGGGATGTATGTCGAACCCGGCTGTGAACATGATGATAAAGGAGAACTGCTTTGGCACCATAAACTGAAGGATGAAGATGAAAATCAGGATTCAGATACTGCCGGTTCAGGTTAACACCTCTGGAGTCCGTTCTATAAGACAAAGGAAAACAATGCCAGTGGTTAATTAGCAACAAATGATGAGGTTGGTGTGGGGTTTTCAATACTTTTTATGCATGTGAAGCACAATTGCAACTAATTCTTCAATTCAAAGAATATAAAATATATATATTTCTTAATCACAATAATATCCTTATTTTAGTAACTTGTAGTAAATATCTAAGTTCTGTATACTTATTGAACGCCTGGACTTCACAGACAACATTAGCTAAAAAGAAATATTAGAACAAAGATTTCTAGAAAAAGGCTAGGAAATGCAAACTACACTCGTTTTTAGGTCTCGCCTGAGCCAGCGCTTTAGCACTGCTCTGGCGAGAGCTTTAGTAAACAGGGGATTTGGAAGTGCAAACTAGTGCTTTTCAGGCCTCCAAATACAGTGCATGTGCGCCGGGCGCGCGCACCATTTGTCAGTCTGCCTGATCACTTTCACGGCCGCTTTGATGTTCTCAGTGAGCCGCGCGGCCACTGAGACCATCAAAGCGGCCGTGAAAGTGATCACCATTTGCCACCCCCTCCCTTGGCGGCTTACTAACAAACCAAACAAACTCCTGGCCAACTTCCTCAGAGCGTGACAGGCAAAAAGCTTCATACTAGTTTCTTTTTGCTGTTTGTTTTCTACTCTGTGGGATGCTGTGGTGTGAGCTGTGTCTTTGTAAACGCACTGGAGCGCTGTGTTTTTGTGCTGTAATTGTCCACAGTGAAGCACAATGTGCGCTCCGCCATCACTGCTTTCCTTCCAGCGTGCCTGGTGTTTTCAATCAGCGCGGATTTCTTTCCGTCTGTGCGGATCTCCGGCGGTGCTTTGACAGCCGAGAAGGATGCTGTCTGGTGTGGGGGGAGGCATGTGAAACGATAGTAAATTAAACTGCTCTCTGTGCTGAAATCAATGCACATTGCCTTTTGCAGCCCCACCCCCGCCCTCCCTGGAGCACCCCCTGTCCCAGGCTGATACATGGCTCTAATAACCCTGAATGGATGACGCTCCACCGTCGTCAGTGTCTTGAGGCGTGCGCGTCACGTCGGGCTCTTTTATCTGATTTCCTGGTCGGATATTAGCATTTATATAAGGAATGTCCACCATCTATAGGACTGAGAATAAGGACTAGGCTTGTCACATCCTCTTTTTATGCTTAAGTACCGATTACAAATAACAAGAACTTAACATCAAATTCATAAAATGAGGAAATCAGTTATAGTAACAGTTTATATAAATAAAACGTCACCGCAACGTATACAATTTGGCAAAACACAATATCACAGCAGATATGATTGGGCTCCTGTTTGCTTTCCTCTGTTCAGTCTTGTCAAGTGTTTGAGCGCCTGTGCGCGCGGCCGCCGTCTGTCCCAATGTCATGTATCGATCGTCTAAAGCGATTTAAAGAACGCGCTAACACCCTTTAAGTTTATTTGTATTTACAATCATGTCACACATTCCCTGTCGGCCATGTATACATAACCATTAATTATTGGTAAAACATTCACAACTCCTCTATTGTTTAAAGAGCCACGGTGCAATTAAACCTGCAATATGTTCCCGATTGATTTTCTCTCCAAAGCCGGCACGCGCCTGTATCTCTCGGAATGCTGGTGCGGCAACTTGCCACGGGCTAGCTGGCAGCTAGCCAAGCCGGAACAGCGTGGGTCGCCCCCGGGCATCCGTCTACTTAATAACAGATAAGAGGGCCATGCGATATAATTGCAGCCACGGAGCCTTCCAGCCGGGCGCTGACAGTGAGTTCACAAACTCGTCAAATAAAGTACACGTGTAAATATCTCTTTAAAGTCCGCTTCAAAGCCACTTCGGGGCAGGTGGGTCATTAAATACAGATCGCGCCACTTCTCATCATAGCCGCCTACGGCAGCAGCATACCTAAACAAGCATTTGCAATGCAATAGGTATCGCATTTGCAAAAGTTTAAGCTATTGGCATGGTTCATGACAATGCCTTTTTTATCTATTTTATAAACCAAACACATAAATAAATGCCATTATCATTTACAATGCCAATTGCTAGTGTTGCATTATTATTAGCAATGCGAACTGCTCACACTTTTATAATGCGAGACCTATTGCATTGCAAATGCTTGTTCCATTTCCAACCATAAGCATATATGCCCCTCAATTCCTTCAGTCCCTGAATTCAAGATAGGTTTGTATTCTTCCTTAGACACCTCATCACTATATCTAAGCCAAAGAAGGTGAACAAAAGTATGCAATGGAAGAAGGCTGGTGTCGTGGGTAAGGAGATTCCAGTTTGAAAACCCTTGTCTGTACACTTATCGGGACCACTGCTATTTACCACCACTGAATCAACTACACTTTCTATTAGCCAACAGGAAAGACCTTTCCATGGAGCCTATTATTGCCTATCACTGTGACTTCAAACCAACATGCTTTCGTTCAGGGCAGCATTCCTGCAATGGTCGCATGGATCCAACACATCATCTCAACTGTGGACATACACAGACCCTGTTTGGACTTGGGGTTGAGCTCTGACTCCAACATACGGAAGTGAGGCACAACACAGATTAAAAACAACAATTAAACTCTCCGAGATAATGCTGGAGAATTGCCTTTAGTGGCAGACTCACTTGAATCCCCATAGAGCTTGTTGTAGAAACTTGGAACTTCTGCTGCCTTGATTCCAGATGGTCTGGAAGTGTGCTGGTTCTCAGGCAGTGCTTTGTAATATAACGATCTTCATTATGGTTCAGCTTATAATCTAACTGGTGACCTAACTTTTGGCTCTCCCAGCTATTAAATATATAGCTTGATCTAAACAAAATAACCTCCTCAACTTGCCCAACAGGACGTGCAGTAAAATGCCTTGTCCATTCATGAGCAGCAACACAAACTGTGTCAGTCATTAAATTGAGGTTCTCTGAAATCTGCCTCAACTTTGGAATTCAAGCCCTAGGCTTATCCAGTTCAACTAACAGGCAATCCACATCGAACTAGAGGACTGCTGATTTTACAGACCCAGAATAAGACACTTGCTTTACGTACACCACACAATTCTAATAAACGTTACAAGGGTCTGAGCCATGGTTACCCCGGTTACCCATGTTGAATGATTATGGCAAGTAAAAGGGACTTGGAGACTCACAAGACACAAGAAGCCTAAGATCAGTCAAATATTAAACTCAGAAAACTGTTTTGGAAGTCAAGGGCATTTTTCCACCACTTTTTTAAAATTGCTCCCCCATTTTGTATAGGGGAGGCCACTCTAGGAATAAACTTTTTTTTTTTTTTTTCACTGACCAGTTAAAAATAAAAGAAAAACTTCCAGGTTAGAGGTCGTTTGATTACAGTTTTCTATAAGACAAATAGGTTGCTCACTTCCTATTCTCAAATAGATTGTATTTGAAATAGCTCGAGTTACAATGATTCGCATGAGACTAAATTTCAAGCATTGGGCCACCGCAGATCCTATGCAGAGATGAAAAAGAACTTTACTTGCAACAATAAGGTCAGAAAGCAAAATACTAACAGTTCCTTTCCAGCTTCATGCTAAGAGAGGTCCACAGATGAGCCTCTGCACTGATGACAGGTGGGATATTTAAAAATGCATGCAGCACTGCTGTGCCGATCACTTGTGCTCACCAAGCAAGATTAGCCAGGACTTACTTTCGCCTGACTTGTTAATCTTACTTGTGTCTGGGGACTTGCCCAGTCCTCGCCATTCATTGTTTTAATCTATTAGTTTAGATGTTTTACTTTCCCAGAGCCTGTTAAGGTTTCAGACAGGCATCTCTGCAGCAGATAGTAGGCTATTTAAACATGAAAGCAGAACAGCTGCACCAAAGGCAAGCCTGTCTTCATGGTCAGCAGAAGATGCTGCCACTCTCATTCCCGGTAAGTTCTACTGTCAATCCATCACATGCATTAACTAGGACAGAGAGAGAGCTCAATTTGTGTGTCCACACAAGGCATAATTGACTGCTCTGGCGTGTGTGGCAGGTAACACATATGTAACATACAGTTCAGGCCTGATTGTATGCCAATGTGAGAGCATTAACTGTTTGCAGTGTAAGTGTGTGTCAGGCTTATGACCTACAAAATAAATATTTTGAATGGTAAGGTTCACAGCATGTGCAAAATCACTATTATTTTCCGACATTATTTTCAGAGCTGTAAGTTGATTTTAACCTGCTAACAAACCGAGAACTGAAATGTTTGAATCTCTGAAAAGCTGCAAGGTCATCCGTGCTAGCACACATCAGGCAAGTCTTCCCAGTGATCATATGAGAAGCAAACGTGGAAAATCATTGGAGAAGGAATCAAGAGTATTGAGGATTTGGGTGACGCAGACACCAGGACTGATTGTTAGAGGGACATGCCAAAGTACTGCTATCTGACAGCAGACCTGATGATTTTCCGAGGAAAGGGGATACTTACATGGCTTGGTGTCAAAAAGTGCCCTCTTTTTGCATGGTTGCCCCCACATTTTGGAAAACTGTTGATGTACTTTGAGTGTGCCCTGGGTTTCTGCCAAACAGATATCTAGGGCCTATGTTCTTCCAATAAAGACAAAATCCAATTGGCACACTTTGGCCACATGTCAGTCCCCATGTAAATGGTACCATAAGTATCAAGGGCACGGTGGTCAGGGAAGGCCTCTACGGGCTACAGCACTTATTGTTCCACCCTTAGAGGCCCAGTATACATATACATATACCTCCCCCACCCCATTGCAGGTTGCGTGTTTTTAGGTGCAGAACAACATGAAGAGTCAACATTGCACACATCCCTGTGCGCCATGCCTAAAACCCACTGCCCAGGCATAGGTCAGCCACCCATCTTGCTGGGTGCACTATACCAGTGGTGAGGATAGAGGTGCATGAGCCCTGTACTCCTACTGTGTGTAAGCCAATTCTTTGGCCTTGTAAGTGCAGTAATGCCGTTAAGAGTATATTGTGCTGGAAGTTTGTCATTCCAAACTCCACAACACCATAGTGGTTTTACTGAAAACTGGAAAGTTTGGTATCAAACTCCTCAGCACATTAAATCCACACTGATGCCAGTGTGGTATTTAATGAAAAATGCACTCAGGGCATCTTAAAGATGTTCCTTGAAAAACGACCTAACTAGTGTCCTGGCTGAGTGGTTGCTTTCAGCTGCCACCACCAGACATGTTTCTGGACCTTGGGGTAGAGAGCCTGCTGCTCTCAGGGGTCTGAAACAATGCATATCCTGGGATGAGGTGCCAAGCCTCCTCCCCCATGATGGGCAGGGTCCATGAAGGGGAAGCTACAAAGGCTTGCTGCCTTTGTGAGCTACCCCAGCCGTTTGTTGCTTCCAGCAACTGGCCCCCACCAGTTCTGACCCCCACTTTGGGATGGAGAATCGGCGAGAAAACAAAGGAAGGAAGGGAGGTGTGACCACCTTTGCCAACCCCACCATGCAGCAGGTGTACTTTGGGTGCCAACTCAGATCCCCCTTTGCCCTGAGCCTAACACTAGGAGCTTTGCTCCTACAACCTTGAGGCATGCTCGTGAGGAGCCACCAACCGGAGCCCCCTATCCCTCATTGGATAACACTGGGGCTCAGCACTCTGCACCCGGCTGCCCTAGTGCCACTGAGGGCTTTTTTCCCCACAAATAAGTACTTACCTACAAACCGCTAACTTCATTTGCTTCCATAGGATTGCACTGACTGCTTTTCTTGAAAAAGTGTGGAGTTGGTTTGTATGGAATATTGAAAAACTGCATATGTACTAAAAGCAAATTACTTACCTTTTGTCTAGGAGATGTCTCAGTGTGATATCTAGGCATATCACACTGATTAGCAGAAGTAATTTAAAAAGTAATGTGCGCAGTAATATGTAAAGTAACTGAAAAGTAATTTCAAACTGTTGACTTACCTGTAATTCAACCAACTGCATTTGAACCTGCATTCAACTGTAAATCATTGCATAAGATTTTGCAAAGCTTTTATTTCACTTACCTGCACCAGGCATAACTCTAGAAATAAAATAACTAAATGATATTTTTGATACAAACCAATTGGTCAGGGTTCAGTCTTTGAGTGTATGACATCATTTCTTGCCTAAATGTGTACAACAAATGCTTAACACTACCCTCTGATAAAGCCTTACTGCTCGCCCACACTACCACAAATAGAATGTACGGTGCGATCTACTTTGACCTCTGCCTACTTTTGGGGTTCCACTGGACTCTGTGCAAACTATACCACATTTTGGTACACAGAGCCAGCTTCCTACATTTGGTAAACAGTTAGGGAATCTAACAGAAAGCAGAGATGTGTATTGTAAAATGTCGGAGGTATTTTCAATATTCACTGTTTCATACTATGACTGCTGAAATTACTATAGTAATTATCATTCTGCTACATAAGATTTATGTACGAGTAGTGAATAACAACCTTTTATAACAAAATACCGATAACCGTATTGGTCTACTGTTTCAAGGGGATCCATATTCATATACAGTGCTCCACTGTAGATTAATTACTATAACAGGGTTATCTGTCTCCTAGCTTCCTTCATCTGTATGAGCATAAAGTATTGTAGTGAGGATTGAGATCCACCTCCTCATTCTTGATTTCTCCAAAAAGGGGACACTACACATTATTCCTCTTAGGCTTTAGAAGATTGTAGGAAACTGGGTTTTTGTTGAAGTAGTTCTCCCACTTTTTGCCTGGTACTTAATGCAACTTTGACAGAAATGCACTGGGTTTCTACTAACCAGGTCAACAGTACCAGTGTTCTTTCCCCAAAACTAGTGTACACTGGTCAACTTGATCCCCAATGACCAGGCCTTTAGTACATATGTGAAGTCCCTAGTAAGTGGTAGCCCTGGTACCTAGGGCATAGGTACTTAAGAGGGTCCCTAAGAGCTGTAGCAAATATTGTGCAACGCTAAGGGACCCAAGGCCTTATTCATGCAGACAGGTACTGCAGGCTGCGTGACCAAGGTGCTCTAAAACGTGAAAACACAACATGGCATACACCCTGTGTGCCATGCCCCCCAACACTGCATATTTGTAAGTCACCCCTACAGCAGGTCTTACAACCCTAAGGCAGGGTGCATTATATTACATGTGAGGACCTGTCTGCATGAGGAGATCTGCACCTGTGCTGGCCAGTTTAATTACTGACAGTACCAGTGAACGAGGTAGCCATCATCCCAGCTACATAATTGCTTCACTAAACCTATGGTGTTTGTTATCAAATACCTCGTATATATAAACCAACACCGATTCCAGTGTCGGATTAATTAATGCATGCCCCCATATGGTTCCATTAGAGTTACCCCATGAAACCCTACCAACCTATAGTTTATTGGCTGACTGGTCCTGTCCAGCCTGCCAGCACAGACGGGTTTCTGACCCCCTTGAAGTGAGAGCCCACATTCTGAGGTAGGAAACAAAGCCTGCTCTAGCAGGAGGGGTCACCTCCTCCAAGCAGGATGAATAATAATTTGCCTATCAAGGCAGGAAGCTTCCAAGGTCTCCACCGCCTGTGATTTGCAATCATGGCTTCCCCAGACAGGGGAAACGCCACCCCTCTGCCCAGGGCCCATTTGACAGCAGGACAGGTGGGGAAATTAGAAAATTAGATAGACATGAGGCGGGTTCACACTCAGGCTAGTGCCACTCCTGAAGTCAACAAAACTAGGAAACTTCCACTTCCTTGGTATTTGGTAGAATTAGGTCCTTGGGGTCAGGGTTATGCCCACTACCCACATGAAGGGGTCATATAGAGGGCACAGTCACCCTAAAGGTAAGTAGCACATTGGCTACTACCTCACACTTCCTGTAACACCACTAAGGGAAATTCTACTTACCAGTATGCATCTGTTCTTGGCATGTAGAGCTGCAGATCTACACACTATGCATAGATCGCCATCTGGTGTTGGGCCCGGATGTTTGCACTTGTTTTTGTCCTGGAAAGTCTTTGGAAGTCACAAGGTATGTGACTCCTCCTTTGGATCATAGTGCGCATGGGCATCGGCTCCATCCTCAGATTGTTTTTCGCCAGCAGGGAAATGATGGAGCTTTGCAAGAAACAGGAAAGGTGCCCATGTATGCTGTATTTAAATAAGATAATACTGGAACAGATAAAGGTAGCCAGGGAGGCGGTGGGAGTGTGTAGATCTGCAGCTCTACATGCCAAGAACAGATGCAAACTGGTAAGTAGCATTTTCCGTTCGAGGCATATGAGCTGCAGATTACACACTATGCATAGATTGTATAGCAGTACTCGCTCCTAGCGGCGACCACCAGTATCTGTTGCAGTAGTTTGAAATAGTGTTTGGAGTACAGCCTGGCCCACACTAGCTTGTTGTTTAGTTTGCACATCTACACAATAGACCATGTAGCTGCTCTGCAGATATCATCTGAGGGAATGTTCCCTAAAAATGCCATTGAAGCCCCTAGCTTTCGTGTAGAGTGGGCTTTAGGAGGAACGGATAATGTACGTTTTGCTTTGTGGTAGCAAATTTGTATGCATTTAACAATCCACCTAGCTATCCCAGATTTTGATATGGGGTTTCCTTTGTGTGGTGGTGAGAAATACACGAATAGTTGTTTGGTCTTACGAAAGGGTTGTGTTCTCTCGAAGTAGTAAATCAATGCTCTTTTGACATCTAAGGTGTGAAGAGCTCTTTCTGCGACTGTTTGTGGCTGTGATAAGAATACGGGCAGCTCCACAGATTGAGGTGGAAGGGAGAAATGACTTTAGGAAGAAATTTAGGATTCGTTCGGAGAACAACCTTGTTATGATGCATCTGCAGAAAGGGTTCCGAAACGGTTAGTGCTTATAGTTTGCGAACTCTTCGGAGAGATGTAATGGCTACTAGGAAAGCAGTTTTCCATGTTAAGAATTGTAGCTCACATTTATGTAGAGTTTCAAATGGAGGCCCCATTAGTCTTGTGAGAACAATGTTTAAATTCCACACAGGTAAAGGTGGTACTCTGGGCGGAATTATTCTTTTGAGGCCCTCCATAAAGGCTCTTATGGCAGGTACTCTGAAAAGTGATAGATGTTGTCTATTTTGTAGATATGCTGCTATGGCAGCAAGACGCAGTCTAATAGACGTGTAGGCTAAGTTGCATCTTTGGAGGAGTAGTAAGTAGCCTATGATGTATTCGATAGATACATCTAGGGGATTGGTGTTGTTGTTATGACAATATATTACAAAACGTTTCCACTTGGCTGCATAGCATGTTTTAGTGGTAGTCCGTCTAGCTTCTTTAATGACGTTCATACAGTCAGGGGGAAGGTTAAGGTAACCGAATTCTGGGATCTCAGGAGCCAGATCGCCAGGTTGAGCGGAGCTGGGTCTGGGTGTCTGGTCTCTCCATGGTTCTGGGTTAAAAGGCGTGGAGAGAGGTGTAACTTCTGGTGCAGAACTATGGAGAGTTCCAGCAATGCGGTGTACCATGGTTGTCTGGCCCAAGTTGGAGCAACTAGGATGAGAGTTAAGGAATGTTGCTGTAGTTTGCGCACCACTAGTGGAATGAGTGGAAGAGGCGGAAAAGCGTACGCAAATCTGCCTGACCAGTTCATCCATATCGCATTGCCTTTGGACAATGGGTGTGGATATCTGGCGGCGAAGCTTGGGCATTTGGTGTTTTCGTGGTTGGCGAAGAGGTCAATCTGTGGTTGCCCACACATTTGAAAAAACGGTTGAAGAACTTGCGGATGAAGTTCCCACTCGTGGATCTGTTGTGTTTGACGGCTCAACAGATCGGCTATGGTGTTTTGGACTCCTGGGACATGTTGGGCTAGGAGAAAAATGTTCTGAGGTATAGCCCACCTCCATATGTTCTGTGCTAGCTGAGAGAGCTGCAGAGAGTGTGTCCTGCCTTGTTTTTGTATGTAGTACATGGCTGTCATGTTGTCCGTGCGGACTAAGACAGCCTTGCCTGGTATGTGTTTTTGAAATGCTTTTAAGGCTAGGAATATGGCTAGTAACTCCAGGTGGTTGATGTGGAGTAACTTTTGTTGAGGTGTCCACCTGCCCTGCAAGGTGTGATGTAGTAGGCGAGCTCCCCAGCCTGAGAGCAATGCGTCTGCTGTCATAACTATTTGAGGAACCGGCTACAAGAACGGTCGCCCTTTGGAAAGGTTCTTGGTGTTCCACCACTGCAGAGAGCGATGGGTACGACAGTCTACCAACACCAGATCTGTTAGCTGACCTTGAGCCTGGTTCCATTGGCGTGCTAAGCACTCTTGGAGAGGAAACATCTGGAGTCTTGCATGAGGCACTATGAATATGCAAGAGGCCATCATCCTTATGAGTTGCATGAACACTCGAGCTGTTGTGGTTGGAATTTGGTGAGAAGAGCCTGCATGCTTGCTATCCTGGCAGGACTGGGATAGGCTAGTGCCCTTGAGGTGTCTATTGTGGCACAGAGGTATTGTGTATGGGACGGTTGCAGATGGGACTTGGCGTGGTTTACTGTGAACCCCAGGACGTGAAGTTGTTGAATAGAGGCGTGAGTGTGTTGTACACACTGGTTGTATGAGCTGGCTTTTATGAGCCAGTTGTCCAGATATGGGAAGACGTGGATGTGCTGTCTTCTTAGGTGTGCTGCCACTACCGCTAGGCACTTGGTAAACACTTGGTGGTGCTGTTGTGACTCCGAATGGGAGTACTTTGAATTGATCGTGCTGACCGTCCACTACAAATCTGAGATACTTCCTGTGAGCGTTGTGAATGGGAATGTGGAAGTAGGCATCCTTGAGGACTAGGGTAGCAACGAAGTTGCCCTGTGAAAGCAGAGGAAGGACCTGCTGGAGTGTGACCATGTGGAAATGGTCTGAGTGTATGTATAGGTTTAGGGGTCTGAGGTCTAGAACAGGCCTTAGAGAGCCGTCCTTTTTGGTATGAGAAAATACAGGGAGGTGATGGGGAACTGGTTCTATTGCACTTTTTTGTAAGAGGGAGATTACCTCCTGCTTTAACAGTAACAAATGTTGTTGTCACATTGGACGCTGTTTGGGTGGTATGTTTGGGGGGGTGTGGGGGGGGGGGGGGGGGGAGATGTTAGTTCGAGACAGTAGCCTGATTGAATTATCTGTTGTACCCACCTGTCTAAAGTGATGTTGTTCCATGCAGGAAGGAATTGTTGGAGTCTTCCCCGACTGGAGTGGAGTGGTCTGGGGGGGAAGTCATTGGGTGGGTGTGGAGGCAGAACGGGAGTTGTTGGTTTTGCCTCTGCCTTTGTTGCGGTTCCCCCTGTAACCACCTCTTTGGTAACCTCTAGTAAAGGTGGATTGGGTGGGAGCTTTGTAAGAAGTGGATGGGCTATCCGAGGAGAAGCCTCTGGTGGTGCTTCTGAAGGATGAATGACGAAAGGAACGTCTGGGAGCTTGCGACTGCAAGGCTCCCATAGATTTGGCAGTGTATGTCTCCTTCATTTTTTCGAGGGCTACATCCACATTAGGGCCAAATAGGGGTTGCTCATCGAATGGCTGATTGAGTATGGAACTCTGGACTTCAGGTTTAAAACCTGAAATGCGTAGCCAGGCATGCCTACGCAAGAGGACAATGGTGTTTATTGCCCTTGAGGCGGTATCTGCTACATCTAAGGCACAACAGATGGAGGTTTTAGTAATGGTTTTACCTTCTTGTATAAGTTCATTGGCTCTATTTTCATACTTGTCTGGGAGGTGCTGCATTATGGACTCAAGCTCATCATAATGTGCCCTGTCATACCTAGCTAACAGCGCTTGAGTATTTGCAATGCGCCATATGTTTGCCGCCTGTGATGCCGTTAGTTTGTCAGAGGTGTCTAGGAGTTTAGATTCCTTATCTGGTGGTGGTGCTTCACCCGACACCTGATGATTGGGAATTGGCTCTTTTTCGCGCATTGGTGAGTGGTGTGGGGCCTTTAATGTAGGCTGGATCAGTAGGGGTGGCCTTATACTTTTTTTCGATTCTAGGGTTGATGACTCGAGCCCTGACCGAGTCTTTAAAGACCTCTGCTGCGTGCTTAATGACCCCCTTATAGTATAAATGCAACAATATCTCAGCAGGAGTTATTGCAATTACTTAAACTTGTATGTACAAGACATTACAATAGGCGAACAAAAGAGAGGAGGCTTTAAGTAATTCAATTCATGCGCCCATAGGCCTCATATTATAAGAAGATCAATAAATGTACAAAACAGTTGTTAAAGCACTGTTGGGTAAAAATACCAAGGCAACCCTAGTGGAATGTGTACAATGTGCTCGTGACAGTGAGGTAACGGCGCAAGTGACAACGTGAAAAACACCACAGCATACGGCGCAAGAGATTTTGCAATATATATACAGATTGAAAGGTTCATACATCAACTTGTTCAATAATACAATTAGTAATTTCCATTATGTTAATGAACCAAGGCTCAAAATGCGCCTAAGGCGTTTGAGCTGGTGGGCAAAGGTCGACGGCGTTTCGATCCTATTAGATTAGGATCATCTTCAGGACCTGGGTCGCCTATTCGTGGAGTGCTCTGTGAATAGAAAAGCGTATCAGAGCGGCTGGGAAGGGGGGTAGAAAGGGGGGAGCATTTTGGCAGGAAAGGAAGACTTTCAACGGCATACCTGATGCGCGTTGAATCAAGCGCTGGCGTAGGGAAAGAAGCGATGTCCTTAATAAAAGTGAATGCAAATGGATAACACGCTGTAACTCTGTGAACCAGGGACTGAACACCATTGATGAGTGGAACAGCACTATCCTTTTTTCCAACTGAGGCTCTATTTTTACTGCCCACACAAATTTTTGCTCCCCCATGATGCATCTCACACCTGCCCCTTTATCAGTCCTGGCAATTGCAATATACATCTAGATAAGGATATTTCATACTCAATATCCCCTTATCACTCACCCTGAGCTTCTCATTTATATCAATTGTACTTGTGGATTGTAATATGGTGTATTGTATGCATTTTTTAACCTTGAGTCACTCTATGTACTATAGGTATACAATTATTGAAGATTTTTCAATCTGTATATATATTGCAAAATCTCTTGCGCCGTATGCTGTGGTGTTTTTCACGTTGTCACTTGCGCCGTTACCTCACTGTCACGAGCACATTGTACACATTCCACTAGGGTTGCCTGGGTATTTTTACCCAACAGTGCTTTAACAACTGTTTTGTACATTTATTGATCTTCTTATAATATATGACGCCTATGGGCGCATGAATTGTATTACTTAAAGCCTCCTCTCTTTTGTCTTGTACATACAAGTTTAAGTAATTGCAATAACTCCTGCTGAGATATTGTTGCATTTATACTGTACCTACCCAGATCTCAGTTTGGTTTATGGGTTAAACTCCTGTGGTATTTTTATAATGACCCCCTTAAGCATGGGTAAAATTGAGGTGGACTTTTGTGTGTGTCAAGTGTCCATGAGAAAATCCTCCTCCACGGGGTCTGTGTGTAGATCAACCCCGTGGTAGTGGGCAGCTCTGTGTAAGAGCTGGTTAAAGCCCATAGTGACCTCTGGGGGGAGGAAGGCCTGGAGGGATAGATGTCCTCTTGTGGGATGTTAGGGACGTCTGGAATGCTATAATCATCCTAGGGGTCTGGGGAGCCAGTAGGAGTAAGGTTCCCTAGTGATTGATCGTCCGCACATCCCCCCCGCATCATAAGCCGGTGCAGGCGTATCTAGTGGTCGCTTCTTGAAGCTAAGCATCAAGTGACCAGTCTTGGGATCCTTTACAAAGGTTTTTGGGGTAGGATCTGGGCAAAACAGTTCTTCTGTGGGGGCAGATCCTTCAGTGCCGATGGTGTTGGTGCCACAGGCTTTTTCGGTGCCGATTCGGTAGCGGTTCTGGGTTTGGAACCGTGCGGTTTTGCAGTGTCTTTGGCCAATGGAAACTGTTTTTTTGGTTCCGAGGTCTTTCGGCTTCGAAACATGGGAGTCGGGCCCTTTGGTGGCAGTTTTTTGGTCGGCTCCGAGTGTGTTGTCTGCGTCGAGGAGCCGGTGCTAGTCTTCGACGCCGAGTGCTTGGATGTCGAAGCAGCGCTCGGCGTGGATGAGGAAGAGGATGGCTTATTTTTCGGTGCCTGGGTATGTTTTTCGGCACCGAGGGTAGGCTGACTCCAGCCCGAGTCACTTGAAGGCTTAGTAGGCTTCTTTACCGGGCCCGGAGGTGGGGCATGGGATGCAGTCTCTCAGTGTGCACCTGGCCCAAAGGCGAAGGTGTGACCGAAGCCTTTTTTGATGGTGTTGGGGAGGGGAGGGGGATATGTACTCACGAACCTCTGTGCTGGAGTGATGTCCTCGACGTCGGAGTCATCGGCTTTGGGGGCGCTGACGAGGCCTTCTTCGACCAGCCCCTGCTCTGGCACATTGACGCCCTCTTGGAAGATATAATCGGGGATCGAAGAAGACGATCGAGCCATGGTTCTTCTAGCTCGTCGGTCCCGAATAGTCTTCTTGGAGCGGAAGGAGGCGCAAGCTGGACAGTCTCTGACCTCGTGCTCCGGTGAGAGGCAGAGGTTGCACACCTCATGCAGATCGGTGTGGGGAAACTTCGACCCACATCGAGGACACTTTTTGAATGGCGTTCTTTCCATGAGCCAGATGATAAGGCCCGATCGGAATCGAAGACTTCGAAGTTGAGTCGCGTGGATTGGGAAAACGCGATCGGGACAATACTGTCGAAAAGGGGAGGATTGCGCGTCGAAAGAAAAAAACGGTAACGGTTTCGAATTGGAGCGCGAGAAACCCATCCAAGCCCGATGGCAGAAAAAAACAATCTGAGGATGGAGCCGATGCCCATGCGCACTATGATCTAAAGGAGGAGTCACATACCTCGTGACTTCCAAAGACTTTTCAGGACAAAAACAAGTGCAAACATCCGGGCCCAACAACAGATGGCGATCTATGCATAGTGTGTAATCTGCAGCTCATATGCCTCGAACATACAGTATTTAGGTGGCATCTCTGATACCAGGACTTCAGATTCGTTGGACCAAAAGAATAAGTGGACAGAGAAGTTTGCTGATCTGAGAACAGAGGAGCACATCTGACTAAGGGCAACGCTGCCAGCCTGCCTGCTGCACCCGACTCTTGTGGAGAAACTGACTCGTCCTACCGCTGTGCAGACTCCAAGCAACCCGAAGGGCTGCCAGTGCTTCGCCAATCGCCAAAGAACTCCCTTGTAGTAGAGGATCTACTCCCCTGCAGCTTCAGGCACCAAAACAAGAAAGGTGTGGTTCACCGTCCTGCTGCTCACCTGGACTACTGACGCTGCAGCTGCTCAGGAAGAAGTAGCAGTGCTCCCAAAGGGCAGATACATCCTCCTTCCAAGTGTGGGGATGCAAGGACTGACCGTAGCTGCACAGTACCAATACCTGGAGAACTGGACACCTGGCAGCAGACAACGCTTGCTGTGTCTAGTCTACACACCAACGCTGAGGAAACCAACCTGCCTGTCGAGGGACTTTAAAGGACAGTGAAACCCACATCATGAGTGGCCCAGCTGTCCTGTTTGCCCCCTTCAGCAGAAACCAAGACAGAGATAATCTGATTGCCGCCACTCAACACCTCAAAGTGTCTCTGCACCGCAGCCCACAGCCTGAGTCCGAGGGCGGCGATGGTGCCAACGGGGTCCCTGGACCCTCTAAGGCTAAGCCCACTCTTGGGTTTGCCAAGACTGGACTTCCAGTCACCGACTGCAACCTCTTTCAGCAGGCCCCTTTCAATCAAGAGTGCATCCAGCACACGAACTGGACGTCAAAAGACGCCACTAGAGCACAGTCCCACAACCTGAGGAGAAGTGGACCAATGGTGACCATGTGTGCCTGAGCATCTCAAGGGTCAATTTCCTCCCTAGGCCCCCCCTTAGTGGGTTCCTCGGACTGGCACAACCACTTGCAACCTCTTTCCAACTGGACCGTTCCCCATTGAAGTGAATAGGGCACCCGATGTAACACACCTCTGCACCTGGATGCCCCAGAGTCTCCCGAGGTGACCTGTTGGTGTGGCCTTGGACCTTGCCCCATATTCACCTTAAGAGCAGGAAGAGGATCCCATAATGCAGTAAGTGCCAACTTTTGAAATGTATAAAAATTCATAACTTGCAAAGTACTTTCGATGATCTTGGTATCTAAATTCATATAAAAAGTGTTATTTTTATAAATTGGTGTCGGATTTCTTTGAGTGTGTCTCACTTACTGCCTTTGTGTGTGCAATAAATGCTAAGCAATAACCTCTGATATGCCTACCTGCTCGCACCATACTACCACAAACGAGAGCATGAGGGGTGTCATTTGTGCCTCTGTAATTGCTTTGGGGTTTGCCTTGATTCTTTACACAGTGGGCCTCTTTATGGTCCACTATATAAAGAGCTAGATTCCTACAAAGATCTACCCGGTGTGACCCCACAAGAAGTAGGATTCACGATAGTTTGTTTGCCCAAGACTAATTTAACTTTACTTTTTGGTGTGCCTTTTGACAGTCATTTGATAGTGAAGCATGCAATTATGGCCCACAATCTGAGCCAGGGCCATCATTTATATCTTGACTGGCATCAAAACTTGCCTCAAACAATGTGCTGGCAAGGCCAAAACTTTGGATGCTGCCTCAGGTTACAACATTTCCCATCAGGAATAAACTCTGGCAAAGGAGGGAGCTTTGTAATTACTGTAATTACGATAAGATTACTTCCTTCATTTGATGCAGCCACGATTAAAGCTGTACAGTTAAAGACTTTCCCTCATGGTGCGATCCTCTGGATCCTTCTCCATCAATGCGCAGGTCCTACAAGTTTCGACCAACAATATCTTCATATGAACAATTGTTACTTACCTGTAAACAGGTGGTTCTCCAGTATTGGTGTCTTTCATAGATTCACATGCTTGAATATTCCCCGTCGTCGGAGTGGGAGTCCCACGGTAAATAATATAGCAATATATACAGTCATAATATATATATATATATATATATATATATATATATATATTATCTACTGGCGGTGCGCGAGGACGTCAGATATTACATCACTGATGACATATGTGTCTTTCTGAAAAAAAAAATATATATATATGTATAGCTAAAAAAAAAAAAAAAGGAAGACGACATGGGTATATAAATGTGTAAATACAGTGATGTAATATCTGACGTCATCAGCAGCGGATTACGGTCGCGTGAGTTATAGTTGCCTGCACTAACTATAACGGGGGAATTTCATTGGTTTTTCATGAGGAAAATGCCCAGCTAACTATAACATGTGTGAAACCTATGGTTTTTTAAGTGAATTTGCAAGGTTTTTTAAATGCTAATTCCTAACTATAACGTGTGTGAAACCTATGGTTTTTTCAGAGAATATATATATATATATATATATATATATATATATATATATATATATATATATATATATATATATATATATATATATATATATAGATATAGATATAGATATTATATATATATAAGTAATCATATAAAACAGAGATATAAGTAGGTGATAAACATCAAGAATGTCCCTATATGAAATCTCCATAGAGATACATGAAGAGAGAAAAAAGACATTCGCAGTCTATCTCTGTCATTATGTTGGTCCAAACTACAGCCAATCAGGCGTCAGCTCCCCTCTATGAACCTTCTCCTCAGAGCTCCTCACCTCAGATTTTCGTCGCACCAGAGTGACTTTAGAGTGTATGAGGAGAAGGGAGCCTCTGAAGGGAGGAGGGAGGGTCGCATGTGAATCTATGAACGACACCAATACTGGAGAACCACCTGTTTACAGGTAAGTAACAATTGTTCTTCTCCAGTATTGGGGTGTCTTTCATAGATTCACATGCTTGAATATAGAATAGCTAGCAGTAACAATTACCATTGTTTCCATAATCATACGAAAACTGGAATCGTAATGACAATCAACATCCTTATATATATGATGTTATTCAAAATCTATATAAGTGCAAATGACACCATTATTCAACGTAAATGGAAACAATATGGAGGAGGAAAGGAAGAGGCTCACCTTATTTAAAAAGATTGCGAAGCACTGCCTGCCCAACTGCAGCATCCTCCTCGTTTAAAGTCGCCAAGCAGTAGTGTCTTGTAAAAGTATGTCTGCTCGACCATGTAGCTGCTCTGCAGATTTGATGTAAAGGCACTCCAGCAAATAAGGCGGTTGAGGATGACATTGCTCTAGTGGAGTGAGCCCTCACTGGTGACTGCAAAGGCTTGTTCGCCTTTTGATGGCAGAAGGCGATGGCTGCTGAAACCCAACGTTCAATGGTTGGTTTTGTAACTGGACGCCCCTTGTGAAACCGTCCATAAGCTATGAAGAGTTGATCAGATTTTCGAAAAGAAGCTGTTCTGCTGATGTAGAACTTTAAACACCGTTTCACATCCAGGGAATGTAACTTTTGCTCCGCAGGCGTTTGAGGATTAGCAAAGAAAGTTTTTAAAATGACTGGTTCGTTAATATGAAAATCTAAAGGCACCTTCGGCAAGAATGTTGGATTAGTGCGTAATACTACAGAATCTGGTTTGAACTGTAGGAAAGGAGGATTTATTGTAAAAGCGTGGATGTCACTGACGAAACGTGAAGACGTTAGTGCTAGAAGAAGAGCCACCTTCCATGTCAGATACTTCAAATCGACTTTATGTATTGGTTCGAACGGTGGTCTCATTAATTGTGCCAACACGATGTTAAGGTGCCACAATGGAGGAGGGCGTCCAACAGGTGGAAATTTACGAAACAACCCTTTGAAGAATTGATGCATTATCCTTGAAGAACAAAGGGAAGTTGAACCATCCTGACGGAAACGAGAAATTGCCGCCAGAAAAACTCTCAAGGTTGCACGAGAAAGTCCGGACTTAGCCAATTGTAAGAAGAACGGTAGCAATTGTTCTGGTGTAGAGTGAATTGGATGAACCCCAGTGGATGCACACCAATGGCAGAATCTCCTCCACTTCAACTTGTACGTTTTCACCGTAGAAGGGGCCCTCGCCTGAGCAAAGATGTTTCTACAGTCCTGTGGAATGTCTAGATGGGCAAATTCACAGTGCTCAGGTTCCAAGCTGATAAGCTCAGTGATGAGGGATTCGGATGACAAATTTTCCCCTTGCTCATTGTAAGTAGATCTGCACGAGGATGTAGAAGGATTGGTTCGCATTGGGAAAGTAGGAGTAATTCCGAAAACCATGCCTGTCGAGGCCATCGTGGGGCTATGAGAAGTAGATGGCAGGGCTGCCTCCGCATCTTCCACAGAACTCGAGGTACGAGAGGGATTGGGGGAAAAGCGTAGGCAAACAGATTGTACCAGTTCATCAAAAGGGCATTGCCCCGTGACCCTTGATGGGGATGCCAGCTTGCACAATCTCGGCATTTCCGGTTCTCCGGTGTGGCAAAGAGATCCAGCTGTGGACGACCCCATCGTCGAAATATCATCTCTAGAGTTGGCTGATGTAACTCCCATTCGTGGGTCGACGAGGAGGACCTGCTCAGGGAATCCGCTAGGATATTGGATACCCCTGGTAGATAAACTGCTGCAATTGTGATGCGATGGTCGAGAGACCAATCCCAGATCGACTGAGCTAGTCGCGACAGTTTCTGAGATTTTGTCCCGCCCTGCTTGTTGATGTAGTGCATGCAGGTTGTATTGTCCGTCTGTATTAGGACTGTTTCTCCTTGGATTAAAGGAAGGAACGAACGACTTGAGAGCTAGAAATATAGCCATGAGTTCCAACCTGTTGATGTGCCAGGTTTTTTGACACATCGTCCACTTCCCCTTTACTGACAAATCCTCCAAATGAACACCCCATCCTTCTAGAGAGGCGTCTGTTGTTATTGTCATGTCTGGCACTACCGACAGAAATGAAATTCCTTTTGTTAAATTTAACGGTTGTGTCCACCATTTGAGTGCCGAGTCCATACGGTCTGTGATGTTTACAACGTCGTTGAACGACCCAGTAACTTGACGCCATTGGACGTCTAGTTCCTCCTGTATGGGGAGTGTCTTTAATCTGCAATGAGGGATCAAGGCAATGCACGATGACGCCATCCCCATAAATGACTTTAATAGTCTTACTGAAAATGACCTTTTTGATCTTATAAGGGACACCACTCGAAGAATCCTTTGAAGACGGTCTTGGGAGAGAAACGCCTTCGTTGACACTGTATCCAATGTTGCTCCTAGAAATTCCCTGCGATGAGAGGGTTGTAGATGGGACTTTATGGCATTTATGGATAGTCCTAAGGAGCGAAACACCTCTTGACAAAGACGTGTGTCCCATAGAAGTTGATTTTCCGATTGTGATTTTAGGAGACAGTCGTCCAGATATGGGAAGATTTGAACACCCTGGAGACGTAGGAAAGCTACCACAGGAGCGAGCACTTTTGTGAACACTCGAGGGGCAGATCGTAGACCGAATGGTAACACCTTGAACTGGAAATCCTTTTGACCTACTCGAAAGCGTAGAAATTTCCGATGTCGATGTAGTATGGTGATATGAAAATATGCATCTTGGAGGTCGATTGTCGCCATGAAATCTCCTTGTGAGAGTAAACGCAAGATCTCGACAAGCGTCAACATACGAAAGGATTGTTTCTTTAGATACTTGAGGGCCCTTAGATCTAGTATTGGCCTCCATTCCCCATTCTTCTTGGTGATAAGGAAGAATCGGGAATAAAATCCTTTCCCTCTTTGAGATCTTGGTACCACCTCTATGGCTCCCTTGCGTATTAACAGTTGAACTTGATGAAAAAGTTCTTTGATATGAGCCGGCGGTGGTCCGGTAGGTGGCGTGGGTGGGGGAAATTCGATGAACTCTAACGTGTGACCTTTTTCTACAATGTCCAGAACCCAACGGTCCTTTGTTATGGAGGACCATTGAGAACAGCACAGTGAGATTCGACCTCCAATTTTCTGGAACTGACACAAGTCATTGTCTTTTAGGATTGGAACCTCTGTACTAGGATTTTCCTCTGTAATTCTTGGAAGACTGCTGGCGAGAGGACTGTTGCTGATTGTAGGTATACCGATTGGAACCCTGGTTGTATGTTCGGTATTGATTGCTTCCTCTCCGAAAATTAGAGGAGGTGCCGCGTCCACGTGCACCCCGAAATGGCTGCTTTCTAAATTGCAATGTACCTAGAGAGCGAGCAGTCTCTGTATCTTTTTTGATCGATTGGAGAGCTTCATCCACATGATCTCCGAATAAAGATTCTCCGTCGTATGCCATATCCAATATTTTTGCCTGCACTTCCTGGCGAAAAGATGTTGAGCGTAACCAACCTTGCCTGCGCAATACCGCCGCTCCAGCGAGTTGACGGAAACCTGTACAAGCGATGTCCACTGCACAGTCGATTATTTCTGCAGATGTACTCTCTCCCTCTTGAAGAAGCTTCACAGCTTCAATCCCAGATGCCTCAGGTAACATTTCAACCAAAGCCGCTATATCCACCCATATTTGACGGTCGTAACGACCTAAAATGGCTAAGGCATTAGCCGCTCTTACAGTGGTGGAAGCCATTGATGAAAATTTTCGCCCTATGGCATCCAAGCGACCTCCATCACGCTCAGGTGGTGCAGTGATTGTAGATGCAGGGTTTCTAGCCCGACGTTGCGCTGCCTGTGTAATTACAGAATCTGGTTTTGACTGACCAGTGAGGCATGCTGGAGCTCCTACTGGCGATTTATACTTTTTCTCCAACCTAGGTACCTGTGCCGGAAGGCTATTTGGTGTCTTCATCTTTTTGCCTTCATCCCAAATGAACTCGATAATAGGGATTGTATGTGTCTGTTTGAAAGGTTGATTTTTAAAATCATACCGAAAACAATCCTCTTCTTTATGTTCCGTTGTTAATTTGAACCGTTGGGCCACTCTATCCATCAACTGGTGAAAACTTGCAATGTCGACAGGTGGTGAGTCGCCAGGTACTACAGGAGAGGGAGATGGTGTTTGGGCATGGTAGTCATCCCACTCCGCCATATCATCATCATCATCATCATCATCATCATCATCACCATCGCCACCATCATCCAGGATCTCACCATCTTCCTTGTCTTGAGGAACTTCCTCATCACTGTCATGATGAATTAATGTCCGAGCCGATGATTGTCTCAGCGGAACTGAAGGTGTTATAACTGGCACTGGCTCCGACACAGGTGTTGGCACCACTGGAACAGCAGGAACTACAGACTCTTGTGGTGATAAAGGAAAACGCCGATTATAATCATCCAACACGAGTTGGAGATTTGTAATAAGCGACAACGGTAACGTCGCAGTTTGTCCTTCCGTAGGAATTTCTTCCTGATAAAAGCGTTCCTCGTCCTCACTACTTTCATCCTGGCATTTTATTATTAAATCCGATGGACTGTGTGCTGTACTGAACGATTCAGGTAAACCTTCTCCTGACTCTTGATCTGAATCAGTTGCGAACAAAGGTGAAGGAAGTTGGGAATCATCTAAAGGTATGACCTCACCTAACATATTCTGTTGACCACTTGGAGGCAATGGCAACAAAGGTACAGCGGCAAAGGACGAAGTAGTCGCTGAAGACGCGGAAGAAATGTTTGTATTCATTGACCTCTGCGCAGAAGTTGTCCTCTTAATCTTTATTTTCACCGACGAGATTGCAGTCGACGGGGTCGAAAGCACAGAGGCCTCTGTCGACATCTTCGTCGACGGAACCAGCGTCGACGGAACCAGCGTCGACGGAACCAGCGTCGACGGAACCAGCGTCGACGGAACCAGCGTCGACTGAGTCGTCGTCGACGGGAACGACGACGAGGTCTTCGTTTTCTTCGTCGACGGAGCACTCGTCGACGCATCAATCGACGACGTAAGCGTCGACGAGACAGATTTTGCAGTCTTCGACGACGACGATGGTAGCGTCGACGAGATCTTTTCCTTCTTCGTCGACGACGATGCAATCGGCAACACTGAAGACACAGTCTTTATAGTACTGATAATCATCGTCAACGACGATAACGTCGACGGGACCGATAACGTCGACGGGACCGCCGTCGACGACTTTGATGCTGACGTCGTCGTCAGAGTCACCGTCGACGAGCAGGAAACGGCGAATTTCGTCGTCGGAAGTCTCGTCGACGATGAAGCCAATTTTTTGCCAGAAAATTGGGAAGTCGATGCCTCAGCAGCCTGAGAACTATGTCTCGTGGGTGATATCGCAGTAGCCATGGAAGAGGACATGGCAGATGTCAGACAGAGACATTTTCTTCTTCTTAAGGAAAGGAGAAGGAAGATCTTTTACACTACTGCGTTTTGAGGCTGTGTGGGAACGGCCAGAAGTAAAGCTTTCTACTTCAGAAACCACTTCATCCTTATCTTTCAGTCTCTGGAGCCACAACAAGAGACGGCCTTCCCTGTCTTTAAGAGTTTTTGTAGAAAAAGTTCTACAGAATTTACATTTACCCACTTCATGATCCGGGTAAAGACAGTAAATACACTTACTGTGTGGATCTTCTGAATATAAACGTAGCTTTCCACAAGAGGAACAAGGTCTAAACAGAGACTTCTTACTTGAAGACATGCTGAAGAGAAAAAACTGAGCAGAGCTCAGGGAGACTCCCTTTCACACGACGTGCGGTAGAAAATCTGAGGTGAGGAGCTCTGAGGAGAAGGTTCATAGAGGGGAGCTGACGCCTGATTGGCTGTAGTTTGGACCAACATAATGACAGAGATAGACTGCGAATGTCTTTTTTCTCTCTTCATGTATCTCTATGGAGATTTCATATAGGGACATTCTTGATGTTTATCACCTACTTAGATCTCTGTTTTATATGATTACACATATATATATATATATATATATATATATATATATTACGACTGTATATATTGCTATATTATTTACCGTGGGACTCCCACTCCGACGACGGGGAATATTCAAGCATGTGAATCTATGAAAGACACCCCAATACTGGAGAACTCAAGCCTTTAATATCTAGGTTTACCACTCTTCACAGAAACATACCTCCTCTTTTCTCTAATCCATTCAGACTATTCACTTCGCCCAGTACATCAAGGCTGATACACACTGCAAATCATACTTTGGGTTCAAAGAGAATGACAAATCCATCTCTTATATTAGTTCAGGACCTATTGCCTTTTTTTGAACTGAAACCATACATCTCTCTCTCAAAACTATACTGCTTAAATAGGCTGGTAGGGCTGGATGAGAGTGAGAATTGTTGTGTGGATACACATATACACCCACACACATATACACACAGTTTTCACTGCTGGAAGTAAATATCAAGAACATATTTGTTCCAAACCTAATGCCACCAGAGCAGTGTTTGAAATAGCCAAGGATTTGGCGAACCAGCCATTCGTCGTTCTTATGCTCTACTCGCTCTTGAACTCTGTTAAGACCTCTCACTTTTCTTATATCTTCTGCTGTCTTTGATACAGCTGATCACCCCAGCCTAACCTATAGGCTGCATGACATATGCATTGGATCCAGAGCATGAAAATGGACAGATTTCTATCTCACTGACAGGATAGACAGACACTCTTATGAGTGGAGTGTTTTAGGTATCCTACCTGAGCCTCTCACTTGTATGTTGCTACTTTCACAACCCTAAAAGGATAGCAAATAGTCAGCATATGTAAAACATTAAGTTAAGATAAGACTTGTTGAGGCCACAATGAAAGTTACCCATTACCATAACTGCATGAGTACAGTAGGTGTGTGGAAAGGCAGGCAATACCTTCAATCTTAATCCTGGGAAAACTGAAGTTTTGACCATGGCCAACTCTCTCCTTTCAGCCTAATCAGGGTCGCAACCTTTGCACACAAAGCTAACAATCTAGGAGTATTACTTGACACCGCCTTGTCTTTTAACTCAAACAAGTTGGTGTCAAAATGCTTTTTTTCCATGCAAAAGATTTTCTTCAGATCAAAGGTAAGCAGAAAGCCATCTAATCTAGGTTGTTAGTGCCTTCTATTTAGGCTTACTAACTGTTTTAAAATAATTTAGAATATGGCCGCATGCATGTTCGTAGGCCTTTACTGTCCAATATCCAACATTGCCAAATTTCAATGACTTCTAGAGAAAAAGAAAATTTTGAGCTTTCAGTCTTGGCCTTCGTACTTACACCATAAACCTCTAAACCTTTCAGAAAAGTCAATCTTTGCACTCCCCAGGTACATTGCTAAGTTTACTAGTAGCAAAAAGACATTTGATCTACACTCAAAACCTGCTCAGTCCACATTTACACCAACCTTCCTCTTCACAGTGCTGTATTCCAGATCTCATCTGCCAAATACAACTACCTCCACACAGATTACTTTGAGAGTTACAGCTGGAGCTGTGGCCTGAAGAACTTGGGAGCCAGAGTAGATTACATCATTAAATGTTTAAGTTACCTGTGCATGTACACAGAAAGTTCATAAAATGAACCACTGGTACAGTGCATAGCAAGCTATCAAAAACATACCGATAATGCCCCCTCACAACGCCATCAGGATTCAGTATTGGGATGAGCTTGAAGACAAACATGCGTCGTAACATCTGCGCGCGGGGATCGTCCTGACGAAGTATGAACTCAAGGAAGCCATTGAAGACAAAACTGGAGGGTGTCTCACCCGGATGGACTCGGCTGCTGAGGAAAAATACCTGTTGCAGTAGAAAGTATATTTCACTTTATTACGTCAAAGCATCAAGCAAAAGCTGCTTTGTATTTCAAAAAACAATATTTAGGTGAACAGCTATACCCAAGTAAAGTGAACAAAGTCTTCTGGGGATGGAAGAAATAAAGGGACAAGGTAATTTGTGGGAATGGTATGGTATGGAATTCTGATAATGCAATGAAAGTCATATTTTTCTCTCAAATATTGTATTGGACTAATTAAAAGGAACTGCTTTTTCAAAAGTATAAACAAGGCCAAATATCCATCTGTTTCAACTGCAATCTCAAATTTGAGCCCATATCCAAGACATTTCTTAACAGTAATCAGCATATATAGCTCCAGTTCTTGCTCTCTAACAATTTGTTTGCAATACAGTAATATGTTACAATGGTCAAACCATCACATTAGTTTACTCTGCAGTTCCATTTTAATGTCAAAAACAAAAATTTCCGAAAGAGCAAGAAGCAATGAGCCTAGTTAAAGAACTTACCCTCTTCCCTGTGAAGCGCCAGGGACGTGGTGTTGAAGAATCTGGAAACAGCTTTTCCAATCTGGGCTCTCTGTCATCCATCCTTCCATGGCAGGAAGTGATAGTGAGAAGGTCAACTCGCAGGCCATCTAGTGAGTGGCACAGCAGTTCCCGGTGGTAGTAAATAGAATTGAGGGGACTGTAAACACAAGAAAAACAAGCATTTGCAATGCAACAGGTCTCGCATTAGTTAGAGTTGGAGTTTTTGGCATTGTTAGACAATTTTGCTGAATGTGTTAGTTTGTTGTGTACTGAATGTATTTGCCATGAGTGAAAAAAAATGTTATTACAACAACGCTGTGAGTGTTGTATTGTAAAACATGGCATCACCGAGGTAAAACTTTATTGCAAAAACGCAACATAAGTGGTCTATTATAAAACATCGCACCACTGTTTATCCAAAAAATGCAGCAAAAGTGTTCAGCCTGTCGCATATTAAGGCACGAAAGGGACAATTCCACCCAAGATACACTTCTGGAGACTCTATAACATGCTGTTCCTCACTGTGTCTCTAGACTCCCCCCTCCCCCCCCTTTCCACACCAACATGTGAAGCGTTGCATTACTGTGGCGTATTACAAAAAACATTACAGCACAGTAGCCTTATTTGTAATAGAACTGTGCAAACTTATTATAAGTAAAACATGACGGGAGGCAATGTCCCTAAAGCACAAGAATGTGGCGTAATGCCCAGAGCTGCGAGCGGAAAGCTAGAAACCCAGGTACAAGTTATGACGTTAGCTCACTATACTGTGATTGTTGGCAAATTAGTTAATGTCCCCGCAGCTCCCAAAAGGCAATGTGTTCTTGCGCAATGCAACTAGTTCTCTTGTAAAGGTTGCCTCTGTTTTTTGGGGGTGTTCGCGCTATACGAAAGTGCAAAACAAAACAAAAAAACAGCGAGCCAGCACATCTCTTTGGGCAAGATCTCACTATACTAGCTGATACAGCACACGCACAGTTATAAGGGCTCTGTACACCTTAGTACTGCCCGTGAGGTGAAATGTTCCCACTACACATATAGCCCTGCCAGCGGACACCATTCAAACACAGACCCAGTTAGTATACGGTCCTTAAACACATACAGCTTTGGGGTGGCAGGAACCGTACAGTACACTTTTAGCACTTTACAATCCAAAAAAGGAAGCTTTGTTGTGTTTGCTGACACAGTACGAGCTACTAAATTGTACTTATTCAGACTGAAGTTTTAGTTTATGGCTGTAAGGTAAAATGTCTATTACACATAAATGGGCAGTATCGAGACACGCACTGACTTAGTGTACAATAGTTAAAGGCGTGTACAACCCCAAAGTAACAGTAACAGCACACTGCACTCCCACAGCACCCTATAATCAAAAAGGCAGCTTTGCTTTGTTTGCCTAAAAACGGCAAGACACTAAATCAGAGTCATTCAGACTAAAGGTTTACTTTAGCGGATATATTTTTGAAAGTTAAAGATTGCACCAGTTCTGCTAAGAATGGAGTGCCTTATTATTTCTAGGTGTTACCGTGCGTAAAGTGTCCACTTTGTTGCATACTAACAAACGAGAGGGGCAGTACCACCTGAGGGACACTTTGAGGCTGTATTGCATGTTGTTTTTCAGTGCGTCCCCAGACCTCACCTTTTGTACCAACACCAGATGCATTGCATCTGTAACAGCGAACAGAAAACAACCAGTAAATAATAAACAAATGCAGCAAAGCTTCCTTCCAGTCTGGCCTCTTCCTGTTTGTAATTTAAATACCGCTAGCATGGACATAAAACACGTCGCAGCATGTGCATTACAAACCACAACAGTTTGCTTATGAATAATTCACTACAAACAGTAAATGGTGAAATAGATAACATCCACCAAGTTACCTCCCAGACAATAAAGAAAGTGCCACAGGGCATGTGTTTGCCTTTTGTGAAGTATGTAGACAGACAAACGTTTCAATGGAGACTTAACAACTGTTGTACTACAGCGGAGAGATTATTATATAGAAAAGAAAGGATCGCCATAGGTTGGAAAAGCGTAATAGAAATAAAGCCACAAAACATATTCCCCAGAAACGTTAGAAGTTACACATTAACAAAAAAAATATAAAAGACCCAACTTCTGATAGGAAAAGCAATATGTGCACAAATTGTAAGTTTGTTAATATTCCTGTTCTGTAGATCTATACTGACCAGACCCGTAAACTCCCTTTGTAAAAGTCAATGAATTAACGGGTAAGCTGCCTGGGCTCGATGCATATTTATGTTTGTTTTAAGTAAGCGCAATGCAAAGCACTAAGAGAAGGTAATATTAAAAATTAGCAATTTTGCCCTTTGTTTGTTTTTGTATTGTGCAGGGGTGTAGGATCATGTTTATGCATAGATTTTGGAATATGTCGCCTCTGTTTTTATGTGTGTATTGGTAAAATGTTTATTAACAAATGCTATAGAAATATATCTGCACGTTTGGGAGCGCCGCTTATAAACATACAAAAGCAAACACCAGCCAAATCCGTCCTGTGAATTGCCCTAAACAACAACCTAATGTTGTAACAGCAAAAGCAGCATGCATGTAGATGTAAGTGAAACCGACTCAAAAATGTATTGCTGCAATCGCGGAAGCAAAAGCGCCAAGTAGATTAAAAAAAGGCACCTTTTTAATACAAAAAATACGCAAAGATGTGCTGAAGTGGGAGTGTTATTAAAATGGAAGCAAACACATAATACTTAGTGAATGCAAAATAACCACAAAATAACAGGCAGATGCGGGCAAGGCGTATTTCAGTCTGGTTTTTTGTTATTTACATTAGAATTAAAGCTATCACAGAGACGGAAAAAGTCGCAGCATATGGTTTACAAACCACAACACTTTGCTCCTAGCAGCTTACTGAGTGCGCACAGTGGATGGTGTTATAGATAAGATTAACAGATCCACCTCCCAGACAGCAAACAAAGTGCTGGGGGGGCGTGTCTGTCCTGTAAGAAGTGTGTAGGCAGGCATACTGTTAGACCTGTCAGCCCTTTGGGTGGTCCCTCCTCATCATTATTTATTTTGTCCCACTTTTGCCTCAAACCCTGTTAGTATTTTTCCTTTTTGGGAACCACCAGACTTTTTAGTGTTGATGCAGGGTCAGGGAGCCATTTTCCCTACCCCTGGAACTTCTGTCTGAGGGCCTGAAACACAAAATGGTGGCCACCCATTGTCACCTGAGACATAGCTGGAACCTACTAGTACCTTCCAGAACATTCTAGAACCCTGTGACAGTGTGAGGCAGGTTTAGAATGTTGGGAAGCCAGCTCAGAGTTGGCAGTTGGAGTAGGCAGTTGGAGTAGGCAGTTGGCACCTGACTGGTGAAGGGAGAGCAGCACAACACTGAAGGAGGAAGGAGTGAGGCAGCAGGGGTGGAAACTTGTGCCTGGAGTGGGGTCCAGAAACCCACCCTTGATACTAGTCCCTACTGACTGAGCCCAGCCTAGAGCCCTGTGTGGGATAAAGTCAAGAAGAACCAACTCAAGGACCTGAACAGCCAGAACAGGCCTTGAAAGTAAAGAACAGCAAGTTCCTGACCTGTCTATTGGTATCTTCCTGGAGTCCGACGCCGAGAAGCCTAGAGACCTGGGGCCGGAGGTGAAGAAGCGGCGCTGACTGGAAAGCAGACGTCGTACCCGGAGCCGCCAGAGGTCGAGAGAGGGCACCGACGGAGGTCGTGGAGACACCAGAGGTCGAAGAGGAAGTCACCTGAGGTCGAGTGTGCGGCGTCGACGGGGGAGTGAAGTCCGCCCTCCGGAGTCGCCGGAGACCGAGGTGATTCGTACCGGAGGTCGGGAGTGGAGATCGCACTCCGGAGTCGCCGGAACCTGAGGAAAGGAGCACCGGAGGTCGGGAGTGGAGATCGCACTCCAGAGACACCCGGAAGTAGGGAGATCGTGTCCCTGTGACGCCGGAGACCGACATCGAATCGAGGCTGCCCAGCGACATCGAGCCAAGGCCGCCCGCCGACAATCGATCCGGAACCACCTCACGGTGTCAACAGGAACTGACATCGAGCCGAGGCCGGCTAGCGACATCGAACCGGAACCGCCTCACGGCGTCGACACGACTCCGGCAGAGTCGGAAGTTCATAAAGAGGGCAGTAAGTGGAATAGAGGGCGCCTAAGGCCCTGTGGAGCCCTAAGAGACCATCCTAGGGGCTAGAGAGGTGTTAGGACCAGCCTGGGAGTGCCAGGGGTGGACTGAGACTGATACAGTGACCTGTGTGAGGGGTTGTGTAGTTTGGGAGAGCCAGATTCCTAGATTACCCTTGATCTACCTCAGTTTTAGCCTCAGCCTTATCCAAGCTAGGTGAGACACCCTCAGGCCATCCACATAACCACAAGCTGTGATTGGGCCAAATCAACCCATAGTACCTCACAAATGTGACCTGATTTGAAAGTGTACTGATGGCTTATATTTATTGAGAGTATTGTATTCTTTGTATTTATCCTATTTATTGTCTCACAGTATTTATTGTCTCACAGTATTTATTCCCTCACAGTATTTATTTGCCTATGTATTTTATGCACATCTATTTATTCATTGATTATTTATGATCTGAGATTATTTATTTGACCTACCCTTTTTACACTAGAAGCTTTGTGTACTGTAAGTGTGTTATTATTTATTTAACCTGCAACTAAGAGAAAACAAGATAAACACAGATATATTTTCATAAATTTTTACGGTGTAGTGTCGTTTTTGGAACGGATGCACGCATGGTTATTGTGAGGGTGTGACGTACGCTTAAACGGTGCCTGACCCCCGACCGCTCGAGCCAAGCTACCCCTTGTGTTGGGAAGAACCGGGTGACTGTTAACCCCGGTTGCCCGGGGTTTTCTAACATAATTGGTGTTCAGCGGTGGGATAGAGCTGTGCTTGCGTCCACTCGACAATAACTGTGGGTAGTCCATAGACCTACACCGGGAGTTTTCTCAAAGCGGACTTCCTAATTCTGAGTTTTGTTTTTTCCAAATTTACTCTGGTGGTGGGAGGAGGTATTACAAAAGGTACCCCCCTGCATAGCTTCTGTAAACACCTGTCTTCTATTCTGAGTGGGCAAAATGGAGTTTGTGTTGGAAGATGTGGAAACTTACACTGTGGCCCAACTCAGAGAGTTTTGTCAGCGAGAGGGGGTGTATTGTCCCCCAGGTGCCAAGAAGGCTGAACTCCAGACCAGCTTGAGGGCTTGGGGGGGAGGCACGACGGGAAAGTAAGGCTGAGCAGGAGGACAGGGATGGAGAGCCTATTAGCGAGGGAGCTGGGTTGTACCAACCTGAGGTGGGGAACCTGTTAGCGGGGCCCAGAACACTTTCCAGGAAGGGCAGCACTGTCTCTAGCGGTGGCTTATCAGAAGTAGAATTAACTGACCGGAGGGAGAAAAGACAGCTCACATGGAAGTTGGCGGAGCTGGAGAAAGAGAAGGAGGGACAGAGGATGGCTCACGAGTTGAGGCTGAGGGAAATAGATCTCCAGATCCTACAAGTCGGGGCACACACTGTTCCTAATGGTGGCAGCAAAGACAAAGAAATCACCAGGGAACCCAAACCCTATCTGCCAAAAGACATAGTAGCTAGCTATAGTGCAGGGGATGATATTGCCAAGTGGCTAGCGGCCTATGAGGTCTCTTTAAGGGCCCATGGGGTGCCAGAGAAGTACTGGGGAGGGGGATTGTACAAATACATGCCTCCAGCTGGTAGGGATGCATTATTGGCCCTAGAGCAGGATGAGCAGACCCACTACCCCACCATGAAAGTGGCGCTCGTAAGAAAGTTTGGACTAACACCCGAGAAGTACAGACAGAAGTTCCGGGGTAGCCACAAACTGGGCACACAGAATTGGGTGGATTTCCTGGACTATGCAAAGAAGGCATTAGAGGGTTGGATTCAGGGCAGTGAGGTGAGGGACTACGAGGGGTTGTTTGATTTAATGTTGAAGGAACACCTGCTCGAAAAATGTTTCCCTGAACTGCGTCAACACCTGGTGGATAGCAAGCTGACCAATCCACGGAAGCTTGCTGAGGAGGCGGACATTTGGGCTAGTACCCGGGTTCCACAAGGGGGACTGGAGGGGATACTCAAAAGGCCGGACAGGGCGCCCCCCAGAAGAAAGAGGGAGGGGAAAAGAAAAAGGAGTTCTCTAAAGGCCCCCAAAATAACTTCCAAGGAAAGGGAACAGGATTCACCCCTAGGGCTAACCCACCCAGAAACCCTAATCCTGGCCAGAGTCAGCAGCCAAGGGTTGTCCATTGCTTCGAGTGCGGTGGCGTCGGACACTATAAGGGAGATGCGAAGTGCCCGAAAAGACCACCCCCTCCCATTGGAGGAAAGGCCCCCGGAGTAGCTAGTGTAGTGCTCGGGGAGGAGATGCCCTTAACTAAGGGAAGGGAGTGGGCGGGTGTCACTTTAGTGTCACCGGGAGAACGGGAGATGGTTCCTAAGATCCAGGTGCCCGCAAATACCATAAAGTATGGGCAGTGGGTCACCATCAACGGCCAAAGAGGGGAGGCTCTGAGAGACACAGGAGCCAGTATGACTAAGGTACGTAGCCAACTGGTGTCTCCAGAGCAGGTAATTCCCGACGTACTCCACCCAGCCGCGATGGCTGACGGCAGAACCGGCCACTATCCGGTGGCCGAGGTTCCCTTTGAATGGGAGGGGGTTGCAGGTTCACTTCGAGTTGCCGTAAGCCCTGCCGTGCCGGTCGATTGTCTACTGGGGAATGACATGGAGCACAATGCTTGGAAGGAGGTGGAATACCGGACTCATGCTGAGATGCTGGGTACACCTGACTGGGCCTGTGTTAGCACAGGGTCCGCAACTACCCGGAGAGGGAGTTTGTTTCGACTGGAGCCTGGAACAAAGGCACAGCCGGCTGCCGACCAAGGGAAGAACCGAGGACAGGAGGAGCCTGCCTCGGCATCCGCGCCCCGTGTGACGGATAGGCCATCGGAGGTGGTGGACCAGGAGTCCGCGGTGGGGGATGTTACCAAACTGGAGGACCTACCCATCCCGGCCGAGTGGCACGTGGAGGGAGGGCCGACCAGGGAGGAATTCTGCAAGGGCCAGAGGGAGTGCCCTACCCTTGAGGGACTGAGGCGACAGGCCGAAGCCCAGGCAGCAGGGAACGTTGAGGGGAACTACAACCTTTACTGGGAGGATGGCCTCCTCTACAGTGAACCCAAGGCACCCCTACATGGATCGTCACGAGCCTTAGTAGTCCCTCAACGTTACCGAGCCTTCCTACTGGAATTGGCTCACGAGATCCCCTTGGCAGGACACCTAGGGCAAGACAAGACCTTTGCCCGTCTTGTCCCACACTTTTATTGGCCTCAAATGAAAGTGTCGTCCGACACCTATTGCCGGACGTGTGTGTCTTGTCAAGCCAGTGGGAAAACAGGGGTGAAGCTGAAAGCTCCCCTGGAACCACTTCCTGTCGTTAGCACCCCCTTTGAAAGGGTGGGCATCGACATTGTGGGTCCATTAGATCCGCCTACTACAGCTGGACACAGGTTTATCCTGGTTTTGGTGGATCATGCCACACGATACACAGAGGCAATACCTCTGAGGACCATTACCGCACCTGTTGTGGCTAGGGCCCTGATGGGAATCTTTACCCGAGTGGGTTTTCCCAAGGAAGTTGTGTCCGACAGGGGGACCAACTTCATGTCAGCATACATGCGGGCCATGTGGAAGGAGTGTGGAGTGACCTATCTGTTCACCACTCCTTACCACCCCCAGACCAATGGTCTGGTGGAGAGGTTCAATAAGACCTTGAAAGGCATGATCAGAAGTCTGCCTGAAAGCCTGCGGAGGAAATGGGACGTCCTCCTACCCTGTCTATTGTTTTCCTACAGGGAAGTGCCACAGAAGGGAGTGGGCTTCAGCCCCTTCGAGCTTTTGTATGGGCACCCTGTGCGTGGACCTCTCAGCCTGGTGAGAGACGGATGGGAAAGAACTTCCAGAAAGCTTCCCCAGGACGTGGTGAGCTACATGCTGGCCTTCCGAAGCCAAATGGCTAAGTTGTGGAAGCAAGCTTCTGACAACTTGGAGGCCAGCCAAGCAGTAATGAAGGCGTGGTATGACCACAACGCTCACCCGGTGGAATTGGAGCCTGGCCAGAAGGTGTGGGTGATCGAACCAGGAGAGCTTAGCGCCCTCCAGGATCGCTGGTCAGGACCCTTTGAGGTATTGGAGAAGAAGGGTAAGCTACCTACTTGGTGGATCTTAAGACCCCTCGTCAGCCCCTACGGGTGCTGCATGCCAACCGCCTCAAACCCCACCACGAGAGGCCCGAAGTCATTTTGATGATGGTGACTGACGGAGCAGAGGACGTGGAAAGCGAGCCTCTCCCCGATTTGTTTGCGTCTCAAGAGAAGGATGGGTCGGTGGAGGGAGTGATTCTCTCCCCATCTCTAACTCCTGAACAGCAGGAGGACTGCCGCCAGGTCCTGGGACAGTACTCTTCGTTGTTCTCCCTTGTTCCGGGTAGGACTCACCTGTGCGTCCATGATGTGGACACAGGAGACAGCCCACCTGTGAAGTCCAAGATCTACCGGATGTCAGACAAGGTGAAGGCCAGCATTCACAGTGAAGTCACTAAGATGCTGGAGCTAGGAGTGATCGAACCTTCCAGCAGCCCCTGGTCCAGTCCGGTGGTGCTAGTACCAAAAGCCGCACCACCGGGTGCCCAACCGGAACTGAGGTTGTGTGTGGACTACCGGGGACTGAACTCAGTAACCAAGACTGATGCTCATCCGATCCCAAGGGCGGATGAATTGATTGACCGGCTGGGAGCTGCCCAATATCTAAGTACCTTTGACCTTACTTCTGGGTACTGGCAGATCTCTCTGACTGATGGAGCTAGGGAAAGGTCAGCCTTCTCCACGCCCAAAGGCCACTACCAGTTCTGTGTGATGCCCTTTGGGCTCAAGAACGCACCTGCCACGTTTCAGCGTCTGGTGAACCAGATCCTCACTGGAATGGAGAGTTTCTCTGCTGCTTATCTGGATGACATAGTCGTCTTCAGTAACAGCTGGGAGGATCACCTGCAAGCTGTTCTCCAGGCCCTGAGACAAGCTGGTTTAACGATCAAGGCCAGTAAATGCCAGATCGGGCAGGGGTCGGTAGTGTACCTTGGACACTTGGTGGGTAGGGGAGCGGTGCAACCCCTCCAGGCGAAGATCGAGGCCATCATGGCCTGGGAACCCCCCCAAGACTCAGACTGAGGTCCGAGCTTTTCTGGGCCTCACCGGATATTACCGCCGCTTCGTGAAGGGATACGGTACCATTGTGGCCCCCCTCACGGAGCTTACGTCCAAGAAACAACCTCGACGGGTAGTCTGGACGGAGGCTTGTCAGCAGGCCTTTGTAAAACTGAAGCAAGCCATGTGCGAGGCCCCGGTCCTACGGGCCCCAGACTTTTCCAAGGAGTTCATTGTCCAGACGGATGCATCGGAACATGGCATTGGGGCAGTGTTATCGCAACTCAATGAAGAGGGTCTGGATCAACCCGTGGTCTTCCTATCCCGGAGACTACTTCCCAGGGAACAGAAGTGGAGTGCAATAGAGCGTGAAGCCTTTGCCGTGGTATGGGCTCTGAAGAAGTTGCGGCCATACCTGTTTGGCTCGCACTTCCTAGTTCAGACCGACCACAGACCCCTTCGTTGGCTGATGCAGATGAAGGGGGAGAATCCCAAGTTGCTAAGGTGGTCTATCTCCCTACAGGGAATGGACTTTCAGGTGGAACATCGGCCTGGAGTGGACCACGCCAATGCAGACGGTCTCTCAAGGTATTTCCGCCTTAGTGATGAGAACTCCCAAGGGGTTGGGTAGCTCTCCCCACTTTCAGCTGGGGGGGACGCGTGTTAGACCTGTCAGCCCTTTGGGTGGTCCCTCCTCATCATTATTTATTTTGTCCCACTTTTGCCTCAAACCCTGTTAGTATTTTTCCTTTTTGGGAACCACCAAACTTTTTAGTGTTGATGCAGGGTCAGGGAGCCATTTTCCCTACCCCTGGAACTTCTGTCTGAGGGCCTGAAACACAAAATGGTGGCCACCCATTGTCACCTGAGACATAGCTGGAACCTACTAGTACCTTCCAGAACATTCTAGAACCCTGTGACAGTGTGAGGCATGTTTAGAATGTTGGGAAGCCAGCTCAGAGTTGGCAGTTGGAGTAGGCAGTTGGCACCTGACTGGTGAAGGGAGAGCAGCACAACACTGAAGGAGGAAGGAGTGAGGCAGCAGGGGTGGAAAGTTGTGCCTGGAGTGGGGTCCAGAAACCCACCCTTGATACTAGTCCCTACTGACTGAGCCCAGCCTAGAGCCCTGTGTGGGATAAAGTCAAGAAGAACCAACTCAAGGACCTGAACAGCCGGAACAGGCCTTGAAAGTAAAGAACAGCAAGTTCCTGACCTGTCTATTGGTATCTTCCTGGAGTCCGACGCCGAGAAGCCTAGAGACCTGGGGCCGGAGGTGAAGAAGCGGTGCTGACTGGAAAGCAGACGTCGTACCCGGAGCCGCCAGAGGTCGAGAGAGGGCGCCGACGGAGGTCGTGGAGACACCAGAGGTCGAAGAGGAAGTCACCTGAGGTCGAGTGTGCGGCGTCGGCGGGGAAGTGAAGTCCGCCCTCCGGAGTCGCCGGAGACCGAGGTGAATCGTGCCGGAGGTCGGGAGTGGAGATCGCACTCCGGAGTCGCCGGAACCTGAAGGGAAGAGCACCGGAGGTCGGGAGTGGAGGTCGCACTCCGGAGACACCCGGAAGTAGGGAGATCGTGTCCCTGTGACGCCGGAGACCGACATCGAGCCGAGGCCGCCCGCCGACATCGATCCGGAACCGCCTCACGGCGTCGACAAGAACTGACATCGAGCCGAGGCCGGCTAGCGACATCGAACCGGAACCGCCTCACGGCGTCGACACGACTCTGGCGGAGTCGGAAGTTCATAAAGAGGGCAGTAAGTGGAATAGAGGGCGCCTAAGGCCCTGTGGAGCCCTAAGAGACCATCCTAGGGGCTAGAGAGGTGTTAGGACCAGCCTGGGAGTGCCAGGGGTGGACTGAGACTGATACAGTGACCTGTGTGAGGGGTTGTGTAGTTTGGGAGAGCCAGATTCCTAGATTACCCTTGATCTACCTCAGTTTTAGCCTCAGCCTTATCCAAGCTAGGTGAGACACCCTCAGGCCATCCACATAACCACAAGCTGTGATTGGGCCAAATCAACCCATAGTACCTCACAAATGTGACCTGATTTGAAAGTGTACTGATGGCTTATATTTATTGAGAGTATTGTATTCTTTGTATTTATCCTATTTATTGTCTCACAGTATTTATTCCCTCACAGTATTTATTTGCCTATGTATTTTATGCACATCTATTTATTCATTGATTATTTATGATCTGAGCTTATTTATTTGACCTACCCTTTTTACAGAAGAAGCTTTGTGTACTGTAAGTGTGTTATTTATTTAACCTGCAACTAAGAGAAAACAAGATAAACAGATATATTTTCATACATTTTTAACGGTGTAGTGTCGTTTTTGGAACGGATGCACGCATGGTTATTGTGAGGGTGTGACGTACGCTTAACACGGTGCCTGACCCCCGACCGCTCGAGCCAAGCTACCCCTTGTGTTGGGAAGAACCGGGTGACTGCTAACCCCGGTTGCCCGGGGTTTTCTAACACATACGTTTACCTGTTGGCACAATCAATATTACAGAATGTACTAAGGTTGCCTAAATAGGGTATTATAGCTCCTGCATACACCCCAAAAATGAATACTGCTTTAACGCAGGATGCGCAGTAAGGAGATTGCATTATGAAAGAAAAGTAGGGAAATCTTCACGGTTTGTAAACAGCCCGGCCAGAAAATGGAACGAAATATAGCTTTAACAAAAAAAGCGCAGCTATATTGATTGATGTAGATTACAGTGGGAGCTATAAGCTGCATGCCACAGCATAGACACTACCGAAAAGCCACACAGCAGCCAAACAAATAAAAAAATGCCCTGCTGGTTGGAAATGTATGTGTTAATGGCGGCTATATGAGTGCCGCATTTTTTGATTACAACAACACCCAGAATGCTGTATTTTAAAACATGGAACCACTGATGTAAAATATAATTGGAAAAACGCGCCATAAACGCAGTATTATAAAAGATCGCACTACTGTTTCCCTAAAAAATGCAGTAAGTGCAACAACGTCATGAGTGCTGGTATTTCCTGATTGCAACAACGCCGCGAGAGCCGCATTTTAAAGCATCGCATCACCGAGGTATAACTTAATTGTTTAATTGTGAGAATGCGCCATAAGTGCTGTATTATAAAAGATAGCACTAGTGTGTAGCCAAACAATACACTGAGTGCAACAACGCCAGAAGTGTTGTATTTCCTGATCGCAAGAACGCTGTGACTGGCATTTTCTAAAACATTGCACCACAGATGTAGAACTTAATTACAAAAACGTGCCTTATATTTCCTGATTGTAACACCGCCATGACTACTGTTTTCTAAAACATCACATTACCAATGTAGAACTTTATTGTGAAAGCGCGCCGAAGCGCTGTGCCCGCACAGTAAACGCGAGAAGACGGTAAAGAGGAGTCCAGGCGCGTGCATATACCCTGTCCGGGTGCGTGCAGGCAAGGCAAAGAAGAGACGGCAAAGAGGAGTCCAGGTGCGTGCACATGCCTTGTCCGGGCAGGCACGGAGACGCGGCGGAAGCGCTGCTCCAGGGCATCGGCGGCTGACCGGTTGCACTGCCGGAGGACTTGGCTGCACACGCAGGACACAGCGGTGAGTAGGGGCGTGAGGGCGGACCGTGTTAGGAAACTGCCTGAAGGTCCTGTGTTGCACTGATGCCGTGCGTGAGCAGAATCTCCAGTCAGGGTGGGCAGGGCCTAAAGGAGACAGGGCAGACACAAACCCCGCTTCCAAAGAACACAGACAGAAAACCAACGACTATAGATCTCGCCAAGGCGAGCAGCGCATGCACTGCAAAGCAGGCGAGACCTAAAAACCATCAGCAATGGTTTCAATGCTGTTTTTCCATACAAGTGCAGGCAGTTGGGAGAGGAGTTGGCCTAACAGCTAGGTCGCTCGACCTCGGACCTGGGGAAATGAGTTTGAGTCTCGGTAATGACGCTAAATATCCTGTGATTCTGGGCTAATCACTTAATCTCCCGTGCCTAACAAAAAAAATAAAAAATAATGAATGTGTATCCTCATGTAACGTAACTGGTGCTATGTAAAGCGCTCTGATACCTGATTGGATTCGGGTCAAGTTCGCGCTATATAAAACGCTGAAAAAAAAAAAAAAAATTGCAAACAAAAAAAAAAAAATACAAAAAAACATACACACTTTCTCACTACACAGGTATTTCCCACTTGATTCTATCTATAGAATATATTTAAACCACACAATCAAAAAAACTATAATGTTGTGGGTCTCTTGGCTAAGAATTTATGGCGTCACAATGTAAGCATGGATCGAGCTTGTGTTACACTGCAAGAAACACACAAACACCTACATGGCTGAGGTAATAGGAGAAAGGGCACATGCACACAGATCCCTTTCATTAGCATGATCGATATCTGGTTATGCTTGTGGTGGATGGGTGAGTACGTGTAGAAACAACCCTCAGAGAAAAGGGCTACAAAGTATGTTAACATAGAAATTTTAACCCAGGGGCACATGTACAAACTTGCTTCGTTTGCATAAAGTAGCAAGAAGTAAAGTGTATGACTGCACTAGAAACACATCTAATATCAATGTATGAAACAACTGTGATTGGCAACTGAAGAGCATAGCTACATGTAGATAACTTTATGCTTTGTGGTCATTCGTGCAGTCAAAAACCACTACATGGTTACTGGGTGGCGAACCATGCCATGCAGCATTCACCTTGCCTACAGGGGATCCTGCCGTAAGGGAGTAGACTGCTGTTTGCTGCCTCCTACGGCACTTTGTATCATCCTCTATATTGTGACCCTCTGCAAACAACTCAATGCTAATGGGTGTTTGCCCTGAGCAGGGCAAAGAAGTGGCCTAATCGCAGTTCTATGTAGAGCCCAATAGTACAGCCGCGCTCTTGCTGACAGCTGGGTTAAAGGAGGATAGGTTCTTTGGTTGCAAATAAACAATGGTCACCAACAATGAGGGGGCAAGGCAAAGGAAGGTGAAATGAGGAATATTTGAAGGGACAATTACATCCTCCCCTCGTTCTATGGTTCGTTCTGAAAATATGGGAGAAGTACTCCAGATTTTGGTGTGGGTATTTTCTGGAATAGCCCCACAAATGGGGAAAAATGCAGTGCAGGGAACCTACAGTAGCACAAAAGAGGCAGGGAAAAAGAGCTAGGAGGAACAATGGGAAAATGTGTAATATACACATATATGAATGAGAAAAGCCTGAATAATCATTTTGGTGTTACATTGGAAAAGAGGTCAATAAAGGTCTATTGATAAGTGATAAACTTTAAGTCCATGAGTTTGTGGTATTTATCAATGACCTAATGGTTAGTCAGCCCAAGTTGCAATTAGGAATCACATAGAATAGCACAAATAGTGCTAAAATAATATGCAGAATTAGGCAAAAAACTAGTGAAGTTTGTAGCCTTTCAAATCAAGTTTTATGCCACCTATGGACTAATTCAGAGTCATTTCTTGATACCTACGCCAAGTAAGTACCACGCCTGTGAAATGCCATTCAGGAAAGGATGGACCCATGAGCTAGCGTTCTAAGCCCAGATCTCAAACTCCCGCACAAGCATGAGAGCAGGCAGCAACTACAGAGCTGCAAGTTACCTAAATAGTATAGGCAGGGACTTCGAAGGTCAAGGATAGTGTCTCACTCTCATGCAATCTTTGCAGACGAGTAAAACATGCAATTGGCAACAACAACAAAAATTAGATGGATGAGGGCATGAGTCAAAAATCTCAATGCATTAGGAAAAACAGTATTACTGGTCTGTTAAGTGACCATTAGAGCACACACAGCGGATACTCAGAAGGGACATTCAGAGAGAAATCACAATTTGTTTCCCATACTTATACATCATTAAGACTGCAAACAACGTTACCGTTCCTGTAACCATGTGGCTCAAAGTGAAGGACGTAGATAAATTATTAACAACACTGTGCTGCTTCAAAGTGAACTCAAAGTAATTAACACCTTCTTATGTAGGATCTCCACTTATAATTTCGATGTGACAGGTCTAGAAATTCAGTCAGATAATGTGAGCACAAAGTACCTTTTAGAGGAAATGTTTTTACAGTCGGAGAACCTCTCGTCTAATCCATTCAGCATCTCCTGGCAGTCTGCGTACGAGAAAGGAAAGCAAAAAGCAAAGTAGGTGGTGGCCCCCTTGTATTCCAGGAACCGATGAACGAAGGACAGCACAAACTGGTTCTCAACCATCTAAGAAAGACAGAATTAATGACAATAGGAACAGTTGCATGAAGCAGTCCTTCACATCTTATGCACATATTCGCCCATCCCCATCTTATATCATCTTATATAGTATTCTAGCAATACAGTTAGGCAACAGGTAATAGTGTGAACAAAGTGCATCAATTCTATTCCAAACCAGAATAGAGAGGCTCTGAAATAAAGAGGGACAGGTAATAAGCAACACAAGGTCAGCTAAATTATAATATCTCAAACAGGTTAAATTCTAAGAGCATAGACAAGCTCACAAGAACTGAAACAAAGAAAAACTTAATATTTAAAAATCTATCATTTTGCAAAACAGTTATCTCATTTTGAGAAACGTGCTGCTTGAAGTTCTGAACAGCACATCAACAATAATTGAAGATATTTTATATTGAGATAATTGTATCACTAACAGCTGAATGATCTGGATTGTTTTAGTCCTTAAGTTTATAAAAATACTAGTTGATAGATGAGAATGGTCTGGCAATTTACACAGTGCTAGAACCCGGAAGATTCCACCAGTAGTGATAGTGATTAAAAAAAGAGTACTTAGTATGCACAAAGGAGCTAATCCCTGAGCACTTGTTAGAATCTTGATGAAGCTCGGAGCGCTTTCAGATTTGTCCCAGACAATCTTTAACTCCCTTGACCCCTTCAGATCTCGAGAAGTGCATACGTTCTCGCAACAGAGCATCAGCGAAGCCTTTGCCCTGCAAGGAGGTGGTGTTTTGTAGCATAGAGAAAGCATACTTTGGTGGTGGTACTAGCAGACATGCCCAGGACAGGGACGTTGATGGGTAACATCTAAGGAAATATGATGTGTGTTTCCTAACAGGCACCTATTGGCACCAAAAGGTGATCCAAATGAAGCGGTTGGCATGTATTCTGCCATGTTCAACATGACAAGAGTACTCTGGATCACTGGGTGAAGGATCTCAAGCACTAAACATTGAAGTGCAGATAAGGGAGACAACATGATTAGTCGAGGGAAAATCTTACAGATTTCACATGCTCTTTTAGGCCCTGACCTTTGACAAGGCTTGATTCAGGCAACAAACAGTAAGTAACAGGCTTCTGTCTGAACTGTTTCAACAATAACACCTGCAAAAGAAGCACAAGTAAGTCTGGGCTACTTAAAAAGGGTAGAAAACAGTGCTTGGAAGACACTCTCACCAATTACGTACAATTTCATGACATCGCAGCAGTGGATTTGAAAAGGGGAAAGTGTTACAAGATGATTCAGATGAGTGAATGAGCTATGCAGAAGAACCGCAGCATGATGGAAGCAAAACTACAGCAATAAAAAATGAGGGCGGATAACCTGCAATTTGTAGGCGTTCTAAAGGGAGAGCATCTCAAACCTTCACTACCATGCAAAATTGCAGTAATGCTACATTTGTAACAAAGCATGAATAAATACAAAAAAAGAAGCACATAGGTTGAGGTGCTTCCTTAGTTTCCCAGTGGAAAAGTGGGACTCAACTATTTTGCTCAAAGTGGAATAATTGAAGACAGAGTTAATGTCTCACAAAAAAGAAAACCAAACGATTTGCAGAAGGAAACCTGGAAAACATTTCCACATGTGAGCCAAAAAACTGTTCTGAAAAGACCAGGAAGAAAAGACCTCAAGACATTAGGTGTATGAGGGTCAAAGCATGAACTTTGTTCCCAGCAAAGATGGAAGTATCCATGGAAGACCAACTGAACTCCTTGTGGAACAGTGTGTAAGCGAAATGGTTGCTGCACTTTGAAGAGGAATCAAAAGATTGGTCATGCAAAAATCATACTAGATCTCTGCTGTAATCGTTTGCTTTTAAAGGCTCGTATTTTTTCCCCTATGCTCAATGCAAGTTTGGCTCTGTTGCCAGGAACCAAAGTCATTTGCTTTGTATTTGTGAGACGAGCCCTCTCATGAGGCACCATTAATAATGACATTCAAGATAGGACATTAAGGCAAGAGATTTATTTGTTAATAAAAACCAGTGCCTTAAGGCAAGAGATTTATTTGTTAATAAAAACCAGTGCCTTTGATTTAATGTTGATGATCAAGCAAAGACGATCTCAACTGGTCCTCTGATGACTGTTTGCACCGAGTGGAGGTGGGACTCCATGTATGTACAGTACAGATTTCAACAACAGGAACTGTAATTGATTGTGCTACAGTCGCATCCTTTTATGATCCTTTCCCCTTGCTTGAACTTCCTTTGTGACATTCCAGAGATAGGTCACCAATACCACAGAGATTTTGCACCAGTTGTGCACCAGCCCTCACTCTGTAGAGAAGGGTGGAAGGGAATAATGAGAAAAAGGAAGGCAGTTGACTACACAAATAAGGTTTTTATTAAAATTGATGAATGAATTAAATAAATATATACAGCGCAAAACAACTGCTCCAAAAAGGAGCATCCCGGCGATATTATGATGCAGTTAAAAAGAGTAGACAGAAGAGGGATCACCCAACTTTAAATCTCTCAGAAAACGTGGGTCTTCAGAAATCTCAGATGTGGAGAATCTAATATGACCCAGTAAAAGATTGATAAACAAAAAAATGTAAACTTTGATGCGTGACATGTCTTGCTTTGTAGCAGAACTTCATTCATTTGACCACGGCAACCTCTTATGAAGACCTATAGTTTTCTTGCTTGAGAATTCGCACTTATGCTGATTTTCAGCGTGCAGAAGCTGAATTGCACTAACACGTGCAATAAAAGTAACAGCTGCATTCATTGTGGGTTTTTAGGACAAAAATCAAATGGCAAACACAGGCCCACAGGGATCCTCCCGAGCACATAGTTGCTTATTGGGTATAGGAGCTGTAATAGAAAATAATTCTCCATTCAAAGCCATATACAGCTGGAATAATAAATAAAAACAAAAAAATAGGTTGAACATATTCTCGTCAAAGTTATCCTGGCTACCTTTGTGTCAGACACACAATCTTGAGAACAATGTAAATGTTAATAATCTGTGCTGCAGGAATAAATGTGGCTGTGCATCGCTGCTGGTTGGGGGTGCAGGATATTTTATTTTACCCGAGACACCGAGTGAGGGTTGCTGGGAAGCCAGTGCGAACACATGAAACTAGTGCGAAAAGCATATCTGCCTGGGACTACCAGTTGTAACCAGGCACTGACAAGCACACAACTTCTTTCCTTGGCAGGTACTCCACTGCCCTGTGCCTAGATCTATGCTATAAATATAGACAGACACTCAAAAAATAAAGAAATTAAAAAAACTTCTCTATACTAACTAAAATGAATCTTTACCGAAATATAGAATCCAAGTTCTGGATCACTGGAATTTTTAGCATTCTAATAAGTGATATTAGAACAGTTAAAGCGGCATCGCCAAACACTTTTACAAATCATATTAGTTATAAAACTCCTAGCTAAGGTAATGGCTGCAAGGAAAGTGAAATAGAAGTAAATTAATTTTAAGCCTCCTTTGTGTGTGGCTACCAGTGATGAACACAACATTTTGGCAAAAACAATATTAAAACCTAAGCCGCATTAAGTTATTTAGGTATTTTTTTTAACTTGAAAAAAACAATGACCACAAAATAATGGCCAACAGACAAAAGTCATATTTAACTTTATTTTCTTTGGGAAAAATGGCCAAACAAACAGTAAAATCCAGGCTTACTAAACGTAAGATACAAAGTCCAAAATGTTTCTTTTTTTGACTTTTAGTTCATAGATGACAAATATACGACGACAGCCAACGCGCTTTGTTCCTGTATAGACAATTAACGGAACTTCTTCAGGGCTGTAACAAACAGAAAAACATTTATATAAGACTAATTAAATGACGGCCAAAAACACATATTACAAAACTAACATAATTTACAAAACATGAAACAAGTTGTACGACTCTAGTATGCTTAAATTCACCGACAAAAAATAATAATATGCACAATACACCATAAATTACAAACAGTCGCAAAGGAAAAACATAAAAAGTTTAAAATTCTAACCATCTTAATTTCGGAGTGAATTGTGCTATTTAGGATCAGGAAAGGGAAAGGATCAGGAATTAAGAATAACAGAGTTGAGACCATCTTCATATCAAAATAAATTATACTGTTTCTAGAACGAGATTCAAAGTAATCCTTTTCTTTAATCTGACTGCATTAACTAGATATAGAAACACTAGTTGCAGTCTCACCTTCACTTAATAGCAAGACAAATTCAGAAATCCAATTGGTAATTCAAGAGTATGGAATGGATATCTTCTCATACCGAATATATAGGATTCAACTGACTGAAATAAGGAGCAGGAGAAAACGAATGAGTTAAAAAAAATTCGAAGCGTCAGGTCGTAGTTAATTCGTATAACTTAACGTATCTCACCTCTAAATGTAAGTCAATGGTTATTCAGATTCAGAAACCATCATTTCACAAAGAAAGAAATGTCTTTTTCAAATTTAACCATCAGATTGTTTATAATTAAAATATGAAATTCAAAGAAAGGCACCAGTACAAAAGTCAATGAATGCGTTCAATATGCATCTATGTCTCAAGATCTAACATAATTCTCACCTAAAAAGACCTGCTTTCAGTCTTAAGAAATTCAAATTCAACACTTGTTTGTCTTCAAAGACATGGGGCTTAGTTCCCGCATCCGCATATTATCCAGAGAGAGATTAATTATAATCCGAAATCCAATATCATAGAACAAGTTAAAACGAAAAAGCAGTTTTTTATGGTGTTTATACAGGTCTAGTAAGGCTGGATTTAGATTAAATCACAATATATAATACCTATATGTAAGATATAATATCCTCATTTAGATCTTTTCAGACTTAGTCTTATGACATGAGTAGGTCCATCAACGATGTTAGTATCACCTACATAGGACAAAGCAAAAGTAGTCATTAAATCGAATGAGAACAGTTTGAGCTAACTGAAAGAGTTGAGAGAAACATTAAACATTGTCCTATAGCAAAAGGATTTTATATGAATGCATTCTGTCAGTATAGGGAAACTGTATATGACCCTGCTCTTTATAAATTATACCACTTCTTGTTATTGAAGGAGGTCTCCCCCAGCTGTGTTACACACGCAAATGGATAGAATGGTTTATACTCGATCGTCAATCCGGATTGTGAGCACAATAAATATCGACAGGCCACCTATTTGCAATATAACACAAGTGTCATGTCAGCGAAGCCATATCGAAAAGCCCTACAAAAACATAGATAAGTTCACAAGAGAAATCTCATGATCTAACAAAAACAGGCAATATTTAACGTGAAAGGGATGGAAATTAGTCTCTTTCTCCTTTGATAGGATAGTGTACAAGAATTATGCTATCCTTAGTAATGTTTCAATGTTGTTCAATATATGAGCTTAGTCAGCGCTGCATACGGAGACGTGGCGGAAAGAGTTACATCCTCCTGGTTGACCATTTGAAAATGCGGTTACCATTCTGTTAATATTTTATGCAAATTTGTCGGATATTTGAGACTTGGCTAACCACGTATCGCCCATAGTACTATATTGGTGTACACTCTTTAGATGCGATTAATTTTACTGTAGCGGATGGCGAAAATCCTATTTCAACATGGCGGATGTGTAGAATCGCTGATGTCATATCTTTCCACCAGATATAAAAATGAGATTGTAGTAAGAATATGGATTTTATTTTTACTATTAGTGAAGATATTACAATATACTTGGGTTTTAAATTAGAAATATATATTTATATAATCCGAAAATAATATGATTTTTTCTTTCGTTATATTTATTTAATTTTAAATCTGAACGTTTAGTTGCTGCTAAACACAGTCATATGGTACAAAAGAATTACCCATTGGCTAGATATAGGATCGTATCTTATCTGTGTGTGTATATATATAGGTTTGCAGTTCACCGAGTGCACCTTCAAGTGCAGAGCACACGTATTGGAATATTGTCGCGCCAGCTCAGGCGTAGGAAGGTAGCACCACCCCAGGATTGCCAAAGGGGGCCACGGCGCGCAAATCATGTCGTCGCCAGTTGTGGGGGACTGAATTTAATATGGGCATCAGCGGCACATCACGGCGCAACTGTGCTGAAGGACTATACACTTACCTAATCTCATTTGAGCAAGAGGCGGCGGCTGACACTACAAGTCCCAGCAGGCGTTGGGAAAAGGTGAAGAAGCTCATTGGAGCATTTAAATGAGTGTCAGCTGATAGCAAATCATTGGAGTGAGCCTATGAGGAAGGAATCATCCGAAACGCGTCAGGCAAACACTCGAGGTTGAAGTGCTGTCAGTGCCCTAACAAACAGATTGCAGTTCACCGAGTGCACCTTCAAGTGCAGAGCACACGTATTGGAATATATATATATATATATATATATATATATATATATATATATATATATATATATATATATATATATATATATATATATATACATATACAGATATTTCAAAATGGCCGACTTATCACTCGCAAAGCCCTCAACGCGAGTGGGCTTGTTTTACGCGACGGTCCCTTTTTTGATGTCATCAGCCTGCGTTTAAAACTCAGACCAGGTGTTCTCTGTTTCAGGACGCCGGCTTGCAGTATAAATATGGCGCCAAAATTACTATGGCGTTCGTTGGCGATCCAGAGAGGGAGACGGAACCGCTTATTAAGGTAAACTCATAAGGAAGTCCTCCGGTTTTTGGCTGCGAAGCGTCCTTGATGTGGGGAGCGTTAGTCCTTATATTTAAGATTTCTGTGTTTTAAGCACTTCTCTATAATGGGGGACTAAGACTTTATTATATGGGCACGAATAAACGTTTATTGTAGTTTATCATGGATGAGGGTCCAAGTGCCGTCCGTTGAGGTCTGGAAGGCTGTGTGGGTATCTCTAATATATAGACAGGAGATTTCAACACCCTGTAGTTAGTATATATCCTGAATGTTGCAGAGATCTGTATGTCTCTCGATTTTAGGTATAAGTTAGAGTTGATGGTTTCTAACTTATTAGGTGAGGAACTTACTGCCGCGTAACACGCATGCAGCATAAACATTACTAAGGATAGCATAATTCTTGTACACTATCCTATCAAAGGAGAAAGAGACTAATTTCCATCCCTTTCACGCTAAATATTGCCTATTTTTATTAGATCATGAGATTTCTCTTGTGAACTTATCTATGTTTTTGTAGGGCTTTTAGATATGGCTTTGCTGACATGACACTTGTTATATTGCAAATAGGTGGCCTGTCGATATTTATTGTGCTCACAATCAGGATTGACGATCGAGTATAAACCATTCTATCCAGATTTGCATGTGCAACACAGCTGGTGAGACCTCCGTCAATAACAAGAAGTGGTATAATTTATAAAGAGCTGGGTCATATACAGTTTCCCTATACTGACAGAACGCACACATAAAATCCTCTTTCTATAGGACAATGTTTAATGTTTGTGTCAACTCTTTCAGTTAGCTCGAACTGTTCTCATTTGATTTAATGACTACTTTTGCTTTGTCCTATGTAGGTGATACTAACATCGTTGATGGACCTACTCATGTCATAAGACTAAGTCTGAAAAGATCTAAATGAGGATTATATTATATCTTACATATAGGTATGATATATTGTGATTTAATCTAAATCCAGCCTTACTAGACCTGTATAAACACCATAAAAAACTGCTTTTTCGTTTTAACTTGTTCTATGAATTTGGAATACAGATTTTCATAAATCTCTCTCTGGATAATATGCGGATGCGGGAACTAAGCCCCATGTCTTTGAAGACAAACAAGTGTTGAATTTGAATTTCTTAAGACTGATAGCAGGTCTTTTTAGGTGAGAATGTTAGCTCTTGAGACATAGATGCATATTGAACGCGTCCATTGACTTTTGAACTAGTGCCTTTCTTTGAATTTCAGATTTTAATTATAAACAATCTGATGGTTGAATTTGAAAAAGAAATTTCTTTCCTTGCGAAATGATGGTTTCTGAATCTGAATAACCATTGACTTACATTTAGAGGTGTGATATGTTAAGTTATACGAATTAACTATGACCTGACGCTTCAAATTGTTTTTAACTCATTCGGTTTCTCCTGCTCCTTATTTCAGTCAGTTGAATCCTATATATTCGGTATGAGAAGATATCCATGCCATACTCTTGAATTACCAATTGGATTTCTGAATTTGTCTTGCTAATAAGTGATGGTGAGACTGCAACTAGTATTTCTAGATCTAGTTAATATAGTCCGATTAAAGAAAAGGATTACTTTGAATCTCGTTCCAGAAACAGTACAATTATTTTGATATGAAGATGGTCTCAACTCTATTCTTAATTCCTGATCCTTTCCCTTTCTTGATTCTAAATAGCACAATTAACTCAGAAATTAAGATGGTTAGAATTTTAAACTTTATATGTTTCTTCTTTGCGACTGTTTGTAATTTACGGTGTATTGTGCATATTATTATTTTTTGTAGGTGAATTTAAGCATATTAATGTCATACAACTTGTTTCATGTTTTGTAAATTATGTTAGTTCTGTAATATGTGTTTTTGTCCGTCATTTAATTAGTCTTATATAAAAAAAAATTGTTTGTTACAGCACTGAATAAGTTCCGTTAATTGTCTATACAGGAACGAAACGCGTTGGCTGTCGTATATTTATGTCATCTATGAAATAAAAGTCAAAAAAAGTAACATTTTTGACTTTGTATCTTACGTTTAGTGCACCTCCATTTGTAAAAAAATTGTTTGATATGTTGACAGAGGCACCATTAGGTGACGGGTGCTGGTGTTTTTGTGCATAAACGGCCTGATAAGGCGGCAGTAAAAAAGTGAGGTGCTACCATTTATGTACGTCACCTTGTAGCGTCTCTTGTTATTACGGTAAAGTCCAGGCTGACAAACCCACAAATATTACAGCCCACAATTAAATCACTGTGTTTGGGTACACTACTTTTTCCATAGAAAATAGTTTTTCAAATATTTAAGTTGTGTCAAAACACAAGGGAAATCGTCAGAGTTCCCTACTTAGAGTAGGGTTTAAAAAACGAGGATGGTTTGGGATCCAGATACCTCCGACACCATCAATTCTATTACTGAACATCCATATAATACTACTATAGAATCCTAGCCCAATTAATCCTGCATTGCGTCATGACTGTCAACCTATCCAACAGATCAAACACACTGCCAATAATAAATCATGCAAACTTGCAACCCTATACATAATTATCTTCACAGCACTAACCCTCACGTGTGCCATAGTCCATTTAGTAACATACTCTGAGGAAATGGGACACTCTCTACCCTCACAGACAGTTGTTCCAGCCCAAAATGCATCCTGCCTTGCAAGATACCAAAGAGAACGTAAATCATAGGATAAAACTTTGTGCAAGTATGCCCTTTTCGTGCAAATCCAGATGCTATTCTCACCAGGGAATCTCTGCCCAGCAAACCGGTCATGCAAAGAGCTCCAATACCTTCTGGTAGAGTTCACGTTACATAAAACTGCAGAAATAAGACCAGTAAGTATTTCACAGTTTTTCTTTCTTGCCACTTGTAGCTAGACTTTCACTGCCGCACATTTATTAATTATAGGGCTCGCTAACAGCAGAAAGTCATACGTTATAAAACAGTAGGTTGCACAGACATCTTAACATGACAGAAAATGGACTTTGCTTCAAAGATCAATGCATGAATGGGACGTTCAAATCGCAAATAGAAATGAAGGTATTGACATAGGTTGGGTGGGCTGCTTGCATACGAACACCTTTTACATGGGGATGAAGACAACTTTTCGATTTATTTTATTTCCAGTTTATTTGCTCCTGATGAAAGAGAATACAGCAAACACATCCAAGAAGAAACCAATTACGTAAGAGAAGTGCGTTTTTGGGCTAGTGTTTGTGAAAACAAAGTTGACGCTATTAGTACTTTGTGGCACTTGTGCAATTTTAGTAAAATGAACTAAATTAATAATTTAATTTGTTCGTGAATAAAGCTGGTAGACTAAGATGGTAAATCCCAATTTTTTGAGGGGTTCTACTTAAAGGCTCATTTAATTTGTTTATATTTTATTCTTTACCTATAATAACAAATACTTAAACATTTTTATATTTTATCCTGTATGAATTTTTTTATGCTGTACACAAAAGGATTGTTTTTAACAAATAAAGAGGGTAAATAAAATCTATGGGCTAGTATAGCCTCACGAACAGGGCCGCATCTTACTTATTAGCTACATTTGAGAAGCTACCTTAATACAACTTTCAAACCACTCCACCTCAAACAGCATTGGTTTGAAATACAGGAAGCAGTTTGGTAAGGCCTATGTTTCCCAATGTACTAACTTGAATGTAAATTGAAAATACAGTGGACTTGTCTAGAAAAGGCAGTGATTGAGGGATTTCAAGGCAGGCAGAGAGGCACAGACACACACAGAGACAGACAGAAGAGGTGTGGCGCAGCGGCCAGGGTGACTGACACCGGACGCTGGCCAGCCCAGCACCATGTGACTCTGGGCAATAGCTCACTTAATCTTCCCGACGGCCCCCAGTGCCGGGATGCCTACGGGTAGCTGTGCGCTTTACAAATACTGGATTCACATTTATATATACACTCACACATACATTATATATGCAGTGATTTGTTTCTCCCTCCCTCCCCATGACATTTCACTCGTACAAACCCAGAGAAATTCCACTGTTTTAGTTACTTCATCTAACTATAACTCGCGCACCCACAATGCACTGCTGATGAGGTCACATATTACATAATTCATGACATGGTCAGTGACATCACTGATGCCATCTCAAATGACATCACTGATGTGAAATGTCCAGCTAACTATAACGTCCCTGAAACCTATGGTTTTTTCAGTGAATTTCTAAGGTTTTTTAAATGCTAATTTCTAACTACAATGTCCCTGAAACCTATATTGTTCTTAAGTAAATTTTAAAAAGACGTGCATACTTTTTGTAGTCAAAAACTAAATGTAATAGTAGTCTGATATAAGTTATAATTTAACAAGGTTTAAAACTTAATTAGCACTAATTAAAATGTAAGTGTAGAAAAACTGTGACGCAGCAGCTACGATACCCGACTTTGAACAACAGCGTTCACAGTTCGTTCCCAGCTCCGGCGGCACGTTAGCCCACCACTATGTCACTGTGGGCAATACCTTGCTTAATCTTCTCGATGCCCCGAGCGCCGGGATACCTCTCTGGAGGTAGCTGTACGCTTTACAAATCGTGACATTTTTTAAATTTAAAACCATAGTGATGACAAATATTAGCACTGATTTTATTTGTCTTCCATTCTGAATGATATTTTTTGTAGGTCTTCTATTTAGAATTACGGCAATTAATAGATGCTTTTAGTCACGAGAAAGAAAATGACACGGTTTGCCGGGTAACAGTTTTTAATCTCGCCAACATATATATATATATATATATACACACACACACACACACACACACACACACACACACACACACACACACGCACACACACGCACACACGAAGATCGAAATTGAAACCTTTACAGCTTCATATTCTGTAACTTTTCCCAACACGTGCACAAGTTAAACAGTGAAAACGTGAGTACGTGTCAACTGTAAAACGTGACATCTAAATGGGCGGAGCCGCATGCTCCTTCCATAGCCTACTGAATAACCAAAAAGTATATAAACCACACCCGTTGCCCAATTAGTTTTGTTTTTGCGAGTTATTTACGCGTGTCCATTCTGTGATGCAGGTTCCGTTTTCTAGCGTCGGATTCTTCTTTTGCGACAACAAAAGATATTACGGAGTTGTAAGTTGTTTCATTATGGCATAGTAGATACTTATAATACGTAGCTATTTGTGAATATTTAAAGATTTGTATTTACAAAAAAGTGTAATTGATTGTTTTTGCCATTTATATGTAATGTCAGCAGCTTGTATTCAGAAACAGAATAGAAGATACACTGTTCCTTTACTGGCGCCTTTGAGCTCATATAGTGTGATTTTCTATATTATAATAGTGACACTATACTTGACCACAGACGTGTTGGTGACCAGTGGGCGCCAAAACTCAAGATTTATATGCAACGTCAGCAGCTTCTCGTTCTAACTTTGTTTCCCCCCCCGTGATAATGTAGTGCGAGTATGTATATTCCAATATTCACAGTCATTTTGATCTCGGAAGACGTCATGACCAGTCGGCGCGAGGACGAAAGATTTCGAAGTCCCGGAGAAAAGAAGCTTTGAACATATTCACAGCTGGAAAATATTTTGTTATTCTCCTTCTCCTTATAGAATATATTGGAATAGTAGTGTATATTATACTATATTCCTATATATTCTTAAAGGAGTACCTGATCGATCAGCGGAGCAGTCAGCGACCTCTAGGCATTACGACAAAACTTTCCCGCGTTCTACAGAATACAAATTGTAGAAATTTAGTATTTTTTGTAGGGACCCTTATTCTTCTTCGCCTATGGAATACTATAAACTCACCCTGTATATTCATATACTGTGTGTTTATAGTACTTCAAAGGGTTTAGACATCTATCTGTGCGACAAATTTACAATACATACTATAGTTATTTCCACAGATAACTTAGTACCTCACAGTTTGTTACACGGATAATGTTCATTAAAAAGTAGTTGCAAAAAAAAAAAATAATAATTGTATACATAGTGCTTCATGTAATGTTTTGATGAAGCGTACATATGTAATGTCACGTCACAGTTTTTTACTGGTGATTGTTGTTGTGACCTCAGATGATGAAGTGCGGGAGTGTTTCTTGTAGCACTTCTTTTCTACTTTATCTAAAAGTAACTGATGCCCATATATATTAACAAGAATATGGGGCAACACTTTTACAAGCTATGGCCGACAAAAAAAGGGAGGATGTGGCCACGCTTAAGGGATATTTTATGAATTGCGTTTATTTGTCACCCCTCTGATATATACAGCTTCACTTTCCTAAGAAAGTATATTAGTGATTGCTTAATAAAAACTGTTTCAAACCTAGACTGAAATTTTTGCAGCGCAACCACACCTCCCCGTCAGAAAAGTAAACACCACATTCGAAGTAAATAGTGCTTCTGGGAAGTATCCTACCCGAAGACTTAATAAAGAGAAGTCCGCAGCACAATCTGTTATTTTCCCGCCTTGATTTGTAAGGCCCACGCAAATTATATAAATGGCCCTTAAAATATATAAAAAGCAATTTTTCCCTTTACAGTTCCTATAAACCACCTTGCGAGCACTGTACAGAGTTAATAGTTTCCCTCCCCTACTTTTTTTTTCCCGTACTCCTTTGAACTGCATCACAAAATGGCTGACAACAGTGAACCGTTCCCAGCCAATAAGGAGCAACACTTTAGCCAATAAAATGTCCATGGTGTTCCGCAGAGTAGGGAATGGCTGCCAACACTTAGAACACGGCACCCAATCAGATGTCCCTGATGCTCCGCGAGGGGGAGGAAATGACAGCCAACACTTCTACTTTCAATGATTCGCAGCCAATGAACATAAGCTTGGGAAGCTCCTGCTTGGAACACGTCTGCCAATCAGATGTCCCTGCTACTCTGCGGAAGGGGAGGAAATGGCGGACAACACTTCTACTTTCAATGGTCCCACATAATATTAAATTTAGTCGAAGAAAGTGACACTGTCCGTGATAAAAAGTGTACACCGCCTTATAAGTAAACATTACTGCGCATTATATTCACCGTAAAGACTGCTTAAAACAAGACCACACTGTTCCTACTATACCCTATTACACAATTATTCTCTTTTTTTCCGCACCGCACATTCACACTACCGGTGTGTGCACCCTACACACTGCTGTCCGCAATACGGCGCATTGTTTTCCCGGTGGGGATTCCAGAGCCTACGCAACCTTGCCGCAACACCGCGCGCACCATTCTGCGGACGTAATTTCCACGGCCTACGCAACATTCAAACTCCCTGCCTCTGCACTGTATAGAAAGTTTAAACTAAGACCACAGTGTTCCTACTATACCCTCTTATACAATTTCTCTTTTTTTCCGCCCTACGCCTTTCAACCTAGTCACAAAATGGCTGCCAACACTTCCTAGATTCAATAGTTCGCAGCCTAACAGCCGCACGCTCGTAACGCCTCAGCCAATCAGATGATTCTCAAATATCGATATCTGTAAATTTTGATATTTCTCTAAAACTACTGAACGGATTTACCCCATTTCAACTAAAGCGTGCTTTCTGGACCAAGACCTTTCTCCCTGCCAAATTTGGCGTGAATCCGTTCAGCAGTTTGATCTGTAGCCTTGTCTAAAGTTTCCGATGGAAATTGCATTGAGAAAACACGTTTTGGGACCCCCGTTGACGAATCACCCCCAAACTTTTAAGATAGGAGCTGATCAAAAAAGAGAAACTTTCGCAAAGATTCATCAAACGAGACGCCAAAGTTATTAGCAAATCAAAAAATGTTTTTACCTATGGAAACATGGTTATAGGAAGGAAGGAAGGAAGGAAGGAAGGAAGGAAGGAAGGAAAGAAAAAAAGAAAGAAAAAAAGAAAGAAAAAAAGAAAGAAAAAGAAAAAGAAAAAGAAAAAGAAAAAGAAAATTCAAGACAGGCGATTTTTTGAAAAGCATTTATGATGTACCATGGGAAGATGACATGTTGTTAATGACTATTGATGTCACCACACTCTATACGAGTATAAAACATCAAGATGGCCTCAATGCCATAAAACATTATTTAGGAACAAGACCTATTTCCCTTTGGGCTCATAGTCAAATGTTATGCTCCATGGTGGAATATTGCCTGAAGAATAATTTCTTTCTCTTCAATGGGGAATTGTTCCACCAACTCTGTGGCACTGCGATGGGCACCTGCTTCGCCCCCAGCTATGCCAATCTACACATGGGCTGGTGGGAGGAGCAGGTGGTCCGTCAGCAGTGCCAGGAGGAATGGGACAATAACATCCTCCATTGGAGTCGTTTTATTGATGATTTGTTTATCATTTGGAGGGGAACAGAAACATCAGCCAATAATTTTGTCAAAAAACTTCAGATCAACAATCTCAATCTAAAGTTTACTAGCACTATAAGTAAGAATGAAGTGAATTTTTTAGACCTCACGGTCTATGTGAAGAATGGTCATTTACAGACACAGATATTTCGAAAACCAACAGCAGGAAACACGCTGCTACATGCAACAAGTTTCCATCCCAGTAATCTTATCAAGAGCATCCCCTATGGGGAATGTCGAAGAACAGTCCGTAACTGTAGTGAAACTGACACTATGGAAATAGAACTTCAGACCTTACGTTCCCGTTTTAAATCTAGAGGGTATGGCGCTGAGTGCATTCAGAGTGCAATTCATAAGGTCAAGCTCAAAACAAGAGAAGAAATTCTATTTCAGCCATCAGAAACAAACAAACGCAAACAGAAACAACTACAAGACTCAATGAGTGTAGATTGGTGACTTCATTCAACAAACAACATGGGCAAGTACGTAGTATCTTGTCGAAACATTGGCATTCGATACGCCAAATTGTATCAAATAAACCCTTAATAACGTTTAGAAGAGCCAAATCATTCAAACAAATTCTAGTGAGTAACATGGCACCGAAATCTTGCAAACAACCCCCTAAAACATCATGGTTGAAACGCCAAGATGGATTCATTAGATGTGTGAAGTGCAAGGCATGTCAGCATGGTATTAATACCAAGAAGTTCACAACAGGCTGCTCAAGAATTGAGAAAAACAGAGGGCAGTTTGATTGCAAAACGGATTTTGCCGTCTACATGCTGAGCTGCTCATGCAATCTTCGGTACGTGGGCAGTACAATCCTCCCTGTTCATAAAAGAATACTTCAGCATCTAAGGGCCATCAAAAACGTGGATAAAACACACCTGGTGGCACGCCACTTCGCAGTTTGCCATGAAAGTAATGTGACAGGCTTATCGTACTTTGTCATTGATGCGATTCCACCCAATGTGAGAGGTGGTGATAGACAGAAAGATTTAAGAAAACTAGAATCATGTTACATTGTGGAATTAAACAGTAAAGCACCAATGGGCCTTAATATCGAAGAAGATCTGTATACACACTTATAGGGCCTTCACAGAGCTTTAAATACCCTTCCTGGAATTTCCGTTTTTAACAAATTTTGAACATTATAGTGTATTAATTATAAATGTATGGATTATTAGTTTTGTCAAGAAGGAATTAATCAGCTGATTTATATCACTTTAGTTTTTATTCATGTGAGGCATTTAGTTATCAGATGAGCCAGATACAAGCAGGTTTGCCCACTGGGGCTGAATTAGAGGAAATGGTTAAAACAATATGTCAAACCCACATGCGTGTATTGGCTTTTGCAATTGCCACTGGATGTATGGCGCTTTTTAGAAAATAGACCGTGTTTTACAAAAATTATGCCATAATACAATTGAATGTACTATACTTTACTTAAAGTTGTATTTATCCTGTTTTCGATTTCGATTTATTGATCGCAACGGGTAAAAACTACGAGTCTTTTTTCTTGTACATTTATCTTGTAGTCCTCACATGATCGTATCACGTGCACAGCATAAATGGTGGAATTGTTTGGCAAAACTTTGTTGGTGAACAAGCCTGCTGGTCCAGGCGAAACGCGTCCGACAGCCACTGAATAAACCCTGGCTGGATTTGTCAAAGAAACAGCGAGGAGATGCCCACCGCTGCTGCTGCGGGTCAGCTGCGGCACCTTGTTGGTACTGCAGCGTTATTGAACGAATAAGAACCGTCACCCTTGCAGGGGGGTTGCCGGTTTGAGAGCTCGGTGTTGCAGCCGCAAAGCGGGGCAGGTTCCATCTTGGACATTTGCATTTCAATTATAGCCATTTTACAGACTGTTAGCTACGCAACCACTGAGTTTGAAGGGGTGCACTACATCACCCAGGAGACCACGAAGATGGCCACGCCCACCAGGGCAGGTGTTGGAACTTAAATTGTGCACTTCGAGCAGCGCTTCCAGTCTTTATGCTCAAACGCCACTGAAGAAAGGTTATTCCTGAAACGCGTCTGGCGTGCATTGTTTTCATGCTTCTCCGAGATGTTCTCCTGCTGGCAGGCTGTCCACGAATAAACAAGAGCTGATACTTACCTTCGTGTGGAGTCTCTTCAAATGGGGTTTCCTGTATGTTTGGATTTATTTACGGCCCTGACCCGGTCGCGAGGAGATGCCCACCGCTGCTGCTGCGGGTCAGCTGCGGCCCCTTGTTGGTGCTGCAGCGTTATTGAACGAAGAAGAACCGTCACCCTTGCAGGGGGGTTGCCGGTTTGAGAGCTCGGTGTGGCAGCCGCAAAGCGGGGCAGGTTCCATCTTGGACATTTGCATTTCAATTTAAGCCATTTTACAGACTGTTAGCTACGCAACCACTGAGTTTGAAAGGAGTGCACTACATCACCCAGGAGACCACGAAGATGGCCACGCCCACCAGGGCAGGTGTTGGAACTTAAATTGTGCACTTCGAGCAGCGCTTCCAGTCTTTATGCTCAAACGCCACTGAAGAATGGTTATTCCTGAAACGCGTCTGGCGTGCATTGTTTTCATGCTTTTTTTCGGAGATGTTCTCCTGCTGGCAGGCTGTCCACGAATAAACAAGAGCTGATACTTACCTTCGTGTGGAGTCTCTTCAAAGGGGGTTTCCTGTATGTTTGGATATATATATATATATATATATATATATACATACATACACATTCTGCTCCAAAGGTTGTCCACCAGGTGAGTAGCACTCGATCAGCAGCTTTGTTTATGATAGGGAGGGACGACGATCCACTTGTAGAAGCCACTCCGTAATGGAATTGCCGGACGCGTTTCGAAGCTCCTTATGCTTCTCTTCACAGGCTTTAACGGAGACTGTGTGTGCAAACACTGAACCCACTTCGCCATTTTCATACTGCACACCCACCAATGGGAAGCTCGAATGAGACTGCATTGTGGGAAATATGGTCCGGATAGCACACAAATCTTGTCCTGTATGGACCCTGCAAGTTGACTCGTCCTCATTCCTGTTTGCCGCTGCTGGCCCACATTGCCGAAATGATAGTTACCAAGTCGGGTGGCCCCTTTTACGGAGCAGCTAGTAGTTTGGGATACAGTCTATAATGTACATCTGAGTTAGAGTTAGGTACTGTGCTATTTCTACTCCATCTAGCAGAAGAGATGTGTAGCACAAATTTACAAAACAGTACATAAGAACAATACTGCAGGTGGATAGTAACATTAAGAGTTCATGACAGTTTATGACAGAATAATCTGAGCCTAATGGGCCATCCATGCATACAATACACACACATGCACTAATAACCAGTTTACAGGCACGTACATATTAACAGTGTGGTAACAGTTGAGAAGCATCAAATATAGTCAAGCAAGGAAGCTCATAAGCAAAGTGGTGTTGAGCACTAGACAAAAAATAAATAAGTGTAAACAGTTTGGAAAGAAACAGTTTGGCAATAGCCTTTCATTGCATGAAGAAGGTACTTTTGATCTCTGGATGAAAGGTGGTAGTTTTGAAATTGAGGAGCAGACAACTGAAATAATAAGAACCTTCAAAAGGACACAATTGCTTGGGTTTTGTTACACGATGGGAGTCATGTAAACATATGGTGAGCAAAAGAGCAAAAAGATGTGGCTTGTGAGGGAGATACCAAGTACAGGAACTGTTTTTCAAGTCATAATGAGAAGTTTGCCTTCTGCTCTGTGTTTGGTAGATAGTATGACTGCCTTGTGACAGTGGAGAGGTTTGTTTAACCAGCCGGGTAGGTCGGGTAGTGTCTATGTAGCAAAAACGATTTTGCCAAGAGGAGAAAATGCACATTGTGGGAACTTACAAATGTAAGCAGTTACAACAGTAGAGCTACTGAATCAAGTGATTAGTGACTTGGGTGTCTGGATGGAAAGGCACCGGTAGACATTTCTCATCTTAAGTAGCTGGTGTATAATCTAAGAGGAGGTAGAGAGACAGATTAGGTCTCTAATGTGATACTGAGTTTAAACAAAACTCCTAGGTTCCCTACTGAAGAGGAAGGTAACAAGTTACATAAGGGCAAGGTGACAGCCGCAGGGTCAGGAAGTACATCATTTCTATTTCAGTTACGTATTTGAGACAGGGGAGCCCACCCAGTATCAAACAGCAGTGAGGGAGTCGGAGATTTTAGTTTAGAGCAAGGAACAAAGAAGGTGCTTAAACTAAGAGAAGAACCAGAAGTCTAAATTCAAGTACCAGTAATGTCTTGCCCACTATACCTCAAGTGGAACAGGTATGGTTGGGAGGTCAGAGGACAGGATGAGGAATGGTGGTAAATGAGCTGAAATGAGGTGTGTGCAAGGGCGGTTTCTGTAGAAAGAAGCTGAAGAAAGACAAAATGCAGCAGCTCGAGGAGACTGAAAGAGGGTGAGTAATATGCGACTCCGCTGAAATATATCTGCATTAAGCAGGGGGATGAGAGGTCCACAGTTGGCTTCTTAGCAGTGGAAGAACATTCCTCACCTTGAAAGCACTTCGGGGTAGATGGCAGAATGGAGGAAGTGGTTTAGTAGGAAGGAAAAGAACGGGTGTGCTACAGGCTTTTGGCTTGAGAGGTGAAGGTTTGAATGTGGGACGTGATGGGTTTCAACTGAAATTAGAAGCAGGGTTCAATGTCTGAAGTAGTCAAGTTGGTAAGAGGAGCGGGAAGCATAGAAAAAGGTGTCAAGTCTGTTTCCCACAGTAAAGATTTTATAGAAAAAAGGTGGCAAAGTTACTGGTCAGGAGGCTTCATAGTGTTGCTGTGGGTATTGTTGTACTAAAATACATCTTAAAAAAACTTCAGAATGTCTCAAATGGCCGAATTCAGAGCATAACAGGAAGCTGTATGGTTTCTAACAATTCAACAGTCATTTACTGAAATGTCAGGCTTACGGACAGCCCATGTATGCTTCATTAGCATGTCCTACCTCTCGAACAATGAAATTAGGCAGCAGGAAATGTCATGGTGAGGCTCCAACTACTAAAATATTATATAAGGTTTTAGGGAAATGCATGTTCCCAGAATGTGTTAAGGGAACACTGAAAAAAGTACCTCAAAAGCAGGCCTCTCTCGGATGCGTTCCCAACGTGGTTTCGTGGGCAGGGTTCGAACAAAAGGGACCATGCCTTGAGCGTAAAGCTTGCTTTGCTTATTCATGTTCATGATGTGGATCTTGATCACCTTTCCTGGAGCGCCTCCTCGTACACTGAAATAAAACCAGGACCTACAAATGGAAACATGAAATCACATAAGAATTATTTCTGCCCTGATCTCATGTTATGGATAAGAACCTTTTACATTCTTATTCAGGTTACTTAAGTGGAGCTACATAAAGAGCGACTTCGCCAGTAGGGCTATTTAGATGTCTCAAGAGGTATGAAACAGGTGGGGCATAGACCGGAGTGATCTCAATGTGTCTCAGGCACACTCTTGCTGGGGATGCTAAAAGGAACAATTACAATTGCAAAGTTAATGTTTGTCAAATAGCTGGTTTGGTTTCAGAGCAGTTCTGAGATATTTATATTGCTGTACTGAATGGTTTATTCCAGCTCATGCTTCCACCAGTTGCTCTCCCCCTGCCCCCAAAGAAATACTCTAGATTTAGTGCATGACACTCTGCAGCAGGTACATTTCGTTATATGTCAGAATCACAGCACCTCACAAGAGGGCACCTGCTTTACAAACAGAAAAGTGGATTTAATTATCCAGCTGAAATAAAGTATAATTTTAGTTTGAGCCTTTTAATTGAAATGTAAAGATGAAAAAAAAAAACTAACTTTAATGAGGTGGTCACAGTACATTACCTATATAGTTTCATGGACTACATTAAACGTACTCTATCCCTAGTGATACTGATCAGTTACTTTTCTTAAATATTGTGCTGTTTACACGTTTAGGGTTTTTAAATCTGCAAAGAGTGCAAAATCAAGATTCCTAGCTAATATTCCTTCATGCTACAGCCCCTGACAATAAAACATTGCATTCAGCACTACGTTTAAAGCTCTCACTAAAGGAAAGCTGGACAGCCTATCATGTGCAGTAACCACTTGCAGTAGTAACAAATCATTTGCAGACTGGATAGGGCAGTCCAGACCTCGTAAAACACGCATAACTCAAGAACAAAAGAATATAACAATGCTACAAGGCCCATGGTTAATGACCCGGGGGAGAGAATGGAAAAGGAAAAAACAAAATGCACAAGTGGCATGAAAAAAGTTGTCAAAAGGGGGAGGGACAGTAATCTCACTCAATCAAGTAATAACTAATCACTTGAAGATCATTACAATTCCACTCAAACACACTTCGCAATCTACCAAAGTTACCATTAACATCCACTCATGATTTTTCACCTTTTGGATGTAGGCATCCAACCAGTATGCTGTCACTGCTTGATATTTTTTTTCTGTGACATTATAATTGACACAAGACTGGTGTTACACTAGCAGATGTGACCAATCCATGCCCACCATGAATGAACTGAAGGTTTGTCAGGTTTGTTTAAACACATCACTGATCTTAAGGCAACAGTTAAGAGCACCTTTATCCGTGGGAGGTCTTCTTTCAGACTGTACATCAGGACTATTAGCAAACATTCCCAAGCAAGCCCATATAGGATTGAAACCTTTGCTGGTTTAAAAAATCTGGTTCTTCTCAGACACCACAGCAAATCTAAGTGCAGTTGGCCATCATATGTAACAGTCATTTCCTTCACTGTGCCAACTATTGTTTGACTCTATTAAACCTGGTTTGAAAATGTGTCTGGTGCCCAAGGGTAGTTGTGAAATATAAGTACCAACATGGAAAAGACCGATTTTAAAAAATGCAGCCCGGTATTCGTTTTAGTTTTTTTTTTTTATCACAGTGGGATCCAACAAAGACATTAATTTATAGGCATATTAAGTTTTAGACTAGGGACTACTCCACAGTCTTTAAAGACTTGATGTCCATAGGCATGTAACGGGGGGTGGGGGGGTGTTTGTGAAGTAAGATGTTTGCTGGATTAGACATAACGTTGCTACAGCACTTTTGAGTTTACAAAATGCTTAGATGTCCAGGTAACTCTTCTTTATTTTATTGCTATTTGCAGATTGCGCAACACGTATTCCACTTAAGTGATAGAATATATATATATCTCGCTTGACAAATGTGATAGTTTATCAAATTCAATCTCTCAACTGGTAAAGTGCATACCGACCTAGAGAATAAGGATTTTAGAAGAAAGCAGGTAAAATCACGGATTGGTTTAAATAGAATTCAAAGGGGCTTTGGAAATGAACTCCAAGTTAGCATGCAACACTGCTGTGAAACGCGTGGCTACAATGAATCTATTTGCTACAAGTTATTTTTCCTCACTCACAGTATCATGGCAAACTCTTCCTTAAATCGATATGAAAAGGCGAACAAGACCCATTAACAACCAGTCATTTATAGCCATCATTTCTTCACTAGGGAGCCTGCTATAAGAAAGCAGAACAATGCCTTTGTTGTACAGTGGTTGGCAAACTTAGCAGTGATATTTTTTAAAGGAATGTTTCCTAAACATACAACCCTGAAAAGGAAAGAAAACCTCAAGACCAAAGCTGTATAGCATCGGGAAAAGAGGGTTAAAATCTCAAGCTATCATATTGATGCACTCAATAAGTATACACAGAGTGATTAATGCATCAGTCACTCACAGCAGCCACGGAGAAGGAATACAGGATCTCAAGTATAATACAATGTAAAGAGAACAGAAAAACATATGGATAAAAGCAAAGCATGTGTAAGGGTTGGATTTTTGAATTGACTGGTAGAATTTTACCGGTTTCCATTTTCATACTCTGTATCGGCACAGTCTGGTTTGGTCCACACACTGAACTCATAATCAGCAGGCGGCAGAGAGCTCCCAAAGGCAGCAGACCCACTGCTGCCACTTCCAGTCGCGTCCCCATCGCCTTCTTGGTGTTCTACCTTCTCAACACGGGCAAGGTTCCCAGAGTCAAACTTGGAGCTGAACAAGAAGTTGCCGCAACGGATCTCCATGTTCAGTCACGCACAGTGAGGGGTTTCATTCCCGTACCGGCAGCAATGCTGCTAGAAGTTCCCAAGGACCTGTGGAGGGAAAAAACAAAGAATACAACTCAAACATAGATTTCTTAAACACAACCCCGTCCGGCATACAATTACAACCAAGAAAAACACCACAATCAAGAGTACACGTGATGGAGACACAAGAGATCCAACACTGACTCCAATCCCAATTTCCACATTGTCGCTAGTGTCCTAGCAAAAGCAATCCATGACATTCGGCCGGATCTCATGACTGAGTCATGACATTAACCAAGCTGTCAATGGATAATTTACATAATCCACGATAAGGGAATAATATAGGTGACCACCAGCTGTGCATGAGCACTTACATGCACGGTTTGTCCATCGCAGAAGAGGATTTTTATCCTTTCATAGTATTGCTGCCTCATTGTGTGCAGTAAATATACATAACCCTCTCACGTTCTCATGCTGTAATGCAAGGCGGACTTGCTACATCTACCTTAGTGCTAGGGTGTACCTTGAAGCATCTACTGTTAGGGTTATATTGCTGACATTTTCCATGGGCATTTTGTTTGTGCAGTAGAAATTCAACATTTAAGCATTATTATAAACTGTAATTCGGCCAAAGTTAAGCATAAACACTTCATGGCATATTGTTATTTTTACTTCTACTCTTGGTGTTACCTCCACTTTTGATTGCAGTTTCACATTACTTCATATTCACAGTCTTTTACCTCACATTACAGCATTTAAACACTGCATCTTTTTGTCATCGCCAATTAGTTTTGGTATTATGAAGGATCAGGCACAACCTTTCCTTCTCAATACATTTACCAGTTGATGTTAGCCATTTACATCTTGTGACCTATTTTCTACTCTAAGGCCCACTAAGATAAAACTAAACTAAAAATAATTCCCGACTTCCTACATTCCTGTAAAGGTGCCAAAAAAAACGGTTCACTGTAGGGGAGTGGTACCATACCAAAGGTACAGAATATGGACTGGTGTAAGCAGGTGGAGAAAACTCTACCAGCCATGAGGATGCCAAAAGAAGTTTGAAAAAATCTGGGGTCAAAGGAGGGAGGTCTGCGAGCTAGTTATAACTATGTGTACTAACTCATGCTGTAACAACCCCAAAGGGGGTGTGGAACATACGCAGGGGATTATATGTGTAACATTTGGTGATGTGATGGACCCGAAACACACCTATAGAGGTCTTTCACACACAGACCCGAGCAGAAGCTAACCAGAAATGTATATGCACATCCACTGTATTGTATGTTCAAATTATTGGTTCACATTGGATTAGTATCTTGGGTGCTCTCAAGCAACAACTCCTCCTCTGCCTTTTATGGACTACATTTTTGATATATTCAAACAAATTGTGGAAACCAGCTTTTCTGGTTCATTACAGTTTATGTGTGCCTCGGCAAATGTGTGAAACACCTGTAGAGGTCAATGGTCTGTGCTTTATTTATGTAAATTGCTATATCTCGAAATGCCAAACTGGTTAAAATGTTACCCTTGTTTGCTTAATACCCTTATCTGATGTAAGTGTACTAATACAAAATAAATAAAATGTATTTAAAAAAAAAAAAAGTTTTAGACGCCTATCTGCACAAGCTTCTTATCCAGATATGCAAGTCTAGAAATTGAGGCAGAGTGGAGAGAACCCACTATTTTATCCATGAGAGGATTCCTCTAGGAGTAGAGGTCAAATCCGTTTATTGGTCAAGTACAGATGACACAAGAACCAACTCTACCTGGCTCTCGTAGAAAAATGTGCTGCTCTTCTGCATTGAAGGTGTTGCATAGGGAGTGTGGACATCTTCCCAGGCTCCACATTAACACTGACAGCCCGATTCCGATGCAGTTAGGAAAGGATTCCCACCTAGGGCCTGATTCCGATGCGGTTAGGAAGGCCTCCTAACGGCATTTGCTCTTTCCAAATTGGATCAGGAACGTGTCTTCCAGACCGAGGGCCTGATTAGGATGCGGTTAGGAACATAGGCTCCCATTGAAGTCCAACCAAATCGTATCTGGAAGCATCCAGATGCATCGTATTCAGTCGGTCGGACTCTCCCGATCCAAGTGGTTTGGAAACCATTTCCAAACCGATTCGATCTGGAAGATTTCCTAACCGGATTGGACTCGGGCCCACAGTTGGGTGAAAAGAATGGCAAAGTTATTGGAGGCCTAAAGCAATGCTGGAAAGAGCAGATTTAGGGCTAATCAGATGGTAGAAGTCTACAATGATTATTCAGGTACTTCCAGTATCTACTTTGCTTTATTTATGCACTTCCAAGAAATGCATGAAATGCTCCACCATTATGCAGTATGAACATCTGCTCAAAAACAAGGGAACCATAAATATCAAACTTGTGTGGACAAGACCTTAAAAAAGATAACTACACGAATGATGGGCCCAAAGGAACGGATGCGAGATGCTATATACTCTGGTTACCTACAGATGGACACTAACACAGAACGTTACCCGATATTATAATCATGTCAATGAACAATCATATTGCATACTAAATTACTGTATATGTGTCGCCAGATTGATTCTCATTGTAATCAATGCCTATGCTTTTCAAAATGTCAATAAAATGTTTAAAAAAAAAAAAAAGATAACTACAAACTATGTGATCCAGCTGAAAACAAATGACCATGGCATAGTTCTGGCTAATAATGAAAACGGGGAGGAAGAACGCCAGAGATGCACACGAATAGCAGCAGGCAGAGTATGCAGGCAAGCATAGACGTCTGGCACGAATTCGGCTTCTTTCTTCTTTTTCATGAAATTTTTCAGTTAAAACCCTGATCAATTCTGGGATGCAAACCGTGTACGTTCTAACTACTGCAAACGTGGCAGAGCTGTAACGCACTGGTGATAAATTTGCACCCGATTCCGATTGGCAACTCCCACATTATGCACTTTGTTGGAAACCGGGCAACCGGGTTAGCAGTCACCAGGTTCCCAGCACAGTGGTAGCTTGGCTCGAGCGGTTGGGGGTCAGGCACCGTGTTAAGCGTACGTCACACCCTCACAATAACCATGCGTTCATCCGTTCCAAAAACGACACTACACCGTAAAAATTATGCAAATCAAGTTGAAAATATAAATGTCTTTATCTTATTTTCTCTTAGTTGCAGGTTTCATCACATAAATACAATACAATAGGATTTTCCTTTAAAAGAGCAGGTCAACCAAACAATGCTACTTTGGAATTTCAATAAATAGATTCAGGTCCTCATTAAGCAAAGAATAAATAGATGTGCAATAAATACAGACGGCAAATAAATACAGTCAGACAATAAATACAGTGCAGGAATAAATTAGTGGAAGACAATAAATAAAGCACCCTCAATAAATAAGGTAAAGCAATCAATGACAGTATAGATCAGATCACTTTCATGAGGTAACTTGGTCTTACTTTGCCCATATACAGCTTGTGGTCATTTGGATGGCATGGGTGGTGTCCCACCTAGATTGGTCAAGGCTGGGGCCTAAGCTGAGGCAGAACAAGAGTAACCTAAAGATTTGGCCCTCCAAACTACACAGCCCCTCACAGATGTCACTGCACGAGTCTCAGTTCACCCCTGGCACTCCCAGGCTGGTTCTAACACCCCTCTAACCACTAGGATGGTCTTTCAGGGCTACACGGGGCCTCAGACGCCCCCTCTACCACTTACTGCCCTTTTCACGATGATCGGCTCTGCTCGGCGCCGTGTCGATGTCGTGAGGCGGCTCCGGCTCGATGTCGCTGGGCGGCCTCGTCTCGATGTTGCTGGGCGGTCTCGACTCGATGTCGCTGGGCGGCCTCGTCTCGATGTCGCTGGGCGATCTCGACTCGATGTCGCTGGGCGGCCTCGTCTCGATGTCGCTGGGCGGCCTCGTCTCGATGTCGCTGGGCGGCCTCGTCTCGATGTCGCTGGGCGGCCTCGTCTCGATGTCGCTGGGCGGCCTCGTCTCGATGTCGCTGGGCGATCTCGACTCGATGTCGCCTTCCGGCGTCGCAGGGACACGGCCTCCCCGCTTCCGGGTGTCTCCGGAGTGCGATCTCCACTCCCGACCTCCGGCGCGCTTCACCTCAGTTTCCGGCGACTCCGGTGGGCGGACTTCACTCCACCGTCGACGCCTCACCTCGACCTCGGGTGAATCTCCACTCGACCTCCGGCGCCTCTCCACGACCTCCGTCGGCGCCCTCACCTCGACCTCGGGTGAATCTCCACTCGACCTCCGGCGCCTCTCCACGACCTCCGTCGGCGCCCTCACTCGACCTCTGGCGGCTCCGGGTACGACGTCTGCTTTCTGTCAGCGCCGCTTCTCTACCTCAGGCCCCAGGTCTCCAGGCTTCTCGACGTCAGGACTCCAGGAGGACACCACTGAACAGGTCAGGAACTTGCTGTTCTTCCTCTTTAAGGCCGGTTTCAAATGTTCAGTTCCTTAAGATAGTTCTTCTGGTCTTGGTCCCACACAGGGCTTTAGGCTGGGCTTGGTCAGTAGGGACTAGCATCAAGGGTGGGTTTCTGGATCCCACTCCAAGCACTGGTTTCCACCCCTGCTGCCTTACACCGACCTCCTTCTATATCTGTCCTCTCTCCTCTCCAGTCAGATGCCAACTGCCACTCTGAGATGGCCTCCCAACATTCTAAACTGCCTCCCACTGTCACAGGGTTCTAGAATGTTACAGAAGGTTCTAGAAACCTCCAGTGGGTTCTGGTGATGTCACAGGTGACAATGAGTGGCCACCATTTTGTGTCTCAGGCCCTCAGACAGAAGTTCCAGGGGTAGGGAAAATGGCTCCCTGACCCTGCATCAACACTAAAAAGTTTGGTGGTTCCCAAAAAGGAAAAATTATAACAGGGTTTGAGGCAAAAGTGGGACAAAATAAATAATGATGAGGAGGGACCACCCAAAGGGCTGACAGGTCTAACACGCGTCCCCCCCAGCTGAAAGTGGGGAGAGCTACCCAACCCCTTGGGAGTTCTCATCACTAAGGAGGAAATACCTTGAGAGACCGTCTGCATTGGCGTGGTCCACTCCAGGCCGATGTTCCACCTGAAAGTCCATTCCCTGTAGGGAGATAGACCACCTTAGCAACTTGGGATTCTCCCCCTTCATCTGCATCAGCCACCGAAGGGGTCTGTGATCGGTCTGAACTAGGAAGTGCGAGCCAAACAGGTATGGCCGCAACTTCTTCAGAGCCCATACCACGGCAAAGGCTTCACGCTCTATTGCACTCCACTTCTGTTCCCTGGGAAGTAGTCTCCGGGATAGGAAGACCACGGGTTGATCCAGACCTTCTTCATTGAGTTGCGATAACACTGCCCCAATGCCATGTTCCGATGCATCCGTCTGGACAATGAACTCCTTGGAAAAGTCTGGGGCCCTTAAGACCGGGGCCTCGCACATGGCTTGCTTCAGTTTCACAAAGGCCTGCTGACAAGCCTCCGTCCAGACTACCCGTCGAGGTTGCTTCTTGGACGTAAGCTCCGTGAGGGGGGCCACAAGGGTACCATATCCCTTCACGAAACGGCGGTAATATCCAGTGAGGCCCAGAAAAGCTCGGACCTCAGTCTGAGTCTTGGGGGGTTCCCAGGCCATGATAGCCTCGATTTTCGCCTGGAGGGGTTGCACCGCTCCCCTACCCACCAAGTGTCCAAGGTACACTACCGACCCCTGCCCGATCTGGCATTTACTGGCCTTGATCGTTAAACCAGCGTGTTTCAGGGCCTGGAGAACATCTTGCAGGTGACGCAAGTGATCCTCCCAGCTGTTACTGAAGACGGCAATGTCGTCCAGATAAGCAGCAGAGAAACTCTCCATTCCAGGGAGGATCTGGTTCACCAGACGCTGAAACGTGGCAGGTGCGTTCTTGAGCCCAAAGGGCATCACGCAGAACTGGTAGTGGCCCTTGGGCGTGGAGAAGGCTGACCTTTCCTTAGCTCCATCAGTCAGAGAGATCTGCCAGTACCCGGAAGTAAGGTCAAAGGTACTCAGATATTGGGCAGCTCCCAGCCGGTCAATCAATTCATCCGCTCTTGGAATCGGATGAGCATCAGTCTTGGTTACTGAGTTCAGTCCCCGGTAGTCCACACAGAACCTCAGTTCCGGTTGGGCTCCCGGTGGTGCAGCTTTTGGTACTAGTACCACCGGACTGGACCAGGGGCTGCTGGAAGGTTCAATCACTCCTAGCTCCAGCATCTTAGTGACTTCACTGTGAATTGGCCTTCACCTCGTCTGTCATCCGGTAGATCTTTGACTTCACAGGTGGGCTGTCTCCTGTGTCCACGTCATGGACGCACAGGTGAGTGCTACCCGGAACAAGGGAGAACAACGAAGAGTACTGCCCCAGGACCTGGCGGCAGTCCTCCTGCTGTTCAGGAGTTAGGGACGGGGAGAGAATCACTCCCTCCACCAACCCATCCTTCTCTTGAGACGCAAATAAGTCAGGGAGAGGCTCGCTTTCCACGTCCTCTGCTCCGTCAGTCACCATCAGCAATATGACTTCGGGCCTCTCATAGTGGGGTTTGAGGCGGTTGGCATGCAGCACCCGTAGGGGCTGGCGAGGGGTCTTCAGATCCACCAAGTAGGTAGCCTTACCCTTCTTCTCCAACACCTCAAAGGGTCCTGACCAGCGATCCTGGAGGGCGCTAAGCTCTCCTGGTTCGATCACCCACACCTTCTGGCCAGGCTCCAACTCCACCGGGTGAGCATTGTGGTCATACCACGCCTTTATCACTGCTTGGCTGGCTTCCAAGTTGTCAGAAGCTTGCTTCCACAACTTAGCCATTTGGCTCCGGAAGGCCAGCATGTAGCTCACCACATCCTGGGGAAGCTTTCTGGGAGTTCTTTCCCATCCGACCCTCACCAGGCCGAGAGGTCCACGTACAGGGTGCCCATACAAAAGCTCGAAGGGGCTGAAGCCCACTCCCCTCTGTGGCACTTCCCTGTAAGAAAACAATAGACAGGGTAGGAGGACGTCCCATTTCCTCCGCAGGCTTTCAGGCAGACTTCTGATCATGCCTTTCAAGGTTTTATTGAACCTCTCCACCAGTCCATTGGTCTGGGGGTGGTAAGGAGTGGTGAACCGGTAGGTCACTCCACACTCCTTCCACATGGCCCGCATGTATGCTGACATGAAGTTTGTGCCCCTGTCAGACACAACTTCCTTGGGAAAACCCACTTGGGTAAAGATTCCCATCAGGGCCCTAGCCTCAACAGGTGCCGTAATGGTCCTCAGAGGTATAGCCTGTGGGTACCGTGTGGCATGATCCACCAGAACCAGGATAAACCTGTGACCAGCTGTAGTAGGCGGATCTAATGGACCCACAATGTCGATGCCCACCCTTTCAAAGGGGGTACTAACGACAGGAAGTGGTTCCAGGGGAGCTTTCAGCTTCACCCCAGTTTTCCCACTGGCTTGACAAGACACACACGTCCGGCAATAGGTGTCGGACGACACTTTCATCTGAGGCCAATAAAAGTGTGGGACAAGCCGGGCAAAGGTCTTGTCTTGCCCCAGGTGTCCTGCCAAGGGGATCTCATGAGCCAATTCCAGGAGGAAGGCTCGATAACGTTGAGGGACAACCAAGGCCCGTGACGATCTGTGCATGGGTGCCTTGGGTTCACTGTGGAGGAGGCCATCCTCCCAGTAAATAATGTAGTTCCCCTCAACGTTCCCTGCTGCCTGGGCTTCGGCCTGTCGCCTCAGTCCCTCAAGGGTAGGACACTCCCTCTGGCCCTTGCAGAATTCCTCCCTGGTCGGCCCTCCCTCCACGTGCCACTCGGCCGTGATGGGTAGGTTCTCCAGTTCGGTAACATCCCCCTCCGCGGACTCCTGGTCCACCACCTCCGGTGGCCTATCCGTCACACGGGGCGCGGATGCCGAGGCAGGCTCCTCCTGCCCTCGGTTCTTCCCTTGGTCGGCAGCCGGCGGTGCCTTTGTTCCAGGCTCCCGCCTAAACGAACTCCCCCTCCGGGTAGTCGCAGACCCTGTGCTGACACAGGCCCAGTCAGGTGTACCCAGCATCTCCGCATGAGTCCGGTATTCCACCTCCTTCCAAGCATTATGCTCCATGTCATTCCCCAGCAGACAATCGACTGGCACGGCAGGGCTTACGGCAACTCGAAGCAACCCTGCAACCCCTTCCCATTCAAATGGAACCTCGGCCACCGGATAGTGGCCCATTCTGCCGTCAGCCATCGTGGCAGGGTGGAGTACATGGGGAATCACCTGCTCTGGAGACACCAGTTGGCTACGTACCATAGTCATACTGGCTCCTGTGTCTCTCAGAGCCTCCCCTCTTTGGCCGTTGATGGTGACCCACTGCCCATACTTTGTGGTATTTGCGGGCACCTGGATCTTCGGAACCATCTCCCGTTCTCCCAGGGACACTAAGGTGACACCCACCCACTCCCTTCCCTTATCTAAATGCATCTCCTCCCCGAGCACTACACTAGCTACTCCGGGGGCCTTTCCTCCGATGGGAGGGGGTGGTCTTTTCGGGCACTTCACATCTCCCTTATAGTGTCCGACACCACCGCACTCGTAGCAATGGACAACCCTTGGCTGCTGACTCTGGCCAGGATTAGGGTTTCTGGGTGGGTTAGCCCTAGGGGTGAATCCCGTTCCCTTCCCTTGGAAACTATTTTGGGGGCCTTTAGAGAACTCAGTTTTCTTTTGCCCTCCCTCTTTCTTCTGGGGGGCGCCCTGTCCGGTCTTTTGAGAGTCCCCTCCAGTCGCCCTTGTGGACACTCGGGTACTAGCCCAAATGTCCGCCTCCTCGGCAAGCTTCCGGGGATTGGTCAGCTTGCTATCCACCAGGTGTTGACGCAGGTCAGGGAAACATTTTTTGAGCAGGTGTTCCTTCAACATCAAATCAAACAACCCCTTGTAGTCCCTCACCTCGCTGCCTTGTATCCAACCCTCTAATGCCTTCTTTGCATAGTCCAGGAAATCCACCCAATTCTGTGTGCCCAGTTTGTGGCTACCCCGGAACTTCTGTCTGTACTTCTCGGGTGTTAGTCCAAACTTCCTCACGAGCGCCACTTTCATGGTGGGGTAGTGAGTCTGCTCATCCTGCTCCAGGGCCAATAATGTATCCCTGCCAGCTGGAGGCATGTATTTATACAATCCCCCTCCCCAATATTTCTCTGGAACCCCATGGGCTCTTAAAGAGACCTCATAGGCCGCTAGCCACTTGGCGATATCATCTCCCGCACTATAGCTGGCTACTATGTCTTTTGGCAGATAGGGTTTGGGTTCCCTGGTGATTTCTCTCTCTTCGCTGCCACCATTAGGAACAGTGTGTGCCCCGACCCGTAGGATCTGGAGATCTATCTCCCTGAGCCTCAACTCGTGAGCCATCCTCCGTTCCTCCTTTTCTTTCTCCAGCTTCGCCAACTCCCATGTGAGCTGTCTTTTCTCCCTCCGGTCAGTTAATACTGCTTCTGATAAGCCGCCAATAGAGACACTGCTGCCCTTCCTTGAAAGTGTTCTGGGCCCCTCTAATAGGTTCCCCACCTCAGGTTGGTACAAACCAGCCCCCTCGCTGACAGGCTCTCCATCCCTATCCTCCTTCTCAACCTTACTTTCTCGTCGTGCCTCCCCCCAAGCCCTTAAGCTGGTCTGGAGCTCACCCTTCTTTGCACCTTGGGGACAAAACACCCCCTCTCGCTCACAAAACTCTCTGAGTTGGGCCACAGTGTAAGTTTCCACATCCTCCAATACAAACTCCATTTTGCCCACTCAGGATAGAAGACAGTTGCTTACAGAAGCTATGCAGGGGGGTACCTTTTGTAATGCCTCCTCCCACTACCAGAAGTAAATTTGGAAAAAACAAAACTCAAAATTAGGAAGTCCGCTTGGAGAAAACTCCCGGTGTAGGCCTATGGACTACCCACAGTTATTGTCGAGTAGACGCAAGCACAGCTCTATCCCACCGCTGAACACCAATTTTATGTTGGAAACCGGGCAACCGGGTTAGCAGTCACCAGGTTCCCAGCACAGTGGTAGCTTGGCTCGAGCGGTTGGGGGTCAGGCACCGTGTTAAGCGTACGTCACACCCTCACAATAACCATGCGTTCATCCGTTCCAAAAACGACACTACACCGTAAAAATTATGCAAGTCAAGTTGAAAATATATATGTCTTTATCTTATTTTCTCTTAGTTGCAGGTTTCATCACATAAATACAATACAATAGCATTTTCCTTTAAAAGAGCAGGTCAACCAAACAATGCTACTTTGGAATTTCAATAAATAGATTCAGGTCCTCATTAAGCAAAGAATAAATAGATGTGCAATAAATACAGACGGCAAATAAATACAGTCAGACAATAAATACAGTGCAGGAATAAATTAGTGGAAGACAATAAATAAAGCACCCTCAATAAATAAGGTAAAGCAATCAATGACAGTATAGATCAAATCACTTTCATGAGGTAACTTGGTCTTACTTTGCCCATATACAGCTTGTGGTCATTTGGATGGCATGGGGGGTGTCCCACCTAGATTGGTCAAGGCTGGGGCCTAAGCTGAGGCAGAACAAGAGTAACCTAAAGATTTGGCCCTCCAAACTACACAGCCCCTCACAGATGTCACTGCACCAGTCTCAGTTCACCCCTGGCACTCCCAGGCTGGTTCTAACACCCCTCTAACCCCTAGGATGGTCTTTCAGGGCTACACGGGGCCTCAGACGCCCCCTCTACCACTTACTGCCCTTTTCACAATGATCGGCTCTGCTCGGCGCCGTGTCGATGTCGTGAGGCGGCTCCGGCTCGATGTCGCTGGGCGGCCTCGTCTCGATGTTGCTGGGCGGTCTCGACTCGATGTCGCTGGGCGGCCTCGTCTCGATGTCGCTGGGCGGCCTCGTCTCGATGTCGCTGGGCGGCCTCGTCTCGATGTCGCTGGGCGGCCTCGTCTCGATGTCGCTGGGCGGCCTCGACTCGATGTCACTGGACGATCTCGACTCGATGTCGCCTTCCGGCGTCGCAGGGACACGGCCTCCCCACTTCCGGGTGTCTCCGGAGTGTGATCTCCACTCCCGACCTCCGGCGCGCTTCACCTCAGTTTCCGGCGACTCCGGTGGGCGGACTTCACTCCCCCGTCGACGCCTCACCTCGACCTCGGGTGAATCTCCACTCGACCTCCGGTGCCTCTCCACGACCTCCGTCGGCGCCCTCACCTCGACCTCGGGTGAATCTCCACTCGACCTCCGGCGCCTCTCCACGACCTCCGTCGGCGCCCTCACTCGACCTCTGGCGGCTCCGGGTACGACGTCTGCTTTCTGTCAGCGCCGCTTCTCTACCTCAGGCCCCAGGTCTCCAGGCTTCTCGACGTCAGGACTCCAGGAGGACACCACTGAACAGGTCAGGAACTTGCTGTTCTTCCTCTTTAAGGCCTGTTTCAAATGTTCAGTTCCTTAAGATGGTTCTTCTGGTCTTGGTCCCACACAGGGCTTTAGGCTGGGCTTGGTCAGTAGGGACTAGCATCAAGGGTGGGTTTCTGGACCCCACTCCAAGCACTGGTTTCCACCCCTGCTGCCTTACTCCGACCTCCTTCTACATCTGTCCTCTCTCCTCTCCAGTCAGATGCCAACTGCCACTCTGAGATGGCCTCCCAACATTCTAAACTGCCTCCCACTGTCACAGGGTTCTAGAATGTTACAGAAGATTCTAGAAACCTCCAGTGGGTTCTGGTGATGTCACAGGTGACAATGGGTGGCCACCATTTTGTGTCTCAGGCCCTCAGACAGAAGTTCCAGGGGTAGGGAAAATGGCTCCCTGACCTTGCATCAACACTAAAAAGTCTGGTGGTTCCCAAAAAGGAAAAATTATAACAGGGTTTGAGGCAAAAGTGGGACAAAATAAATAATGATGAGGAGGGACCACCCAAAGGGCTGACAGGTCTAACACACTTGATTTCAGATATTCCAACAGAGCACATCTGATTGTGGGCTACCTGCATAAACAGTTTGCATCAGGTTTCACCTGCTGGAAATTGCGGAGAAAAACTCTGCCTCCAGTTCAACTTGCAGGCTGATTTGGCCAATTTCTTTGCACCTAAAATGGAATTATTGGCCCATATAAAAACAGGGCCCAAATGTATTATGATTACAGCTCCGTTCATTTTCACATTTCCTCTACCTCCTTCTAAAACTACTACAAATCACCTTTAAACAAGAAACAAGGATATGGCTTGAGCAATATAACCACCGATCATGTATACTGCTGATGTCAGTATGAACCAGATTTCACGGTTATGTTTGTGATGTATAAAATAATTTCTCTCTAACCAAAGTGAGATTATACCATTCCTTTACCATAAAAAGTAGACATGAAAATCTTTGTTACATGCATCGTGTGAATCAATTTTTTTTAAAGTACTACTCCCCCAAGCTTAGTAACTGCATAGTCTGGCTAAAGTACACCTGAAAACATCTCACAAAGGTCTCTGCTATAATAGCATGTTGCAACCATCAATGCATAAAACCATCATCTTCACAAACAAATTGTTTTCTAAGATCCCGATAAGTGAAATTCTAACGATCCCTAGGAATGAAGATTAAGGGTACTGTGTGTGCCTACACAGAGCTGCTATGCCCACCCTTTTACCCGGGCGTATCCATGACTTCGATGTTCACTAGATAGTGCTAACTATTGCCTTTTGAAGCAGGTAAGAATGGTAATGGAAAATCTGTGATAGGAGAGGAGGGCTACTCAGACTTAATTATGGACATTAATGTGTAAAGGAAAGGAAGGGAACCAAGGCTGGAGGTAAGATTTCAAGTATCGTGGTCAATACTGAGCACTAGACCCTGCTGCGGAAAACTGCCCTGTACCATTACCCCTTAAACCAGCATAGGTCCTCAGTTAAACTGTGAATCCCTTGGCTTGAAAAGCTGAAACTAGTTATTGATCGAATGTAGTCACTTTCCTAGAATGTGCTGCAGTTCTGCTAGAGGGCTCCATCTAGGTGGGCTCTCGTGTCAGCCATCTTCCCAGCATATATCAAAAGTAGCTCCTGAGCTATACTTCTCTACTTATTCAATCTAAAACATCACAAGATTTTGCAGTTTACAAGCTTGAACATGTGCTAATATCTTTTACCATTTATCAAAACGTTGCCAATTTTTCAGCTAATTGTGAAAGAAAGTAAACAATATAGTAGAACATTTGCTGCTACCCAACATTCAATGCACAGGTTAATTTGCATCAAGGATCTGCCTGGTTAACTTAACAAAAACATTACAGCAAACCAGTATTAGCGACCGGAACACCGGATTTTCTGCCCACTTAATGAGAATAGATTGCAGACTGGTGAACATCCCTTGCTCCCCAAGGCAAAATAAATGTTCCTCACTTTGTTCATCTGTTGCTAAGTTGGATCAACAGCACACCACTGCGTGGGGACAACAATAAACACATGTAGCTCAGAATAGGCTTGGAAATGCACTTGAACTACAGACCTCAGCTAAAGGAGGGAGCATCATTAAATAAAGGGAACGAAAGCAAAGGACTTTTGGAAGCATATCAAAGGCTGAGTGACATGTTTTGTAAAGCGGTGTGTCTTATTTTGAAAGACAAGAGGCATATGCGATGACAGAAGGATCAATTTTAACTCGCAGTTCTAAATGTCACAAGATGGAAGATTACTACTAATCTATCACAAGATCATCAGCAATACTTAAAGAAAAAAACATTGACAAAGATCGAAGCAAGCAGTCATTTTCAAAGTGTATTCAAGGTCAGATTACTTGGTCTACTTACCACAAAGAAATTCGCCTTTTTAATCTGGTTCACCCATACTGGCTACAGTCAAATGCAGTTCAAAAGTAATCTTGATTCAGCCACAAAATGAGATGCATAATACTTCAAGACGACTTCTCTACAACAACAAAACAAAAATAGCAAAAATATACACTTTTGCAAATCAATGGAATGCAGAGAATCTGCAAAGTTTTGCAGACATTTAACATTTGTGCACTCGGTCCATACATCATGCACAACAAGGAGGCAAGAGTAAAGCTTGGAGTAAAAATGGAAGAAGGTTTGCTGCTTGACATGGGAATATTAGTCTTCACCCACTGTGTAGAAGGATATTGTATTAGGCTGTCTATTTTGAACGTTAACTTAAGCTCCAATTGTGGATAGCTAATTTGTTCAACATTTCCGTCACCAATTCTGGGCCAAGCTAGGGGCTCCTGTACTTTTTCTTCTTTCTAATCATTGCTTTGTTGATCTACACATGGATGCCTTTTCTGGTGTTACGTTGAGGTGCAAACACTATTACATGAAATCAAGCCACAGCTCTCTAGAACCATCACCCTATTAATAGTGTCTCTGGTTCACATGCAAGTACTCTCATGTGTGTGTTTACCTCCTTATCTCTCCACCATTCGCCTGTCCCTGCTCAGATGCGGACTATTCACTACTCTACTTATTCATGCTTCACCGAGTGCCATAAGAAGAAAATAAAACCCACTCGAACAGTAGAAAAGGGATACTTTCATAGCCTACAGAAATAAACATTGGAAAATAAAAACGGAAGGAAACAAAATAAGAGTTTTGTTTCTATTGCTTTTTATGCGAATACTAATCTACTGTAGTGGGGAAAGAGACATAAAATGTAAACTCCTCTTGCCTAGCTACTCAGAGAGCAAGCATTGGCATAGCCAATAGGTCTCGCCTTTGAGATCTTATACGTTTTTAGTCGTGCAGCACACAAGCTGCGAGGTTACAAACATCAGAAAGTACATTCAGCAGCCGGTCACATTTCATGTATCAGCGGCAGGACCAGAATACTTCTACCCTACATGCCCTGTGAGAAGGATTAAGCAAGAACATTACCAACAGAGATGTGGTGGGTGCGAAGGAGACATGGAAGGCAGCAAGGCAAGGGGTGCCAGCCAATGCGGGAACCTGGTCCATCAAACGGGAGGTCGTGACTTGAACCATGCAACAGGCCTCATGCACAAATGCATGTACTCAGGTGATGTGTGATCTTTGGATTAAATGGGAAATTAATGGCCATTGATTTACAAGATGGTTTGAGTAAACTAAATTTGGAGCATTCTTTTTTTTCAATATTAAATTGATGTGTGTCCAAAACATCTAGAAGGCAGCTAGACACCTGCTGCTCTGCACTGGCATGATGAGATGCCAACTGACGGCAGCCAGTCACCCTGCACCAGCTGCTGAAGGCAGCCAGTCACCCTGGTTCTCTGCACTGGCATAGTGAGATGCCAACTAAAGGCAGCCAGTCACCCTGCTTCTCTGCACTGGCATGATGAGATGCCAGCTGCTGAAGGCGTCCAGTCACTAGCATGATGAGATGCCCACTGAAGGCAGCCAAAGACTGAAAGATTGAGATGAAATGAGTGACAGGTTGAGAAAAGGGCAGCCTCTGCTGAAAGGAGGGACAGAATGACGAGGGGATAGCCCGTGTAGTACAGTATGGCAGTGCCACTAGAAGACAGTAGCAGGAGGATTCCACTAAGAAGCTGAGAGCCTCTGGTGAAAGGAGGGACAGAGTGACACGGAGAGGGAGAGACAGCCCATGGGAAGGGCCATTAGAAGAGACTGAAGGGGTGAAGTGAATGGAGGAGAACGGTAAGAAGCAGAGACTCTGGTGAAGGAAGGGGCAGGGTGGCCAGGAGAGCGCAGAGACAGCCTGGAGTGGCGGTGGGGAGTGCCACAAGAATAGACTGAAAGGTTGAGATGAAATAAGTGACCGGGTGAGAAACAGAGAGACGGAGACGGGAGAGACAGCCGCAAAGAACCGGTGGGGAGTGCAGTTAGGAGACACTGAAAGCCTGAGATGAAAGGAAGGACCTTGTAAGAAGCAAAGAGCATCTGGTGAAAGGAGGGACAGAATGACGAAAGGGGAGAGAACCTATGATGAGCAGTTGGGACCTAGTGAGAAGCAGAGAATAAAAGCGTAGGATGAAAGGAGGGTCGGGGTTAGGAAAAGAAGCAGGGAGTCTTGTGATGAATTAAGTGAGCTAAGGGTAGAAAAAGCAGAGAGCTCGCAATGAATGGATGGACAGGATGAGAAAAGGCAGAGGGGGCCTCTGGAGAATGGAGGGGCAATGAAAGACGGACAGAATGCACAGAGTAAAGGGACAGGGTGAAAGAGGATGAAGACCTGCAGTGCCTCGTCAGTGGTACTATGCGCTATATAAATGCAATTAAATGAATAGCGGAGCAGAGTGAGGAAGGCAGATCCGGAGCGTGAAGGGGCAGTGAGGACAGAATGACAGCCTGCAATAACCGACAAGACAGAGTGAGGAGTAGGAACATGTGATGGAGGGACAGGAAAGGGCAGGCAGGGGCCTGTGGTGTGTGTGGGTACAGGGAGGTTGCTTTGAATGGAGAGTCGGGGGGGGGGGGGGGAAGACAGGTGCTGTTTTGGCAGAGAGACATTACCAGGATGTGAGAGGGAGAGAGTTCTGGGTTGATAGAGCGAGAGAGGAAGTCTGCGTGCGGTAGAGATAACGTTGGAGTGGAGAGACAGCCTGCAAGAGAGTACAAGACAGGGTGACAGGGTCATTATTGAGCGAAGGTTACGGGGAGTAGGAAAGAGCGCCACCCAGCGGCGGATCGACAGTCAGGTTGAGGGGAAACGGAAGACAGTCCCTGCCTCAGGGGTGCACTCCCTCTGTACAGCTGCAGGGGGGAGTGTCGCGAAGTGCATCACTCTGAATGCGTCATTGAGGAATGGGTTCCTGACACTTTGTGCCGGACACACACCCATGCACCGCGCCTTGGCCTCTTTGCTGAGACTGCAGACGTGGCCCAACCTAGGAGGGAAAGAGGTTCTGCAGGGTTAGGGGCAGAGAGAGTCCCTCTGCTCATGGACATTAAGAGCAGGGTTAGCAGAGGCGGGACTCAAAAACATGCTTTGCTACCGCGAATGCCACGAACACAAAAATCATGGAAAACGAAGACGGCATTAAGTACAGGCTGCAGAGAAAAACAAGAAAAGTAACTCTAAAGCGCATGGCTCATTTGCCAGCAAGAAAGGTTTAAGTTGTGCGTCTCCTCCCGTCTCAGCCAGCTCCTGGAAGAGGCACAAAGGTGCCGGGGGAGGGAAGGAAGGGGAAGGGGAGGAGGATTTAACAAGCGCGTCCGCGAAAAGAAAATAAGAAAGAAAAAAAGCACGAAAGTATAAGCGACCGCGAGACAGGCACACGCTAATTAGAAACAGATGTCCCCTGCGCGCCGCTGCTCGCTCCCGCAAGGTGGATGTCGCCATACGCACGAGTGTTAGAAAAGTACAGACAGATTCCAAAAGGTCATCTCCTAGAGCGGCGCATGCGCGATGTGCTAGGCTCGACCTGAAAACTAGGGGCATGGGGAGTCTGGAATAGGAAAGACAGACTAGTAAAACAAACATTGGAAAAGCAAATAGGTCTCGGTTTAAAAGGCCAAGCTACTGTCTTTGCTAATGTTGTTTTCCTTTCACATGCATGCGTCAAGATACAGGTGCACACACGGCTGGTAATGTTGGAATGGCTTTCAATTAAAGAAAAAACATTCAAAGATGGCCACCGATAGACATGCATACACTCATTGTGACAGAAGATGGCGAGGTTAAATCGATGGCCAGGTTAAATCGATTAATTGAATTTTGTTTTTTTTAAAGCTAGACCACGCAAAAAATAGTGTGTGGCCTGGCAGCCAATCACAGCTGAGCTGGTGGGGAACAGAGCAGGGAGTTGGGTGGGCAGCATCAGGAAGATAGGAACCAAGAAGCAGGGACATAGGATGGGAAACACAAATCACTTCCATGGAGTGCAACAGGTTAATAACAAAAAACACCTCTGGTGCACAGAGGAAGAATACAACATCCAATCATAACACGTTGAGAACGAAATGCTTTTTGGCAGAACAAAAGTAGGAAAAGGATGCAAAGCTAAAGATTAAGAAGCTGACAAATGGGATAGTTAAAGCCGGATCCAATCATGAGAAAGGGGCTGACGCAAAGCCCACTTCTAAATATAGGTAGCATCTTAGAAACAACTGTTTCACTCCAGACAGTTAAAGTCGGCGGAAACAGGAGACTGAAAAGTTTGTGGAAGGAAAAATGCTAGAGAAAAGTAGGAGGACCACCTATATCAATTAAGAACAATCTGTAAACAATATGCGAGTACCTTTGAAACATTGGTGTTTTCACTTAGAAATGAATTCACCATTATGAGAAACCTTTCCAAAGTCTAAACCCGCCTGGAAACTTGCCTGCAGCCCTTCATGATGGACTTACTGCCCAGAATCAAAGAGCAAGTAGGGGCTGTGAGTACACAAATGTTAACATCGTAATAATCTAAAATGCATCTCTCAAAGATGGTCAGAGCATCGGCCTGACTGCAACTCATCATGTGATGATCTTGAGTTTTCGAGTGGGCAAAGCCAAATCATTTTAATGCCATGGGGAGTGAACATCAGCTGTAAAACAAAAATACAATGTATTGTGCAACAGTAAAAGTTACATTCCAAACTGCACCACAGAGCACCATAGGCAAAGGCTCATGACTACATAAAAATAAATAAGAGTTCCTCTCCTTAGGCAGGTAATGTAGATAAATAGAGAGAGAAGGGGGGTGGGGGGAGAATGCTGTTTAGGTCAACAAGCAACAAAGTTATGGAAGAAAAGCTTCAATCATTCTCAGCCACTATTAAACGCTCTGGCAACATTCCAGTCCATTTTTTGTTCACTGTGCCACTCTAAACAGAAACCAGCCATATGCGATCAGTCTTCATCCTGCTCCAAACAGAACAGTCCAGCCTGAACTGCCAGGCCCCCTCCAGATGAAGACGCAAGCAACCCCAGACCGGTTTCATCATACTTAAGCCTCGTGACTGAGGTATAGATTGAGTCCTGAAGCACAGTGAGCACGGGACGCACGTCTATGCATACCTGTCGGACTTAGGGTGTCTACTACAATAAGCATGCATTTGCAATGCAACAGGTCTCGCATTTACGAGAGTTTGAGCTATTGGCATTGTAAATGACAATGCCTTTTAATTTTTTATTTTTTTTTAAACAGATAAAGACCTATTGCATTGCAAATGCGTTAGGAAAGAGTGTGTCCTGCCTTTTCCTGCTGGCAAGAGCAGGCAGGACAAAGCGCTTTGAGAAAATAGTGCTCGGCGGCTCTAATTCACGTCTACCGAGCAGCAACACACGTAACAGGGGATGTCCTCATGGGAGGTTACAAAATGGGAAAAGGTGGCACTAAGGAGGGTCTACTAAGCCTACTAAGCCTATTGACTAATGAAAAGCCACAGTTTACAATGGACAATTACACAAGCCAAAGAAAAAACTAGGCGCAGCTACACATCCATACCTTAATACAGCATGCCTTGCAGAGCAGCGCATGCACTACCCAGGTTCGACCTAAAAACTATGGTTGGAACGCTTGAATAATCTCAACCACCAACGATTGCTCGGGGTTGCATTCCAGTTCATCGTTTTTCCGTTACTATACAGCTCTAGACAGATTCCCGCTATACAGCTCCTACTTCAGCACCAGGACACCCTCTGGGCGAGTAGTGCACTATACGAATATATATAACATATGTAATTAAGCCGTGGTCCTGCTGCAACAGAAACAGTCCACTATAAACTGCCAGAACAGGTCCTTCTCCAGACAGGTACACAAGCCACCCCACAGCGGATCCCTACTTAGACCTAGTCAATGAGGTACAGCTTGGTTGCTACGGCACAGTGAGCACGTGGACCATGTCAGCCCCTATTCCCTAGTATCTTATGAGCCCATGTTAAGTACATTGTTAGTGGTCTCAACCTAGCATAAACTCCATCTCTCCACTGGTGTAGTGAAGACATTTGGACTGTCAGAGTACCAGGTTTTAGCGTTTCAGTGCACAGTTTACCAAACTCGTGTATTTGCCTGCCACAAGTGTTTCCGAATCTGACGTAAGGGCACAGTTTCTAATAGTTTTTCTTAAGCTTGAGATACCAACAGTGCTTTCTGCTGGTGCTTTCCGGTGCTTAGCACCGGCACCTATTTATCAGGGCCGGGTCTACTCTAGACCCGATTGCCAGGACCACCTCACATCAACAACTGAAGTACTGCACAATGCGTGTCACACATAATATATTATTTAAAATCGGCTGTTAACAATCACACCGTCTCCCCAGATAAGAGCTGAGCTAGCCAATAATAAATCCATGCAGATGCCTTAAGTCAGTGTTGCCGGTGGGCGGGCCACTGAATCTAGGCTTGATTTGGTCCTGTCGGGCTGTGGCAGCTGCAGAAGCATGCGTGACAGTTTTTAAATTCCATGCCGCCGGCCCGCCCAGGTACACGACTCACAGGGTGGCGCCAGCAGTCCAGCACTGTTATTTGAAGCAGTACAGCATGTCATGCAGTGTGGAGCAGCAGGCATTAACCGCAACTGCAGTAACATTACAGTAAGTGACCAATGCTGCTTTTTAGGTCTCGCGCCTAGCGTTGCAGTGCGGAGCACTGCTCGCACAGCGAGAGACCTCTTGTAGGGGGTTTCAAAATGGACCTAGGAATCGCACACGCTCGTGCGTGTGCTTTTCCTTTTGGCCCACGCTCTTGGCCTTTGCGTGTGTCTTTTTATTAAAGACAGCACACAATTGGCCAAAGGCGGGCGCATTGCTCCGCCCATGGCCTATTGGGGTCCATTACGTGCACCGCTGCCATGTGGTTTCAATTATCGTGCCCAAACACGGGCGCGATAATTGAAACCACATGGCTCGCTGTGGCACGCGCATTACTTCTGAAACACAAACGTAAGACACAAGAACAAAAAGAAATCCGTTAATAAAAAGTAGTTGAGAGCTATCTAAATTGTTTCAAAATGACTGATTAATCGCCATGTTACAAAACAATCTTTGCAACTTTACACAAATTATGTTTCACGTACCGCCTCTTGGCTGTTCCTGAAAAGCAAAACGTAAACAAATAGCTGTAATTTTCGATGAAAGGCGGCAGCCCTACCGGTGGGGTGGCTGAAGTGGGAGAAAGAAGTCGAATAGTGGGTGGAGAGGACGTCCTCGCCAGCTGTAGGCCCTAGCAGTGTGGCCTCTGGCTTGCATGAACAGCAATGGCTTTTCAACTCATTGTTGGCGATACGTTTGTGGGACTAGGAGGCAGGCCTGGAGGTAAAATTGAGGTCGTGGTGGGCCAAGTCCTATACCTTATTAGGAAGTGTGGCCTAACGGCCAAAGCTGCTGACTTTGGAACGGACTGCCTATTTTCGGGTCCCGGACTCGGCTCAACATCTTGCGGTTCTTAGCAATTAATGTAATTCCTCGTTGCCTAGAAAAATGTATAAAATAACCATAGTGCTTAAATTCTCTTGAGTCAAAGTTCACGCTATATAAAACAGAAAAAAACTGAAAATATAAAAATGACCAAAATCTGTGGCGAGGCAGAGCGTTCTTTGCCCTAGTTGTAATAATCTGTGTATTCAGCTGCTGTGGGGCGACCCATCCGTAACACCCTCTGCAGGTGAGCTGTAAACACTGCGCGCTCTTGGTTTGGCTTTCTGGGAATGTTTAGACTTCGCTGAAATGTCCTTAAAATGCAGTTAATACCATGTTCACACTTCTTTGTGGAAGTGCACACATCTGCTCTCTTTGCTCTGCCCCATGTCGTGTGGTCTGTGCTAAGTGTCTCTCACAGTCACAGCGAGAGCGCATCCTCTCCTCACAGGGAAGGGCCCCATTTGTCCAATTGGGCGCGAAAAGCTCTCACCGTCATCGGGCAGAGGCCCGGGATTAAAGTCTCCTCTGTTTTCCCAGGTGAGCTCCATGCTGGCCGAGAGCTCGACTTTTCTCACCCCAACTTTAGCCGGAACGCAAATAAACTCCGAACGGGCTTGCATGTTCTTAAAGGGCCTCATTATGTTTGTGTATGCAGGCCTAAATAACCGCCTAATTAAGTTTGTGTGCGTGCTAACCCAAACAACAATCAAATGGAGTGTAAACACAGTCCAAAATGTCTCCAGGATGAAGCTGTTTTTAAGGGCGGTTGCTCTGTTCAGTGCAAGGTAAATGCACATTTTTTAGGACATTCCAGGTGACCAGTCCCAAATGGTTTCTCTGGGTCATATAGTGTGATGTTTTGGATTGCTAGTGAGCTGTTATAAACAATTCCAGTTATCTTGTCTTGAAACTGGCTATTGATGAGCAGTTAGGGGAGAGGAGTTGGCCTAAGGGCTAGGGCGGTCGACCTCGAATCGGGGAACTGGATTCCAGTCTCGGCAAGGACGCTGAACATCCTGTGATTCTGGGCAAATCACTTAATCTCCCCATGCCTAACAAAAATGAATGTGTTCTAATGTAACGCAACTGGTGCTATGTATAGCACTCTGACACCAGATTCGGATCAAGTTTGCGCTATATAAAACTCTAAAAAAAAAAAAAAGAAAAAGATGGTCTCTGTTGGTGGTTTCAGTTTGTCTTATAATTTACCACTAGAGTTTCACTTGTTATTTCCAAGAACCCTATGCAGTCTGACTCATAAATACCAACATTCTGCAACTGGGCCCATTGGGAAACACTTGCCATTGTGAACTTTAACTTGCTGCATTTATCACTGCACTATTTTTGACTCACTTTATAAACATAGTGTCAATGAGAGCATAATGATAACTTGTTTTTATAGAGTGCTTCATACAGTTTTGTGACCCCTAAAACGAGTTAGTGTTACTCAGTTTGCATTCAGTTCGCCCACCTTGGAAGGATGAGCTAAACTTATAATGATTCAAGTTTTTAAAAATCAATGGTTAGGAAGAAACCATTTTGATGCTATGTTCCTGACTTGTGCGAAATATTTAAAACATTTTCATTTCTACAGATTCCTCCTTCCCTCCACCTTATCTAAAGGAAATGGGCTCTCCTCACAGTCCCAGTGGATAAAACATGCAATATATATATATACACACATATTTTCGTTTAATATAACGAAAACTCTATCCGAAGGTATTGGAGCACTTTACATGAGCACCAGTTACATTACATTGCACAAGGACACATTCATTTTTTTAGGCATGGAAATGTTAAGTGATTTGCCCAGAATCACAGGATGTTGAGCGGACGATGAGAGTCAAATCTGGTTCCCTAATTCCAAAGTCTGCAGTTCTGGCCATTACACCATATCCCCTCCGCTCCACGCTATTTGGAAAAGGACAGTCAACTTAGACTGCCTTTGTCTCCTTTGCCCAGGTTCTCCAAACGATTTCTCTTCTTCAATTCTTTGTCATCATGTTAAAGACATACTCGACGGCAGGCCTCTCCAGGCACTTACCATGCTTGGCGGGTGGTTGCCTGGTTCTCCTTCAGTGGCTTCTTTGATATGTGGTGCATCGTAACTATCTTCAACCTTACAGGTACTCTTACCCCAATAAATTCCGAGACCACCAGAGAGTGCTTAGTAACACTTTACAAAAGCCACAAATAAAAAGTGAAAAATACAGTAGACACCCATTGTCCTAATTTCATGTGTGGTATCTTGGGCAAACCCTTGCTCTTTAGCTGACAGCAGTTAGCATGCTGGGTCATTTAGTCCCAGACTTTTAATGGGATAAGTGAAACTACATGTCCTAACGTGCCAAGTACCAGTGAGTAAAAAGTCAACAGCAGCTGATGTGATGGTGCCACTACTGTCATGGGGATTGTGCATTTTAGCTATCAGTGCTTGTTGGTTAGAGCCCGGGACTCAATTCTGGCTTCCCAGTCCAAGGGCAGCAGCTCTAACCGTTAGGCCACATTTCGTCCCCACTCTTTTTTCTGCTGGGGTCTGAAGGTCCACATTGAAACAGTTAAACTACAAATCTCACAATGCAAAGTACTTTTGAATAGAAAGGCAGGTCTAGATGAAGATAGCCAACATGGCATAAAGGTACTTGGCAGAAATGGGAGACACATTACATATTTTTTTCCTGCCTTCTTCAAACTTGCTTAGGAAAACTTTTTAGGTCTCGCCTACGCAGCGCGCATGCGCTGCATAGGAGACCATTAGCCATCGTGCAGCTCTTTTTGGAAGCACATACTCGTGCTTATGGCGGCATACACCTTGCGGGAGCGCGCAGGGGCGCGCCACAAACACAAGTATGTGCTTCCAAAAAGAGCAGACTGCTCTCCCAAGCACACGTGCACCTCTCTCCTCGCCCACACGTTTTTGCTCGTGCTTCTTGTTGCTTTCTTTTCATTTAAGTTCTGTTTTCCTTTCTTTCCTTTCTGTTTTCTTCTTTTTTTGCTAATGTTTCTCCTTGCCATTCTTTTCCTCTTCCTGTATTTCCTGCTATACTTCTCTAGCCAGGTTCCTTTTGTTCTGCACTATGTAGCTCCTTTTCGCTCTCAATAGGTTTTCTTCCTGTGTGTTTTCTTCATTTTTTGTCCCTTCTCTAGCTCTGTCCATTTCCTGCAGTTCCTTTTAATTCCTTACTTTCCCTTTGCTCTTTGTCTGCCTTAATATGCTGTTGTCGTCCTTCCACCTTTCTTCAAAGCGTCCTTCTATCTATGTCCACGTCAAATAAAAATGTTCCTCACCTTCCCATTACTACCCTCTTCTGCATGTGTGTATGGCACGCGACAGCTGCAATGCAAGGAAGACAGGCTCGAGGTTTCAAGTGGGGCCTGAAACCTCGAGCCTGAAGCTTCATTAGCCACGAACTATTTTTAAAGAGAGTGAAGGACCGTCATTTGTTACAACACTTCCTCTGTGGGGCCACGCCTTTGGGCCCCTCTCCCTGAAAGTAAAGATCTGCAATTGCTGTCTACTGTTTATAAATCGTCTTGGCCACGCAATATTGAAAACCAGATTGGCAACCACTGCTTGTTACATATTGCTGATGGTTACATTTAATCGGCATAATGCAGTCTGTTCGTGAGAAAGACTAATCCAGCCCTGATGAGAGTGCGGCAATTGATTTAACCGGCACTCGAAACGCGTCGGCAGACAAAGGAACTCAACTCCTTGGTTAAATATTGCAAATATACCCCCTTGTGTCCCTGATATTTCAGAGGATTTGATTTATTCCAAATATAAGGGTGTTAGTTGTCTAATTCATCAATTTGTATGACAACTTTGTATTTCGGATTGTGTATATAATGATTGTTCTTTGTGACATTTCATTTGGTTGTTTCAATGTTTGATTATTATGAGTTTATTTGTAATTGTATGCCAAAACACATTTTTCACGTTGTTCATTTTCATTGTGTAAGTACTAATGTGGTATTTCGTGTAGTTCGTTATGTGTTCTTTTTGTGATCAAAGATATTAATTTAAAAAAAAAAAAAGGCAGAAATTACTGCTTAGGTAAACGTATTAATTTTCGTTTATCTTACTTCATATGAATAAGTGTTGAAGTCACTAGAGGTATAGGTAATTTTTTTCTTATGTAGTATAACTGGCCCTACCTACCCTCTAATCCTTTGGGCCAAACCCCTCCTTTTTTGACAATATAGCTAGTGCGCCTGCAGCACTGATTGGGTCACCCACATGAGTAGCACTGTAAACATGTCTTAGACCTGCCACTGCAGTGTCTGTAGTGTTCAACTGCCATGTTGACCTAGCAAGTGCATCTGCTTGCCAGACCCAAACCTTCCCTTTTATTACATGTAAGGCACCCATAAGAAAGGCCCATGGGCATGGTGCAGTGTATTGAAAATGGTAGGACATGTGCTGGTGTGTTAAACATGTCCTGATTGTAAAACACTGCTAATTTAGTTTTGCAACAATATTGCAAGGACTATTCCTCCCATTGGTTAGTATTGGAGCTGCCTTGTAACATCTTACAAGTGTAACTTCCAATTGGGAACAGATAGAGGTTTGGAGTTTGGGTCCCTCAACTCACAATTTAAAAACACATCTTTTAGGGAAGTTGGTTTTTAAAATGCGTGTTTGAAAATCCCACATTTAGAAAGTGGACATTTTCTTGCTTTACCAATCTGTGCCTCTGCCTGCCTGTAGAATTGACGACTGGTTTAGACTGGTAGTTGGGCTGTTTGCTCTACAGTCATGCAAAGGGAGCCGAGGTGTGTCTTGCAAATTCTGATGGGCCATCACCAGGCTGAGCTAGAGGGGTGGGAGGAGTGGTCACAGACATCTGAACAGGACTGTGCCTGCCCTCTCACAAAGCTGGCTCCACTCCCTGTAGTGTTTCTGGAACCAGGCCAGGGAAAGGCAGGGTCTTGTGCACTACAATGACTTTCCTTTGAAGTTTGTGTACTTCAAAGGCAGAAACTGGTATAAGTACTGACGTTGTGGCCCCATAACTTCAGAACACTGCTTCTTTGCTGTTTTGCTTTGCTGTGTTGGCCTGCTGCTTTTGTCATGGGCAGTGAAAGGACTGGACTAAACCTTCTACAGCATGCAATCCTAAGTTTCGTCAAGGGCTTATGTGTACTTGTTCCCCGTTTGAAGTCTCAGGGCCAGAAAATACTTTATCTACAACTTGCTTCCAGCACTAGGGCTCCTCTGCTGAAAGTCCTGCACTGCCAAGAGGTGCCGAATCCGGTCCTGGGTCCTTGGAACTGAGTGGTGTGCTGGAAACCAAGACAAACCACTCCAATTCCATCATACACGTCGCTGCCTGCACTGTAGACGTGGTCCCCGCTCACCAAGAACGTGACACATCGAACATAATCACATCGCAGCTCCGGCCTCACTAACTACATTGCTTCACGCCCTCATCGACGCTGCTGCCTTTACCAAAGCAGAAAGCACCGCTCGTGAAGCGCACGATGCACTGCATCGATGACATCGCAGCCCCTGGTACTCCGACAACAGTGCCATTGACTCCAAATTGGTCTCTGCTGCCATCACAATGGCGGAGGGCACCGCTCATGAAGAACACGTTGCATCGCCCGATCTCACATTGCAGCCCCGGGTCTGCAGGCGACAGTGCTTCATCACCGAAGCTCTGGTCACTGCTCGTGAAGAACACGATGCATCAACCGTTTTCACTGTGTTACTGTGTGTGTATGCACAAATGCTTTACACTTTGCCTCCGAGATAAGCCGGACTGCTCGTGCCAAGCTACCAAGGGGGTGAGCACAGGTTACCTTAGCTGTGTAACCCACTTACCTTTACTAGAGCAAGGATCTCTACTTGGACAGGGTGCATACCAACTTCCAAGTAGAGACCCCATTTCTAATATTATACAACATAGAAAATTAGCCCTGGGACAGAACCTAAAGAAATAGAAAAAGTTAATTACCTGTAACACCCTCAGCATGGATAGCTACATTAAATTCATGAACATTAAAATAACTCCTTTCATGTTTACACCTCAACAGAAAGTAAGCAATCTCAAACCACATGGTGGCTCGTAGAATTACAAAGGCACCAGGAGTGGCCACCTTAACATATCCACCCCAGTGCCGTACATAAATTGAACAGTAGAAGGACATTGTCTGTTTTTTTCAGTCATTGAAAAAGTGCAATGACCACCTAGGATGGGATCTCTTTCTGCTGTAGAGAGCTAGATGGGATTGGCTTTCTTGCTGCTGTAGAAATCCTGATGGCAAAGAGAGATAATGCTGTAGACAATTTTAGTAAGTTAAGGGCTAGAAACCTAAAGGGTCTACTAACCAAAAGAGCTTTGTTGGGTTGTAGGAGTATAACAAATTGAAAGAACCTGAACAAAGGATGCACAGAGGTTTGGGTCTATGGATCTTGTTAGCAAGAAAGAGGGGTGGGTTGTGAAGAAAATGTAGTGCATCAAAGTTTTTAAAACCATTAGCTTCTCCACAGTAACCCAAAACCGTTCCTTAATTTTCACCTATATTCAATCATATATTTTCTGAGGCCATAAAATGTCTAGAGACCATGAAAGCATTAATAACTATGATTTTGTGAGGAGAATTGGGAATGAAAATAGTCTATGCAGTGTTCTAAGGTAGTAAATCAAGTTTTCGATTTCCTGCAACCTGGTCCATAAGGGTACAGAAAACAACTGGAAAGTCTCCTGGGTATTGGTGTGTTCCTTGAACAGGGAATCTCCGTCAACTCAACAGGTTCAACATGATGTAAGCGTCTAAAGAAAGACACGGTTAAGGATAGGTCCCTTTGCGCACTAACAACCAATATTAAATAACAATCCTGCACACTTATTGCGCTCTACTCTGTGGTTAGCCGCTCAAATAGCCACCCTAATTCTACACATATAGTGAGAGGAGTGCATCAAATCACAAATAAAATTCAACGATAAATTATCATTAATTCAAGTCCATTAATCACGAGATATCCAATGCTCTATTGAAATTAATTTATTTTCCAGAGTTCATCTGCTTATTTTTGTAAATCAGACTACCACATCTTTCTGATACAAGTTCAAAAATTATTTTCCTTATATTCAAAGTTCAGACTTCTTAATGTTCAATTTCCAAAAGTTCTTAATATTCCAAAGTTCAAAGTTCTTAATATTCACAGGTGCAGCCTACGCGTTTCGTCCTATAACCCAGGACTTCATCAAGGCTCTTTTTAATTGTTGTAATTTCTCACTTCTGACTTCCTCATTGTATAATTCCAACTGAGTTAGATGGCGGCATTTGTATTAAAGGCCCTTAATATTGTGGGCTGAATGAGCAGCACAGTTCCTGGATCTCAAAACGTCTTGGTTTTTCACTAATATGATGTAAGCGTCATCAACATACACGAAAAAGAAAAAACCCATCCCATCGAGCAGATGTGGTAATGGTTTCAGGTAAAAGTTGAGCAGCAGTCAAGAGATTGATGAATAGCCCATAGAATGAGTTTGACAGAATATGTGCAAAGGCATAACCCCACTACCAGTGCCCTTTTGGCAAGAAAGGAGGCTAATTAATGCAGTGTTTAGACACCAATGCAGGCCTCGCAGGCGAACACGGCCGAAGCATCTAGTGGTCAACTGTCGAAGGCTGCTAATAGGTCGAGTAACATCAGGGCTCTGCCACAGCAGCCACCAGCAATCATTCTCAGTTAGATGACAAGTATACTACAAAGGATAACCAGTAGGCAGCTTTGACCACACCTAAACGGTCATTAAACTATTTAGAGCTCAGAGGTTGTGCTGTGACCACAAATCAGACAAGCTTGGACAGATAGGCAAGAAGAAAAATAGCGGAAATCGATGGCGTCCTTCGGATGGAATGAAGGATCTTTGAACACAGGCTAACAATTGCTGCTTTAAGGTCTGTCGGTACAACAGCAGAAGAAAGCAAGCTATTATTGGCAACACAAAGAAAAGATCCATCAGCATACTGAACTTCAAGCAAAGGTTTGCTAAGCAGCTATCTGTAGGAAACCATATTTCGTAACAGTCATATGTTTATCCTGGTCTCCAGTTGATAGGATTTAAAACTTACGAATGCTGGGCCTTTTGCTTGCAGTTCTTCTGATACTAGCCGAGCAAGTGGTTTGACAGTTGCTGCTCATAAGATAGCCTCCATGCCCTTTACTCCAAGCAAGAGAGAAATTCAGCCATTTCCATGGAAGGTTCGACCTTGTCTGAAGACGACAAGGAATCAGTAACAGGTTGAAAAGATCTTTTAGAAGAATTATCAGCATTCTGCATCGTGGATAGCGTTTTAGCTTTGCATAGCAAATTGGTATATTTATGTTGCTGTCACAAAAGAGATTTCAGCATCAGTACCATAAGAAATGTTCCAGGCAGACTCATGTGTTTACAGTGCTTCTTTTTCCCTTCTAATACGGTCACTGAACAAAAAACCAATTAAGATCTTTTTCTTCAGAAACTTTAAACTTTTCTGTGACTGAAGTTTGTGAGCGGCTCATTAAAGTGGTGTAGATAGTTCAACAATTCCTTCTCTACATCAGCGGCAAGTGCCTCTAGCATGGCTGGAGATGAGCGATGAGAAGAGATTTTTAAGCTTTTACAGGGTTTTTAAAAGACTCCTAGTGATTCTGCACCCCCCACCCCCCTCACGAAATTTCAAACCAATTATCAATAATTAGATCTGTAATTTAATGTCTATTTTGTACTGCTGAATGCACCACGAATAGTTAAGTTTTGATGTTCTTTACAGCACAAACAGAGCTTATCTTTGTGCGTGAACAGGCTATAGACTCTAAGGGCTACATAATAGTACAGGTACTCTTTCTAAAGATGCAATAAGCACAGGCCTGTACAAAAACCTGTGCAGGTTATGAACCTCTTCCCTTCAAGAGCAAAACGGAAAATCATACTCCACCTTTCTGCAACTGAAGATCTTCTTCCAAGTTTATATATGTAGCCTGCATTAGCTTATACCCATATCTTGAAGGAAAACATCAGGATACATTTGAATAAATCTAGACTGAATGCTAGCAAAAATCGTATGTAAAAATAATATCTACACTTATGGTAATGATACTGGCAGGATTCAAACTGAACTTCATGCTAGACACCAATAACAAGAGCCATAACTTTCATGAGATGCTGAGGCAGTCCTGTTGAGGAGAGACTGTCCAAGCAATGTGTAGCAGACTTATGAGGTACCATGACATAAAATCTAGACAGACACAAAATTATATTCAAAGTGATCACCAGCAGCACGAGGCTTCACAGCCCTGAGGCTGAACACCACCTTCAAAACATGCAAAAGCCACTAAAGTGCACTGATGCAATGTTTGTTTCCAGCTGCCATGGACCCAATAACACTAACCTGTGAGATACCAACATTTCAGAGAAGCATGTGGAGCAAGTATTTGTTTGGAAGTATAGTCTGTCAATGAGAATCTCGGATCAAGCTGATCTCCTGTAATATTCTTGGACTTTCTATAATCTCAAACACAGAGCAGAGCTAGCAGAGCTACAGACACCAGCCCTTTGCACTCTCCTGATGTTTGTACTCATTAGTTGTCCAGGCATGTGCATTCTTGAAATGGTCCCATCTGAACAGTGTTGCATTACAAATACTCAAGTATATGGAGACATATAAAATAAAGTTTAGATTTGTAAAATTATTTTTTCTCAGCGCTTTAATTCTGCTCACTATTCAGTGAAATAAAGCTAGGGGAAGGTAAACCAGAGGTTCAGTAGAGTCTTAACGGGCATCTGTACATACTGTAGTGACACTAGCTCTGACTGAGCTCCATCGGAGATGTTATGGTGCTGATGGTTTCTCTGGGAGAGGACCTGGACACACAGTATCTCCACCATCCTACTAATGAGAGCACAACAAGTGGTTACAGAATGGCCAGCATTCTATTATGCCACACAGCTTGGGCTCCCACATTTGTACATCTAGGTGTGTGTCACGTCACAGGCACAACTACATACAGAAACATAAATAAAATCAGAATAACCTTTCCCTTGGCCCTATACATGGATTGACTGAAGACGTGGTAGGCAATACTTCACATACCTGCTCTTAAAGAGTCCATCTTTTACAAAGGAATGTTTGGCTGTAGCCTCAAACTGCATGGACAAGGCTGGAATTGCAGCGGGGAAGGTATTAACACGACAGCTTGATAATGGCATGCGTTTATCCCTGCCATGAATGCTAAGAAAACAGGCCACATGGTAAAGAAGGTAGCTATTTCAGTTATTACACAACTTTATACATTTAAATCTAAGCATTTTTAATTAATGTATTCATTTGTTGTCAGTTTCAGAGCACTGCATAAGGAGGGTGACACAACATCAGGCAAAGGGCAATAATGCACTGACAGTGCCTGGGGCAATGGCTGCTGTTAGGCCGAGGCACAAGGCTTTAGTGCCATTATAGCATCCTGAGTTACAGCCGGTGAGCTAGATTCAAATAGTTAAATATTGAGCACCCAGTGAGAATAGGTGCACTTTTAACTGCAGGCCTCACCAACTGAAACACTTCCACACAAACCTTACTTCTCCAAATGCACATTACTTCATGATGCCTTGAATGACTGACTGTTTTTTCCCTAGAGGATTTGCGTCATACTGTCAATGATAATAGAAATACAGTGTTGTACTTTACTCTGCAATGGTTACCACTACACAACAGAACAGTGCAAATATTATGCACAATATCGTCCATACTTATGTGGTGGCATTAGAATATGTTAATTTAACAAATGTATTTGTTTGGCCCGTTCTACACCTACACGAACTTCACTATATTTCAAATATAACGCAAGTAAAGATGAACTAAAAGTAGGTAATGTAACCTCTGGGTCAAACAAATAGATTTTTAAAACGAAATGCATTTCTTTACACTAGAAACCACAAGTTAACAAACACATACATGCCGGGTGTTGCTGTAGAGTGTAAAGACCAATCAATGGGCCATTCTGTTCCCCACAACAAATGAAACAATTTATAGGCTTGTGTCAACGTTGCAAAGATGAGGTAAATGGGGTGATGACTGCACTCAAAGACCTTTCTGCTTTCTTTAAGTTTGATAAACAAATCAAGAACGCCCATGTTCATAGTAGCAATGGAATTACAACACAAGCGTCATTGTCATAGCAGTTTCAATACACTCCTGATTATTTTGGCAGAAAGCTGGTCTCCCGAGTAACAAAACTGTAAACAGGAATTGGTACTTCAGTCTTCAAGAAACCTATTTAATCTCTTGTCCACCATGGCAGTTTTACCAGCCTCACCGTACATACTGAGGTGTACATATGCCGTTAGATTGGTCTAGAGAGGATTTCACGGCCTGTATTAGAATTGCAGCCACCAGTGCAATCACTACCTTATTTTGATCATAGAAGCATTGAAGGAGCTGGATATTATCTACTGGCGGTCGCCAGTAGATAGTTATAGTTAGGACCGAGTTCCCATAGGAAATCTGAAAATTCTATTTTGAATAACTTTGGCGCCGGTTGACGAATCCTCGCGAAATTTTCAAAACTAATGGGGCGCTCCGCTCAGCTCCTACCCTGAAAGTTTCGGGGTGATTCGTCAAGCGGGGGCTGAGAAAAAAGGGGGGTCCCAAAACGCATTTTCCCCATGGATTTCCCCATAGGACCTTTAGTCGAAGGTACAGCCCGAACGGCTGAACAGAATTACTTGAAATTTGGCAAAGAGGTAGTCCTCAGGTCAGGGATGTGCCTTTTGCATATATGGTGTCAATCTGTTCAGTAGTTCCTGAGAAAATTGCAGTTAAAAGTACATAAATATCTATATGCGCGCACCGTGCCGTGCGCGAGCGTAATGCTGATTGGTGGTTAGATGTCAGTCAACATTCGAATCGGTCGAAATCAGGAAGTGTCGGACGCCATTTTGTGTGTGACAGTGAAAATGAAAGGTGGAGAACGTGAAAAGGGGGCAGGGTAGAGATTTCCTGACCCCCTAGCCTTTGTCAGGGGGTCCCTGAAGGATCCCGAAGGGTGACAAAAACATTTTTTTTTTTCAAAAAAGTCGCGAGGTGCGCGCACGGCAGAAAAAAATTCGTAAAAAAAATAGAATTAAAAATCAAGTTTAAGTGTTTGGATGTTGGTTGGCTCTAAAAAGAGCCGTTGTGTTAATGGAGGAACAGAGGAACAAAAAAAAAAATGAAAAAAATTATGGGGTGGAGCATGTGTGCTGCTGTATCTTGTTCTCTATTAGGTTAATGCTGGTCTCACCATAACAGAGAACAGCATTGCACACATTGCACCGTATATGAACCTTCTGGAACAGAGGGTGCATATCCAGAGGTCGAGAAGCAGGTGAAGCTGCGGCCGCAGATGATGTGCTCGGCTGAGCTGCTGGAGGGTTGTCTCTTGCAGCTCGAGTAGACCCCGGAGCATAAGCCACAGGATGCACTTTTTGGAAGTGCCTTAACATGGAGTAAATACTAAAGGAGTATTTTTTTTAGGGTCTCCTCTCGATAAGACCACTCCACAAACAGTGCAGGTGACTTTAGGAGCATTCACCTTCTTCCGGCCCTCTGGAAAAGTAAAACATTTCCAAATAAATGAGTCCTTCTGTTTCCTCTGCGTTGGTGGCACAAAGGTCTCCTCCTCACTCCCTGAAGATGACTGCTGCTCTGCCATTTTCAAGTACTGGAGTACTGGAAAAGCTGTTCAGCTCCTTCTCCCAGGAAATAAGAAGAAATAGTGAGGGAATGGGTGTGGTGTTTGAAGATTCTGAAACAGAGACTACTATTAACCAATGAAAAGTGTTGTTTCGTAATCACATGACTTGCCATGCGCGCACTCAGCACGCACGACGCACGCATGCGCGCACGGAGCACGTATGCATGCACACACCGTGCGCGCACCGTCAAAAACCCTAAAAAAAAAAAAATTTAAAAAAAAAAAATTTCAACTGTTTATACATTACATACATTCATAAATTAGCATTTAAAAAACCTTTGAAATTCACTGAAAAAAGCATAGGTTTCACACACGTTATAGTTAGGAATTATTAAAAAACTAACTCGCGCGCCCGCAATCCACTGCTGATGACGTCACATATTACATCACTCATGACATGGTCAGTAACATCACTGATGACATCACTATATATATATATATATATATATATATATATATATATATATATATATATTCACTGAAAAAACCATAGGTTTCACACACGTTATAGTTAGGAATTAGCATTTAAAAAACCTTGCAAATTCACTGAAAAAACCATAGGTTTCACACATGTTATAGTTAGCTGGACATTTCACTCGTACAAAACCATTGAAATTCCCCCGTTATAGTTAGTTCAGCTAACTATAACTCGCGCGCCCGCAATCCACTGCTGATGACGTCACATATTACATCACTCATGACATGGTCAGTAACATCACTGATGACATCACTATATATATATATATATATATCTCTATATATCTCTATATATATATATATATATATATATATATATCTATATATATATATATATATATATATATATATATATATTTATTCACTGAAAAAACCATAGGTTTCACACACGTTATAGTTAGGAATTAGCATTTAAAAAACCTTGCAAATTCAATGAAAAAACCATAGGTTTCACACATGTTATAGTTAGCTGGACATTTTACTCATAAAAAACCAATGAAATTCCCCCGTTATAGTTAGTGCAGGCAACTATAACTCACGCGACCGCAATCCTCTGCTGATGCTAATACTGTATTTAGACACTTATTTGCCCATGTCTTCTTCCATTAAAATTTTCGCTATACATATATTACAAATATTTTTTTTTCATAAAGACACATATGTCATCAGCAGAGGATTGCGGTCGCGTGAGTTATAGTTGCCTGCACTAACTATAACGGGGGAATTTCATTGGTTTTTTATGAGTAAAATGTCCAGCTAACTATAACATGTGTGAAACCTATGGTTTTTTCATTGAATTTGCAAGGTTTTTTAAATGCTAATTCCTAACTATAACGTGTGTGAAACCTATGGTTTTTTCAGTGAATTTGTACGTTTTTTTAAATGCTAAGTTACTTTACGCCGTTCGTGGCGTGCGCGCCCACTTAACGCAGTTCGTTCCATGCGCGCACGGTGCGCTTCGCGCACCGTGCGCGCACAGCGCACAATTAAGTTTTACCGTACGCGTACGGTAAGCGTAATCGCCGTTTTTTCGAAAAAATTTAAAATTGCATTTTTTGCCTTGGGGGTTCATTTGGGACACCTTAATCAAGGCTAGGTGGTTAGGAGCTGTCTAACCAGCCCCTTTAAATGTTTTCCACCTTTGTTTTTCCTCCCCCCTCAGAGTGCGAGAGAGAAAATGGCGGTCGCCGCTTCCTGGTTTCGACCGATTCGAATGTTTACTAAGATCTAACAGCCAATCAGAATCGCGCTCGCGCACGGCACCGTACGCGTACGGTAAGCTTACCGTAAGCGCACGGTAAGCGCACGGTAAGCGCACCGTAAGCGCACGGTAAGCGCACGGTAAGCGCACGGTAAGCGGCCACAGATATATATACTGATTTAAATGCTATTTTCTCAGGAACTACTGAACAGATTTACACCAGACCTACAAAAAGGCACTTCCTTGACCTGTAGACTACCTCTCTGCCAAATTTCAAGTAACTCTGTTCAGCCGTTCGGGCTGTAGCTGTGTCTAAAGGTCCTATGGAAAAATACATGGGAAAAACGCGTTTTGGGACCCCCCTTTTTTCTCAGCCCCCGCTTGACGAATCCCCCCCGAGACTTTCAGGGTAGGAGCGGAGCGTAGCGCCCCATTAGTTTTGAAAATTTCGCGAGGATTCGTCGACCGGCGCCAAAGTTATTCCAAATAAAATATTGCGGTTTTCCTATGGAAACAGGGTCCTAACTATAACTACCTACTGGCGACCGCCAGTAGGTAATATATATATATATATCTCTATATAGGTGTATAAATGCACAGAGTGACTAAGTATGAGTGACTGTACAGGTGAGTGAGTGGAGATGTATGTAGACCTAAAAGTCAATGAGTGGGTGAGTAGTTATTGGTATTGGAGTATCTATGGTTGTCAAAATGGCCGTCTGAAATTTTGAGGCGGTGTATCAAAGGTTATATTAGGGTGAGCGAAGATGCACTAATTTATCACATGGATGACGTCATCAGTGATGTCATTTGAGATGTCATCAGTGATGTCATCAGTGATGTTACTGACCATGTCATGAGTGATGTAATATGTGATGTCATCAGCAGTGGATTGCGGGCGCGCGAGTTATAGTTAGCTGAACTAACTATAACGGGGGAATTTCAATGGTTTTGTACGAGTGAAATGTCCAGCTAACTATAACATGTGTGAAACCTATGGTTTTTTCAGTGAAATATATATATATAAATAATCTACTGGCGGTCGCCAGTAGATAATTATAGTTAGGAGTGATTTCCCATAGGAAATCTGAAAATTCTAGTTTGAATAACTTTGGCGCCGGTTGACGAATCCTCGCTAAATTTTCAAAACTAATGGGGCGCTCCGCTCAGCTCCTACCCTGAAAGTCTCGGGGTGATTCGTCAAGCGGGGGCGGAGAAAAAAGGGGGGTCCCAAAATGCGTTTTCCCCATGCATTTTCCCATAGGACCTTTAGTCGAAGGTACAGCCCGAACGGGTGAACAGAATTACTTGAAATTTGGCAGAGAGGTAGTCCTCAGGTCAGGCATGTGCCTTTTGCATATATGGTGTCAATCTGTTCAGTAGTTCCTGAGAAAATTGCAGTTAAAAGTACATACATATCTATAAGCGCGTACCGTGCGCGCACCATAACGTGCGCGAGCGTAATTCTGATTGGTGGTTACATGTCAGTCAACATTCGAATCGGTCGAAATCAGGAAGTGTCGGCCGCCATTTTGTGTGTGACAGTGAAAAAGAAAGGTGGAGAACGTGAAAAGGGGGCAGGGTAGAGAGTTTGACCCCCTAGCCTTTTTCAGGGGGTCCCTGAAGGACCCCGAAGGGTGAAAAAAACATTTTATTTTTTTTTTTCAAAAATTCGCGAGGAGCGCGCACTGTGCGCGCACGGTGAAAAACCCTAGAAAAAAAAAACATTTTAAACGAGCCATTCCATATTACAGGATACAGTCAATCTATAACTATATACATAGGTAGTTTATTGTAAAATAAATATATAAAAAAATATAATGCATACATAAATTAGCATTTAAAAAACCTTACAAATTCACTTAAAAAACCATAGGTTTCACACACGTTATAGTTAGGAATTGGCATTTAAAAAACCTTGCAAATTCACTTAAAAAACCATAGGTTTCACACAGGTTATAGTTAGCTGGACATTTCACTCGTAAAAAACCATTGAAATTCCCCCGTTATAGTTAGTTCAGATCACTATAACTCGCGCGACCGCCACTCTATCACAAGGATGATGTCATCAGTGATGTTATGAGTGATGTCACTGACCATGTCATGAGTGATGTACTATGTGCCGTCATAAGCAGTGGATTGCGGGCGCACGAGTTATAGTTATCTGAACTAACTATAACGGGGGAATTTCAATGGTTTTTTACGAGTGAAATGTCCAGCTAACTATAACATGTGTGAAACCTATGGTTTTTTAAGTGAATATATATCTTTGACACCGTAGTGTAAACAAACTGACACGATTTACCTTTGGACACGGCATATAGAGTGACTGAGACAGACGTCGAATGGCCAAAGAAAAGTATATGCAAATGGTATACCAGATAGTCAATGCCTGAAGTTGGATCCAGGAAGAAGACAGCCAGTAACGGTACCAGATAAGCAAGTTTACAGGTCCATTAGACAATGTAACCTTTACAGCACAGTAAGCAAGGCTTGTCCAGACCATAAAAACGAGCTGGAAAATACCATGAACACTTTTACCCAGATATAAGAGGCCCGTATCGAAGCACTTCCTGTGGCTCCTGCTGCTGAAACACTGGACTGCTGTCAAGAATTCCTGTCATGCGAGGGGAGGAAAACGGTAACCAGCGTAAACGGACTACATCTCCCAGGATGCTTAGCGGTTGAGAGGTTATGTAAAACAGGAGAGCTGTTACATAACTCAAGGAAAACACGCCCTTATGTAAACAGGAGAGCTGTTACATAACTCAAGGGAAAACACGCCCTTATGTAAACAGGAGAGCTGTTACATAACTCAAGGGAAAACACGCCCTTATGTAAACAGGAGAGCTGTTACATAACTCAAGGAAAACACGCCCTATAAAGGGAGGAACCGGGAGGTACAAGGCTGTCGGATATTGTGTTTACACCGACGTACCTGCTTCGTGAAGAGCAGTGTTCCGGAGTGGTGCTCCAGTAAGGCAAGAACGGAGGTAGGTCGAGTCGTTACTCCCTGGGCCGTGTCTTGCCCCATCATCACCTGTGAAGGACCCGGAAGCTCTACCGGTCAACCATTGAGCTTCGCTTTTTGACTCGGCTGAGTCAAAGCGCAGTGGCGCTTTTGCTGGTTGGAGTCGTAACTCCCAGCCCGACCAGAGATACAGGGACTGCCAGCTGTAACGCACACCAGGAGGTGTTTGCCGCGTTACAGACTCGGAAGTCCACAGGATCGATCGAGCGGCTGCTCTCGGTTCAGTCTTCTTGCTTTTGATTGGGGTATCGGTGACGCATCACCAGGAGGTGACTCCGCGTCCCGGTGCAGTCTGAGGAAGAGGTTGAGCGGCTGCTCCCTTCAGGTAGAGACCCCGGCTGGGTGTTTCCCTGACTCCTCGATTCTCCCCAACACTCGTCGTGCCCCTCACAGCCTACCGATTGGCATTGTCGGCCATTTCATTTCTGCCCTCTGTTGGCATACGCCGGGATCGGCGTATATGCAGAGGACGGTTAGGACCATCCGTGCTGTGGGCTGGTAACGTACTTAGCCTGGAGGATTCCAGTGACTATAACTTTTGTTTATTCGTTGTATTGTTTTTGCCTTCATTAAAATAACTAACCCTTCACAAGTGGTTGCGTCCTCATTATCGTGTCTGTTAAACGATCCTGAGACGTTCAGGGCGTTACAAAATATCCGACCGTAATAACACTAACTGTCTCCCGGTCGATAACAGACATGGCAACACTTGATGATGTGCTGGCTGCTTTAGCGACCGTGCAAGTTGAAGTGGCTGCCTCTAGGCAAGAAACAGCCGATGTAAAAGCCAGACTGGATGCTATCCAATTGGACCCGCTCACGCCCAGCACCTCCCTCACGAACCAGACCCCTGCGGTAGTAGTGGAAATGCCGGTAGCCATCCCCTTGGCAACACCAGAGAGGTACAGTGGGGATCCTAACACAGTGCAGGTATTCCTCACACAAGTGGCGCTACATTTATCGTGCAAACCAAAGGCGTTCCCCACGAGTCAGGCTCGTGTGGCTTTCCTTATTTCCTATTTGGCTGGAAACGCGGCACAATGGGCCGTACCTCTGGTGAGCAGGGACGACCCCATCTTATGTGATTGGGGTGCTTTTCGCGAGGAATTCCTGAAGGTATTCGACAGAAGGGCTGACTCGTACATGGCGGACCGTGAGATGCTTGAGTTGAGACAGGGATCCAACGACCTGGTGCAGTATCTCAACGCGTTCCGACGGCTAGTTGCGGAAACCAAGTGGCCTGTTGCTAAACAGACGGCGCTCTTCCATCACGGGCTGTGCGATGAGCTCAAAGACGCCGTGGCTCATATTGACCCTCAACCCAAGACATGTGAGGGCCTTATCAACCTGGTATTACGGCTGGAACATAGGCTGAGTGAAAGAAAAGGGGATCATGGGAGAAAAGGAAAATCCCTTCCATCCTATGTGACGGTGGGAAGTCCTGAAACTTCCACCGCATCCAAGGGAGAACCCATGGACATCGGCGCAATACGAGCGAGCCTCACAGCCACGGAGAAAGAGTCACGCCGTAAACAAGGATTGTGCCTATATTGTGGCAAAAAAGGCCACTACGTACGTGAATGCCCTGCCAAACCGAAGACGTCACGTTCACGGGCCAACCGGTCGGTAACAGCTGTGGTGGACATACCGGCGGAAAACTAGAGGACTCCCAGACCAAAGAAGGGGCATCTCGGAGTCACTCATCCATCCCTTCACTCTCCAACTCGGTCACTAAGGGACACCGACACCTGTTTCTCACGGTGCACGTGGGAGTGCATGACCAGTGGATACCCGTTGTGGCCATGGTGGATTCAGGGGCCACTGGCATGTTTATGGACCACAACGAGGCATGCAGGCTAGGGCTAGTGCTTCTTCCCAAAGCTGTACCCGAAGACGTCTATGCTGTAGACGGAAGGCGATTGGTGACGGGGCCCATCGGGCAGCACACGGGGGTCCTTCCGATGAGATATGGGAGGAACCATTTGGAACAAATCGATTTTAACATCATCCGAGCGCCCCAATATGGCGTCATATTGGGATTGCCGTGGCTACAGAAACACAACCCCTCTGTGGATTGGCCAACACATTGCGTCGAAATGACGTCACCGTATTGCATCCTGCATTGTGGAATAAGAACGGAATCCCTTGACGCAGATGAGAGCGGGAGTCAGACGGTGGCTACAGCGGCAGAAAAAGATGTGGCTCTCCCCCAGGCTTATCACAGTTTTGAGGATGTATTTGATGAGGTGAAGGCGGAAGTGCTACCACCACATAGACAGTTTGACTGCCAGATCGACCTGGTGCCAGGGGCCAGCGTTCCCAGCGGCAGGCTGTATGCCCTGACGGAGCCTGAAAACGTGCATCTCCGGGGGTACCTGGATAAACTCCTCAAGCTAGGATTCATCCGCCCGTCCAAGTCTCCGGCCGCCTCGCCACTCTTCTTCATCCCGAAAGCTAATGGGGAGCTGAGAGCCTGTGTGGACTTTAGGGCATTGAATGCGATAACCATAAAGAATCGGTACCCCTTGCCTCTCATCAGTGTACTGCTGGAACAGGTCAAGAAAGCTAGTATCTACACCAAGTTGGATTTGAAAGGGGCATACCATCTGGTGCGCATGAGGGACGGAGACGAGTGGAAGACCGCCTTTAAGACCAGGTTCGGCCTTTTTGAGTACCTCGTCATGCCGTTCGGTCTGTGCAACGCCCCGGCAGCCTTTCAGTACTTTTTGAATGAGGTATTCAGAGAGGAGTTGGATATCTACGTGGTCGTATATATCGACGACATCCTCATCTACTCGTCCAGTGTGGAGGAGCACGTACACCACGTCAAAGCTGTGCTCCAAAAGCTGAGGGAAAACAAGCTGTTTTGTAAACTCAGCAAGTGTGACTTCCACGTCACGTCCGTGGAATTCCTCAGAGTGATGCTGAGTCCAGAGGGACAGGAGATGGCAGAACGAAAGATCAAGGCGGTGAAAGAATGGCCGGTGCCCCAAAGCGTGAAGGACGTCCAAAGTTTCATTGGCTTCGCCAACTTTTACAGGCGGTTTATAGATGGATTTTCAGGATTGGTGGCCCCAATCACACAGCTACTGAGGAAGTCCAAGGAGTTTGTCTGGTCCCCTGAAGCGAACACAGCCTTTGAGGCCCTGAAAAGCGCCTTTGGTAAGGCGCCGGTGTTGGCTCACCCCGATCCGGATCTCCCCTACGTGGTGGAAGCGGACGCTTCGGATGTGGCGCAGGGGGCTATCTTGTCCCAACGCAACCACGACACAGGGGTGCTTCATCCCGTTGCGTACATGTCCCGCAAACTCAACGACGCCGAACGCAACTACCATATTGCGGAGAAGGAGCTTCTCGCAATCAAGGACGCCTTCACTGAATGGAGGCATTGGTTGATGGGGGCAAGACATGTGGTATCGGTGTACACGGACCATCGGAATCTACAGTTCATGACGGCCACAAGACACCTTTCTCCCAGGCAGCTGCGGTGGATGATCTTCTTTGCGGGGTTCAACTTCCGCATCACATATCGGCCGGGGACGGAAAACCGGAAGGCGGACGCCCTGTCCCGTCAATCTGCAGTTAAGGAACCATTGCCTGCGACCGAGCATTCCATCATTTCCCCGAGGATGGTATTGGGGGTTATCCAACCGGATACTTTCCTGAGGGGAATAAAGAGAGGGATCAGGTCATTCGCTTGGCGGAGGTGGCTCCTCAGTCACAGAGAATGGCAGCTGAAGGACGGGATACCCCTGAAGGGCAGGTGCCTGTTGATACCCACGCCTAGGCTAAGGAAACAAGCATTCATCTGGTGCCATGACTCTCCATGCGCAGGTCATTTGGGCTTTGAAAAAACGGTGGCTAGCATGGGACGGCATTTCTGGTGGCCAACCATGAGAGTGGATGTCAGGAGGTGGGGACAGGAGTGTCCTACGTGTGCTACCATGAAGGCCGACCATGGCCGAACCCAAGGGCTCTTACATCCACTTCCGACCCCGGATAGACCATGGGATAGCATATCACTGGACTTCGTGGTGGGCCTACCGGTAGACCAGGGGATGACGGCAATACTGGTGGTGGTGGATTACTTGACGAAAATGGGGCACTTCATCCCCTGCAAGAGAGTCCCTACGGCCGGGGAATTGGCGTCACTACTCCTAAAGAATGTGGTACGACTGCATGGATTACCTGGGGTGATCGTGTCGGACCGGGGGTCGCAGTTTACTGCGCAATTCTGGAAGACTTGGTGCACTGCGCTGCATGTTAAGACCGCCCTGTCCACCAGCTACCACCCTCAAATGGACGGCCAAACCGAACGCCTGAACCAAACGCTCAAACAGTATCTGCGATGTTTTGTGGACCAGGGCAGGGAAGAATGGGTCGACTTGCTATGGGTTGCAGAGATAGCCTATAACAACGCCACTCACAGCTCCACACAGTCATCTCCGTTCTATAGCAACTATGGCCAACATCCCAGGTTCTTGCCATTTCTACATCCGTTCAGAGAGGACAGGACTCCCGCCACAGCGGACAGGGTGGCACACATAAAAGACACGTTGATGCGCTCAAGGGCTGTCCTAATAGAGGCCAAGAGACGATACAAGGCTGCGGCCGACAGGAAGAGAAGGCCCGGGCCACTGTACCGCACTGGAGACTACGTCTGGATATCCACAAGAAACATGAGGTTTCGAAAGAACAGTGTGTTCCATCCCAAGTACATGGGCCCATATCGCATTACCAAGTGTATGGGTCCCGTGAACGTGAAGGTGTGCTTGCCCCAGTCATTGCGGATACACCCTGTCTTTCATGTATCATTGCTCAAACCAGCACCCTCCAAGCCGTCTGGGACACCTAGGCCGGTATGCGTGGAGTCGGAGGTGGAGTATGAAGTGTCGGGCATACGGGCGTCCAAATGGCGCAGGGGGAAGCTGTGGTACCTGGTTGCGTGGAAAGGCTATGGCCCGGAGGAGCAATCATGGGAACCGGCTGAAGGGGTTCATGCTCCGCGCTTGGTCTCCTTGTTCCATCGGCGTTTTCCTGCCAGCGCTGGACCCGTGGGGAGCCGCTGAGAGGGAGGATGTACTGTCAAGAATTCCTGTCATGCGAGGGGAGGAAAACGGTAACCAGCGTAAACGGACTACATCTCCCAGGATGCTTAGCGGTTGAGAGGTTATGTAAACAGGAGAGCTGTTACATAACTCAAGGAAAACACGCCCTTATGTAAACAGGAGAGCTGTTACATAACTCAAGGGAAAACACGCCCTTATGTAAACAGGAGAGCTGTTACATAACTCAAGGGAAAACACGCCCTTATGTAAACAGGAGAGCTGTTACATAACTCAAGGAAAACACGCCCTATAAAGGGAGGAACCGGGAGGTACAAGGCTGTCGGATATTGTGTTTACACCGACGTACCTGCTTCGTGAAGAGCAGTGTTCCGGAGTGGTGCTCCAGTAAGGCAAGAACGGAGGTAGGTCGAGTCGTTACTCCCTGGGCCGTGTCTTGCCCCATCATCACCTGTGAAGGACCCGGAAGCTCTACCGGTCAACCATTGAGCTTCGCTTTTTGACTCGGCTGAGTCAAAGCGCAGTGGCGCTTTTGCTGGTTGGAGTCGTAACTCCCAGCCCGACCAGAGATACAGGGACTGCCAGCTGTAACGCACACCAGGAGGTGTTTGCCGCGTTACAGACTCGGAAGTCCACAGGATCGATCGAGCGGCTGCTCTCGGTTCAGTCTTCTTGCTTTTGATTGGGGTATCGGTGACGCATCACCAGGAGGTGACTCCGCGTCCCGGTGCAGTCTGAGGAAGAGGTTGAGCGGCTGCTCCCTTCAGGTAGAGACCCCGGCTGGGTGTTTCCCTGACTCCTCGATTCTCCCCAACACTCGTCGTGCCCCTCACAGCCTACCGATTGGCATTGTCGGCCATTTCATTTCTGCCCTCTGTTGGCATACGCCGGGATCGGCGTATATGCAGAGGACGGTTAGGACCATCCGTGCTGTGGGCTGGTAACGTACTTAGCCTGGAGGATTCCAGTGACTATAACTTTTGTTTATTCGTTGTATTGTTTTTGCCTTCATTAAAATAACTAACCCTTCACAAGTGGTTGCGTCCTCATTATCGTGTCTGTTAAACGATCCTGAGACGTTCAGGGCGTTACAACTGCTTCCAGTTGCCAAACCCAAGACAAAGGCCGCATTCTGGGAAGGAGGAGGATCAAATGAAGGTCCCAAGACTAATCCGATCAGTACTTGGCAAACCAGTCATCCAACAAGGCTTAGTTCTTGTCTCGGATAAGGGTAAAACTCTACTGCTTTCCGAAGCACTCATCTGCAGGGCAAAGCTTACTAGCAAGACTGGATGTTATACTTTGGGTACACGTTGTTCCAAAGGTGAAAAAAAACAAAAAACTGAATACAATAATGAATTTAGACCAAGCACATTACGAATTTAAAGTGGACTTCTATGCAGTGGCCCACTGTAACCTGTGCCTATTCCTCTAGGTTTTGGTGTTCAAAAGAGCAATGTAGATGGGATGGGGTTGAATTTCCAAAGATATCAAAGGATGGTCAGTGACTCCTAAGCTCTAGCCTGACAGTACTTATTAATAAAGGTGTAACATGAATGCTACGGAGGCGGGTCAAAGGTGACCACCTCAAGGGAAATACTAGAAAGAAGCAAAATTACAGGAACGATTAACCAGGATGATCAGAAACAAAGCCAGTGCATCAACGGTCAACAACATTACAAGGAATCAAGCATGAGTAAGGCGAGAGACCAGCACATTAGAAAACAGCTCTGCTAGAAAACCCAACCAAGTGGACTAAACCAAGCAAACATGAAAGTAATGGATAAAAATAAGAATTACTTTGTTCAGCCTATAAGTCATCTGCTGCTCAAGTGGCTTCAATAGTATACCCAGTTTTCTAAGCGCACTTAGCCATGCACACACCCAGTTTTATCCTCTGCAGGCCCATAGGAAAAGGCAGGGACTTCCTCTGACCCACCCACAAATGAATGCTACCTTAGTAAACTTGTTTTCCTAAATTCTTTAAGAGGTTTACTTTTACTGCAATGCTGCCGAACTCAGAAAACCCTGTTTCTGGAAAACAAAGCATTACTGCCAAAAAAGTTTGAAAACAAAGATTACGAGTAAATGTTTTTTACACCACCTGCTTTTAGTTGGGTGGTTTCCTAGTGGTGTTCACTCCTCTCAGTTTACCCGTTACTATTCAGCATGTCAAGTCCCCCTCAGCTCCTCTTCGGTCTGAACCCTCCTCAGACACACCTCTTCTGCTAGCGCTGATCCAGCCATATCTCTGCTCCATTTTGAGACGGCGGGCCTGCTCACCAATAGCCAACATATCGCCATCTGACGCTTACCCAGCAAGAGGTTTAAAGGCCACGAATGTATGGTTCATTTTTCCGCGCTTAGGTTTATGGACTAAATTGATCAAGCTGTGTCACTATCTTATCCAATATAATGTTAGTTTGCCGCACATACAGGTCTTATGTAATAACGTGGAGTTTTTCTCTGCACAACGTGGGTAAGTCAAGGTTCCGGTCCGGTCCGGTCTATTCTCTGCAGCTAGTCTGGCGTCAGGTACGTAAGATGAAGATATTTGAAGTGCTTGCAATCTCCTGCATGCAGGAAGCTGCCCAGTCCTGATCTGTTAGGGGGGTTGCTAAGTAATCATCCCATGCCTGTCTGGCATGCAGTGGGATCAGGGGTCTGTCATTCCTTAGTGCAGCATAAAGGAGTGATATCAGTCTCCTCCCAGCTCCTCCCTCTAGGAGTATTTCCAATATGGCAGAGGGGGTTGGTACCTCCGAGAACCTGGTCCAGTTATCTGTGGTTGTCCATGCTAGTTTGGCAAACTGTAGGAATTGTCCTGCAACCATCACAAAGAACTCGCACGTCTCATCAAATTTTATGATTTTAGTCTCCGGGCACAAGTCACTGAGTGTGGGGCATCTGCCATCCCTCCACGTCGCTAGCATTGTGGTCTCCCATGTGCATCGGTACAGCTGTAGCCAGTCAATTGGTAGGGGTCTACTGAAGGGTGGGTGTTTTAGCACTGTCTTAATCGTCAGTTCCCAGGCCGAGGCTGACTGACCTACCAGCCTAGGTGTATTCGGGAGGTTGGCAGTCCTCTTTAAAAGGATGAGAAAGGCACCGTTTTGTATTTCGCCTCCCATAAGTCTGGTTACCCAGTTGGGGCGCTCCCCGGAACACCTCGCTGCGCACTGAAATGTGATAAAGTTCCAGGTCTGGTAGTCCCAATACCCCCTTCTCCCTGTCAAGCTTTAGCACCGCCATCCACACTCTGCTCCTATTCCCGGCCAACAGCAGGAGTACCAGCAGGCTATCTATCTCTCAAGAGAGAAGTTTCCTGATTAGGGACAATGAGTTTTGCAGCAAGTATAAGCAGCGTGGAGCAGGACCATTTTTGCTAACACTACTCTGCCCATTACAGAGAGTGGCAGAGTTATCAAGAATTGTACAGAAGCCTGCCGCCCCTGCAGAGGTTTGCATAACTTACACACATGCCTGGATGCTTCAAAGTGGGCACAAACATCCCTAGGTATCTGAACTGCTCCTGTTCCCACCAGATGCCCAGCTTGGGCAGCTCTTCTTGCAGTGTCCCTGCTATTTCTGCGAGGGCGTACCGTAGTGCTTTTTGATAAACAGCCTTGAGAGCTCTGCAAAGTATTCAAAACCCCGCAAGAGTATTGGGACAGACTCGCTAGGCTCTTTCACACAGGCCAGTGCACTGCCTGCATATAAGGAGGCCACATGGATACAGTCTCTGAGCTTAATTCTCTAGGGTCCCATTGCTCTTCGCATCCAGGTCGCCAGTGGCTAAATCGATATGGCGAACATTAGGGGTGACAGCTGGCAACCTGTCTTGCCTCCGTCTCAATTCTCCATCCACGAGACATCGGACCAGTGAATCTGACCTAATACAGGAGCCCCACCCATTGCAGCATATTGCGGTCAAAGCCCATTTTTCTGAGGACAGTAAAAACGTAATCCCATCCCAGAGAATCAAACGCATTTTCGAAGTTCCTTGGACTACTCTATTAATACAATGACATGGCCCAGGTGCCATATATTCATTAGGGTGTTTTGGCCAGGGGTGAACTTTTACTGGCCCTCATGTATCAGGGCAAACACCCTAGACATCAACCTAGCGAAAAATATATTGGAGAGAATTTTTGTGTCTATGTTCAGTATGGAGAACGGTCTATAGGCGGCTAGGTGTGTTGGGTCTTTGTTCGGTTTCAGCACCATAATAATGGTAGCCTCTCAGGGAGTCCAGCTAGAGGTTGTACCCCTTCACCTCATGATACACTTCGAGCACTTTATCCACTAGTGTTTGAGTATGCGTGATCACCCACCTTCCCCCATATCTTGTCTGTGCGTCACCTCGATCCCCGGGATGCAGGACAGACCAGGTTGCTCATAAATGCATGTTAAATATTCTGCCAGGGAGTCATTCATACTAGGCTGCATTATCGATATCATCCAGTCTAGCCTGTTCAGGGTCGGTATTAGCAAGGAGGGCTCTTGTCGTCTCAGTAACAATGCAAGTGATCTACCAGACATATCTCCTTCGCAGTGTAGCATTTGTTTGTAGTCTCACAGGCTGTACCAGTTCAATATGTCACAAATCTAAGCTGTCTCGCCACAAGTCTATCGCAGCTCGTACCTGCTCACCCATTTCATCCCCCTGCATTTGAAGGTGCAGCAATTGTGCCTCCAGTCACACCACTGGGCATTGTAAATGTCGTTTGATACTATTTGTCGTGGACATGCGCTCACCTCCAACTGCATTCAGTTCCTCCCCATTCTGTTGCCGCATCTCTGTGGACTCCGAGCTGTATCAAGGTATTGCTTTAGGCAGTCTTTAATAGCGGTTTATAGACATTATCCACTAGGGTGTCTCAGTCAATCAGGGTTTATAAAACACACGTGAGTATGTAGAGCTCCAGTTTCCCCAGGAGATGACAAAGTCTGTTAAATCCCTGCTGCTCACTTGGAAGCAGGTCACTCAAGGGGTCCTATGCTCTTGTCGCCACAATGAGGCGGCTCCAGGTCAATATGCCCCCCTCTCCCAATCTCAGCCCTACCTCCTACCCCGTTCTAGCCCCCCCAACATCCCAGTCATGTGGACTTACTGACTGCTGCTGAATGTTCATTTCAAACTAGGATTACTGCCCATACCAAGGAAAGGCGTAAGAATTCCGATGGGGTATCTTCTATTTTAAAGGAGGAGATTGATTGGAAGGAAGCGGCATGCATGAAATCATTGAACCATATTAAAAAACTTCAAATGCTCACAGGCCACAGGTGAATAATGAAAAGGACATTTTAGCACATGAGATGGTATCAAAGATGTAAACTTTTTTCAAAATTTCTGGGTGCATGGAATACAAGCATGAGGCAGATAGAGCAGAAGATCTGGTGGCAGACCCACCAATAACCTTCAATAAATGCTCAAAGAAAGGCTATTTGTGCATGTGTATTTTTCAACAAGCTTTCATACAGTGTTTCATGAAGACGATTTCTCAGCAATCTAAGTAAAAAGAGTTGGTCCCAAATAGTGAGCTGGCTTAGGAACTTCCTTAAAATCAAGCATTGCCGTGGTTAATGTTTTTTTAGAAGGAGGACAGTAGTTGATTGACCTGCAATGCAACATGGCTTAAAGTCAAAGAAAAAAAAAAAACACAAAGCTGTGACGTGGCCAGCTTCGCCCCCATCAGTGTGTTTTTATTTATGCGATGTTCCACAGCAGCTCAACAACATGTAAACACAAACATTAACAAAGCTTACAGATTTTGCATAGATGAAACCTCTGAGAATTGCAAATCATAGTTTTAAAAAAAACATTTTATTGGTTTTTATAGTTATCAGAAGGTAAACAATACAGTTCAAGTGTTCATTTGTTATCACTCTCATGACGTAGCCAAGCAGTGTTGACTTATTTGAGATAGCGATTCATAACCTGTAAACTAACCAGTTAACTTTCAATCCCGGGCCCAGTTCCCTCCCCCCCCTATTGTGGACAATGCCATAAGCTAAGGATGAACAGAACGATGCTCTCACGTTTAGCTGTAGTGCTATTCCATCTGTGCTAACTCCCATCCTATTGCTCAGGGTATTAACTATGCTCGGACGTGCCCGAGGCAGCTTGGGGTCCTCTCCATCCAAGTTCTGCTGCACCAGACTCTTGGAGGAGACAGTCCCGTTGGAGTGGATCCCCCTGATTCGGGTTCTGGGTCTTTTGAATTATCTACCAGTGCTTCCCAGGTCCTGGCTCTCCCTATTGATCGAATCCCCCAACGGGCGTTTCTATGGAGAATCCTCCGCTCACAACGTGCTCATTTCTCCAATTCTTTTCTCCATATTGAAATTCGAGGTCCCTAAGGGCCCTTCCCATGCCTCGTTATTTCTCTTTTAACCAGTATCAGGGCGAGGTCTTAAAATCTGGTAGTGACCCTTGGAGGTGTGTGTGGTGGGTGGGGGGTGGTGGGGGGAGGGGGAGGGGAGGAGGGGGGAGGGGACAGGCCCAAGAGACAGTGCGCAGGGGCACAGGAAACAGGGCGCTCTATAATCGTCTCGATTCTGTTAGTGATTTCATTCCAGTAATTCCTTAACCCCGGACAGGTCCAAAGCATATAAAAGAGTTCTGCCCCCACTTCTCTGCATCCTGGGCATCCTGCGTCCTTCCTGTGGAAAAATGCATTAATTTGCCCCGGGGTGAGGTATGCCATGTGTAGTATAAAGAAATTAATTATTCGGAACCTGGCATTACTCGAGATCCTAGGGGTCCCGGTCTGTATAGTTTACCAATCTTTGTCTTCCAGAGGGGTATTCAGGTCCTCAGCCCATCTATCTCGGTGAACAGTCAGCAGTTGAAGGGTATCCCTACCCAGTGCTCTGTAGAGACACGCGACTTCTTTGATTCTCCCCCCCCCCCCCCCCCCCCCCCCCCGCAGTACCAATGTAGCATGATGCAGAGGTTTGGAGATTCCTGCTCCCGAGTGTTCACGGATTGCCGCCGCGAAGAACATCCAAGTTTGGTGTGAACGGACCCGCTTCGCGTACCTGCGACTGCGGATCTGCCAGCCAGTGGGCCAACCACTGCAGTTGGCCAGCAAGGTAATATCTTTCGGAGTCTAGGACTTAAAGGCTCCCCTCCGTAGTCACATGCTGCATTGTTTTCAGAGCTACCCATCCACGGCCCATGCCCCACAGGTAATTTGACATTAAGGAATGTAAGTTGGTATGTTACCTTGGGGGTATCCATATTGGAAGCACAGGGAAAAAGAAAGTTATCGCACCATTTTTAGCAGAGCCACCCTCCACGCTTATGAAAGGAGTGGCTTTTCCAAAACTCCATGCTGGTCTTCAAAGACCATACGGCTGCCCCGTGTTACCCTCAAATATATCAGAGGTAAGTGGTATATTTTTACCTAAAGATATTTCAGGCACCTGAGTTCCTATTGGAGATTTCCGAGGTCAGTGATGAAGTCTCAGTCTCTTGTTGAGGGAAAAGTCTGGACTTTTGCCAGCTAATTTTTAATTCCGACATTTTCCCAAATTCCGTCATAAATGCCTTAGCACCAGGTAAGTCTTCTCCCACGTTCCCCAAAATCATCAGCAGGTCATCAGTGTACAGCGCTGTATAGTGTGCCCTTTTCTCCAGATGTATCAGACGGTACTTTGCATCCGTCCGGACTAGGCAGCCAACAGTTCCATAGGTAGGGCAAACAGGGGGTAGAGGGGGCATCCCTGTCGCATGCCCAGTTCCACTCCGCACTGTTCAGGATGGGCCGCACCATTTTGGAGCTGAGCCAAAGGTCTCGTATAGTGAAACCTGACCCATTTCAAGAAGCCTTGTCCCAGTTGCATGCTTCTCATAACCCCATACAGAAGCTCCACTTTAAGACGGTGAAGGCTTTTTTTTAAATAAACTTTTTATTGTTTTCCAACACACAACATGGTATCAGCACATGACATTGGACATGACTTAAGGAGATCACATTGAGTAGTACACCACCCCATTCGACAGTTCCACTTGGTAGCCACATTGAAAAATATCAATAGCTTTTACGAATCCCATGAAAAATGTCCAGCTCCAATAAGTCTTAAACATGGCGCAACCATGCGAGATAGAGAGCATGATACAGAAAGAATGCAGGGACCGGGGGGGGGGGGGGGGGGCATTACAATATTAAGTGTGCGGAGGAGAAGCCTCCACCTCTGCCATCATTCGGGCTATCTGTTCGGTTCATTCCCTACACAGCTCCACCGTTGAGGAGATATAGATGTCCCCCCTGTATTTATTTCATTTTCCCCATTTATGGTCCCATTTCTTGGGGCAGCCACGACCTTTAAAGACTGATTTCTTGGCAATCATTGCTATGTCCATATCCCGTGCCCAGGTACTCCGGGTCGGGACCGCCTCCACCCCCCATTTTTGTGCGATGTTTCGTTTCGCGATGGCGAATCCCATCGAGACCCAAGTCTGCTCAGCTTGAGAAAGATCAGTCGCCCCCCCAAATATTAAGTAAGCATAGGTGAGGAGATGGCGGGAGGGGTTTGCCGCAGACTCTCGCCAGTTGACGGGCGATCCCCACCCAGTAGTCCTGAATGCGTGGGCAATCCCATATTATGTGGAAGAAGGTGCCTACTTGATTGCAGTGTCGGAGACAGAGCGGGTCGGGACGTGTACCTATCCTAAACAGGAGTTTAGCATCAAAATAGACCCTATGAAGAACCTTAAGCTGCAGAAGTCGCATGCGCATAGGAATGGCCACTTCACGCGGGGAGGCCAGAGCGTCCCGCCAGTCTTCATCTTCTATGTCCCCAAAGTCTTTCTCCCAGCTAACCCTCAACTTTTGCATCGGATCTACACGATTGTTGACCAATTTCTTATAAGTAAGCGAAATGGCCTTATGATCCATAGGGTCCAGTAATAGCCGATCCTCCAAAGAGGAGAAGTCCGGAAAGGGGGCGTCCCTCGGCAAAGCAGCCGATACGGCATGGCTGATCTGTAGGTATCTGAAGGTCTCAGTTTGGGCCAGCTGGTACTTCGTCTGAAGCTCCGCGAAAGTAGCTAATTTCCCCTTACCCCAGATGTCCCCCACCGACGATATCCCATTTGTCGAACCCTGGACACCTATTGAGTTGCCCCAATATGTCAGGTTCCCATAGTGGCGTAGCCTTTGTAAGACGCTTATTCCAGCCCAGTCGTTTGTTGACCGCATGCCAGGTTTTGACCGTGTGACCAGCGGAGCCAGTTAGGTGAAGCCTGCGGGGGTTGGAGTACAGCGCTCTGTTATAGCCGTCCCTCTCATGAGCCCCTGATCCATTCTGAAGTTTGGTCATCATGGGGGCCGAATACCCACCTATTAATAGCCATTAATTGAGATGCTTGATAATAGAGATGCAAGTCTCGAAGCCCTATACCCCCATTGTACCAGCCCATGGTGAGTTTATTCATAGCAATTCGCGGCGTGCGATCCTCCCATAGTAATCCCGGAAGCGCTCTGTCAATCTGAGAGAAATATGACTCAAGAACAGGATTGGGGGTATTCTGTAAAATATACAGAAAACGCGGACGCGCAAGCATTTTGAACAAAGACGCACACCCTAGGAGAGTGAGAGGGAGGGAGCGCCAATGCAAGACGTCTGATTTGAAGCGGTGGAGGGGCCCAAAGAGGTTACTTTCAAAGAAGAGGTCAGCCTTCGGGGTGACAAAGATGCCCAAGTAACGGAAGCCACGTCTAGCCACCGGTATTTCGTAACCCCTTGGACTGGCTGGGGGAGGGCCCCACAATGCAAACATCTGGGATTTGGACCAGTTTATGCGATAGCCTGAGTGGGCCCCAAAGATATGGAAGATGTGAAGTACCCGCCGCAGTGACCGTGCTGGAGACGTTAAATACAAAAGGATATCATCCGCGTAAAGCAAGATGCGGTCTTCGTGGCTCGGCGTCCATTTAAGCCCCCGTATCTCTGGGTCTCCCCGGACCCAGACAGCCAGGGGTTATAGAACCAAGGCGAAAAGTAGCAGAGAGAGGGCAACCCTGTCTCATGGCACAGTGAAGTGTAAAGGTGGCCGATCGATGGTGATTGACAACCTGATCCAGCGTATCAATTTAGGTCTAAAACCCATTCAAGTCAATACGGCGAAGAGAAAGTCCCATTCTATGGTATCAAACGCCATAGCTGCATCGAGCGATAGCAGGATCGCGCATTCCTCCAGAGTGTGGATTCTACCCAGGACCCCGTGTACCCGCCGCAGATTTCGGGCCGTGTTTCTCCCCGGCATAAATCCTGACTGGCCCGGATGAACCAGATCCGTGATTTAGGGGAGAAGTCGGTTGGCCAGAATCTTGGCCTCAAGCGTAAGAAGAGAAATGGGTCGGTATGATTTACGGTCCTCCACCGGCTTGTCGGGTTTGTGGATCACCACAATAGCTGTCGTGCATATCTCTGCTGGAAGTTGACCGGACTCGAAGCATTCGGTACAGAGGTTCAAAAGGGGGCGGGGGGGGGGGGGGGGGGGGGAAGAGGGGCCAGCAGAGTCGTCAATGGCTTAAAGAGCTCGATAGGAAGCCCGTTGGGGCCCATCGCCCTACTGGATCGGAACCCATGTATAGCTTTTCGGATCTCCGTCCCCGTGACGTCCGCCTCCAGGACCTCCCTGCCCTCCGGAGCGACAGTCGGCACCTCAATAGTGGCCAGGAGATCAGTCGACCATCTGGCCTGAGATTCTGGGGAGCTAGTATAGACCCTTTCATAATGGAGTGTGAAAGCACCAGCTATCTGTTGAGGGTCAGTGAGAAGCCCCCCTCCGAGTCAGCTATCGCGTGCACCCATCTCGAGGCTTGGTCCCGGCGTTCCAACCATGCCACCCGTTCTTTCACAGTGTTCATAAATCCTATGTCAGGTAGAAAGAGCTCGCGTCGCGGCATCTTCCTGGAGAAGTTGCCTATAATCTTGCCTCTTGAGCGTAAGGCAGTGCCGAATGGAGGGGTCAGGCTCACGCTCCTCCGCCTCTTCCAAATCCATGACTTCCGACTCTGATTCCGATATCCTTTTTAATCTCTCGGCCCTGTGGCCCACCATAAGAGACAGTGCCCTTCCCTTAATTACTGCCCCAAAAGCCCCCCATAGAGTCACTGACGAGGTAACAGAGCCCACATTTTCAGCAAAATAGTTTTCTGCATCTTTGCGGAGGGCATCTTTAATATCCGGTATCTTAAGTGCCCATTGGCTGTATGGTGATAGATCCCGGTCGCCCCTTTAGCGGAAGACTCAGGGAAGCCCAGACCGGGGAATGATCGGAGATTCCGCGGGCCAAGCAGCTCGACCCAGTAAACAGATGGATATCCTGGGCATGTGTAAAGAGATAGTCAATTCGAGATTGGCTACTGTGTACCCCTGATTTGAACGTGAATCTCGTATGCGACGGATTAAACCACCGCCATATATCCACCACCCCTAAAGCATTAGCAAACTCAGACAGAGGCGAGCCTCTCAACGGATCCTCCCTGGGTGGAAAACGATCTAGGGAGCCAGTCATTACAAGGCTGAAGTCCCCACCCAACATGAACACTCCCAAGGGAAGCTCCAGTAAGAGGGATCCCACATCGCGCAGTGTTAGGCCCTGTAGACCGGGGGGGGGGGCCATATATAGCAACTATATTGATAACCCGCCCCTCCCAGGTGCCCGAGGCCATGGTGCATCTACTCTGAGCGTCAGTCCAGGTCCTGTGTACAATATAGGGGCAACCTTTACGTAGGAGAATCTCTCCCCCCCCCCCCCCCGAGAACCGGAGGTGAACCCCGAATGAACAACCTTATTATAGCCTTTCCTATTCAGGGCCCGGCAGGAGTTCCCGACCAGATGCGTCTCTTGCAGCAATACTAGGTCAAGCTCGTGGCGTTTGATATATTGCAACACAATGCCCCTCTTAATTTTATCTCCCAGACCATGGACATTCCATGTGGAGAGACGAAGCGCTAAACTTGGGGCCATCAAGTCGTATTAAAAGGAATCTTATAAAGCCAGGCAATTCCTCGAGGCCCGGAACAGCTGGGACGGAGGAGATGTGAGTGAATGACAGTGGAACCACTCGCACAGGCAAGAAATTCAGCAAATGTAGTGCATTGATACCAGAAACCAACAAACATTGAAACACTCCCATTCCAACCAGAACCTCCGCCCCATCCTGCCTCCCTGCATAATGGGCCTGAAACCACCCACCTCCCGCAACTTGCAGAGTGCCTGCCGCCCACCCACATCAACGTTTAGGAACGTGTCCAACCCCACTCTCTATAGCGTAGCTTGAAAAATCAGTAAGACTGGCCCCAACCATTAGCCCCAATGATCAAAACACATAGCAACAAAATTTGCCCTACACAAAATTAGTGGATTAAACAGTCTGGGTACGACAACACCACCAACCCCAGAAAAACAGATCCAGAGCAGCACACACAATGAACGTCAGTAGAGAGCAGGAGGCCCAGAGCCCAGGCAGACCAGTCAGTCAGAGGCCACAGCAGACCAAATGAGAGTCCCATAAAGGCCCCCAAAAAGGATAGTTTCTCCTGCTCATCCCGGTGGGCCCTGAGAACTCGCCCCGGGCGGGGCGGGGAGCTATGGTGTTGACGCCGGTCGTCGGGGTCTTCAGGTATTGTAGACAGTTTTTGCGGCTTCTTGCCAACAGTACGCCAACCGTCGATCCAGTCCCAAGCGTCTTCAGGCCTGGTGAAGAACCAGTTTGCGCCATCGGATTCAAATCTTAGTTGCGCCGGGAACAGCATGACATATTTGAGCCCCCGATCTCTGAGAGCACGCTTCACGTCTAGGAAGCGGCAGCATTGCTTCTGGACTCCTAAGGTGAAGTCAGGAAAGAATGATACTCTACTATTCTCCACAGTTAAAGGGGGTGCCGCTCTTGCCGTCTGTAGGATAACATCGCGGTCTCTGTAGTTGAACACTCGGGCCAAGAGCGGGCGGGGTGGGGCCCCAGGCTTGGGCTTACCCCCTAGCACACGATGGGTCCTCTCGATCGAAAAGCATTTGGAGAGAGAGGCCTCTCGGTTGAAGGTGTTTTAGGATGAGTTCCTCAACATAGAGGTCAGCAGACGGCCCCTCCGCCCACTCAGAGACCCCAAGAATGCGAACATTATTGCGCCGCATCCGCCTCTCATATTCATCAAGTTTGACCGCCATCGCCTCTTGAGTGATACGCAACTCAAGACACCTGCTTCTTGAGGGTGGCAGGTCCGCAGTGGTAGCCTCAACGGTATACACGCCGTCAGCCATCTTGCGCGTATCGTCCCTGATGAGGGCCACTTCCGTAGCCACAGTGTCAATGCGATGTTGTAGAGATGTCCGCACTGTGCTTATTGCTGCAAGAATATCTTTGTTGGTGGGCTCAGAGAAGTCCCTCTGGTACACAGCTGTGCCCGACTTCTCCTCCTGGGACCTTTGCCAAGCAAATTTCTCAAGCTTGGTTTTTGTGGAATTCCGCCCGCAGCGGCCCGTCGCCATGTTTGTCACAAGGAGGGGAGCAATAAATGGCTGTGGGTAATCACTACTTACCGCCGCCTGCCGTGAGATAACCCACGCAGCCTGTCGGCTTTTGCTCAATCCTCACCAGCCCCACGGCAAGTCTATAGGCCCAGTACCCTTTAGCTGTCAGCGGGTACCCAGTACATCCCCCACGTGGGGTAGATCGCAGGGGGGTGACCCCCCCTTCCAGCAGCTGCAATGGCAGGGGCCAGTAGCGCATCCGGCAACTGTTCTCCCAATCACCACCTCCGCAGCCCGTCCCTCGTCGTGGCGTGCCCCGGGCCCATGCACTCACACCCAGCTCTTGGTCATGTCGTACTTTCACCTCCAAAAACAGTGCCACCCTGGGAGCACGGGGCGTGTGGGGGCGAGTCAGGTAGCCCCCAGAGCCCCAACAGTTTAGGGGCGGGTCCCCGCATGGTGATGCCAGTCCCTCACCAGATCTGTCCCCCAGAAGTCCAAAAGGGGCTCCAGTCAGCGCCAAGCCGGCTCCGGGGAAATCCCTCTCAAGATGGAGGTCGCGTAGATCTCAGGAGACTCGGTGGTGGCACGAGAGCAACTACAACTTGGGTCGTGTCGTTTTCACCCCCTCCACTCCAGTAGCGTCAGTCTGGAACTCCGCTCCGGCACTGGGCCCAACAGTGACCCCCTCTGGTCAAGGCGCGGGCCCCACAGCCCGGAGCGCCCGCACTCATCTGTCCAGGCCGCAGCTCCGATATCGCGCCCCAGCAGAGACGCGCTGCCGGCCTGAGCGCTGGTGATGGTGTCGGCGTTTGGAGCGGCCCCGCTCAAGGATGTCCGATGAGCCTCAGAGTTCGCCCGCACCCGGGGATAAAGCACCGGCAATCTTGGAGACAGGTAGGGCTATGATCGGGCCGGGGCAGAGTTAATTAAACGGTTATATCGAAAGCGGCATGCGGGAGCTCGGTTGAAGGCCTTTTTAATATCAAAAGCAAAGACCACCCCCTCCTCCCCTATTCTGTCATAAGTCGCCATAAGGCACCATATATTGAGCACAGTATTTCGGCCTGGGATGAACCCGCCTGATCTGGATGTATGAGGTCAGTCATTGATGGCTGGAGCCTAGTTGCTAGTACTTTGCTAAATATCTTGAGTCTAGGTCAAGCATGGATAGAGGTCTTAAAGTCCAACACTCCAGAGGGGATTTACATGGCTTTAGGTGAGGTGACCTTCATCCACTGCCGCTCCAAACAGGTCTACTAGCCTGGGGATCAATTCCTCTGCATAGGTAGCATAAGCCTCTGCAGGGAGCCCCTCCATGCCAGGTGTTTTGCCTCTAGCAAGTCCCTGAATAGTTACTCTTACTTCCTGTATGTCTATAGAGGCCCAGAACGCTTCCGCCTCCTCTGTCCCTAGTGTAAAAAGTGGGATAGCAGCTGAATATTCCCTGCTAGATCCCTCTTCCTGTCTCAGCCGGCTGCAGTAGAGGTTGGCATAGAACCCCAGGAATCTTCGATTTATCTCCTCTTGCTGGTATAGTATACGTCTCTCGCTGTCTCCAACTTCAAGTATTGGGGAGCCCTCCTAGCCAGGTTAGTCAACCAAGCTAGTGAGGATCCTGCTCCGTCCCGTTCTGCATGGGTGCGCTCCATATATTTCTTATACTCAAAACACTGCTATCGTTCCGTATCCTTAGCCACTTCTTCTTTGGAATCCAGTAGGGCCTGGCCCAGCTCAGGGTGCCCTGGTCTTTGTATTTCTAGTGTACGGAGTGCCTGATCTGCAATTTTTTTGGTCTGTTTGGAGTGAACGTTGGACTCCTACAGAGGCTGCATGCATCGGCCCCTAAGCACCACTTTAAAGGCTTCCCATTCTGTCAGTCTAGATGAGGTTGTGTATGTATTCTCAGCAAAACAACTGGCAATGTACCCTCTAACTTCTTAAAGGAATACCTGATCCTCTAGTGCTTCAGTTTTAAGTCGCCATGTTGGCATACGTTGGCGCAGGTGGCCCCAACCGATATGAAGGAGGGCCAGAGAGTGGTGAGAGATTGTGTGTTGAGTACTCCACGGAATGAGTATGGGCATGAACGTCCGGGGAGCACAGGAACGTGTCCAATCTGACGTGGAGGTCATGTACCGGGGAGCAGTAAGAGTAATCCCTGCACACAGGAGTTCAAGTGTCTCCAGGAATCTATTAGACCCCATCTGCTCTGCCAGGCTTAAATGCCCACTCTGTTCTATGCATTGGAGCGTCTCTAAGCAGGGGGTGGGAGCAGTCTCTAAGCAGGGGGTGGGAGCAGTCTCTAAGCAGGGGGTGGGAGCAGTCTCTAAGCAGGGGGTGGGAGCAGTCTCTCAGCAGGGGGTGGGAGCAGTCTCTCAGCAGGGGGTGGGAGCAGTCTCTCAGAGGGTCAGCTGTGCAGTTAAAATCCCCTCCAACAATTACAGAGTAAGGGAGATTGGTCGCCAGTGTATGTGAGACCCCAGTCAGGAAGGCCACCTGATTTGTGCTGGGGCCATAAATCCTAACTATTTTTATGTCTACGCCGTCTAGTCTTCCTGGGATTGCCATGTATCGGCCATCTGGGTCTATCACCTCCCCAGTACTCTGGAATGGGACCCCTGCCCTGATCCAAACCATTACCCCCCTCCTGGGGAATGCAGAATACGATGTATAGTATGCTTAATCAGGCACAGGCAGCCACAAACACGAGTGAAATTGGCCCACGTTGTTCTTAATTGTTTTAACTGTCACCGATTTGTTGAATCTGCTGCTAGCGCACTTTGCACATCGCGACCTTTGGTACTTTTAAATCTGTTTTTAATATCTTAAAAGCAAGAACTGGTTGCAAATACATGCAATCTTGCAACATCTCAGCACTTGAGCCTCCTCGGTCCCCCGCTGCTTCTATAGCTGATTGTGTGGAGGGAGAAACTCACCCCGAACACCCTCACTTCCGGGGGGGGGGGGGGGGCACCAGACGGCGGCCATCTTGGAGGTCGGCAGTCTAGTCCTTACACGAAGCACTGCCCGAGGCCAGATTTAAACTCGGGATGGCGCCGAGGCGCAGCGAACGCGCAACTGGCGCGCCTAAGGCAAGACCGTTCGCAGGGGCCAGGAACCCTGTTCAAGGCACCCTTGATCATATAAGACCCATTATATACACTAACAAAGAGCTTTTGCCTCTGAACACAGTAGTCCATCCACCCTGCTCTGCACTCCCTGAGAGCAGAGCAGCCCTTGAGCTGCTCGATCTGTGGGCTCACAACAGAGACCAGAGTGCCATATGGAAAGGGATCAGAAGGTAAGACGGATCACAACAAATTTTGGAAGATAGGACTAATTAACTGTGGCTCCCTCCCAAAGCACGCAGTAGAGATAAGACTTCTAATAGAGGAGGAAGAATTGGAGGCCCTGTTTCTGACAGAAACCTGGCTCCGAGAAAGCTCAACCCCAGAGATTATAGAGGCCCTTCCCCAGGGCTTTGAAATATTTCGCCTGGATAGAGCCGGAACTATAGGAGAGGGCATCGCTATCATTTGTAAAACATATTTAGATTGTACTATCACCCCTCTTAATATCACTAAATGTGAGGCTGTGGCCTTCAGATTGTCCCTCACCCCGTCGTGCTCCTTTTCAGGCGGTCTTATCTATAGGCCCCCCAGGCTCCTGTACGCAGTTTTTAGAAGCCGCCCCCGACACGCTGGCTAGCATGCTAATAGGGAAAAGCTCCCTCACAGTGCTAGACTTTAATATCCATCTGGACGAGCTCAATGACCATTCAGCAAGGAGATGCCTAGCTGACCTGGACGCCCTACAGCTCAAACAACTGGTACCTTCCGCCACTCATGAAAAAGGCCATATCCTAGACCCCCATCTTCTCAAATGACCCCAGACTGGAGGTGCTAGTACCCAAGCGGATGCCTTTGACAGACCACTCCCTGATTCCATTGCGCCTCCTTAAACTCCACACAGTTGACCATAAAAAAAAAAAAAAGAACGTCCGGAAGTGGGCCACAAATGGCCTAGAAGAGTCCCTGAGGCTTGGATCACAGATCTTGAGTCCACCGTACCACCAGACACTAAAGACCTAGAACTGGCTAACCTGGATAAATGGTTCCATAGACCGGAACTTCAAGAAGCAAGGTCAACAGATGCAAAAAAACTCGAACAGATCGTCCTGGTTCTGCCAAACGCTGGTCTCTCAAAAGAAGAGCTGTAAAAAGCTGGAACAAAACAGGAGGAAATCTTACGAATCAGAGCTCAAAAATAGCCTATAAACCAGCCATACAGCTCTATCACAAGAGCATCAAGAAAGCGCAAGCAGCTTTCTTTGAAGAAAAAATAGCAAAGTCTGCCAATTCCTCAAAGGAGCGCTTTAAAATAGTCAAGTCCCTTACCACAATTGACTCTGGAACAAACATCGCCCAACATTCAAAAGAGATGCAATGGGCTAGCCTCGTTCTTCAAGAGCAAGGTGGAAAATATTTATAATTCCCTCCACCTCAACTCCACCAAGAAATTAACTATCCCGGAGGACCACAACAGCACCACAAAATCCCCAAGGAAGGGAGAACAAGCAGGACTCCCCACATCCCCCGCCGTCTTATCCTTCCCCAAAATGAGTGAAGAACAGGTAGGCTCCTTGTTACAGAATATCAAATCCAGCTCTCCTCTAGACCCGGCTCCACCACATATTCTTGCCCAGGGCGGGAGAGCTGTCCTAAGCCAACTTTCCAATCTAATCACTCTTTACTTCGAAAATGGCAAGGTACCCAAAGAGTGGAAACACGCCATCATTAAACCCCTACTAAAAAAAAAACAACTGGACCCTGCCGCTCTGGCTAACTATCGCCCAATATCCCTGTTGCCCATCCTGGGCAAGATCGCCAAGAAACACACGAACAACACGATCTCACATTTCCTGGAAGACAACAGCATCATACACCAGACCCAGATGGGATTCCGACCAAAACACAGCACGGAGTCAGCACTGCTTGTGGTCACTGAAAAACGTAAAAACATTTTAGACCAAGGGAGAGCCACAGCTCTTGTACTATTGGATTTAAGCGCGGCGTTCGTTACGGTAGAACACACAGTACTGATCCAGAGGCTTGAGGAAGTTGGAATTAGAGGAACAGCTAGCCAATGGGTGGCTTCAATCCTGAGTGGGAGATCCTTTCAATGCATGGAGGCCGGAATAACATTAGACTCCCTCTCAGCACCATGGGGAGTCCCTCAGGGATCCTCCCTAAGCCCGAGACTCCAACATATACCTTAGCCCCCTGGCCCACATAATACAGGAGTTTGGCCTCTCAATCATGTAATTTGCCAATGACAAACAACTACTGGTCTCAATCTCAGATTCCCTTAACTCGGACCATAGACAACTAGTCCCGCCAGGAAAAAATAAATAAAAAATCGGAGCTTGGATGGCAGCTAAATGGATGTCCCCTAAAGGAAGCAACTTGACACTATTTCTCCTGTTCCTGGCTCCTATGTGGTTCCCTCCTCAATTTACTTACCATTGGCTGGCTCCCACGTCACTCTAGTTCACTTTGCTGGTCAGTGGCTCCTCCTCGCCTCTGTCGTCCTGTCATGCAGCCTGGGTCAAGTACTCCTTCCGGTGGCCAGTGTCCGCATGCCTGCAGAGGTACTTTTTATTGCATCGTTTACATGCTGTCTCTACACCCACATTTGTTGTGTGTACCTGTGTCACACACAGTTACATGTGTTTGTGTTAAGGTGTACAGGAACAGGAGAAACCACCAAGTCCTGCTCACAATACGTTGCAGAATTATGCCTCCATTACCGCACTATAAGAACTTGAATTATGGTATGCAATCGCCCTACCTTACTCTTTAAAATGCCCATGAAGAAGGGGGAGAAACCCAAAACGCGTTGGCTGTGAATGAATGATGCAAGGATCCCGCCAGCTACGCTGCAGCCCCCATTAAAATGATGCAAAATTATCTTTTTGTGTGGGCTCTTCCGTTTGGGCAACTTTGTTGATGGATTTGTAACAGCTCGTCCGGCCATGGGAGAGCCACGCCGCTTGTTTGCGGATCTGTTGTGATGCCATCCAGCTGTCACATTTTTGGGCAGTATTGCGGTAATGGAGGCATAATCCTTCAACGTAGTGTGAGCAGGACTTGGTGTAAACCCACTGTGGACTTTAATCTGTTTTTACTGGGAGTGAATCAAGGAGACTCACTTGAGGAATACTGAGCATGACCACGAATACCAAAAGGCTTTGCTGATTGCCACGCCCACTGGGGCGGGTATAAGAACTTGAATTATGGTATGCATTCGTCCTGCCTTACTCATTAAAATGCCCATAATGAAGGGGGAGAAACCTGAAACGCGTTGGCTGTGAATGAATGATGCAAGGTTCCCGCCAGCTACCCTGCTGCCCCCATTTAAATGATGCAAAATTATCTTCTTGCGTGGGCTCTTCCGTTTGGGCAACCTTGTTGATGGAGATAGACAGACAGACAGATAGACAGATATCTGCCCAAATTCCTTCATCCTCACAAAGTTACACGGAGCACTCTCGAGTAGTTTTCAAAGATTTTATTGTTGCCAAACAACCATAGCTGACAAAAGCGTTATGGCCGTACGGCTTTAGTCAATGTCAGCGTACTCCCTTACATTAACCAATTATATACTTTATGTGCATTTCAATTCAATGAAAAACGGACTTACAAAATATCTCATTAACATTCATTGATATTGAAGGACTTTTCGCAGATGCCATTATCCTGGCGTCCATCTTGGAGTGTTCATTTTTAACAAATGTAATCCACGTTAAAATTTGTAACATTTATACAAACAATTTGGTACTGTACCCAATAGCACACTCACAAGTCATTGCAATCATTGTTGCGCCCTGGATGGGTAGTTACCTCAATAACCTAGAATGTCCTAAATGGACAATTGTACAATTTTAATTCATTGATATTGAAGCTGGACTCTTCGCAGATGCCTGTTCCTCACAGCCATCTTTGAATGAGCATTACTGACAATTGTAAGCAACATTAATATTTGTAACATTTATACAATTAATTAATCATACCAATTAGTACATTCACAAGTCATTAAAATCATCATCACGCCCTGAATGGGCAGTTGCCTCAATCACCGATGTTATATTGTCCTGAATGGACAATTGAACAATTTTAAGGTGTGCCAACCTCTCACGTCAACAAACACCTCATCATCTTCAACATTTCTTCACATATTCCAACTGATTAGTTATTATACACATTCTTATTTTATGTTTTATATGAAATCTAATATAGTCCGTTAAGTGAATATCTAAACCATTTATAACAAAAATTCTCCTCCAAAATTCATTGTTCAGTAATAACAGAGGAGGGCATTGTACTGTTATAACGAGGAATTCTCTACCGTTCTCTATACTCATAATTAATCTCTTTCCAACATGCACCCATAACTCTTCTTCACTATTGAGGCCATATGGGGCTAGTGTTCTTAGTTCTACAATGTATTTCGACTCTAGTTGTCGTAGGGTTTTGACTGTCGGCTCCTCTTTCCTTTGCCTGTACCTGGTCTATACAGAAAAAACGTATCAATTTGCTATTACTTTGATGATGTGTTGCAAAGTGTCTGGGACTGGGTAGTTCTTATCCCTGTGAGTTATCGCCCGCATGTGTTCCAGGACTCTCTTCTTTGCCTGATGTACCGTGCTACCCATGTAGAGTGCGTTGCACGGACACAACAGGCAATAAACCACTAATTCGGTGTTGCAGTTGAGTAGTTTTAAAATCATTTTCTTGGATTTTCTCCCTGGGACTGGATATTCCTTTACTTTCACACTTTTCTTGCAGGCTTTGCAATTAAGACAGGGATAGAAACCTCTTGTTTCTGATATACCCTTACTCTTATTGTCAAAATGACTGTGGACTAGTATGTCTTTTAGGGATGTGTTTTTCCTTTAAGTAATACTCAGATGTTGTGGGAGTTTCTTACCAATTACACCATCTGCAAGATATTCCAATGTTTTGTCACTATCCTACGGATCTCTTTAGAGTCCGTAAAATATGTCAAGATTAACCTTGTTACTTCATCCTGTTTTATATCGGTTCTCTTATTTAGAAGTTCTTCTCGGATTTTCTGATCCGCTTTATTAGCTGCTATTCTTAAGGATTTTAGGGGGTAGCCTCTTGCATTGAAGCGCTGGAGTGCCTCCCTTTATGCTGCTTCATAACTTTCACCAGTGGTGCTGTTATGTTTTATTTTAAGTAGTTCTCTGTAGGGGATACTGTCCACTAAGCATTTCGGGTGCTGGCTTGAATAGTGAAGGACTGTATTGCCCGCAGTAGGCTTGCGATACAGTCTTATCAATTGTTTATCCTTCACATATACTAACAGATCCAAAAACGCTACTTCAGAGTAACTCATATTGCTTGTAAATTGCCGGTTGTAGGGGTTAGTATTCAGAATCCCTAGTTAAGTCTCAAATTCCCGTTTAGACCCTCGCCAGACGAAAAAAATATCGTCTATATATCGGGTCCAAGTAGCAATTTTTTGTGCCCAGACTTCATTGGGCCCAGTGCAGGCCTCGTGCTTCTCCCACCAGCCCACAAATAAATTCGCGTAGCTGGGGGCGAAGCACGTGCCCATTGCTGTACCCTGTTTTTGGATATATAGCTGGTCTCCAAATAAAAAGATGTTATTATTTAAACAGAACAATATGAATTGCAGTATCATTGGATTGTGTTCAGCATATTTCAAAGGTCTAGTTTTCAAAAATACATTCACTGCCTCTATGCCCGGTGTATGGTTGATACTTGAGTATAGACTTGTGATGTCAAGAGTAACCAAGAGAAATTCATCCTCCCATGGAATATCAGCAATTGATCTTATAAAATCTGTGCTGTCTTTAACATATGATACTAAGTCACACAAATGGACTTAACACTGTATTCACTAACACAGATGTGTTCTCTAAAAGACTGCCTTTAGAGGACACAATCGGGCATCCCGGGGGTTTGTTCTTATCTTTGTGGAGTTTTGGGATAGGATAGAATGTGGGGGTTACTGGATGCTCTACCTTTATAAAGTCATATTCATCTTGATGAAGTATCCCCCTACCCCTCCACATAGTAATCATTTGATAAAAGTCCAAAATACTGTCATTGTACTGTCTCTTGGTGATTTTGATGTAGCATGTCTCATCACTTAGTTGCCTCATCGCTTCCTCTTGGCAAGACGATTTATCCTGTACAACGACATTACCACCTTTATCAGACGGTTTGATTTCTATCGATGTGTCTTCTTGCAGCGTTTTCATAGCTTCTCGTTGTTTCTTAGTTAAATTCTGGGACATAGATTTCCTTTCAATATGCGAGGTCCTTATTTTATCCAGGTCCTTAATGATGACCTCATGGAAACTGTCAATCATAGCGAAAGCTGTTTTAGGGATACATTTTGATTTCCTTTTGAGATTACTTGTAGCACCTACTTGAGGTAAATCTATTTGTTCCAGAAACAAACTCTAGTCCCTCCTCTAGTGTTTCCTCCTGCATTGAATCGGTTTCGTCTCCAAGTTCATGTAGAGTTCTTAATGTTGTCAAATCTTCTACTGTTAAAATGTCTGTGGACACGGTTGGTCTTTCTATACTTTCCATAGACCTTCCAGATCGACCCGAGAACATTTTTTTCAATTTTAGTTTCCCAATGAAGTGAATATAGTCCCATTTGGTTGTCTGAAAGAAAGTGAGTCCTTTTCTAAGAACTTGTTTTTCAGCTTTCGTGAGTTGCCTAGTTGAAAGATTTATAACTGTTAGGTCGTTTGTTAGTTTCTGATGGTGCCCCTCTTGCTCCTCGTTGCGGCAGCACCCGCATAAGAAGTGAGCGGCGGTTGGCTGACGAGACTTTTGGTTGGAAAATATATATATATATATACACACACATATATACACACACACACATATATACACACACACACACACATATATACACACACATACATATATACACACACACACACACACACACACATATATATATACACACATATATATACACACACACACACACACACACACACACACACACACAGATATACATACACATACTTTTTTTAATACAAAACATTTGGCAAGCGCTGCCGAACCAGGAGTTGCAAAGTTGAATAAGAGGATTCAGCACCTTTAATGTATAATCAGTAAAAATTTGAAATCAGGGGTGAAATAGGTCTCTTTACTGTTGAACAAGGGTTGTAAACACTAAACAGTGATTAAGTGGTCGAAAAAATGGGGACTATGATTCATTGTGGCCAGCAAATATATGTGTGTGTTACACTATATAAATCAGTAATGAACCAGGCAAGTATGGCATTTAGGATACCCAGATAGTGCAAGGACTATATCAAAATACTTATCAAGAGAGATTCACAAGGCTAAATCAATATAGTGTGGAGGAGAGCAGGAAGGGTGTGAGCAAGTTTGTGGAGAGCATCTTGGGGAGTAAGTGACGTAGTATGAAGAGTGGGAGGAATAGTAACAAGCATTGGCATAGCCAATAGGTCTCGCCTTTGGGACCCTATAAGTGTTTAGCCATGCAACAGTTGCATAACTAAATACTTAGAAGGTCCCAAAAGCGAGACCTATTGGCTATGCCAAGCGGACGCGAAAGTAATCGCGATCAAACATCAAAGCGGCCGTGAAAGTGAAAGTAATCGCGGCCAAGCGCGGCCAAGCGCACATGCACTGTAGCTCTAGGCTGGCCTGGTAGCACTTTTTGGAGCCCTCTCAATAAGTCTCGCCAGACCAGCGCATGCGCTGGGTCAGGCGAGACTTAAAAAGGAGCAATAACAATTAGTAGCAGTTCTAGAAACAAGCATTTGCAATGCAATCGGTCTCACATTTACACGATTTTGATCTATTGGCATTGTAAATGACAATGCCTTTTATTTTATGTTGCGTTTTTTTAAAACGTAAATAAAAAGGCATTGTCATTTGACATGCACTGGGCTCTAATGTCCGGCAAAAAAGTGTGACATGCCATGGGCTGTAAAGTTAGGGAAACCATTCATAGCATGCACTGTAGTCTAATGTCAATCAAACCCACTGTAGCAGGCACTGGGCCCTAGCGCCCAGTAAACCATCTATAGCATGCATTGGACTCTAATGTATGATGCCCAAAGTGTCTGCAGTCATACCAGTTTGAGGATTCATTTCTCTAGCTTTGGAGTAACTCCCCCCAAGTCCCTATAATTCAAACCCAGCTGCCCTGGGACCAGGTCCGAAAAGCAACTCTTTATAACACTGAGCAGTCGTTTTGTTGGAAAAGCTTGTCACGCATCAACCCAGCAAGCTGGCCATCCACTTTTCTCAAGTCCTCCTAACCACGGTCATCCATGTTTTTAGGTTAATAAATAGATCATTATGGGCGTACAGTGCCTAACGTAGAAAATGTGGTGTTGTAGGTTATATGCATGGATACAGGGGGGCGGGCTGAGGGACAGTACAAGCATCAGACTCATTCAGACCTGTGCGATTCTTTGGTATACAAGTTATGTCTCACATATACGTAAACGATTAATACTGTGTCTAACCAAGCGTGTGCAGTCCTTGCCTGGTTAGCCATGCAGTACAGCATTCCTGCGCATTGTACGTAAAAGAATGGTGTGGGTACGAGGCATTCTGGGTATGTGGGCCTTGAGAGCAGAGCTAGCAGGGCCACGTATTCCAAGAGTGACGAAATAAAAATGAGGGCAGCGAAGCCAGCCCTTCAGTCACAGTGTGATGGACTGCTGGGCGGATGCGATGTCTGGCGGTCAAGTGTGCACCCTCAAACACCTTCCAGACGGCGTGGCCGAGACGGCATACCACTGCGGTGACTCAAGTCTGCGCGCCGTCAGCAGCCTGTCAATCACACCAGCGCCTCCCCAGTCCCACGCGTGGACAATAAGCTCTGCTCTTCCACGGGTGGCGCTCTCAGGCACCCACACGGGCCACGAAGCAGGAGAGAGCCCAGGGGCCTGCCCCGAGGCAAAGTAGTTTTGACACAGCCAGCGCGAGACAGAAAACGTAACGGCGACGAACACTGTGTGGCTCTTTGTAAGCTCCCGCCTCCCCTCCTCTCCCACTGGACATACTGTAAACTGTTGGTGGGCTCTGCAGGGGCGTGTGGATGCAGTCCATAGTGTCTGTGTGTACATCATTCCATAAACAAATCACAGCCAAATTCAGGGATTGGATGCGTTCCATACAGGTAATGTTAGGAAAATGAAACCTTTGAAAGTAACATTACGGTATGGCCACAAAGGCGATGGGGGAGGGGTGCAGGTGAGGCAGGGTCAGAGTACTGAATGAGAGGGTACTAAGGAAAGAAGTGTGGCAGGAAATTGAAAAACATTAAACCAGGAACGTGCAAAAGAAAGGAACGAAAGTAGCTGGAAAAAGAAGGGTAGATTAAAAAAAAGCAATAATAAAAGAGCAAAAATGTCAATAAAGCAATACAATGCACAGAAAAAAAGAAAGAGTATAGCAAGCGGGTAACAAATTGTAGTGGAAAACTAAGAGCTGGGATTGGGAAATGTGATGGAAGTGAAGTGAGATGATGAAGAGAGACAGTGAGTGTCTAAAAAAAGAAGGAAAGACAGGGAAGGGGAAAATTGAGAGTGCGAAGGAACGGAGCTTTGGGAGGGGGCAAAAAAGTGAAGAAGAATAGGATGGGGAAACTGATTGAGGTCTGTAAAGATGAAGTGGCAAGAAGTAGCATGGAGTGAGAGGCAGATAAAGAGTCATACTTTGCCAGTCATTATGTGACAGGGCAGGTGTCCTGCACAGCCCTTAAATGACTCCCCCTCCCTCTGCTCGCCCCCTCACCCCCAGTCAGGCACCAAGCACACATGCATCACCTTTGATGTAGACGTCGTCGTCCGCCCGCATGAACCACTCATACTTGTCCAGGTAGTGGTCGTGCATATACTTGATCATCATGAAGGACTTCTTCTGAGGCGGGTACGAGTCGTCCACTCCAGGCAGTGAGATGACAGGCAGTGGCTCGGACAGTGTTAGGTCCCTGGAGCACTGGCTAGAAAAAAAACTCCACCCGTACCGGAATATAGGGTGCCCAGGTGCGGTAGGCGGCCCGGGCCCGCGTGTCCAGGTACTTCTGGGCTGTCAAGACGCCCACATGGAGGAAGTTCAGGTGCTTGTCCCGTGGTACCCCGAAGTCCCCGCTGCCTGTGTGGGAGCTTTGCGCCTGGATGCTGCTTCTGCTATTGTTGCCCTTTTTGCTCTCGTCCTCCTCGTCCTAGGGCTCCTGTCCGTAGACAGAGCTCATGCTGGGCACCGCGCCCTTGCCCTTTCTGGGAGGCACTCTGCTGCTGGGGCCACCGGGAGCCGGCTCTAGGGCCCTCCCAACCCCCATCTCTCCGGGGCGTCCGTAGTAGGAGCAGGGGATAGAGTGCCGCTTCCTCTCGCTCATCTCGGCCACTTTGGGGGCGATGAGCCAGGAGGCGGCGGTGAAGCCCAGGATAATTCCCACCACCACACTCATCCAGGGTGTCCTGGACCTCACAGCCATGACTTGCGGATAGACTCTGAATACGCAGCGGTCCTCAAATAATGGCAAAAGAAAAAATCCCTAGACAGCTGCGCAGTGAAGCGATCGCGAAAGTGATCGCTATTGTAAAGAATCAGAAAAAAAACACGCCCGCGAGAGGTGCGCGCACGTGCGCCATTGCAAAACATGTGGTTTCAATTATCGCGCCCGTGTCTGGGCATGATCATTAAAACCACATGGCCTTTGGTACGCGTAATAGACACCAATAGGCCATGGGCAGAACAATGCGCCCGCCTTTGGCGAATTGCGTGCTGTCTTTAATAAAAAAAGACGCGCGCAAAGGCAAATAGAGGGCCACAAAAGGAAGAGCACACGTGTGCGATTCCTGGCTCAATTTCTGAACCCTGTACAAGAGGTCTCCCGCTGCGCAAGCAGTGCTATGCACTGCACGCTAGGCGCGAGACCTAAAAAGTGTAATAAGAGTAGTAGTAGTAGTATTAGCCATATTTTAACAAAAGTGTGGTTCTAGAACCACGATTTGATATGCACCATGGAAGCTAAGGAGTCACAGGAATACCCTGACTTGAAACAATGGTAAATGGATGTCACCATTATCCAGCCAGAGAGGTGGCGGCAAATTAATCAGAGAATTAAAAAAAGGACAGACTGTTGCCGGGATACGATCACAGGAGAACAGTAAAGCCTGAGCAGTGCACTAATGAGAGTCTATGGTATATGTTGGGACAGCAAAGTCACCTGCATGGGGTACAGTCGTGGTCCCCTGCCCGGAGTGCCAGACAGACAAACTAGTATGCTGTTTTTGAGGTTTCTCAACACAAAGCCAACGTGCATGCAAAGGCCTGTCCCTTGCCATGAGTGCGATCATGGACCTGGGGGAGTGCACTAAGCATGCTCTCATTTGCTTGCCAGTAGACTACCATCCCTGTCATGGGTTCAACATGGAGGTAGCAGCATACAGTGTTTTGTGAATCAGTAATTGCGACTAGACATTTTTATGTGCGTCACTAGAGTGGAGGCTTACAGGCACACTCATGTAAAGTTCCGCTTCTATGCACGAACCCAGATCATGGAGTCAACATACAAAGGAAATGTCATGTGTGTGCACATGTGGCTTGTTACTGTAAACAAAATGGAGATTAGGTTGTTTTCCCAGATGGAGGACGTGTATTGTTAACATTAATGAAGCGGAGGGGTGACTATTAGAGTGAAGAAAAAAAAGAGACAAGGCTCCGTTAGGAATTCAACTATGCCCTTATGCTGGAATGGTCTGCTGATTAGTCTTCTTTAGCAATGCATTTAGTAAATGGTAGGGGTGAAGGGCTGGATGCAATCCGTTGTTCAGGGTGATAATAGTCTTTAAGGTGAGGTAATTGGTCTCTTTCCTGATCACAGTTCAGTGTAGCCATTGATGGCCAATTTAGGAAAGACCATAAGTCTTTGTACCTCCAATATGGGTACTCCAAGCTGGAGGCTACACTGCTGTGAGGAGTATCACTCTACACCAAGAGGTGTGTGATGATAAAAGCCTGGAGAGGACACATGAAAGAAGATCTATCTCAAATCGGTTCCGAAAGTTTAGACGGAGAATCAACATCCCCTGTTCGCAGATCGCAGAGGCATAACACAAAATGATGACACCCTCCAGCAGAATGTGGTGAGGGTTCTATATCTCACAGATATTCATAGGCCCTAAACAGGGTGCTGTATTACACACCTGCCTGTCCACTCAGACAGTATAAAAGTGAGAACCCCTGACCCACTTATTGTTCCAATTCGAAATTATCTTTGGTCAAGGAAGGCGTGCTCCACAGAGTACGGAGAGGACTGCTGAGCAACCAGAGACGGTGTCTGCCTGACAACCAGCTTTCCAGACTGGAGAGGACTCCCTCTGGAGTGTTACCTGGGAGGATGAAGCTGTTCCCCTGTCCTGAAGCGCAACCTGCCTGCTGAACGAGGAAATGACGGACTTTGGTGTATTGACACAATAATACACCGGGACTACTAAACGAACAGAGCACACAGGCTAGTAAATTGCACATGGGCTTGATAAGTGCCCAGACAGAACACAAACCTAGGAGAAGGGGCATGAGGTGGGGTGGGGATGAAGAGGAACAGCGGCCCGAAATGCAGTTGCCCCAAACCTGTGAAGTATTTGTTGCATGTCTTATGTAGTACGGAGTTGTTTGTGTGTATTTAAGTATATATTTTTTTTAAATAAGCAAACCTTTTAAATAAGCAAACCAATAGGTTGGACAATCTGTTATCACCCTAGTAGGTGACTGCTGAGTTCTGAGATCACTACTTCAATGAGGGGCCAGTGACTGCTCGTCATTGCTACCATAATTAAGTGCTGAAGGAGTTGTACAAGGCCCTGCTTACAGAACCATGGCACTACCGGCTCCAGGAATCAGAGCCAATTTCCGCAGTCCCCGCGGCTGAAGCTCAGAAGCCAGTTTGTCCATGTGACCATGGAAGAGGGTCCGACAGTACAGCTGCCAGCAGTAAAGAGGACAAATTCATCAAGCGGTTGATTACTATTTAAGGTTAGCATGGAAAACGAACAAGAATATGAAATGGATTTGGTATTGTAGACTGGCTAAGTCCACAAAACACCATTCTGGTGGAATTCACTTGCATAGGCTGGTTTACGTGGTACAGGATTGGATGGAGAACAGCATTCATGATCAGGTGAACATCAGTGCCTTTAAGGATACACACAGGAGATGATTTCAGAGACAATTAAACGAGTATCACAGAACAAGAACACGGACAGGTGGCACGGGGACACAAAAATGCATTATGGTTCAAGTCACGTGTGGGTGTCTGGACAGCAATTGTCAAAAACATTCGGAACAGTGCAACCCATAGTGTCAGTAAGCCCATCCCAGATCCCGTACATGCAATTCACTAAAAATTCCAGAACTGATTTTCTATATTAATTTTCTCCTTTATTAAAATGTTGATGTCTTTTCATAAAAACAACCAAGGTTACAACCAACGCATTTCGTTCAGCAAAACTGAACTTCATCAGGGCTTATTTTTATATATATTCTATAAATGGTTTCACGAGACGTCCATTTGGATGCTTGCCAGCTCATTATCTTGTAACAAAACAGTCATCCATTTAAGCTGCGGTTAAAATGTTCCCCAACCACAACACCTGAATCTGTGGGTTCTTTTCTAAACCGGCAGGTACTTCCTCATAGGGTGACCGGCAAATAAACTGCAGGGCATGACAGCTGAGTTTGCATATGATAAATTGATACAAAGTGGTATTACTGTCGTCCCTTCAAATGCCCTCTTTTCAGGTGTCCTTATTGCTGTGCACAGAGATGTTGACGCGACTAGAACCTGGGCTTCTATTCCCCCTCCCTTGCTATACGGTGAGCACGGGAGCTTCACACCAGCCTTTTCTGTTAGCAAGGAGCGCCTTTTCGGTTAGCAAGGAGCGCCTTTTCTGTTAGCAAGGAGCGCCTTTTCTGTTAGCAAGGAGCGCCTTTGCTTTAGAAACAACCCCCAGTAATAGGATACATGCTGGTCATTTGACATTGAAAGACCTGGAGTTATTTTACCTGAGCCAGAGCAAACACTTCTGACAAGCAGGGCAAAGGTACCTGACAATAGTCGCTATGGGTGCGAACAGCCTTCACAGAGCGCAAAGGCTAGAGTTACAGAGTTTGGAAACGCGACGGTATATGCTCTACATGCTAAAGCTTCAACTCCAATGACATCACTAAGATTTGCAAGTGTTCTTCCCAAGATTCCCCAGCTAAAAACAACAGCATTTGCGTATTAGATCGGATCCAGTCAATTCAAGATACAAGTGGGGTGTTGTGAAGACAAGCTGTTCCTCGCTTGTAATTTATTTAACTGCAACCCTTCTGCTGGCCTATTCAGTGTTTAATGCAGGCTTTTGAGAATCTAGCCCGTTGTCAGTGTTATTGCGTTTATCCAAGATTTCACACAGCAGAACAGTATAATACGTCGATGTGCACCGCAAGAAGGATGCACTTAATCACTCTCATAGGTCTGCTCAAGTGTCACTGCTCCATGCTTGCAGCAGACAAGTTGTAGACAGAACAGGCGACATCCGTTCCCCCAGTGACAAGGCAAGAGAGAGGCACAAATTACACTTGGTTATTTGGTAATCTCCAAAGAAGCAGTCACAGAACCCGACCAAGCCAGAAGTGACAGCTGTCTCTGCAAGAATGCTGCAGGAACTGTAGACCAGTGATCGTCAAAGTGAAGCCCTCCTGGTCAACAGGAATATATGTTGTTACTACGCATTCCGTTGCAACGCATGCCTTTACCACGCATGCGTTACAACGGAATGATTTTTCTACGCATATCCTTTACCTCAATAATTCCTTTACCACGCATTTTTTTTGGGTGGGGGGTTTACCACGCATTTTTTTGGGGTGGGGGGGACCCCCCCGCAAACCCCCTTTTTTCTTTTTTTTGCCTTTTTCTCACGTCTTCGCCGACACTAAAAAAGGACTGAATCGGATGAGAAAGAAGACGTTCCGTGAAGACGTTGCTTGCGTGGTAAAGACGGTCGTTGAAGCAATACGCGTTGTAAAGACGTTTACGAGGCAAGTACGTAACGCGTAGAAAAGCCTTCGTGGTAAAGGCCGTTTCCCGTCAACAGCGGCACTGGACTCCACGGACATTAAAAGATGTTAAATAAATTAACATTTAAATAAATGCTTGCCTGTTTAAGTTAAAGAAAGGGAGCAACTAGGGTGTACTCCACCGCTTAAATTTAGAAACACCTTCATCTTTAATGACTTCTTGCAGCAAAAGTGTAAAAATATGACGACGGCTGTTCAACATCCAAGTGTAGATCATTAACATGCAGAACTGTTTCACCTTAGTACATCAGATTATATGAGTGCATTGAAAAAAGGAGTGAAAGTGAGAAAAAGACTTGTCTAGGATCACACAATTTAGTTGAGTGGAGAAGCCATGGTTAATCCCACAATTTCACATAGTGCAATTCAGACACTACATGTATATGCTTCGCTTCCCCTACACCCACCTTATTGCCAACTCCCCCTCCCTTCCTCAACCACCACCCTGCTGGCATTAATGTGGCTTTCCGTCACATCACAGACCAAACATTGATGCCTCTGGGAATATGTTTGCAAGTACCCATGCTGTACACTATCCTGGAGATGGAAGTCTGATATATGAGCTACCGAGGTGGGTTTAAATGTATCATGTTCAGGTGAAGGGGTAAGCGCCGACGGACTGCCGCCCGGAGGGCGTACAAGTCAGGTGGTCCAGGGGGATAACAAGCACACCTCCAACATTTCCATCGACAGTGAGTCTTCTATATCCTAGCCTACCAGTATTCAATCTGCTGGTACTCCTTTTAACGTTCCCAAAAGGTGGAGCCTGTAGAAAGTCAAATCCATGACTTGCAGGTTTCACGGGTCAGCAGGAGGTGAATTAACCCACCGATATAGTACTTTAAAAGCTGGCTGGCAGGGAGGGCACTAGGGCCATGTTCGAAACAACAAACCAAACCGGACCCGTTTCAAGGAGCTCACCCGAAAAAGCAGCCTCCGTGCTCTCAGCTCTCAGGCGATCTTCAGGAACGGGCATCTTAGCTCACCGATACCTGCAGGCAGAAGGAAAGGCGTTACCGAGGCGCTAGAGAAAGCGCGATGAAGCCATCAAAAGCGTGTCAGTGCCAAACCAGATCAGAGAAGAGCAGGCAGGCTTCAGCGAGAGGACAGAAAGTCCAGCCTGTTTTAATGCATCTGGCCTGTGCGTTGAATACGTACAGTTTGGCAACCCTCTTTAATCATTCATGGGGGAGGGGGGAGGGCAGCGCAGTCAGACCTCTGATCGGAAACCGCGGCGGTGGCATCACACAGATGACCTCAGCGGGTGCTGGCTGAGCGGTGCCAGCTGGGCCCTGCAGTGTCTGGACTGGGCACCCCGAAGCACCTCAGCTGTGTTGGTTCCGTCGCTGGACCTGCCGAGGGTTTGAGCCTGCCCCGCGCCCCTTTACTTGCGCTCGGGGCCAGTTTGCACCTCCTGAATATAGAAAACATCTCCGTTTTCTGGTAATATGCTGAAAATTACCAAGGTAACAAGCCTGTACTGGGCACGTGCTTGCCCACGCTTTAAACCATGAAACAAAGGGGGAAGGCGAGAAATAGTTAATTATTTGATTGGGGTGTTTGCACACGATGTCTCAGAAGGATTGGAGGTCAGCAGAGGGTCCCAGGAGGAAGCAGCGCCGAGGCCGCGTGGATGAGGGTCATACAAGTGGGCACAGGGGACAGAGGATTAATCCATCTTTGACATGTAGATACAAATAAAAAACAAACATCCACCTAGCCTCCCACCCATCCCTTCTTCACACCTGCCCCATTCCAGGGGTCCCTAGTGACAGACTGCACGGTGGTGGGGATTGCGAGCTAGCACAGGGGCACCGCACCCACCGTGGACAACCAAGCCAAGATGCACCACAAAGCCCATGGGCTCCTGCTATACATGAGAAGGGCGTGGCACAGTCTTCCGCAACGTAAGATTTTTCACCAGAAAGTAGCCTGGCACTTTGTGCAGCTTCCTGAATCGGGTACTTCTCGGGACCCGCCCAAGGTGGCTGTAGAAAGCTTCAATGGACACTGAAGGCAGCACTGATTTACACGGGCACTTAGTACTTGCCAATCACCAGAACTGGGAGGACTTGTGGCCCCACAGTGCTGGCATGAGGGCTGTCAATGCCAAGATAGCTGAGAGAAGCACAAGCTTCAAGTAGTAACATGTCCTTCAGCTGCAGGTGCCCCACACTGGAGCACACATCCAAAACAAGCTGGATACTCGCCTTGGACATTGCTACTATTCGAGTCTGTAGTTACCCCTCACCTCCTCTTAAACATCGAGCACTTAAGGGACCACACAACGTCAGTCTTTGGAGGGGCTCGGTGCTGGTCACTTTGAAACAAGCTGGGTCACAATGTGCCACTCACAGAGGCACTTTTGTTTTTAACGGAGACACCTACTAACCTACTGTGATCACTAGGAAACTTGAATTTAAGGTTAAATAGGTCACCCTTCAGAGTCCCTGTACTTGTCTCCAAACACAGGGAGCTATAAACTATGTCGGATGAAAAGGAACACAAATGTTCTCTCAAATATTACCTTTGCACTCATTAGCAAACATTTATAAAGATCAAAAGTTCATCAGACCCAAATGGACTGAGCCCATTTAGAAGGGCTATCCAACATCAAGAGAGTACCACAACAGTTATGGCAAATTAGCAATAAAAAAAAAACTTGCAACAAATGCTTAGGACAATCAAAATATTTGGCTCAAAACAGAAAAACAGATAGATTAAATATTTAACTTAAACAAATGTTTGTTTTACCACACCTGCTTCTAAGTCCACCAAAGAAATATTTTGGAAGCTCAACGATGTAGCTTCCAGTAGTCATGGGTTGCACCTTTCAAAGACCAGGTGGAAAAAAACACCTTTTTTAATTTTCAAACGAAAACATGCACACAGCTCACTTAAACCTTCCATCTCACCATTTTCACCCCCCACCCCCATGGAAATACACAATTAAGAACCCAAACGTGTGCCCAAAACATAACCCTCATGTGGCTGTTAACCTTCCATGACGGGTACTATCTAGCAATCTTGTACAAATGACATCCTTCCTAAAGAAAAACTACAGAGACTAACCTAGAATTGAATACACTGCCAGCTGGGTGGCCATTGCAGACACCACATAAACAAGCATTAAAAATGCAATAGGTCTCGCCTTTGATTAAGTTAAAGCCATTTGCTTTGCAAATGCTATTGTATAGCAAAGCAAATGGCTTTAACTTAATGAAAGGCAAGACCTATTGCATTTTTAATGCTTGGTTATTTTTAAAACTATCCCAATACATTTGAACTGGGGGTTGGTGAGACAAAGCAGACGTCCTGTGAGCTTGGACACAGTTACCAGAGACTGGCCCAGCTCTCTGAGCAGTGGAGACAGACACTGTACAGACTCAGTCGCAGTGCCAGGGGGAAGGCAGTATAACACACAGAGGGCACTCACAGGTTAAGAAGGCACGGTCACGCTGGAAGAGTACAAGTCAAAGCACAGTATAAGGGTTGGATTAGTAAGAGACGTTACCTAGTCCCAAGTGCAATTGTTAAGGGGTGGCGCTCTGGTACACGGAAAGTGTGATATCAGGCACACTGACAGGCTGGTATAGTAACACATGCGACAGGGCCACAGCCCGTGCAATGCTTAAGGGCGACGCCCGTCGTTATATACAGTGTACGACACCAGGTACAGTGACAGGCAGAAGCATAAAGACACCATGCATCCCCGTAGAGCCTTGCAGGGCTGGCACTGTTATATAGGATATCGCGTGGCCGGTAGCACGCACACAGATACACACGAAAGAGCAAAGGGTACGTGTTCTTATCAAGGATATTAAGCTATCTTTAAACATCGCGCTTGTGTATTTGGATCGTGAGGCTGCTAGCTGTTTTAGCGTGCGCTCACACAGTGCCTAGAAGGCAGCTGCTTATACAGTGAGCTATCGTCTATGGATACAGGGCACCTCTGGCATGTCGGTCTAGGCTGGCATTTCAAGAGGCAGACAAACAGGCTAACCAAAAACAAGGTTTATGATAAGTATAACGAAAATAATAGGATGAGACCCAAGTCACGTTGTCAGCATACAACTAAAAATAAGATCGATGGAAACATCTATTATGGTGGAAAAAACAGCAACATTTTAACTAAAAAAAGGATAATTAAGTACGAGTGGCCGGTATTTTTCTGTAATGGTCGGTAAAGAAAAAAAACAGCATAAGCCTGTACAAACTATTTCACTTGGAATGATAAAATTAAATAGCGTATTAAATAAAAATTAGTGTAAATAACATTTAGAGCTGTCTAAACTATTTCCAAATAATTATGGAAACTAGCAGAGACCAAATTGTCATGCAGTAAGCAACTACATAGAGTTAATACAACATCGGCCTTGCGCATCTGTAACCATTAACAAATGACCAGAATTTATGTCTCCGAGTCGTGAAAAGGCACGCACGCTGATGTTACGTGTAATCCCCAAGAAACGCCGCACGTGCACTTCTTCTGTCCCGTCCGCGTACACGTTTTGGAATCCGTATGGATTCCAAAAGGCACTCACATGGCGAGGGTAGCGCATGCGCACTGCTAATGCCAGGCGAGACCTAAAAAATCTTTGGGAAGTGGGGTCAGCCTACCACTGTAATGGAATACTGAAAGAACCTTGCACTTGGGCAAATGGTAGTCTCATTCATACTTTCTTGGGGCAATATTAAGACTGCCCTTCACAAGAGAGAAGAGCTACTATCTAGGGGGCAAACATCAAGGAAAGTGCTCCAGTGTCAGATCTCACAGCAACCTTAAATATAATTGACAACAAGACACATCATGGTAAAAGTTCCGGCGGCTGAGAGTTACGTCCACCATCTGTACTTTTTGCGAGAGTTCTAATCCAGCATCAGGGCATTTCCTCAAAATTCTTTGTTATGCCGACTCTGGTGGACTCAAAAGAAATCTGTGCATTTTATGGCCAGAAATGCACAGTAAATTATATAATGTGTTAGGGCAGATGGTTTAGTCCGTTAATACTTGCCCCGGACATCGGTGGTGATCTGCCGGTCACAAGTTTGAATCCTGGCATGGGTAACTCAGTCTTCCATCCATCTAAACTTTGTAAATTGAGTACAACATCATTACCATAGGGTGTTAACAGGAAAACATTGTACTGTTCACATCAAAAAACAATTTATCTCCAGCAGATTACACTTCATAGACTTATTGCGCATGAGGCTAAAAGCAAAAGCTATTTTCCATGAAATCTTAGAATCCAAAAACTCTTCAAAAGAGCTTTCCACTGTCCACTATGAACCCTTAGCCCCAAGGGTCAATCCAAAGCTTCCTTTCAACTGAACTGTGTTAACTGCTTTCATTTATCTTACACACTAAAATACAGACAATTCAATCAACTCTACTTAGCCATGAAGTCAAGAAACGGATACATCTGTGTTTTCTCTCTGTATTCCACCGGCTGTTCATTGAGTAGCAATACATTCAACTGACTGCAAACTAGAAAAATAAATTGTGGTTTTATCCTTGCTAAAGAACAGCAAATTTAAACACAGGTCAACACTGTCAACTTGTGGTCAAGTTTCCCTATTTCTCTTTTTGGCAATCCACTGCAGCCATATGCCAAGAACAATGGTCTGCTACATAATGAACCAACACCTTCATACTTCAGTACTTGGCAGTATGCGAGGCAATCGAGAATAGCCTCGTTTCTCAAGTCCAACTATGGTATTTGATGCAGGTAACCACTAATTTATTACAAACTGTCTGTACTAGATGGGAATCTGTGATTCAGTTTTGGTATGGATCTAATCAAATTTTTTAGCCCACTTTCACACTGTGGCCTTACTTTTCTATAAATGTAAGCCAATGCCTATTTTTCACACCTATGCGCTATTTTGATGTTATTTAATATTAATGTAAACCCACTGCTGAAACAGTAGAACCATTCATATAACACTTCCACTTGTATGTGGACGATAGCCAGATCCCCAGACATCTGAACAAGGACATGGTTGTTGCAGTTGCAATCAAAGCCTAAGTAACCCCTACTGAATTATGTATGTGTCTACAGCACCTAATGTTGAATGGTAACAAGACAGATTTTCACTCTTTTAGTAAATGTCCACCTTTGCAAATCTGTTTGACCCATGTATGTGGGATCATGCTCTCTAGCCTCTAAACTGGCCAAGGATCTTGGTCAGACTTGATTCAGTAATAGTTTTGATACCTCAGATCTCGGAAGACATTTAGACTCACTTTTTACCAACTGAATCTGCGAAAAATTCTTCAAAATTGTCTTCTTTATTGTCTTTTTCTCTTGTAACCACCAGACGCAACAGGAGAGAAAAATTCTCTCCTCATCGCAAAACGTATATATTCCCTGGCTGATATAAGTGAAGGGTGTTCATGTTTCTTTCCATACTGTAAAGTGGAAAGGGGTGTGCGGTGTGTGTGTGTGGTGTGTGTGTGTGGTGTGTGTGTGTGGTGTGTGTGTGTGGTGTGTGTATGTGGTGTGTGTGTGGGGTGTGTGTGGTGTGTGTGGTGTGTGTGGGGTGGTGTGTGTGGTGTGTGTGGGGTGTGTGGGGTGTGTGGGGTGTGTGTTCACTGAAAAAACCATAGGTTTCACTCGTAAAAAAACCACGCGACCGCAATCCTCTTATTTACCCATGTCTTCTTCCATTAATCTTTAGCTATGCATATATTACAAATATTTATTTTTCAGAAAGACACATATGTCATCAGTGATGTATAATCGGACGTCATCAGCAGAGGATTGCGGTCGCGTGACTTATAGTTGCCTGCACTAACTATAACGGGGGAATTTCATTGGTTTTTTACGAGTGAAATGTCCAGGTAACAATAACATGTGTAAAACCTATGGTTTTTTCAGTGAATTTCAAAGGTTTTTTAAATGCTAATTCGTAACTATAACGTGTGTGAAACCTATGGTTTTTTCAGTGAATTTCAAAGGTTTTTTTAAATGCTAATTTATGTATGTATTTTTTTTTTATGGAACTCCGCGATTTTTCTTGCCCTTGGGGGTCCTTCTGGGACCCCCTGACAAAGAATAGGGGGTCAGGAACTGTCCACCCTGCCCCCTTTTCACGTTCTCCACCTTTGTTTTTCACCCCCTCAGACTGCGAGAGACAAAATGGCGGCCGACACTTCCTGGTTTCGACCGATTCGAATGTTTACCGACATCTAACAACCAATCAGAATTGCGCTTGCGCACGTAAGGGTGCACGCACGGTGCGCGCGTTGATATGGTTTTAAATGCTATTTTCTCAGGAAATACTGAACAGATTTACACGAGACCTTCAAAAGGAACTTCCTTGACCTTATGGCTACCTCTCTGCCAAATTTCACGTAATTCTGTTCAGCCGTTCGGGCTGTAGCTGCGACTAAAGGTCCTATGGAAAAATGCATGGGGAAAACGCGTTTTGGGAACCTCCCTTTTTCTCGGCCCACGCTTGACGAATCACCCCGAGACTTTCAGGGTAGGAGCTGAACGGAGCGCCCCATTTGTTTTGAAAATTTCACGAGGATTCGTCAACCGGCGCCAAAGTTATTCAAAATAGAATTTTGAGATTTCCTATGGAAAATAGGTTGTAACTATAACTATCTACTGGCGACCGCCAGTAGATTATATATATATATATATCACTGAAAAAACCATAGGTTTCACACATGTTATAGTTAGCTGGAAATTTTACTGATAAAAAACCAATGAAATTCCCCCGTTATAGTTACTGTAGGCAACTATAACTCACGCGACCGTAATCCTCTGCTGATGCTAATACTGTATTTAGACACTTATTTGCCCATGTCTTCTTCCATTAAATTTTAGCTATACATATATTACAAATATTTTTTTTTCATAAAGACACATATGTCATCAGCAGAGGATTACGGTCGCGTGAGTTATAGTTGCCTACAGTAACTATAACGGGGGAATTTCATTGGTTTTTTATCAGTAAAATTTCCAGCTAACTATAACATGTGTGAAACCTATGGTTTTTTCAGTGAATTTGTACGGTTTTTTAAATGCTAAGTTACTTTACGCCATTTGTGGCGTGCGCGCCCACTTAACGCAGTTCGTTCCATGCGCGCACGGTGCGCTTCGCGCACCGTGCGCACACAGTGAGCACGCGGTGCGCTTCGCGCACCGCGTGCCCACATTACGCTAGATGGGCCATGAACGCACGATGCGCTTCGCGCACCGTGCGCACAAAGTGAGCACGCGGTGCGCGAAGCGCACCGCGTGCCCACATTACGCTAGATGGGCCATGAACGCACGATGCGCTTCGCGCACCGTTCGCACATGGAGGACATATGATGAGCAAACTCTTAAATCTGCTTTTCATTTATTTTTTTTTATTTTTTTTACCGTACGCTTACCGTAAGCTTACGGTACGCGTACCCCGTGATTTTTTTTAAAATCAATAAATGTTTTTTTTGTACTTTTCTGTCCTTCTTTGACCCCCTTACAAATGTTAGGGGGTCTGTAACTCTCCTCATTGCCCCCTTTCCTTGTTTTCTCTGTTTTTTTTCTGAGTGAAACACACAAAATGGCGGCCGCCGCTTCCTGGTTTCGGCCGATTCGAATGTTTACTAAGATCTAAGAGCCAATCAGAATCGCGCTCGCGCACGCCATGTTTCTTCCGTACGCTTACCGTAAGCTTACCGTACGCGTACCCCGTGATTTTTTTAAAAAATCAATAAATGTTTGTTTTGTACTTTACAGTCCTTCTTTGACCCCCTCACAAATGTAAGGGGGTCTGTAACTCTCCTCATTGCCCCCTTTTCTTGTTTTCACTCTTTTTTTTTCAGAGTGAAACACAGAAAATGGCGGCCGCCGCTTCCTGGTTTCGGCCGATTCGAATGTTTACTAAGATCTAAGAGCCAATCAGAATCGCGCTCGCGCACGCCACCGTACGCTTACCGTAAGCGTACGGTAAGCGTACCGTAAGCGGGCTCAGATATATATATTGATTTAAAGGCTATTTTCTCAGAATCTACTGAACAGATTTACACCAAACCTACAAAAGGCACTTCCTTGACCTAGGGACTACCTCTCTGCCAAATTTTGAGTAATTCTGTTCAGCCGTTCGGGCTGTAGCTCGTTCTAAAGGTCCTATGGAAAAATGCATGGGAAAAACGCGTTTTGGGACCCCCCTTTTATCTCAGCCCCCGCTTGACGGATCCCCCCGAGACTTTCAGGGTAGGAGCGGAGCGTAGCGCCCCACCTATTTTGAGAAATTCGCGAGGATTCGTCGACCGGCACCAAAGTTATTCAAAATAGAATGTTGAGGTTTTCCTATGGAAACGTGGTCCTAACTATAACTACCTACTGGCGACCGCCAGTAGGTAATATATATATCCGTAAGCTAGCTGCGAACGCCACTCCACACCGTCACAGCATAAACGGACACGGACCAAAGTTAAGTGCTGGTTATTTTATTTTGTGCCTTTCTGCCGCCATAACGTTTCGGCTCCTCCGAGCCTTGATCACATGACAACATGAACCAATAAAGAGTTGACTTATAAAGTGACTGTGCAAACATTCAATTCATCACGTGACTGCTTACAGATGGATATAGACAACAGACTTGACTGATATAACTGTGCAAAACAACGCAATTAAAAGTAGTGAACGCACGGTAATTAAAATTATAAATAATTTTAAAAACCTATATTGGTGAATACATCGAATAAATAAATTATTTAAAATCAATGTAAATGCAAATAGCAAACAGTTATACCAAGACTAAATCAATAAATATTCTTTCATTTGTGCAAAATATCGCTGTTGTATATGCTTGGCGCAACCACCCGAGTATATCATAGAGGCATAATAATTTCCACATGCCTATACCCATCAACGTGTATCAGTTATTCAACAGTTATAATGTCAGGATACATTACTAAAACAAAAGGACATCTGGAGGATCATGAGATAAAATATTTCATGAGTCTGCAATAATACAAGTCTAATGACAGTGCCCAATCGAGAAAATGCATCCGATGTATGGTGAAGAGATATCCCTTCTTGTGTGTGAACTATAAGGGAACATTTTTACAGAAAACATCACAATGGCCTTACATAATCATATTCAAATCTAAGTTGACATTTGCGGGATAAATCCCTAAGGGTAACGCTATAAGCTAGTCTGCTTAAAATGTCGTATATATACAGTCACGTTGATGATTAGTGCAAATGTGCAAAATGTGATGTGCAAATATATACACTACAGCTGTGAATAATAAAAAAGTAAGAATATGTGAAAATGTGTTAAAATAGCGATGTTAATCCTATTTTTTTCTTCTTTTTTTTAATTACTTGGAAGGACATTTAAAGAGATATTACATTACAAAGACCTACGGTGGGCAGAAACAGTATGGTTAAGCAGTTGCCACCAAAGGCTAATACTGCCTGTAGCAATTACCAGAGGACCTTAAACTGCAATCAGCAGAATACTGCAAGCATTCAGCAACTAAACAACTAGTACAGAAAGTAAAATCTACCCACTGGTGCTAAAAAAAGACAGTAACACGAGGTGCGAACTTTTCAGTCTCGCTAGAGGGATGACAATTGAAATGTAATGCAGTCAACTGTAAGTCAAATTTTGTTTATATACAAAACCAGTGGTTCACCTGGAGCTCATTCAAATTATATTAAACATTTGGCAGTAGAGTCAATCACTCTGCACTATTATTGTGTATCAGTGATGTGTAGCCATGAGCACATGTAAAAGACAGACTACATATGAAGAAATGGGAAAAGACAAATGATTATTTACATATTTGTATCCATATATTAGGTTTAAATACATACAAATTAAGACGAAGAGTGCATCGTGTCCCCAGTGATTACACACAAAAAAAGAAATCAACATGAAATACATTAATACTGTGTGTTTATACAATGCACACTACTTCAGCTATAAAATCATTGGGCTTATATTCCCATAGGGCTTGATTACAGGCATCCGATCATTAGGTTTGTGTGTGGCATTTTGTCAGTGACGTTTCGACCTCTTAAAATACTGAAGTTTCATCAGGACAGGCAAAACGTGGGATACCTGGTAATGGAATAGCAGCCACTCACTCAATTCCATGGTCCTTGGGAGAACCTATAATATTAGACCAGCGTATCACCAAGGGTGAGTAGTGTAGAATTAAATCATTTGAAAAGAGAAGATTTGTAACCAACGTATAGATAATTGCCGAGGTCTCAACTAGAGTGTTGTCTGCCTCTTGAAGATCACTTTCTTAAATGGGAAATACTAACGAAAGAGTCCATAAGTGAATGGTATCAAAATGGTATAGTCTGTACCACATACCAATGTTGGCAATGTGTGGAGACTTTGGCATGTAATGTATGAAAGAGTGGAGAAAAAGACTCACACGTTTAAATACCTCAAGTACATTACTAGACTGGAGATGATGTGCACGTTCCATTGCAGGATATTAAGTAGAAGGGTGTTCTACATGTGCCTGCTCCGTCAGAATAGGATGTTGCTGATGGAGTGAGAGGATGTCACAGAGAATGAGAACTAGCAGGCAGACCAGATGGATAAGTGGGCTGATGTAACAAGTACCTTGCTCCTTAGGGAATGTATTGGGAGGTTTTTTTCCTAACCCCCTTAACCACCGTACTGAGCACTTGCTGATAACACGCTCCCTATAAAGAAGTCTATATTTTGTTTGTAATATTTTATTTATTTTGTATTGAAGGGTAATTGCATTTCTATAGGGCTTACTACTCTTAGTGAGGCACTGAATTGCTTTACAACAAGAAAAATACTACTCCAGAATGCAATGTTAGTGGTTAATCCATTAGTTAAATAGTTTTGTTTACACTTGTGCGCTTAAAATTATACCATTGTATGCATTAGTCCACGATTCTTGTGTTTGATAACAGTTTTTGTCCTGTGCACGTATGATGAACCATTTCATCCATTAAATATAGGATTCTTACGTTTGGAGTGCTTCAATTAGTTAAAGTGAGTTACATTTTAATCATGTGATTAATTAAATTGAACTAACGGAATTAGGATGCCATTGTTAGCAGGTGAATTGTTGCTTCAAGGGAAAGAGTCAAGAAGTGTGCCGATGTATTACGAAGAAATTAGGAGATTGTTATTCTAAGGGGGAGTATGCATACAAAGCCAAAGGGACAGAAGGAATACTATTTTGCAAGGTTGAGTTAAGAAGAGTAAAGCAACCAAGAGGTGGATATGGGATGATTCGATTGACAAAACAAGTGAAGCTCATTTTCATGCACGGTCTTAAAAAGGAGCAACAATCTTTTATGAGGGAAGGTGATTTATACATATATTGTACTTGGTGATCCGGTCAAGAATAAAGTAGGTCTTATTCATACTTTTTGATTCTCAGAGTGAAATGCCAGGTAGGACAGGACTGAAAAGACACCAAAAGCATCTTGAAAGCCAAAAGCATCTTGAAAGCAAGCTTTTATTTAGCTATATAAAGTTACAACCTGCAGGGACCACACAGAGAAGCAAGTGCCTACACAGGTGAAAATCAAACAATTCACCTACTCCATGCAATGCCCTACATTCTAATTCGACAAACAACATGGGGATGTACAATCAAGACCTAACAGGGTGGTAAAGGGATTTAAAGTACGTAAGATGAGAATAAGTTGGTATTTTTTGCAGGTTGTATTTTCCATTGTGTTATCTTCTATTCTGTCCTATCACTGACAGTTTGTTCGCTAATTGGGATGACGTGTCCTCCCACAAGTCCTTGACAAATTGTTATGAGGATATGCCAGTAGACAGAGCAGTCGAACTTTGTACTGTCTATAGTCTTTGCAGACAAAACCATTTGAATGTTCCTGATGACAAAGTAGTGAATAACCTTCTGAATTCAGATGGTTCTTAGTGGCTCTTCCACTATTTGGCATTCTTGACAAAGAAGTAGTGCCAACAGCTGCTTCCTTCTTGTATGCTGAAATTATTGAGCATGGTGCTAGCCAAGAAGGTAAGTTTCTACGGTTTAAGAATTTGGTGATTACTGTTTGAAGGAAATTCATTTGGCGGGTATTTGTCAGTAGACAGAGCAGAGTGTTTTGGTATTGTCTCCCAACTATGTAAACTAAGTGTACAAATGTTTCTTGGTGATTACCTTGGCAACAGCCAGCACTATTCTGAATCGCAGATGCTCAGTGGTTATCTTTGCAGGGATGAAGTTTCATAATTTGGAAGTCTGTAGAGAGACTAGTACTGCCAACCGTTTTCTTCCTCTATGCTGGCATTATTGGATGTGGTACAATCATGGAAAGCAAGGTCCTAGCTTGGAATTATTTGTCAGTTTTACCCATAGGAATTCAGGACCGGTGCTGTTTTCAGAGGAGGAGTGATGATATTGATTAAATCTTATGAGGTAATGCAAGATGTCGCCAAGTGTCATCATGGACTTGAAAATGAAATTAGGCAGGGCGCATTGCGGCACGAGGACTACCAGTCCTAGAATCCTCTTGGAAAGGAGTGAGGAGAAGGAGGCGGCCTCAACATCCTGCTGCACTATAAAGCATTTTACACCTACCCATTGCGGGACGCATAAGGCCCGTCTTCGACCGGAGGAGGCTGAGATGGGCACCCCCTGGCCTTGTGATAAGCTGTTTTTCCACCGCGCAAGGTACAAGGTGAGATTATGTCCCTAGCTGGGCATAAACATTAAGGCCTTTTCATCGCCATGTATCACTGTGCTAGTGTGCCAACAGCTTGTAAGAGACAGTACACATCTGGATTCAGACTGGCCTGAAGCCAAAAATGAAAATAAAAAAGTCATAACATGGGCAAGCTTAAGTTGGGGGGCATCCAATTCAACTAAAGCTAAAAAAAAACTCCACTCTGGATGGGTTTATTGAGAGGGCAGTGGCAGTTTTGCAACGCTGTGTACTCAGATTATCTTATTGGCGGCCCCAACATCCAGATAATTATAGCGAATCAATCTGAGATTTTTGTTGACAGGTAACTGTTGAGTGAGATACCCCCTCCTCCCTCCCCGCCTGAAAGTTGTATTTATTATCTTACATATTGCATTGTACTGTTATGTCAGTTTGCGTGCTGTGTTACTCAAGTTGTAAATGTTTTAACCTGATGTTTTATTGTAATTTTATGGTTTATTTTCAACCAAATAAAGAAATATAAAAATTTAGAAATTTGTTAGCTTAAGTATTCATGGAAAGTGTGGCGTTTATAACAATTTCAAGAGTTCGTATAACTTTAGAAATGGTGACAGAGGTATGGTTCGTCTGGCTAGAAGGATAATAGATGGGAACTTTTTCATTGATTACAAGTGAGTAAAATGGCATATTATGACTATTACGCGTGTAGACCATTCTCAATAAAGCCTTTTTTCAATGTCTAAATGTTCCTCGAGCACTAAGGTGATACACTGGGTACGCCTTTACACAGAACAAGTCCAATTACGAGGGCCAATCTACAAACTACCAGCAAGCACTGCTCCCGTAGAGGGAAATCTCCTACCAGTGCAAGGACTCACCCACCAGAAACGCCCACCCTTCCTCAACAAGGCCCAAAACACCAGCCACAATAAAACATAATTCATCCTTCTTCCCGATCTCTGCAGCACAGGCAGTCCACAGAGATCTCCCAGCCAGCGTGCATAAATAAGGACGGTCACCACAGTATCTTATCTCAGTAACCGACAGAGGACGCCAATAGTCGTCAAACACCTCAGCCTACATGTGCCCTTACCATCTGCATGCACTGCACGGTGCATCCCCTTGAGATAAAAGGGAAAACACATAGCAATCAGTAACAACAGAGTCCTTGGGGAATTCCACGGTTTTCAGCAACAATAGCGCATCCATACGTGGAATACGCGATAGAACAATCTGGACAGCAAAACATGTGCTAGTAAAAGTAAGAGCACGCACCTCACCACCAGGAACCAGCATAAAGAGGATAGATAGAGACAGTCCACAAATAATGTTTGGACCTCAAATACAGCACTATGGCACCCTTCGTTAATCACGCTCGCTCTTGCCAAAAATCCATTAAATTATGGAACAAAATACGCATGTTGGTTTTTAAGCACAGGAGAGAAATATTAAAGAAAAATATATTGTCAATGTCAACTAACTTGCATCAAATGCAAAACCTTAAAATAAAAAAAAGGGGTAAAAAATGAAACTGTGGGCTAAATAAGAGCGGCTTCCTACCGAATAGTGAGTGCTGGCATGCATGCCTGGGGTGTTGCACATGTCTCACTAACGAAGAGTGCCTGACATTACAAGTACCCTACACGTCTCCCTGCACGACAACGTTAAACGTCTACCTTGTGCAGGGGAAAAATAAGGCTGTCACACCAGATGGGGCGTGTTTCACTGATATCCCATGGGTAGCAGATCTCCCCGTTACGGCAAGTGGTCACTTTGCCGTCTTTCCTCCCCCACCTCCCGCCGGTACCTGTCTCGATCTCTCCCGGTGAGCTCCGTTCTGCGCTCAGACCCGCCTCCTCGTCCTCAGCCTTCTCGGTAGAAACCTAAACAAACTCACCAAGCCGTCCGTGTCTGCCAGACAACAAGGAGGAGCGCTCCGATTGGCTCAACAAGGGCCGGCCGCCGCCCCCTCAACAAAACACGCTGCAATTGGTCGGCAGCAGAATTGCCGTGCTAAGTGCGCTGTATAAACAGACAGACATAATTGAAACAGAAAAGGGAGGACACAGAACTGATCTAATCACAGACAAAATGAACGCCATCTTAAAAGAGGTTCAATGGTAGTTCAGTGTGAGCTTGGACTGTTGCACAGACCATGGGTACTTAGTCTCAAAATAGCGACTTTTTTATGGAGAAACTTACTGTAATAATGAGGAGTTAGGTTTAAAGATAATTAAAATGTGTTCTGTGTTTATATCCATATTTAACTATTTAAAGGTGTCAGCTTCTTTACCAACTGTCTCAAACTCAACACTGTCAACACAGGAAAGGATGGGTCAAATGTAGATAGATTTCCGTTTGCTATTACCTAATATCGAATTTTTGTTATACGCTATACGCAAACAGGTATGTAGTACAGTGTGTTTTACACAGTTTGCGATTCCCAGAGAATCGCAGATTGCCCTACCTCATTAATTTTCATGATGTAAGTCACAATTTGCAATACCTCGAAAATCGTTAAAATCACAGGGATGGTGGCCTGCTTCGGTCAGATTGCATTTTACTAAAGCAATGTTTTTTTTTAAACGCAGACCAATTTCCTTAAAGGAAAACGGGGCGTGTTTCAAAAACAAAAATGAAAACTTTTCTAAGAGGAGTCAGTGGTCCGTGGGACCACTTCCCGTTTGGGAATGGGTTAGCATCTACTTGAAGTAGGCAGTAAAATGCAGATGTTGTGCAACCGCATTTCGGTCGCAAAACATTAACACATACCACTGTGAGTCGCTATTAGAAAGGGAAGCCCTCAACACACTCCTTCCTAATACTGAATCACAAATCCATTTTGTGATTCGGTAATAGGTTACCAAATTATAAAATAGGGTTTGGTACATGGGAAAAGGCTTTTTTTTCAGTTGGAAACGGCCCAAATCTACGAATCGGGCTGTTTGTGAGCTGAACAAAACATACGTACATCTGGCCTGATGAGTTGTTACAGGCAGAGCTACCTGCTTTGGAACTGGTGAACCAGGTTCAAGTCCAGCATCAGCTCATCATCTTTGTGTAATGTAACTGGTGCGCCTGTAAAGCCCTCCAAAGCCCTTGTTCCAAGCTCATACAAAAAAATAGAGGTATTTCTCTTCGGGCAGAATACATACATGCCAATAGACCTAATTCAGGCTCAGACTCTCGATTCTAGAAGTTCGAAATGGCTTTATTTTGTCTGTCTTCCTCCTGAAATAATCTCTTGTTCAACAGAAGTCATGGAGGGGAAATACATTGTCCCAATTATTATTTCTCCACTTTCGTCTCCTAGAATTTTAGCATGTGTGAGACCAGATTATTTTGACATCACTGTGGCACTCCACCTGGTACTGTCTGAACTAGTAAATCTAGCACCCAGGCCAAGATCCTTCTCAGTGAAAGCAATCTCTACATGAGCGCCAAGTCAGTATCATTAAAGGTTCCTGCTTCCACACCCTGAAGATGCAAAAAACAATCTTCAAATGACTCACGAGCAGCACCTGCAAAACCATAACACAAGCTCTCAAAACTAGAAAGCTGCACTACGGGAACACCCTCTACGCCGAGATGAGCAAACAATACACCAGACAACTGCAAACTATCCAGAACTTGGTGGCCAGAATCTTTCTCATCCTTCGGCACTGCACACACATCACACTGCACCTCAAGCTTTACTGGCTCCCTATACACAAGCAAGCCCAGTTCAAACTTGGGAAAGGAGTTGGCCTAATGGCTAGGGCGGTCGTCCTTGAATCTGGGGAACTGGGTTCGAGTCTTGGCAACAACGCTGAACATCCTGTGATTCTAGGCAAATCACTTAATCTCCCCGTGCCTAGCAAAAAATGAATGTTTCCTCATGTAACACAACTGGTGCTATGTAGAGCTCTCTGATACCCGATTCGGGTCAAGTCGCGCTATATAAAACTCCGTTAAAAAAAAACTTCTCACTCACACCTTCAAAGCATTATCAAACACTGGCCCAGCCTACCTCCATAGCCGCATCTCCTTTCACACACCAGTCAGACATCACCTCTCAGCCAGAATCCTACTTGCGCACATCCCTCACATACAGAGAGCCAGAGCCAGCAGTTAGGCCTTCTCTTACATCGCTCCTAAGTATGGCATGACCTACAGCTAAACAACAGAGCCTCCTGCTCGCTCTTGAGTTGCGCAATAAGCTAAAGACCTGGCCTACGCAGGGGGTCTACGACTGCTTAGAAAATTAAATAATATTAACAGATTAACAAAGTGCATATAAATAAAGAAGCCAATTGTACAACTGAAAATTTAAAACATTCTGTAAATGTGAACGAATTCTGAAATTGGAGGCTAAAAATTAAATTAGTATCCTCAGATTGATTCGTGGGAACAGTATTGTATTGTAGTCTATTCTATTGTAATTGCATTTATATAGCACTTACTATCCCTGACGAGGCTTCAAAGTGCTTTTGCGGCAAGTAGCATGCTACTCTGGAACCCATAAATGATTAGTGGGGAATTAGCATAGTGAAAATACGAAAGTAATTTGAGTGGTGGATATGTTAGTCAGTTATTTGGATTGAGAAGGCAGTGGAGGGATAGAGTAGGGAAAAGGGTTGCATTTACAAAGCGCTTGCTACTCTTGATGGGGTGTTGGAGCACTTTTTTGGCAAGAAGCACGCTATTTCGGAACCCATAAAGGATTTGTGGTGAAATAGTATAGTATGCTACTTCGGAACACATAAAGGATTAGTGGTGAATTAGTATAGTGAAAATATGACAGTAATTTGAGTGGTGGATATGCTAGTCAGCTATTTGGATAGAGAAGAATAGTGGAGGGATAGAGAAGGGAAAAATGTTTGCATTTATATAGCGTTTGCTACCCTTAATGGGGTGTTGAAGGTCTTTTTCGGTGAGTAGCACACTACTTGAGAACCCATGAAGAATTAGTGGTGGATTAGTATAGTGAAAATATGAAAGTAATTTGAGTGGTGGATATGTTAGACAGTTATTTGGATTGAGAAGGATAGTGGAGGGATAGAGAATGGAAAAAGGTTTGCATTTATATAGCGCTTGGTACCCCTGATGGGTGTTGACGTGTTTTTTGAGCGACTAGCACGCTACTCTGGAACCCATACAGCATATGTGGTGAATTAGTATAGTGAAATATGAAAGTAATTTGAGTGGTGGATATGTACAAGTGCTTTGCATTCTTTTTACAAGGTAAAAAGTCTGATAATGACAGACAAATGTTTTTATTAAAGTACATCACAGATTAGGTTTCGGCTGCCAGAAATGCTGCAACCAGCCAATTGACTCCAGCTCCTGCAGCTACACGACTTTGTGGTGAAGTGTAGACTGGCTCACTTGTTATCAATTGTTGCCACTTTTATAAGTTGATAAGTCCATTAAGAGCAGGTAGAAATGGTACTGAAATAAGTGCAGCAGACACAGCACAGAATAAACAGTACAAAGAAGAGTTAATTACAAAAGATGCAGAATGTGGAAAGCTCTAGCCTGTCTAGTGAGAGCAGTCAAGACAAGAGGAGACATTAAAAAAAGACAATAAAAATACAAAAAATTCCGTTTTATGAAAGATACATAATTAATGGCACAATATAACACACACAACACTTTCCTATTAACAAAAAAATTAAACAAGACATGTCCCAATGTCTAAGGATTTAAAGTTAAAACACAATCTTTTAGCCTGACACATTTGGCCCTGATCCTTAATGAGGATTTCATAGGAGAAGCCGCACTGTCTCCCTCCCCACTGGTCCCTTTAGTAGCTTCAATCAGGTTCTCACAACAGTTGCCTCATTTCACCACTTGTGGACCATTGCTACCTTGGACTCTATGCCACCCACCAAATTTAACAAACATCACATCCAACAAGGAATCAGTCTGGGATCCCATCTCCTTAAGAAACATTTTGAGGAATTTGGCTACCCTTATCACATTCCAGAGTTTAACATCCTGCATATCAACCATGTTATTATTGACCTTTATGACCATAATCAGTTTTCCAAGCCTAGACTTTCCATTAAGTACATAGCCTGGTTTGAGAATCCGCACACATTCACCTTCTTTGAAGTTATTAGTAATTATACTTTTCTCTTTGCCGGGTCTTGATTTATTCACAGCATGTTTCACTTTCACAGATTCGGCAACTACTTCATAAGGGTTAGAGACCTTTCTCTCCCTGAGTGAGTCTTTATCTTGAACCACCATGTACATAGCTTAGAAGAGGGTTCCCATCCTTTCTAAAATCTGAGGCCCTCATTACGTCTTACAGGCTAAATTCTGATGCCTGTGCAAACATGAATTTGCAGAGGAATCTGAATTATGAGTTGTGTGATAATTATCAAACCCTCACAGTTTTCTCCTGATAAATTCCAGCAATTCAAACCTCCTGAAATTTATTAGGGGCAAACACTCGGAAAAAAGCAAAACATGTGTAATTCTCTGTTTTAGGTTTGAGATCTTTTTATTTTTTTCAATAAACCGAAGGAGGAACAACAACTGCCCACCTACATCTACTGGCCAGTGGTGATATAAACAAATGCAAGACTCTATGAGCTAGGCAAGAATAGAACATTTTAAAATAATTGAAAAAGAGTGGGAGGTGGGAGGACATGGGGACAGCATGGACGAAAGAAGGGGGAGGGAATATGGTACCCTTCGGAATCTTGCATCGGCAGAGAGACATGGAAAATTCGCTGTTTTAGAAAAAACGATTCTGCATGTTATGCCCCTTTTTGCCTTAAAAACTCAGAACAGGAGATATTTGCCTGAAGTGGTAAATACCTCACCCTGGGGTCTTTATAGGCTACTGTGATACATCCTCCACGTCGGAGTTCACAGTCTTTTTAGGTTTCGCCTGACCCAGCGCTTGCGCTGATCTGGCGAGACTTTAAGTAAGGGCGTCAAAAAATGCTACCGCTGGCCTACAGCTTGCGTGCATGTGCGCGGGCCCACGCTGATGAGCAGAGGCGCCATATGGCATTCCTCATGCTCATTAAGCGCATCGCTCGCCGCGCGCTTGATCGCGATCACTTTCACGGCCGCGCGACGGCCGCGCACGCACCACTCCCTTTATACTCTCCCTTGTTTTTTACTTTCAGCGCGCGCACACAGCACCCGGGCTTGCACACACCCCCTCACTTTTACTTTTGTCGACTTGTTTTGAGTGGCTCACACAACTACAGCAGTCTTGATTCTTGTCTTACGCGAGGCACCATTAAAATTAACATGTGGGGCAACAAACGGCTGACGTAGAGGTAACATAGCATGTTTTGTCCTACTCGTTGAAGCTGTCTACCATCGGGCATTCTCCTAGTTTCATTTGTCTTCTGCTTGCGGGTGGTGGCGTTGTACCGGGGGATTATCTATGGGTGTATTCCTAGTACTGTCCCTCACACTGAGTTTTGAGAAAGGATGGCAGCATCGTTCATCCTCTAGATTAAAAGACTGACGCGTTAGATGCTCAAACAACTAACGCTGTTGCCCGTGCACTCATTCTTTATTGAATAACATTGAGGGGCAGCCGTCTAGAATTTAGCAAAATATTTAAGTGAAACAATGAGCAAGTTTTTCTCTCGTCGCAATAGACGTACTTTCAGAGTACTTGGAGTGATTTTTTGTTTAATCCCAAAAAGCCGTGCGTTGGGATTGTAGTCAAACCAAGAATTGAGTTTTATTCACTTCCCCTTATTCTGTCCCTGCATCCAACACCAGTGATCCAAATCATGCGAATCATTTCTCTCCCAGCTGCAGCCTGTAATGCTTCATAAATATATGGGAGCTAGGCCAAGTCGCTCTCTCTCTACCTCTCTCTCTCTACCGCTCTACCTCTCTCTACCGCTCTCTTTCTCTACCGCTCTCGCTCTACCACTACCTCTCTCTCTCTCTCTCTCTCTCTCTCTCTCTCTCTCTCTCTCTTTCTCTCTCTCTCTCTCTCTCTCTCTCTCTCTCTCTACCTCTCTCTCTACCTCTCCATCTCTCTCTACCTCTCTCTCTACCGCTCTCTCTCTACATCTCTCTCTCTACCGCTCTCTCTCTACCTCTCTCTCTCTACCACTCTACCTCTTCCTCTCTCTACCGCTCTACCTCTACCTCTCTCTACCGCCCTCTCTCTACCTGTCTACACCCTCTCTCTCTACACACCTCTCTCTCTCTACACACCTCTCTCTCTCTCTACACACCTCTCTCTCTCTCTCTACACACCTCTCTCTCTCTCTACACACCTCTCTCTCTCTACACACCTCTCTCTCTCTCTACACACCTCTCTCTTTCTACACACCTCTTTCTCTCTACCTCTAAGTGGCAGCCGGAGCCTGATAGCACTGCTTGTCTTTAAAAAAAAAAAAAAAAAATGCATTGGCATAGCCAATAGGTCTCGCCTTTGGGGCCTTATAAGTGTTTAACCATGCAACAGTTAATGTTGTTGCACCAAGGATATTGTGGTGCAGAACTAAATACTTATAAGGTCCCAAAAGCGAGACCTATTGGCTATGCCAATGCTTGTTTTAGAATCTTGTAACCCGCTGGTATCTCTAGGGCTATGTCTGGACCTGTGTCCTGGTTCAACCAAATATCAGTGATAAATAGTCCAGGTGGTGGTTTGAGATGAGGTCCCAGATATCTGTAGGCTATTTGGGAAAGGACCTAACATTAATAAACATGCAGCTGATGTAACTGTTTAGAGAACAGTGTCCTGTCTTAGTATTAGTGTTACAAAGGTTTGGAAGAGCAAAGGGGCATGTCCTCCATGTGTAGTCTAGTTGGTTGTGTAGGTGTATGGGATCGCATGAGGGAGGCTTACCATTGCATCCTATGGCTTTGAGTTGGAGTTGGTGTAAGGAAACAGGCTTTTTGCAGGTTTACCCCCACTTTTTGTCCTAATTTTGACTACTAGGTACTAGTGTAATGACTCTGAAATGCCCTGAGCCCTGCTGAACAGGTCTTGGTGCATGTGCTCTGGTCCCTAAAATAGGGCAGGTTTAATTGGCTTGTCCCCAGTTGGCATAGCCTAACTTACTTGTAAGTCCCTAGCATATGGTACCAGGGGTACCCAGAGTCAATAAATTAGAGTGTCCCCCAGGGACTGCCACACTTGTTGTGCTACCCTGAGTGGCATACTGCAGACTGGAAGAGTAGTTCTAAGCTGCTAACTCAACTTTGCCACTCAAGGTAATGGCAAAGCACAAGCTTCCCTTTTTAATATATGTAAGTCAACCTTAAGATAGGTCTAACAAGCCCTAGGCAAGGTGCAATATGCTAAAAAGTGAAACATATTCTTACCTATTCTAGCAGAAAAACCCTAAATTGTCATTTTTACTGTGGAAAGACTAGTAGCCACATTCGCAAGTATAGAGTTACAGACTGACACCTAAGCCCTGGGGACTCCTGACTGGAACTACTAAAGTGGGTACTGTAAGGCATCAAAAGAATCCAATTTAATGGTTAGATCGAACAAAGTATAACTTTATAAGTTGCCGCTTTAGTTGACCAAGGTTGGCAGTTCCCGTTTACTGTTGTACTCGAGTTCTTTCCTGCAGACAGCTTTCTGTCCTCCTGGAGAGACATGCAAATGACTCCCAGGAGAGATAACAATAGAGGCTTGCCACTGGAGGAGGTGTTACCCTCCCATGCAGGAAGCCACACAGGTGTTTGCCAAAAAGTCAAGCTTCAAAGGCGAAGCCGCATTTGAAAGGCAAATAGGGGAACATTTGGGAGAGGGCTGCTCTATTAGTTAGGTAGACAGGCTGGCTCTTGGGACAGGGAAAGGGAAGCCAGTTGTCGAAAAGGTTTTTGAGGAGCTGTAGCCCCCTTAGTAGCAACTCCTCTGGGTCTGGCTAGGGAGCTCTGGACACCAAGCAAAAGGTTCTGCCATCTTGGGAGTAGATAGAATGGTGCATCCTGGGATAGCCAGATGCCACACTTCCCAGGAAGTGGTAATCAGGAGGAAGGGAACCTGGTAGCCTATTGGCTACCAACTGCATCCTACCCTAAGGGCATTTTCTGAAGATAAATAAGGTGCCCCTGGCACCCAGAACTCCGACCTTGACTGGACTGGAAGAAGAACCAAGGAAGGGCTGACCTGCTGCACAGTGGAACTGGCAAAGAGAGGCTGCACCGGTGTGGACTGCACCTGCTGAACCTGGTGGCTAACAAAGGAGAGGGACTGTGCCTGCTATGTCCTTCTCGAGGAGAAGTCATAGAGTGCAGCCAAAGCCAGTCAACTCCAAGGGTCAGTTCACAGCAGAGGGACACAACAGCTGAGAAGCCTGCTGGAGCACGTTGGTAGCCCAAAATTTTGAACCAATCGCTGTTGTGCAGCACCAGGGACTAGGACCGGGCACAAAAAGTTGGACCCAAATTAGCTGAGCCTGGGGTGTCCTCAGAGTACAGCTGAGACCCCCAGAGGACGAGTTATCAACCTAGGAAGGATTAGACAATGCCCACGATACTGGGAGACCGGTAGTCCAGTGGTGACTGTACTTCTGCCAGCACCGAAAGGACTTCGAGGGACATTGATCCTTTGACCAGGACTGCCTCACCCCCTTTCTGGATTGAGGAGTAGGTGCAGCAAGACCCATGTCAACCGCATCACATCCACAGCATCATTTGAGCATCTTCAAGTTGCTTCATCCCTTGCATCAGGACAACTTCTGTAGGAAAGCCCTGCAAAGGATAAAAGTATCTGGAATGGACAGAAGACTGCTTCAGCTGCTGAGATAACTGTTTCCGAGGACCTTGCTGGCCCCTCTGACTGACTCTCTACTCGACTCAGTTGCCTAAAGTGACTTCAAGTGCCCGAATTATACCTAGCCCAAACTTTTCAGTGAAAATGGTTTTAAGTGTCAAATTTGTTGAATTTGATAATGCTTGTTCGTGGTTGAGTGAAATGCTTTGATTTACTATATCTGGTAAATTCTATATCTCCAGAACCCTCTTTTGGATCTTTCTCATTGTGGTATCTAAAATACATATAAATACAGTTCATTTTTATAAATTGTTGTCATATTTCCTTGGTGTCTTGCCGATTATTTCTTCAATTGTTTTGGTGCTGTTTAAATGCTTTACACTTGTTTCTTTGTGTAAGTCTTGCTGCTCAGAATCACAGCTACTCGTTATTGAACTGAAGTCCTGGCAAACAAAACATAAGAATTTTAAAAGGGTTGGTAAGTTTATTACACCGTTAGGTCTCACAACCACACCACAGAATACACACCATTTCCTCACAGTTGGAATATTTGTCGAGTCTTCAAATGCCAGGGATCCTGAAGCTAGGCAGGTCTCGGGCATGGAAGGCCACAGATGAGCTTGGCTTTGGAGTGTCATCGATGCCCCAGCAGTGCGCTTGTGCCAGTGTGCTCTTTTAATAGACCATCCTGAGAATCGCCATGGCTAGTAGAGTGATGCAGTGGCATTGTAAGAAGAAAGAAAGTGGGTGGAAAATGAAAGATTCAACCAGAGTTCAGCTACTCCAACCTCTATCTAAAAGCTCCCCTTCAAGAAGAGGCTACTAAAAACTAAAATTAAGCTAATATAACTACCCATAAAGGGCCAAACACCTCTAAATAAGAAGTGAGTGGATTGGTAGCTCTTTACATGGAGAGAAAAAAAGGCCTGTAGATTCAATATATGGTGGCACCAGGAGCTAAAGTGATGAGCTGTAGCAAGGTATTTACAAATTACTAGTGATTTTGCTCTTCTAATCTGTGATGTACCACAGTAGGTGTAAATAATCTGATTGCTTTTAGAGGAGGAGTAACTCTGACTTCTTCACTTACTTGTAAACAGTCAAAAATATAGATGTTGGAGGAGCCTAGCGCGCATCCAAGATGGTCGCGTGAGCACAGGGCTCCCCGGACCCTCGCTGCTCCTCGGAATTTATCCTGACTTTATCCTGACTTGGTTGATGGACTCTGGAAGACGAATGCTGGCTGAACACTAAACTCCTTTCGGAAATCAAATCGGACTTGGCAATCCTGAGTTATGGTGGTTTGAACTTTTGAGGCCCAACCGATGGCTGTGCCCGATGCGAAGGTGATCTGTGGAGCCGGGGCGTAGTTGAACAACAACGGCAGCGGGGCTGTGCCAGTGGCCGTCACATCACTTTCGGTTTCACTTTTGGATCTCTGAGGGGCTGGACAGTGGACTTGCTTGGTGCGACTGGGCTTTCACTTTGCCTTCGCTTGATGCCTGTGTCTTCGCCTGCTACCAGTGTGCCCATCGACGGTGGTCCCTCCGCTCCGCCACATTGCGGCCTCTGGTGCGGCCCGCGTCTGCTTGGCCTGTGCCCCCTCGACGCTTCCTCGGTGGTCCCCTTCGGCGAACGTGGTTCTCATGGGAGGCAAGGGAGACCCCGAGAGGCGTAAGACCAAGACATCCCTACGTGGGGGACCGGTCCAGACGAACAACATGGACCGCTACACTCAGGGTAAAGGATCCCCTGGGACGGCCAGTGTCCCCCCGGATGATGCCAGTGGTGGCCCGTCCGTTTCTCCGGATCTGTCCCTCCAGGACATCATGGGCGCCATTAATGGCATCAGGGAGACCATCGCTACGCAGTACGAGGCCTTGGCCCGTAAAATCGACACGGTGGCCATTGATGTTACGCTAATCCGGGCGGATCTCTCTAAGACCAACGAGAGGGTTCAATCGCTGGATGTGCGGACGTCCTCCCTTGGTACGGACGTGTCGGACCTGCAGACTACTCTCGGCGATCTCAAGTCGGCCAACGATCTGATGGCCCGGCGGCTGGAGGACTTCGAGGGACGGGCCCGACGCAATAACATCCGCGTCATAGGCGTTCCGGAGACCTCCGACAACCGCCCGGTTGATCTCATGGTTGAGGAGCTCATCCTCGAACAGCTTGCCCCCGCTGGCCTGAGTAAGTTCTTCGCCGTGGAGCGGGCCCATCGAGTTCCAGGTGGTCGGCCGCGACCGGGGGCCCCCCCGAGGCCTATTGTTGCGAAACTTTTTCATTAAAGAGACCGAGATGCGATTCTGCAGGCCTCACGGGTCCATGGCCCGGTCCGATATGAGAACTCGTCCATTAACTTTTTCCCGGACTTCACCCAACTTGTCCAGAAACAGCGGATGGGCTTCCAGGGGGTGAAGCGTCGTCTCCGGGACCTCGGTCTCAAGTACTCTATGCTTTTTCCTGCAAGGCTCCGAGTGGAATATGAAGATCGGACTACCTTTTTTGACTCTCCTGCGACTGTGAGTGACTGGCTGGATTCGCTGCCGGACCGGGGTGACCGGACTGGGCCCTCTGCCGGTACCGAGGGTGGCGGGTCTCCTTCGGAGTGACTTTTGGTCCTTGACTTTGCCATTTTGTACTGTTCGGCTGGGTTCTACTTCTTTTGTGCATTTTGTTTCATTATGATCTGTGTGGGGGGCGGGCGGGGACGGGTCCCTTTCCTCCTCCGGGGTCTTTTCGTAGAATGGGGTTTGTAGGGCGACAGGCACACTGCAAGTTGGGGTGGTTTTTTGGACCGCAGGGGTGCAGGGTGGGGGGTGTTGGATTCGGGGGGGGGTTGGTGGGTGGGTGGGGTTGTTTGGATTTGTGTTTTTTGTTTTCAAGGCGAAGTATTGGCTATGGTTCAGTTTCGGGTGTTGCGCTATTTGCTAGGGGACCTTTGATCTACTGGAGGGGATGGGGGGGGGGGACGGGTTGAGATTGATGTCTTGGAACGTCAATGGATTGGGGGACCGTATCAAACGGGGTGTTGTGCTGCAATATTTGCGTCGTCTGACTCCTGATGTGGTGTTCTTACAGGAGACGCATCTGGTTGGTAATGTTTGTCATGCCATGAACAGGTGGGGATACCGACTCGTGGCCCATTCTGGTTTCACCACTGGTTCGAGAGGGGTGGACATTCTCCTGCGATCTTCACTTCCGTTAGAGATCACCAGGGTAGTCCTAGACGATAGAGGGCGCTATGTGGCTCTGACTGGGAGGTGGGAGGGGCAGTCCCTTTCCTTGATCTCGGTCTATGTTCCCCCGGGCCTCCAGAACTCCACCTTCTCAGACTTGGGTCGTATGCTGCTTAGGCTTCCTGACAGTCTTTTGCTTATGGGTGGGGACTTTAATTCGGTTGTCTCGGGTGACCTGGATCGCCACCCGCCCAGGGCCCTCCCTGCTGCCCAGGCGTGGCTCGGCGGACTCCTGGAGACCTTCGGTCTGGTGGATTGTTGGAGGTTAATGCATCCGACACAGTGTCAGTACACATTTCACTCTGGGGCCCATGGGAGTCTCTCCAGATTGGATTATTTCCTTATGCCCGCGGCCCAGGCTGCTCGGATTCGAGAGGTTAAACACCTGGCCCGGGGTATCTCTGATCATTCCCCACTGTGGTTGCTTTTTGACACTGGGACGCGGTCCGCTGGGCGGATCGCTCCTATTAACCCTTGGTACCTGCGAGACCCCAAGATCCGTGATAGCCTGATTAAGTCGATTCATCAATATTTTCTTGAGAATGAGGGGTCGGTGTTGTCCTCGGTATCCCTGTGGGAAGCTTTTAAAGCAGTGCTCCGCGGGCATGCCCTGTCCCAGATAGTGGAGGCTAAGAGGGTTAAGAGAGAGGCGGTGGTGACGCTGGAGACTGAAATATCGGGGCTGGAGGCAGCCTTGGAGGCGGGTGTCACTCCGGATGGGCTGCATGCCCTCAGCCTGAAGCAGTTTGAATATAAGTCTCTTGTTACTGACGCTGCCAAGACCATGTATAGGGAGCAGCAGGGTAGGTTGTATGATGCCGGAGACAAGGCGGGTAAGCTGATTGCCTGGTTGGACAAGAAGGAGAGAGTGAATCGTGTGGTCCCGGAGCTTCGGGCTTCGGATGGAGTGTGTGTGACTGAACCTGGTGAGATTGTGGAGTGTTTTGCTGACCACCTCCGGGCTGTGTACTCCCCGGTGTCTGATAGAGATGAGGACGACTCTCGTCTTCTGCTGCGGGATATTGCCCTGCCCGGCTTATCCGTCGAGGACCGCGAGCTGATGGATGCACCTTTGTCTGTCGACGAGATTGCTACTGCGATTCGCTCCCTTCGCTCGGGCAAGGCTATGGGCCCCAACGGCCTGCCGATTGAACTGTATAAATTACGCCCGGATAAAATCGCGCCTTTCCTCCGTCATATGTTTCAGGAGTCGCTCGAGGGGGGTTCCCTTCCCGACGACCAGCGTCTGGCTACTATAGTGGTGATTCCCAAGGATGGTAAGCCACGTGACCGCTGTGCCTCATATAGACATATTTCCCTACTAAATGCCGAACCCAAAATCCTTGCTAAGGTCCTCGCTAATCGCTTGCTGAGCGTTATATGTGACTTGATACATCCGGATCAATGCGGCTTCATCCCACGTCGTAATACCGCTCTCAACTTACGGCGTCTGCACGGCGTCCTCGCTAGGGCGGAGTACTTCTCTGAACCGGCCATATTGGTTTCCTTAGACGCCACGATGGCCTTTGATACCATTGAGTGGCCATTCCTTTGGGCCGTCTTGGCGAAGTTTGGTTTTGGGGAGGGGTTCCTTAGCTGGGTGAAGCTCCTTTATGCTGGACCAATGGCTCAGGTTGTTGTCAATGGGCGGGTTTCACGGCCTTTCGCTCTCGGGAGGGGAACTAGGCAGGGGTGCCCGTTGTCCCCGCTGCTCTTTGCTCTCGCCTTGGAACTGCTCGCTGCCTGGCTCCGTTGGGAGCCCTCGATTAGGGGGCTCCGGTGGGCCCCGGGCTTCGAGGATCGGGTCTCATTGTACACGGATGACATTCTCTTGTATCTCACCTCTCCGCGGAAGTCGCTCAATGTTCTCTTTGATGTCCTTACTTCCTTCGGGAAAAATTCGGGTCTGATAATTAATTGGTCCAAATCTTGTGTGTATCCTATCTCTGGTGGCCTTCCTCTCTTGCCGCCTCGGCTTCCGCTCCAAATATCTCAGTCCGGCTTTAAATACCTGGGGGTGTACGTTTCGTTGGATCCGGCGGTCCGCTATGAGCAGAATCTCCTGTCTCCACTCCGGCGTTTGAGGGCGGATACGGCTCGGTGGTGTAAGTTGCCCTTGTCTCCACTTGGTCGCGCGGCGCTGTTTAAAATGATGTCCCTTCCCAGATTTCTTTATGCACTCCAGAACTCCTTCGATGTCATTCCGGCGGCCTACTTTAGGGAAGTGGAGAGTTTGCAGAGGAGACTGGTTTGGGACAGGCGAGCGCGTATCGCTTTGGCAAAGCTGACTCTCCCCTGGTATGACGGGGGCATCGCGCTTCCTGATATTAGACGGTACTATTGGGCCTCCCAGCTGTCTGCCATTAACCATGCTACGTACGCTCCTGGTTTGAACCCGGCATATGAGATGGATAAATTCCTGCTTCCTGGCGGTAACTATAACAGAGCGCTTTACTCTCGATCCGCTGGTAGGACCCTTACGGGCCCTACTAGGATTGCGGTACGTGTGTGGAAGGCGACGAACGTAGCGATGGGCTGGAGTGAGCGTTTAACGTGTGCCACTCCTTTATTCGCCTCAGAACGCTTGGGAAGCCTCTGGACAACGAAAGGCTTCGAGCACTGGGACACGATCGGCATCAGCAGAGTGGGGGACCTGTGGGTTAAAGGTGCGGTTAAATCCTTCGCGGTGCTCCAGAGCGAGCACAAGCTTAGTGAAAGAGAGTTCTTCCGTTATGCACAGGTTCGGCACGCCCTGCTCTTGGTCTTTGGGGAGGGGACCACGGTCCCTGCTTCTTCGCCTCTCGAGGACCGCATACTCGATGGTCACGTCCCCGACAGTACTATCTCCTTGATTTACAAAAAACTGATAAACAATCGGGCTGACCTCTTGGTGCGTCTTCGGGAGGCATGGAAGGGAGATGGGGTGGAGTTGGACGACGAGGACTGGCAGACTGCACTGTCCTCCTCTAAGGAGGTGGCCATCCCGGCCCGTCTCCGTCTGGTCCAGCTTAAGATTCTCCATCGTGTATATGTGACGGGCCCCCGCTTGGTCTCGATGGGGTTCTCTGACGACGGACTCTGTAAGCGTGGCTGCGGGCTCAGTGCCACCTTTCTCCACATTCTATGGGAATGCCGCGAGGTGGCGGAATATTGGCGCCAGGTGCATGATATTATGAGACGAGTCACCGGGGTCGCTCTGCGGCCGGAGGTGCGTCGCTGTGTTCTGAATGTATGGGAGCCCAATGACTATAATGCGGCTCAGGCTCGGTGGGCGGCCTTGGGGAACATGATCGCAAAGAGAGATATAGCGCAGCTTTGGGGTTCCCAACGGCCTCCCACCGTGTCCGTATGGAAGGAGAACATGGACTGGTGCATGTTCAGGGAGAAAACTGTGTATGTGGCTCGTGGTAAACCGGGGGCTTGGGGTAGAATTTGGGGGCAGTGGAACGTGTATCGCGGGTCTATCTGTGCTCCCCCCCTGGTGGATACGTCTGGGGTTGCCTCGTCCCCCTGATCCTTGAGGGTTCCTTGCTTATCTCGTACTTCGGAGTATAGGTTTGGTTCTCCCGTGGCCCCCCCCTCCCTCTCAGGCCTTCTTTTATTGACCGCCCTCGGGTGGTCGGGTGTGGTCTCCCCCGGCTGTGGTTCGACGCCCATTTCAAGTCGTTTCGCCTTGCTTTTTGTTTTTCTTTATTTTTGTTGTTATTTATATTAAAAGTGTGTATCCTGATTTCCCTTATGTGCAGTCTGATCTACTGTGATATAGCGGAGCCCCTGTGGGCCAGTCATTGTTTTTTGATCTGCTTGACCACTTTAACTACTAGCGGCCGGCCCTGGCAGTTGTAGGCCCGTGCTTGTAACCTTTTCTCTGCACAATAAAACGTTTTTTTCAACAAAAAAAAAATATAGATGTTCAACTCTTCAATAAATAAGTCACTTAAGGAGATTGATTGTTTTTCAAATCCAAGGGAGGAGGGCACCTGGACTCTGAATAGGGCTGTGCTCTGCCACCACAATGCTGGCTCCACCTCCTGTGGAGCGGCTGATGTCTCTGCCCTGCACCCTGAATAGAAAGGCAGAGTCATATCAACAAAGTGCTCAAGAACTGGTTTGGACTGGGCTAAGGCCCCTCTACCCCAGAGGAACAAAGGAATTAGGGGTATAAGTATTGGGACCCTGCTCCTAAGAAATTAGATCCTGCTTGACAAGAAGAACCTCTGCCTGAGGAGAAGGAACTGGGAAAGCTGTAAGGAGGAGCACTGTCCCTGACCTGGGGGATTGGCCTGCAGTGGGTGCCTTGCTGCTGAAAGGAGAGGAGAAAAGACTACAAAGACTTTAATTCAACTTGTGCTTAAAAGATCTCCAAGGGCTTGTGCTGAGCTTGCCCCCTGAACGAAGTCCCAGGACCAGTGGACTTCACCCCCAGCTCCCCAGAGTCTTTTGGAAGTGCCTGCTGCTGTTGTTGGGCCTTCTGAGGGACTGCGTGTCGCAAGGAGCTGGAAGCGTGGCTTGAGGAGGAGAAGCGTGCCGCCGTCGGAGCTGTTGTCGTCGCATCTCGCAAAGGGTGTCGCCGCTGCAGCATCGCATCGAGCGGAAGCGTCTCGCATCATTCCGGAAGTGTCTCGCAACGCCGAAGAAGCGTGTCGCCACCGCAGCCATCGTAGCTGACGCATTGCACCGCATCAAGAGAAGAATCTCGCATCGAGGAAGAAGCGTGTCGCCATATCAGCCATCGTAGTTGTCGCACTGCACCGCATCAAGAAAAGCACCTCGCATCCACGGAGAAGCGTGCCGCCGTCCGAGCTGCTGCCGTCGCATCGCGAAAGGGGTGACGCCGCTGCAGCATTGCATCGAGCGGAAGCGTCTCGCAAACGTCGGAGAAGAGACTCTGGGGAGCTGGGGGTGAAGTCCACTGGTCCTGGGACTTCGTTCAGGGGGCAAGCTCAGCACAAGCCCTTGGAGATCTTTTAAGCACAAGTTGAATTAAAGTCTTTGTAGTCTTTTCTCCTCTCCTTTCAGCAGCAAGGCAACCACTGCAGGCCAATCCCCCAGGTCAGGGACAGTACTCCTCCTTACAGCTTTCCCAGTTCCTTCTCCTCAGGCAGAGGTTCTTCTTGTCAAGCAGGATCTAATTTCTTAGGAGCAGGGTCCCAATACTTATACCCCTAATTCCTTTGTTCCTCTGGGGTAGAGGGGCCTTTGCCCAGTCCAAACCAGTTCTTGAGCACTTTGTTGATATGACTCTGCCTTTCTATTCAGGGTGCAGGGCAGAGACATCAGCCGCTCCACAGGAGGTGGAGCCAGCATTGTGGTGGCAGAGCACAGCCCTATTCAGAGTCCAGGTGCCCTCCTCCCACTCATCTGGATGTCAATCTCTCTATTCACCACCAGGCTACCTAGCCCTGCCCCTCTGGGTTTCCCCAGCCCTGTCACTCACACAAACTAGACAGGCAGATACACATCATAGCAGAGGCGGGCTGAAATAGTTAGGCAAGCAAATACCAACTTTCTAAAAGTGGTATTTGTAAACACAGAATATTAAAATAAACTTTACTAAAAGATGTATTTTATTATTCTGAGTTCAGGCATACTAAACTCGATTTTCTACCATGTTCCCTGGGTCTGTTAGGATCATAGGATGTAACAATTCTAACAGCCCATTCTGGCCTATGGGAACAGGTAGCCTTGCAATAGTGAAAAACGAAAATGGCTGTAATTCACTATTAGGACATGCCACACACATCAGGGCTTGTCCTACTTTATGCTTACAATGCAGCCTGCCTTTGGGCCTACCATAGGGGTGACTAATATGAAGTTAAGGGAAGGTTTAGGGACTGAGAACTGGGTGCACTTGCCCAGTCAGCATGACAGTACCAGACTGCACGCAGGTTCTGCAATGGCAGACCTTAGACACATTTTACTAGGCCGCTTCTGTGGGTGGCACAACCAGTGCTGCAAGCCCACCAGCAGCATTTGTATTTACAAGCCCTGGGCACTCCTGGTGCACTTTACTGGGGTCTGACAGTAAACCAAATAAGCCAATCATGGAATCCAACCAACATATACATTTTACATAGGGAGAGCATATGCACTTTAGCACTGAACAGCAGTGGTAAAGTGCCCAGAGTCATAAAACAGCCAACAACAGGTCAGAAAAAATGCAGGAGGAAGGCAAAAAGTTTAGGGATGACCCTGCAAAAAGGGCCAAGTCCAACACCCACCAAGAGACCAATGCACTTAATTATGCAACATCCCAGCACTCCATAAGCACAGAAGCCAGAGGCACACCTCATGTAAGGGCTAAGGGGCAGCCAAATCAGAGCTGCAGGGGCGACTCCCCCAAAATGTGGCACACACACATTACATGCAGAGCACATCAACATTGACAATGATGTGGTACAAACCGCAACATGTCCACAACAGAACAGAGGACACAACTAGTGCCGCATGTGCGTAGAAACTGGCCAATCACATATGGCATTGCAGGGAAATGTGAGTTGACAATGTACAAGTACAAACACACATCCGTGCTGTAGTCGGAATGTCCGCTATCCCGCATCAATTAGGCAGCTACCCACAAACAGTCACAATGTACACTTTCATGCAGTCTGGGGAAACAGCGGTTTCAACGCGGGTAATACCACGCGGGTAGGTTACAACCGGACATTACATCGTCCTCGTTGTTACGAGGCATGGCATTACATCGCAAGTCGTTTCAACGACTTGCGCTAGATGGCGCGCAACACCAGGGAATGTGTTGGATTCTAAATCCAACACATTCCCTGCTGTTGCGCTAACTGGAGTAGGAATAGTAATTTATACTATTCCTAAATCCAGCGCGCCATCTAGTGCAAGTCATAGAAACGACTTGCGATGTAAAGCCATGCGTGGTAACGTCCCCGTTGTAACCTACCGCGTGGTATTTGCTGGCGGTGTAAAGAGACATATTCGCAGTCTGAATGTATACATGTACAAGGCGTCAACATACATGTGAACACAATGTTAAACTGCATCTCCCCTTCACATTGCAGGTAGAAATCCAACACCTCCTGCAGAGCTCGTGGAGAGCCTCCGCAGCTCACTTCCAGGAGCTGGGCAGCCCAGCTGCTATGAGGAGAACCCACCCCCTGCACAGAACACACAGTAGGCAGCACCCACCACCATGGCTGCCACCACAACGGCTGCCTCCCAGGACCCCCATGGCAAACAACCGGCTTTCCAACGCCTTGTGTTGGGGTGCCAGGAGAAGCTGGCTGAACAGGTGCAGGTGGGGTCGACCGCATTGGCAGACAAACTAGACGCCATATGTGGGTGTCTGAGTCCCACCAGGGACCACTCACAGTCCCTAACGGACACCCACAGTCCGATCCATGCTCTCTAATGAACAATGGCTGACATCGCTAGAGTCCTGACTCTTCAAAAAGAATGGCTGTCTGGTCAGAGTGCCTCCAGCGAATTCGCCCGGGAGTTGGGACACATGCGGAGGATCATGGAGAACATGGAGCGGACGCAGGTGAAAAGAGCGGCTGCCACTGCTGCACACCAGCGAGAGGTAGCTGGGTCCCTCAATGCCATAAAGACCCTCCTCATGGCATTGCTGCCACAAGGCCTGGCACGGATGTATGCTGCTGCTACCGCCACATCCACATCTCCGGCACCTGATGTGTCAGTGCCACACAGTGCGGCAGACATTCCACCTCTGGCCCCTGAGGTGTCAATGCCACACGGTGCTGGACCACCAGCACCACCCACATGTGAGGCACATGCAACAGCAGAGGACGAATATGCGGATGAATCTGCCTCATGGTCAGAAGGAAGCGGTAGCATTCATCTCCGCTATGTGGCCTGTTTCTGCTTGGTTCTGCCCTCTGCATCATCACCTTCCACTGTCTCCCGATGCACTCTGCGACACTCACCTTGGACCTCAACATGGACTGCCATATTCTGTTTGTGTACCAATCACACAGCTATCAGACTGCGGACTGAACTCCTCCTCTTCTGATGTACTTGTCATTCCCTGAAGGACTCTGGCTGGCCCTCCACGAGCCAACAATGTAAAGTGGGGTTTGCATGGCCCTGTACTGGTCCAGCTGCAACACTCCACTGAATGTGCAATAAATATTGATGTTAACACAGATGTCTCATGTCTATGATCTTTCAAGTGTGGAAGTATGGATGAATGTAGGGTCAGTGATCCCCCCTTATGTCCATGTTGCTCATGTTGTGGGACTTGGGTCACAGGGTGACGTATTGCCGATTGCGGTCCGGGTGGCGCCGACACTACAACAGAGACACATCCATTAGCCACTTGCTTGTCCAGCCCAGGACGGAACCACGCCCAGATCCCCGGGGGAATTTCTCACACCCTTACGCTGGACTGGCATATGCCAGGACAGCCCACTCCGCTTACACACACAGGGGACGACGGCAACGCTACATGTCCCAGGTCTTCACTGTAGGGATCTGCTGCTCACAGGTCTAGTTGTCAGCATGCCACAGCCACTCCCTCACGGCTGGTTTACACCCACACCACACCCATTCAGCACAGGCGTCACAGGACATGTGCCACTGTTAATAAAAAGGGTCTGGCGCATGTGCTGGACACCATTTCCACTCTCCAACTGGGCGTCTCCGTGTGGTTCTCATTTATGCATGAGGGCCTAGGACCCTACCACCTCACATTGCCCAGTGCCGGGGGTGACATGATGGCATCTGCACCACAGGACTCAATCATAAAGGGTCCATGGCTAGCGGTGCACAGACTTGGTGGCACCGGTTACACTGCGGCAGGCACAGGCACACCACCACGGGACGGTGTCTTGCGGTGCAGTGAAATAGGGCACCTAAAGTGCTGAGCGGGTGTGCAGCCTGCGATGATGCGCCGTCCTGGCGGTCCGGACTGGTGAGGATTAGTGTGCGCCCTGCTGGACCGCAGTGTAGGCCTGAGCCAGCGGGCAGTGCGGGCCTCCCGCCACATGGTGTTGCCTCGCGGTTCACAGAGTTAGTGGAACCTCAAGAGCTGAGCAGGTGTGCAGCCTGCAATAATGCCGTGTGCACTAATGTTGTCTCTGCCATTGCTAAATCAAGACCCAGAATCAAGTGTGTGACCTGGTGGCCTGCGGTGCGGGGCTGCATGATGTGGAGGTTGCCCTGGTTGCGAGCCCCTGGCTTGGAGTGCCCTTTTGGAGACGTGGCGGAAGGTAAACAGTGAGGCCTGGTTGCGCAGGGGCGGGCAATCACCCATGGGCGGCGGGAGGGGCTGGGGTGCAGCAGCCTGTGTGCGCAAACTCGGGCTAAATCCCCAATCAACAATGTACAGAACAATAAAGTCCAAGGGTCTACCAACGTCACCTACAGTGATGATGACATGTGTGCCTAAAGTGCACAAGAGTAACTAAACCTACACAGGAAGTCCTAACTAAAAGGACGGAATCCTATCACTCACCGAAGTGACATGCTTCATCATCTGGGATCTCCTCTCAGCTGTAAATCCTAGTACAGCCAAGGGCTACAACCCCCTCACTGTGAGGGAGGAGCACAGGGATGTTTTATGAGTATTTTCCCTATCTAAGGCTTACTAAAAAAACAGGATGATGAGCTGTAGTTCTTAAATGTGAGTGATGAGTGCAGTGCAAACAAAAAGTGCAAGTGTACAATAAAACTAACTATCAAGAAACATTAGACATTTTAATGATTGTGTCTTGATGTCAGGGTTAAAAACAGTGCACGATGCAGTTTTAAAATAATAACTGCAGTTGTGGTCTACATGTTTCAGCTATCATGACCTAGCAAGTGTCTAGCTTTCTTCATGACCTTGGTATTAAACAATGCTACTGCGTAATGTGAAGAAATAGTAACCAAAGAAAAAAAGTAAATGGATACGATACAACCTATACCACTCTAGATCTCAGATGGAGGTTCCAGGTGTATAAGTAAACCTGTGTAGAAAAAGTTAAAAGACAACAGTTATACAACTCTTGGTAAATATTATGCATCAACCAATTTAGAACTAAAACGTCCAATAGAAACTTACCTGTAATTCAAGGGCAAGAAACATCACCTCACCTGGCAACAGCTCAGGACGTGAGGCACCGCTCTGAAAAAAGCAGAGTACCAAACTGAGAAAATACTAGAGTCAATTTGAATGATCTGATTCCATCTATCTAAGAGAGATATCAGATCTCCTTGTATAATCTAATGAAATCTATAACTTGTGACAGAATGAATGGTTTTGTTTACAGAAAAAATAATAGTACATCAACCTTGTCAGCGGATAACAATATCAGTCAATTGATTGAGTACTTGTTGCCCAAGCAGCATGGATATACCACACACCCTAATCAACATTCAAAGGGAAATATCTGTGGAAATATCTTCTATTGAACTAATATGGTATACAACCAAATGTCAATCTTATAAAGTTTACGCATTTCCATGTATTACCAGAAGATAAAGTACCCCAAAGAGTGATATCTGGGGAATGTGTGACAAGTCTGATAGCACAAATTGATTAATGTTTCATGTCTAGTATCTTCTAGTGCTTGTATGAAGGACAGAGATGACAAGTCAAGGAGTGAGATCATGGACTTCAAATCATATGAGGCACAAACCGCCAATGGGCTACATGCCGCCCAAGTCAGAGATAATGATAACGCAGAAGTTGCATTTATCGACTATGTGATGGAAGAGTCGATCATTATTTCAAAAGTCAAATCTTAAATGAAACTGATGTCAGTCAAGAGTGTCTCAATGGGTTTCAAATTATTGTACCTCGGAGCTCATGTCCATTGTCTCCCAGTGTTTGTAAGGTGGACATAGCTGAAAAATCAGGGAATGATGCCATAAACTTCAAAACATGGACCGCCAGTGTGCTCAATGCCGCCCAAGTCAGTGATGATAATAATAAAGAAATTACATTTATCGACTATGTGGTAAAATAGTCGATTATTGTTTCAATAAGACTTATATTACAAACAGGAGCACAAAAGTCAATTGCTCCAATATTAAGGATAATTTGGTGCATACACAACCACCTATTAAGATTCTAACACTTTCCACTCAAAATACACTGTGGAATTTGCCACCTGTCCATAATTATGGCCACACAGATATTTCCCTTTGAATGTTGATTAGGGTGTGTGGTATATCCATGCTGCTTCGGAAACAAGTACTCAAGCAATTGACTGATATTGCTATCCGCTGACACGGTTGATGTACTATTATATTTTCTGTATAAAAAACCATTCATTCAGTCACAAGTTATAGATTTCATTAGATTATACAAGGAGATCTGATATCTCTCTTAGATAGATGGAATCAGATCATTCAAATTGACTCTAGTATTTTCTCCGTTTGGTACTCTGCTTTTTTCAGAGCGGTGCCTCACGTCCTGACCTGTTGCCAGGTGAGGTGAAGTTTCTTGCCCTTGAATTACGGGTAAGTTTCTATTGGATATTTTCGTTATAAATTGGTTGATGCATAATATTTACCAAGAGTTGTATAACTGATGTCCTTTAACTTTTTCTACACAGGTTTACTTATACACCTGGAACCTCCATCTGAGATCTAGAGTGGTATAGGTTGTATCGTATCCATTTACTTTTTTCCTTTGGTTACTATTTTTTCACATTACGCAGTAGCTTTGTTTAATACCAAGGTCCTGAAGAAACCTAGACACTTGCTGGGTCATGATAGCTGAAACATGTAGACCACAACTGCAGTTATTATGTTAAAAATGCATCAGGCACTGTTTTTAACCCTGACATCAAGACACAATCATTAAAATTTCTAATGTTTCTTGATAGTTAGTTTTATTCTACACTTGCACTTTTTGTTTGCACTGCGCTCATCACTCACATTTAACAACTACAGCTCATCATCTTTTTTTTTTTAGTAAACCTTAGATAGGGAAAATACTCATAAAACATCCCTGTGCTCCTCCCTCATGATGAGGGGGTTGTAGCCCTTGGCTGTACTAGGATTTACAGCCGAGAGGAGATCCCAGATGATGAAGCATGTCACTTCGGTGAGTGATGGGATTCCGTCCTTTTAGTTAGGACTTCCTGTGTAGGTTTAGTTACTCTTGTCCTCTTTAGGCACACATGTCATCATCACTGTAGGTGACGTTGGTAGACCCTCGGATTTTATTGTTCTGTATATTTAATCTGTAATAAACTTTTTATTTGGATAATATGATATGATTGTATGGTTACCCTTTTTCTGACCACACATGTATGTTAGGTGTTGTGATTGTGCGACTTCAGGCGATTTGTTTCATTCATGATTTCGTGGAGTTGATGTGCAATATCTTAGTCCAAAGGGGTGGGTGTGGGGTGCCCGGGGGGGGGGGTCCCTGGGGGTGGTGGCGGTGGGTGTTGTTGCACTATTGGGGCTCCGGGCTGCATGTTCAGTTGCTCCAGGGCATCTGTTGTTCTTCATGTGTGGCTGTGGGCTGTGCTCCCTTGTCTGGTGCCGGTTGTCGTCTGACTTCACACCAGGTCAGAGCAGGTGTTAAAATCCTGCTGCTAACGCGCCTTATCGCATATTTTGTGATCTTATCGCTGATCTGGCTGGTCGTTGAGAATGTTGTGGAGTGGTGTTGTTGCGGCTTTTTGCATGGGAACACCTACTTTGCATCTCATTAGCGTTAGTTGCCGGGGTCATCTGTGGCGATGTTTTTTGCGAATGCTATCGCAGGTAAACTGGTGACATGGGCTGTTAGCACCAGCTTGTGAATGGGGAGATAAATTTAGCTCGACTTTGGGTGTGATAAAGTACCGAAAACTCGGCGATAGATCCTTGAGAATATGCCCCTAAGTCATTTATGTACTAACTTTACTGCAACTCTATGCCACTCTACTTTGCCCCACTCTACTTTGCAACACTGCACTCTATGCCAAAGCCACTCTAATCTACTCTGCACCACTGCACTCTACGTCACTCTACTCTACCGTGAACCATACGACTCCACTCTACTCTGAAACCACCTACTCTACGTCACTGCACTCTGCACCACCCTACTCTGCATCACTCTACTCTGCGCAACTCTACTCTGCGCCACTCTATTCTAAACCACTCTACTCTATGCCACTGCAATCTACTCTAACCACTGCACTCTACACCACTTTCCTCAAAACCAATATGTCTATGCTACTACACTCTTAAACCAACTGCACTCTACACCACTCTACTCTGCACCACTCCACTACGCCACTGCACTCCACGCCAATGCCCTCTATGACAAGTCTGCTCTGCAACACTGCACTCTCTGCCACTGAACTCTATGCCAGTGCACTCTACGCAAGTACACTCTATGCCACTCAAGGGGGTTGCTAGTAAATTAAAATACCCCTCACTTGAACTATACCTCTACAACCAGCACACAGAGCGAGCTAACCTGACCTTTCATAGAAGGGTTTCCTTTATCCTTTCATATTCCTTCCTTCCATCTATTCATCAATCGTTTCACCCTTCTATCTATTCATCTGTCAATCCCTTCACCTTTCTATCCATCCACCACCCATCCAACATCCACCCATTCACCCTTTCATACATCCTTTCACATGTACCATTTGTCCAGTTGCCATCCTTCAATTCATCCATCCTTTTATCTCTCAATCCTTTGACTCTTTCATCCCTACGCCTGCTAATACGCTCACAGGTGATTAGCACGCTATAAAAACACTGACAACATACATCCGTTTTTCCGTATACCTATTCACTGTTTGACCTTTTTCAATCCATCCATTCAACCTTTCACTCCATTCTTTCACTCGTCCATCCATTCTTTCACCTGTCCATCCATTCTTTCACCTGTCAATCCAAATTTTAACCTTTTTTTATTTCCTTTCACTATAATTCCTTTCTTCTTTCCTTTTTCCTCCTGTTCATTTTTTACTTTCTACCCTTATTTTTTCTTGTCTGTTTTTCAGGTCGAGCCTGGGCAGCACATGTGCTGCTGCAGGCATGCAGTATTGGAGTATGGCTTTGAAGCCCCGCCCACTCTATGCCCATATTTTTAATTGGCTTGCGTCATTGTCCTTCGTAAACGCTGGCTTCCAAGTTGTTATTAGGCTTGTTAGTCCCTCCTTGGTATCGCCTTGTCTGCATTTGTTACCTACCATTACAACTGGACCTTTTACTTGTCTTGTTACACGGTCTGCTTCTTCTTGGCTGTGAGCACTATTTTGTTTAATGATTTGGCCCTATACCACCCACTACGTCGCAGCAAGCTGCACGCTTTTATTTTAATCATAATTACTAATGGCGGCGTTTATTTATTTATTTTAGCAACACGGCCCGCTTTTACTATGGAAGCTGCGCGTACTTATTTTTATTAATATTTTTTTACTAGTGTCCATGCAGCGCTTTCACTTTCAAGGAGGTCGCGCCCCTTTCTTTAGACAAGCCACGTCTAAAGAAAGATGCGCGGTCGCTATTAAATTGAAAGCGTGGCATGGGCGCTTTTATAAAAAACTTGACAGATGCTTTTTAGGTTGAGCCTAGTGCAATCGCATATGCGCTGCTCTGAGAGACTTATTGTAGAGGAGTAGGAAATAGAAGCCCCACCCATTCTCCGCCCATATTTGCCATTGGCTTTTGTCTTTGTCGATCCAAATGCTGGCTTCTGATTAGTCAATAGGCTTGTTAGTCCCTCCTTAGTACCGCCTCCTATTCATTTTGCCACCTCCCATGGCAACTGGCCCCTTTACTTCAGTTGTTACATGGTACGGTACGTGTCATTTAGACTGTGAGCACAATTTTCTTTAATGAGGTTCTCCTACTGCAGGCACAATATGCTTTGGTTCCTTCTTTACTCCCTCCCCTCCCGTTTTTGTACCTTCTCCCCCCCTTCCCGTTGTCCGTGCCTTCTCCCCACTCACCCACCAGCCCTCCCGTTGACCACGTCCCCCGCGCCCGCACTCCCGTTGTCTGTGCCTTCTCGCCAATCCCATGTCCATGTCTTCTCCCCCCCTGCACGCACTCCCTCCCGTTGTCCAAGCCTTCTACCACCCCCCGCCCACCCGCCCTCCCTTCCGTTGTCCATGGTGCCTACTATTTGCAGTGCAATAGGTCTCACGTAAATGCGAGACCTATTGCATTGCAAATGCTTGTTTTTTTGTCAAAGTGCCCCATGCCGCGGTTTCACTTTAATGTTGGCCACGCCCCTTTCTTTAGATGCAGCTTTTCTAAAGAAAGGGGCGCAGCCTCCATGAATGAGAAAGTGCCGCATAGGGCGCTAGTAATTTGCAATGCAATAGGTTTCGCATTTGCAAGAGTTTAAGCTATTGCATTGCCAACAGCTTAAACTCTCATAAATGCGAGACCTATTGCATTGCAAAAGCTTGTCTTATCTTTCTCTCAATTACACCTTTTCTGTTTCTCCCTCTCTGTGTTATACCTGTTGTTCATCATTCCATGATTTCCCTTTTTCTTCTTCCTTTGCCTATGGTAACACCTCTCTGTCATGGTATTCCCAATCCATTATTTATTAACATTTTGTCTGCAGACAAAAGAGGCCAAAAATGTTCTTAACGTTTCATTGGGATCAAGTTCACTGGCACACAATTCCCGTGGCAGCCCCCATATAAGCTGCTTAAGTGTGCGGTTTACTACGCCACTGATGCCACTACACTCTACTGTGCGTCACTCCACCCTGTGTCACTGCACTCTATCCTGCACCACTGCACTCTATCCTGCACCACTCCACTCAAATCTGCACCACTCCACTCTACACCACTCTACTCTGCAACACTGCACTCTCTGCCACTGAACTCTCTTCCACTCTACTCTGCACCAAGGCACTCTATGCCGTTGCACTCTACTCTGCACTACTCTACTCAACTCTACTGCACTGTATGCCAATACACTGTATGCCACTGCACTCTACATCGCTCCACTCTGCGCCACTGCACTCTTCTTCAATCCTGTCTAAGCCTCTCTAAGCTAAGCACTCTACAACACTAATATATGCCACTGCATTCTATGCCACTCTAGTCCACTCTTCACCACTGCAATATACCCTGTGCCACTCTACTCCACTCTATTCTATGCTGCTGAAACTCTACATCACTGCAGTCTATGCTAATGCACACTACACCACTTCACTCAAAACCAATACACTCTACACAAATCTACACTGCACTATACACCACTATACTCTACTCTGAAACACTCTACCCCACTGCACTCTGCACCAATGCATTCTACACTACTCTACTCTACACTGCAGCACTCTACAACACTTTACTCTGCAACATGGTATTCTCTATCACTGAAATCTATGCCACTATACTCTGTGCCACCCCACTCTACTCTGCACCACTCTATTGCACTCTACGCCAAAGCACTCTACATCACTACACTCTAAGCCAATCCATTCTACGCCACTCTTCTCTACCATGCACCACTCTGCTCTACTCTAAACCACTCTACTCTACGGCAGCAGACTCTACCCCACTCTGCTATGCACCACTGCACTCTTCGCCACTTTACACTACTCCACTCTAGGCCACTCCACTCTGCATGACTCCACTCTGCAACACTGCACTCTATGCCACTTCACTCTACTCTGAAACAATCTACTCTACGCCACTCTATTCTGCACCACTCCACTGTACAAAACCTGCACTGTACCACTCTGCCCTCCACCATTCTACTCTATGCCCCTACATTCTATGCCAATCACTCTACAACACTTTACTCAAAACCAATGCACTCTGCGCCTCTGTACTATACTCCAACTACCCTGCACTACTACACTCTACGCCACTACACTCTACTCTGTAACACTCTACACCACTGCACGCTACGCACTCTACACCATTGCACTTGATGCACCTGCATTCTATACAACTCTACTTTGCACTACTGCTCTCTACAGCACTCTTATCTGCGCCAATACACTTTGTGCCAATGCACTATGCGACAATGCACTCTACAACACTGTACTCTGCGACAATGCACCCTACAATACTCTACTCTACAAGACTGCACTCTCTACCACTGAACTCAGCGCCACTCTACTATGCCCCACTGCACTCTGTGCCAATGCACACTACACTCTACATCACCACACTCTACGCCACTGTACGCCACACTACTCTGCTCTACACCTCTGTACTCTACCCTGCACCCCTCCACTCTATCCTGCACCACTCCACTCTATGCTACTTCACTCTACTATGAAACTATCACTGCACTCAACATCACTGAGCTCTATGTCATGCTACTCCACTCTACATTGAACTCTACGCCACTGCCATCTACTCTGCACCATTCTAATCTACAACACTGCACAGTACACCACTCTACCCTATGTTACTGCAATCTACACCAATGCAGTCTACACCACTTTACTCAAAACCAATGTACTCGCCGCCACTGCACTCTACGTCAATAGCACTGTACTTTGCGCCACTTCCCTCTAGGCCACTCTACGGCACTTCACTCTACAACACTACACTCTATGAAGCTCAACTCCCTTAAACTCTATTCCACTCTATGCTACCCAACTCTACAACACTGTGCTCCACTCTATGCCACTCTACGATGCTCTACCCAACTCCCCCAATGCCACTCTGTGCCACATTACTCCATTCTATTCTATAACACCCTACTCCACTCTGCTACACTCCAATAATCCACTCTATGCCACTCCACTCTCTGAGACACTATGCCACTCCACTCTTCTTCACTTGACTTTACTACACGCTACTGCACTCTATGCCATCCTACTTCACTCTGCCACTCCACGAAAATCTACTCCGCTCTACTTTACAACACTCTACCCCACTCTACAAAACACCTTCTATGCCACTCCACTCTGTTCTACACCCCTTCACAACATTCTATGCCACTTCACTCGACAACACTCTACTCCACTCTGACAGTCTACATCACTCAAGTCTACGCCCTTCCACTCTACAACATTCTACTCCCTTCACGACACCCTACACCACTCCACGCCCCTCTATGACACTCTATGACACTCCATAACACACCACTCTACTAGACTTTACGATACTCTATGCCATTCTCCTTTACCCCACTAACTATTAGCCATCCTGAACAGCAGCCACGCTGGTGTACAACATGTCTAAAACATACTGGTAAAACAACTAGCTCTTGCATAGGCGAGACCAATTGGCTTTGCCGAAGCTTTTTTTTAAGGTAGGTGTTGCCAGACATAATGAGTTGGAGCTCCTGAGAGAACGAGAGCCACCTGAAATCATTAGCTTATTTGAGAGATAATCTGATGAGCCTTCGTGTACGGTTTTGTGGATATTGTAGCCCAATTTGAAGGTACTCCTTGCTTCGATAGGGAGGCAGTTGAGAGAGGTCAGGATAGGGGTGATGTGATCAAAATATCTAGTGCCAGATATCAGATGAGCAGTTGAGTTGAAGTCTGTCTTGAGGGAACAAGGGGAATTCTGGGAATTCCTGTAAGCAGGGAGTTGCGTAAATCCAGTTTTAAGAGGACCGTCAATTGAACTACAGTTTCGAAGGGAATTAGTGGTTTGATAACTTTGAGAAGTTTGATTTGAAAATTGGCGCTCCTCCGTATAGTAGAACACTAGAGAGGTGACCCCACTGTCCCAGGGAACAGGGCACTGTAAACCAGTAGAGAAAAGGACTTCCCCTGGAGAAAGAAAACATCCACACTTGCGTTCACTCATACAAACCACTCTTATGTTCTATCAATCTGTAGAGGACTCAAGCTCAATATAAACCTTAAATCGAGATGTAGCATTTAACAATATTTTATTTTGAATATATGTTAAAAAAAAACTCTATTTCAAAAACTTTTGACAAATGAATATAGATAAATGCAGTTCATACAAAGTGTGCAAAAACGCTCCTAACACAGTACATATTCAAGTTAAAATCCGACAAGCGGAACTATTTAAAAAAAAAAAAAGTCAAAAACAATCACCAATAAAATCATCTCGATTTAAGGTTTATATTGAGCTAGAGTCCTCTACAGATTGATAGAACATAAGAGTGGTGTGTACGAGTAAACGCAAGTGTGGGTGTTTTCTTTCTCCAGGGGAAGTCCTTTTCTCTACTGCTCTTTCCTATAGCACTTACATGTGCATGTAGGTTCAGAATATATATATATATATATATATATATATATATATATATATATATTCGTCCAAAGAAAAGCAGAACCCATTGGGGTATTATTTTAGCACGAAGACTACGAGTCCCAGAAAGCAAAGGATCATGACGCCATGGGAGGACGATATAACAGCTGAGTAAGGGACCGCCCCTCCGTGCATCTGCTCACTGGCAGCCGTCCCGTGAACAAGGAGCGAAGGCTCTGAAACGCGTAGGGAAAGGCCGGTGAAATATCTGAGAACGCTGCTGTTTGCTCAATAAAGAACACTGCCTGGAAGCTGTGCATCTTGCCTTTGTGTGCGTCTTCAAATGTAGGGCAACCTTTGGACGAATTTATTACGGCCGGCTCTGGTCGAGAAGACAGCACCGCCTATATCATAAAGGACTGTTGGTGTCAGATACACGGTCACCGCGATAACAGAAAGGCAATTTGGGACTTTTATCTACAAATGGCAACGCGACCAGAGGCCCTATGGAGGGTTTGAAAGTATTGCCAGAAAAGCAGAACCCATTGGGGTATTATTTTAGCACGAAGACTACGAGTCCCAGAAAGCAAAGGATCATGACGCCATGGGAGGACGATATAACAGCTGAGTAAGGGACCGCCCCTCCGTGCATCTGCTCACTGGCAGCCGTCCCGTGAACAAGGAGCGAAGGCTCTGAAACGCGTAGGGAAAGGCCGGTGAAATATCTGAGAACGCTGCTGTTTGCTCAATAAAGAACACTGCCTGGAAGCTGTGCATCTTGCCTTTGTGTGCGTCTTCAAATGTAGGGCAACCTTTGGACGAATATATATATATATATATATATATATTCAAAGAGTCCCAAAAATGCAGTATGCTCTCAGTAATAAAGGCACAGCAGAAGCATAGTGAAGGTCAGAATATTTATTACACTACGCGTTTCGGCGAGAGCCTTGATCACGTGTAATCAAAAACCACAAACACACAGAGTTAAATAAAGTTGTATGTGAAAAGGAAAGGAAATGTCATGGCAAAGAAAAGGGGACTTGGCGAAGACTCGTGTTTTACCCTGGCGAAATCGCCATATTGGAATGTCTGGTAGTTCAGCATAAGCATGCAACATAAATGAAAAAGTAACATGGTAACGATAATATGCATAGCTATGAATAGCGAAAGTTGTATTAACATGCAGATTTATCATAATACTCGAAAAATAAGCGAAGGCTCAGGCAGTTTACTGGCACAGTCGCCATATTGAGATAACACAGTTGTATTCAAAAGCATCTAGCATGCGTAAGGACTTCAAAAATGGTGGTTACAACATAGTGCTGCTTGACATTGAAAAGAGAGTCCAATAAGGTATAGAATATGCATGAAACCCCAAATTAATAATGCACGATGTGCAAAATCAGGACTGGGTGATTATGTACACAAGCCGAAAGGTCAATGAATCAAAAGGTGAGTGTCACACGTGTCACATGTGCGATAACATACTCAAATGACTTCAAAATTATGATTTCAGCATAGTGCTACTTGAAACAAAATAAGAGTCGACCATACTCAATGCATAGTGCAAGTTAGGACTCAGAGTTCGTCACAAGAATAAAAACACTCAAACTAACAAGATTAATTCTACTAAAATAGAAGAACAAAACGAAATTCAGGTTCAATAGGTATCAGTTTCACAAAACTACTCGAAACACAGGTACACACCTGGTGCTACTCCTTCAAGCAAATAAGGATAACATGACACTAAACAATGACCAATTAACCAAGTATCATCGAAACGGAAACATGAGTGCCAATGAAAAAGATACCACAATGACAGTGCGCAGAGGTGTGAGTGTTGAACAGGAACGGAGGAAAGGGTAGGAAGCCCGTGTAGGTGTGTGTCGATAAGGGGGTTCCTTCCTTCACTCCTGTGTAAAAAACATAGAAAATATACATATTAGAATCTGTTGTACGTACAAAAACAACAGCCTAAATGGAGGAAAGAAACAAAATTAGAATATACATCACAAATTAATGTAGGCAATGAAAGGAAAAAATTATTCAGTAAAGAGTACAAGAATAAAAATCAACACAACTAGATAAACCATAGAATCCACTGTTATGAAAGAGCCTAGCTGTTACTTGAAAGAAGATCATGTCTTTAAATGAATGGACAGTTCTTCATCTAAGTTCAGCCCCCTCGGACTTTTGGTCATGAATTCAATATATCTTGATTCCTGTTGTCTCAAGGTCAGCACTCTATCCCCGCCTCGAGGATTCCTGGGGATTTGTTCCAAAATCAAGTAGCTCAAATCTGCAGTATTGGCAAAATGTTGTTCATTGAAATGTCGAGCAACCGGGTATTTGGGATCATTATGAGAAATAGCTCTAAGGTGTTCTAATATCCTCTTTTTAGCTGGACAAATTGTACTTCCTATATACCACAGTTTGCAAGTACATTCAACCACATAGATTCCAAAATTGGAGCTACAGGTCAGAAATTGTGTTAGTTTTTTGCTGGTTCCATTATACTCAACGGTACTCTTAAATTTGCTGTGGCGGCATGCCTTGCAGTGCCCGCAAGGATAAAAACCTAGCAGATCAAGCCCTTTATTAGTAGGGTATTGCGTTATGTCATGTTTGACTATCATATCACGGATGTTTTTGTCTCTTCTGTATGTGATAGTGGGACGGTCAGGTAGGATATTACCCAAAATACTATCAGATTTCAGAATACTCCAGTGTTTCGTGAGTATATGTCTGATTTTTTGTGCCTCAGAGTTAGAGGTAAGGATCATCCGTGTGCCTGATACAACACTATCCTCCTCAGGCATCAGTTTATCTTTCAAAGTGTCAGTACTCTGTACAGCATTGACTCGTTCTCTAGCTTTTTTAAGGACCCAGTTAGGATAGCCTCTACTTCGAAATCTGTTAATGATGACTTCTTCCTCCAAGGAGAAAGACTCAAGGTTATTGCAGTTCCTTTTTGCCCTCAGCAGTACCCCATAAGGTATGCTCCACTTGAGAGCTTCAGGGTGACTGCTGAGGGCATGTAGGATGCTGTTGCCTGCCGTCTCTTTACGGAACAATGAGGTGCACAGTTTATCCTCCTTAATCTCCAGCCGGACATCACGATATTCAGCACAGTTGGGGTCCCAGACAAGGAAATGTTGTATTTGTTGGTGTTCAGTTTCACCAAAAAATACTCAGCTTCCTCCTGGTGTCCACTCCAGATGATAAATAAATCATCTATATAGCGCAGCCATAAGATGACTTGCTGCAAGTCCTTCTGCAGGGTAGTGCTAGCAAAAATGTCTTGCTCCCAGTATCCCATAAAAAGATTGGCGAAACTGGGAGCAAAGCACGAACCAATTGCAGTACCCTTTACTTGCCTGTAGAGGGCGCCATTAAAAGAAAAGATGTTATTCTTGAGGCAGAAGTCAGTCATCTCCATTATCATCCGACTATGCTCACGATATTTGAGGGGTCTAAACTTCAGAAAATGTTCACATGCTTCAAGCCCTTGTGTATGGTCAATAATCGTGTACAGAGATTTAACATCCAGTACCATGAACAAATAATCGGACTTCCACTCCAAGTTTTCTATCTTAGAAAGAAAATCCTTCGTGTCTCTTAGATAGCTGGGAGTCTTTCTCCTTGGAGGAAGAAGTCCTCATTAACAGATTTCGAAGTAGAGGCTATCCTAACTGGGTCCTTAAAAAAGCTAGGGAACGAGTCAATGCTGTACAGCGTACTGACACTTTGAAAGATAAACTGATGCCTGAGGAGGATAGTGTTGTATCAGGCACACGGATGATCCTTACCTTTAACTCTGAGGCACAAAAAATCAGACATATACTCACGAAACACTGGAGTATTCTGAAATCTGATAGTATTTTGGGTAATATCCTACCTGACCGTCCCACTATCACATACAGAAGAGACAAAAACATCCGTGATATGATAGTCAAACATGACATAACGCAATACCCTACTAATGAAGGGCTTGATCTGCGAGGTTTTTATCCTTGCAGGCACTGCAAGGCATGCCGCCACAGCAAATTTAAGAGTACCGTTGAGTATAATGGAACCAGCAAAAAACTAACACAATTTCTGACCTGTAGCTCCAATTTTGTAATCTATGTGATTGAATGTACTTGCAAACTGTGGTATATAGGAAGTACAATTTGTCCAGCTAAAAAGAGGATATTAGAACACTTTAGAGCTATCTCTCATAATGATCCCAAATACCCGGTTGCTCGACATTTCAATGAACAACATTTTGCCAATACTGCAGATTTGAGCTACTTGATTTTGGAACAAATCCCCAGGAATCCTCGAGGCGGGGATAGAGTGCTGACCTTGAGACAACGGGAATCAAGATATATCATTGAATTCATGACCAAAAGTCCGAGGGGGCTGAACTTAGATGAAGAACTGTCCATTCATTTAAAGACATGATCTTCTTTCAAGTAACAGCTAGGCTCTTTCATAACAGTGGATTCTATGGTTTATCTAGTTGTGTTGATTTTTATTCTTGTACTCTTTACTGAATAATTTTTTCCTTTCATTGCCTACACTAATTTGTGATGTATATTCTAATTTTGTTTCTTTCCTCCATTTAGGCTGTTGTTTTTGTACGTACAACAGATTCTAATATGTATATTTTCTATGTTTTTTACACAGGAGTGAAGGAAGGAGCCCCCTTATCGACACACACCTACACGGGCTTCCTACCCTTTCCTCCGTTCCTGTTCAACACTCACACCTCTGCGCACTGTGATTGTGGTATCTTTTTCATTGGCACTCATGTTTCAGTTTAGATGATACTTGGTTAATTGGTCATTGTTTAGTGTCATGTTATCCTTATTTGCTTGAAGGAGTAGCACCAGGTGTGTACCTGTGTTTCGAGTAGTTTTGTGAAACTGATACCTATTGAACCTGAATTTCGTTTTGTTCTTCTATTTTAGTAGAATTAATCTTGTTAGTTTGAGTGTTTTTATTCTTGTGACGAACTCTGAGTCCTAACTTGCACTATGCATTGAGTATGGTCGACTCTTATTTTGTTTCAAGTAGCACTATGCTGAAATCATAATTTTGAAGTCATTTGAGTATGTTATCGCACATGTGACACGTGTGACACTCACCTTTTGATTCATTGACCTTTCGGCTTGTGTATATAATCACCCAGTCCTGATTTTGCACATCGTGCATTATTAATTTGGGGTTTCATGCATATTCTATACCTTATTGGACTCTCATTTCAATGTCAAGCAGCACTATGTTGTAACCACCATTTTTGAAGTCCTTACGCATGCTAGATGCTTTTGAATACAACTGGGTTATCTCAATATGGCGACTGTGCCAGTGAACTGCCTGAGCCTTCGCTTATTTTTCGAGTATTATGATAAATCTGCATATTAATACAACTTTCGCTATTCATAGCTATGCATATTATCGTTACCATGTTACTTTTTCATTTATGTTGCATGCTTATGCTGAACTACCAGACATTCCAATATGGCGATTTCGCCAGGGTAAAACACGAGTCTTCGCCAAGTCCCCTTTTCTTTGCCATGACATTTCCTTTCCTTTTCACATACAACTTTATTTAACTCTGTGTGTTTGTGGTTTTTGATTACACGTGATCAAGGCTCTCGCCGAAACGCGTAGTGTAATAAATATTCTGACCTTCAGTACGCTTCTGCTGTGCCTTTATTACTGAGAGCATACTGCATTTTTGGGACTCTTTGAAACTTTAACCTTGCCGGTGAGCTTCGCCGGCGTGTTTGCCACCCTCCATGGGTCCCAGCACCCCAGAAGAAGCAACGTTTAATTTTGGAATTTGAATTGAGGGGCGCTTCATGGACCGGCCGTCTTGGAAACGATCCCAGTAGAGTTTGGAATTACAACTGCTGAGCGCATTGGATGCGTCGTTATTGTGAAGCGTGGAAGGTAAGCCTGTGTTATTTCCTTGTTCGTCCCTAAGGGAGAGCGGGTAGATCTCTTGTGTGTCCTAACCTGGCGATTACGCTCTCCCGGGGTTAACGACAAGTATACCGGGACTGCCGAGCGTTTTTCACATTCATACACGCATGGGATCTGAGCTTCGTTTTGCCTGTAACTACTCCGGGTGCACTCGCATTTGCATCTCTTGTGTAGCATTTGGTTTCTTGGCAATTTCGAGCTTCGTGAAATCCACCCTCCACGCGCAATACGTACTAGACCCTTATGATCGCAATACGAAGTGTTTTGAGCCACTGACGGCAGAGGGAACTTCTGATTAGTGTAACTACAGAAGGGTAATATTGGCACACAGCAACAAACAAATTGGTCGGAATAACAGCACTTATGGAGGAAGAAGCTGAAAGAAGAGCGGCGGCTCTCACCCTTTTTAGTAGTAAACCTACTATCAGTTCACAAACTGCACGGGGGGCGTGGCTAGGCACGCGATGGAAGCGGACGTGCCCGGGTAGAGCTCCCGCTTGAGCCCTCCTGCCCCGGGTCTTTTCTCCGCCACAACGCTCCTGAGTGCTGCTCGTTCTGGCCGGCGGGCCCTCTACGGAGCCTTCTCTGTCACCTGGCCAACTTTGAAGAGAATCGGCGGTGGAGAACCGCGCCGACCCTACAGGCGGGAACGCGGCCGCTCTGCTGGACGCGCGGCCGCGGCTCGCGGCTACGCAAGCCCGAGGCGCTGCCTTATCCCCTGGGCCCAACGCTGCAACCTGAGAGGGAGCTGCTGCGACGCTGGGCGGCGGCCTGCGGCCGCGGTGGGGGTGGCCTGGTGAAGCGAACGCCGCGACTAGACTCGTCTGGAGACCCCCCTGCGGAGCCGAGGGGGGGGTAGCGACGAACTGGGGACCCCCCCGAGAACGCGAGACCGCACTACTGGCGACGCCCGGACTCGGGGTGAGTCGTGTGCCTGGACCCCAGAGACAACCAGCTGCGCGTCAAAGGTAGCTGTCGCGTCCCACGTGGACTGGAGGCGCACTGGAGGAGCAGCGGAGGAGGCCCCTGGACCTGAGAGGGCGCGCACGGACCAGGCTTCTCCCCCCCCCGCACTCTGCCGGAGCAGTGGACGTACTGAGGCGGCTTTCACCTTTGGAGTCGGCGATTCTACAGCACGACGCGCCGACGCACGTTGCCGCCACCCGTGGGCCCTGGAGCCGCTGTGGGAGCGCCGACCTGGGCCTTCTGGACACGCACATGGCGTGATCCCTGCGCCACGGGCTGAGGTGAGAGGCGACGCGGGAGGAGAGGCGCAGGAGTGCCCTGCGGACTGGGGGGAGACACTGAGCATTGCTCCGGCTGCGACCGGACCCCTCACTAGTTGGGACCCCTGGACACGTGGCGATGGCGGCGCGGCCTGGCTGGCTGAGGCGGTGAGACAGGGCGAAGTGCGCCGCTCCCCTCCATTGGAGTGAGGCATCGACGGAGCGGAGCCGCCCCGCTGCGCGGCAGCGGCCCCCCTACCCCTCGACGACGGGGGGGGACATCTAGCACACGCCGCCGGCTCCATGCCTAGAGGGGCGCGAACCCGCTCCGGACCGGGAGCTGCAGCGGAGAGGGGACGGCACGAGAAAACGACACCCGCGATGGATGCTGACCACGTAACGGCGAAATTGGACAGCGTCCTGGCGGCCATGGAGAGGATGGAGGAATCGCTGCAGCAGACACGCACCTCCCTGGAGACCCGCATAGACAGTGTGGCAATCGACCTCACGCACCTCAGAGCCGACCATAAAAAGTTGCAAACGCGCACCACCGCGCTGGAAGGCGCCATGGCAGAGGTCGAGCCGGCGACGAAACGGACAGAAACGAGGGTGCAAGACCTTCTGCATCGGGTGGAACTGTTAGAAGGAAGGGCTGAGGACGCGGAAGGCCGGGCACGGAGGAACAATATCCGCCTGGTAGGCATCCCGGAGAGATGGGAAGGGGCGAATCCTGTCCGCAAGGTTGAGGACTGGCTACGAGGCCTACTACCAGATAACACACTCTCCCCGCACTTCGTGGTGGAAAGGGCCCACCGCGTGCCCGCGAAACCACCTCCTCCGGGCTCTAACCCTAGGCCATTTCTCCTCCGAGTACTCAATTATAGAGACCGCGATGCCATCCTGCGAGGAGCCAGAACCTTAGGGGAAATTACCATTGACAACGCAACAGTGATGTTCTTCCCAGACTACACGGCGCGAGTACAGAGGCAGAGACACTCTTTCCTAATGATCAAACGAAGACTGCGCGAAGCGGCCCTCCAGTATTCGCTACTCTTCCCGGCCAAACTACGGGTGGTGGCGCACGACAAAACCCACTTCTTTACGAGCCCCGAGGAAGCGGAGGCCTGGCTTGATGGCGGAATGCCGGACGCGCCGCGGCGGACGATGGGAGCAGGCGCGATGGAGAGGACGGGGGGATCAAGACGACGGCGCCGCCGCAGGACGCCCACACCGCCGCCAGCCAGAGGGACGGCGAGCCGCTCCCCGCCAGTAGACCTCGTTCAACAGGAGCAGCGGGATGCCCTGCGCAGGGTGGCAGAGATCAGCAACTCCCCGGCGTCGTCGGCTCGGCCGGACGCCAGCCCGACAGTACACTCAACGGACGACGAGGCGATCTATGGCATCCCGGACACACAGGACTCTGGGGGGCCCCCGGAGGTCACACCGCAAACAGCGGACCTCTTCGGCTGAGGCGCCCTGGTGATGGGCTGCCGCTTGACGCGAGCCGCTGACCTGCCGAAATCCCTGTTGGGTGGCCCCTTGTGAGACTGAACTTGCTGGAGGGCCCTGGCGCCTCCGCCGCTGGCACTACGAGGGATCCACCCACGGAGTTGGACACTGTGAGTACATTTTCTACTTATGACCACTCGGCCTGCACTCCCGATTTACAGACATGTAGAGACGCCTTTTGGTGCCGCATAGTCGGCTTGTTGCTACTGGCGTGGTTTGAGACGGGACATGCCTATGCCCCCCCCCCCCCCCCGCGGGCGCTCCGGCCCCCGCTGGCCTGATGGCCGGGCACACAGCTGCTACGGCCTTGAACTATAGCCCTCAGACGCCTGCCGGCCGACAGCAGCATATACGCAACACCCGGGAAGCATGCGGGGCGCTTCCCAAAACTGCACTGTTTCCATTACTGCTCAGAAGATACATTACCCACCCCCCGAGACTGTATAGTTCGTAAGCTCGCTTGAGTGTTTGGACGGCGACCTGTTGTACAGCCGACCTTTTGGTATTCTACAAATTTTCTTTTAGTTGCCATGTTCAGGCTTTCTATGCAACCTTTCTTCCCTCTCCCCTTACCCTGCTGGAGATCACGACACTGCACGCACATCACCCGTTTTAGCTGCGCGGTGGGAGCGGACTGCTGGCCCTGGGGGACCCTTGCGATGGGGGATGCGCTCTTGGGGACTGGGGGAGACCCCCACACACAGGACTACTATGGCTAGCACACAAATATGCACCTGGAATGTCAGGGGGATGCATACACCGGCTAGGCGCTATCATATCTATTCGTACCTAAAGCGGCACAAGGTTAACGTGGCGCTGCTCCAGGAAACCCATCTGAACGGGGCCGAGGTGAGGGCGCTCCATCGTAGATGGCGAGGGCAGCTGTACGCTACGGAATACTCCTCATTTGCTCGCGGAACACTGATATGGATTCGCCCAGGGACCCCGTGGGAGGCCACAGACACTGCGATAGACAATGAAGGCAGATACACGGCCGCGCAAGGCAGGCTAGATGGCCAGTTTATCACACTGATGTCCCTCTACTCCCCAAATGTTGATCAGGCCGGCTTCCTGGCGCGGCTATCATCGACTATGGCAACTTGGCATGACACTTCATGGATCATAGGGGGCGACTATAACTGCACCTTAGACACCACGCTGGATCGCTCCTTCCCGCCCCCAGCTAACGCCCCTACCAGGGGAGCCACGAAGGCGCTGCTGGAATGGGCCGCGCAATGGGACTTACAAGACGTCTGGCGGCAGCGCAACCCAGGGACGCGGACGTACTCCTATTACTCTGGCGCTCACGACTTACATGTCCGCCTCGACCGCTTCATGACATCCACAGACCTCCTACCTCATGTGACGGACGCACAATACATGGGCCGCACACACTCGGACCACAATCCACACTTCATGTCCATAGCCTGGGCCCGCCCACACCCCCCTGTCCCCACATGGCGCCTGCAGCCAGCGCTGCTGCTAGATGCGGTTTTCCGCGCTGCCCTACTCGAGCGCACCGCGCAATACTTCGAGGATAACACCGGCACAGCAACTGACTCGAGGGTGGAGTGGGACGCCTTCAAGGCCGTGATACGAGGCCACTGCCTGCACACTCAGGGGCAGATAAGACATCAGCTGGAGAGAGACCTTACCAGGCTAGAGTCGAACTTGCTTGCGCGGGAGGGGGAGGCTGCGGAGGGAGACGGGGGCCCACTGCATGATGCCCACACGGAACATGCGCGCCTTTTGGAGCGACTTCGTAATATCAACTATGCTGCGCACTCGGCGAGAACCCACCGCCTTGGTGACAGACCAGGCAAGCTTTTAGCGTGGCTGATTTCGCGAGACGCCCGCTCTGCACCAGTGACGGCTATACAGGGCGAGGGGGGGGAACTGGTGTACACGCAAACTGGCATCCATGACACTTTCACTGTCCACTATAACACATTGTACCGCTCCCGACTCGCGGTCCCTTACTCTGATATCACAGACTATCTCTCCCCTCTGCCGATGCCGCAATGGACTATTGCACAGCAAGACGAACTCGGCGCTCCGCTGGAGGCGGACGAGCTTAGAGAGGCCATCTTTCAGCTCTCCAACGGGAAAACCCCGGGCCCGGACGGGCTACCGGCTGAATTCTACAAGGCTGGCTCGGACATCCTAATCCCGGAGCTCCTGCGAATGTATGCGGCGGCGGCGGAGGGAGCTGCTTTGCCCCCGACACTGAATGAGGCCACGCTGGTTTCTATACTTAAGCCAGGCAGGGACGGCACGCGAGTGGGCTCTTACCGCCCATTGGCTCTGCTAAACACAGACTATAAAATCCTTGCTTCTGCGTTGGCTAGGAGGCTGGCCCCTCATGTACCCGCTCTTGTGCACCGGGACCAAAATGGATTTGTCCCCACACGCCATACCTCCTACAACATCCGCAGGCTCTTCCGGGTACAGGAATACGCCACGCAACAGTGGCCAAGGGCGGGATGCCTGATACTGGACTTGGAGAAAGCCTTCGACTCCGTTGAGTGGCCGTACCTGAGAGCGGTAACAGAGAAATACCGGCTGGGGGGGGGCTATAACGCCATGATCGCCCTGCTTTACAACGAGCCGACCGTCCGGGTCCGCACGGGCCGCATCCTCTCGGACGCCATCCGGGTCCGTAGGGGCACCCGCCAAGGCTGCCCGTTGCCGCCGTTGCTGTTTGCACTGGCAATGGAGCCCCTGGCTGCGACACTTAGGACACACGGACAGGAATGGGGAATCCCATTGACGGATGGCTTGCACACGGTATCTCTATACGCAGATGACCTGCTGCTGTACGTCAGAGACATGGCCGCCATCCCTGCCTCCCTCGCTGACGTATTCCGCACCTTCGAGGCAATATCGGGCCTGAGGGTTAACTGGGCCAAGTCGGGAGCCTACCCCTTTGGCCCGGAGACACCTGAGTGCGACGTCCGACTGGGAGGGGACAGACTGCAGTGGCACCCCACCACTTTCCGCTACCTGGGGATTAGGATCTACAGAGCCCCGGCGGACGTCTTAGACGGGAATCTCCTCAGAGCAATCACATCTGTGCGTACGCAGGTTGGCTACTGGAACACCCTGCCCCTCAACGTGCCTAGTCGGGTGGCACTGACTAAAATGATAGTGCTGCCCCGCCTATTGTACTACTTTGCAAACCTGCCCTTGTATGTACCCGCCAAATTATTCCGCGACCTGGAGGTACTGCTGCGCAACCTCATCTGGAACAAGGGGAGGCCGCGTGTAGCGCTGGCCAAATTGTACATGCCCACAGACTCTGGGGGCTTAGCGGTCCCCAATATGGAGTTATATTATCTAGCGGCGCAGATGCAATGGGTGGCGGGGTGGCTGAGTGGCAAGCAACTAGAGGACACTGCCTCGCATGCGGCTGCCTGGACGCGGACGCAAGTCCACACACTGTTCCATCCGCTGACTCGTGCGCCCTGCCCCTCCCAGGTTTACCTGGCAGTGGCACGCAGATGTTTCCAGCGGTGCCTTCGCCTCACGCGCGCGACCATACCGTACGCCCCAGAGTTACCACTATTGGGCATGCCTGGCCCGACGGGACCACTCACGGAGGCCCACTTGGCAGGATGGGAGCAGGCAGGAGTAGATACGCTAGGCGACCTGTATGAGGATGGCGACTTGCTGACGTTCGCCGCCCTGGCTGAGGGCACGGCGCTCCCGGCAGGACAGTTCCTCCTGCATGCCTCCCTCATGCAGACGCTCTCGGCTTCTTGGGGTGACATGGCGGTGGAGCCGCCGGCACATACCTTCATCCAATATCTGCATATCATGGGAAATGGCGCACATGTCATACACTGGCTGGCGCAGGCGCTACTGGCGCATTCGCGACCGTCCACTTTGGTGCTGAGGGAGCGCTGGGCGACAGACAGGGGCAGAGACTGGACAGAAAAAGAATGGGCGATGATACTGGCCAGCCCGACCAATGTTCCACGCAACCCCCGCTTCAAACTCATACAATATTACATACTACAGCGAGCGTATCTCACTCCTGAGAAGATCAATAGATATTTCTCGCGGACGGACGCCGCCTGCCCACGGTGCTCGTCACCAGGAGCGGACCTTTTGCATATGCTCTGGCATTGCGCTGGCGTACAGGCATACTGGGGCGACGTGCTGTCACTGATAGAGCGTGGCGCGGATGGACGGCTGCCGCGCACGTGGGAGGCATGCATCTTGGGCCTATACAAGCGCACAAAAGCGAATAAGGTGCAGGCGCGCTTCTGGGACATGGGGCTTGTAACGGCCAAACGCTTGCTCACCAAGCATTGGAAGGCGACGACCCCCCCGCACGTCAGACACTGGAGGGCCTCCTTCGTAAACTGGGCGCAAGCGGAAAGTGCAGTGCTCCTACGTGAGGAAACTGCGGGGCTCAGGAAGTTCCCCATCGCCCAACTTTGGGATGGCCTCCTTGCCACCTTTCAGACGGCCTGCCGAACCCGAGGGATAACCTGAACCTTGGGTGGGCACCGATACACTACTGGCTAGATGGCGACATCCCTGAGACCCTGGCGGGGATAGCTCCCGGCCCCCTCTGCCTGCTTATTCCCCTGGCGCGTCTCGCATACTGTGTGGCAGGTTACTACTGTTAGATATCCCCTGTAGTTTGTTATGGCGCGTGCGCGGGGCTTGCTGCCGCTGCTGCTCGAGAGGGCGCGCGCACTACTGGGACATGGACACACCCAGGGAGCCAGAATCATTCCGCCCCGCGCAGATGCCCCTTACTAGCCGTGGAGGGAAACCTCCCTCACACGAGCGGACAATCCCAGACTGCGAACACAAGCGCTGCGGACCCTTGGCCCCCCCCTCCGAGGACCCTCTGGCCCTCTCCCTCTCCCTCCCCCCCCCTCTTCTTCCCCCCCCCCTCGCGACCAGCCACTCGAAGCGCCTCCCGCATGGCCCGGCTCCGCCCCGCTGGGCAGCTCCTACCTCCTCTCACACTGCTGCAGAACGATCTCCACTCCCCCCCCCCCCTCCCCACCCCTCTTACTCTAGTCCCCACCCGAGTTTTCGACCCTGGCCCGGACCCCTACGTTCATGTTGCACGCACGGGGAGCAGTTCGGCGACTGGTTACGCTCCCTGGCAGAACCCGTGTTACACCACAGCAACGGTTGCTATGAGCATCCTTGCGAGCTATGCTGCAACCTCCTTGTCGCGCTCCAGCCTACGCCACGAGCGGGCCACCGGGACTCCGATGCCCGCAGACCAGGGCATTTGGCGGAAAACCCGGCGCCTAGCGCACTTCCTCCTATGAGCCTAGGGGCTAGTTGACGGCGCTGCGCTGCGGGCTGGTACACAGCGCCCCCCTCACTTGCAGGCAATGCGCTTTAGATGAGACACGACAAAAAACAGAAAAGCACCATCGACTCGCTTATACGCAATGTACGTACCCAATTCCTCTGCATATGTTCAACTGAACTCCGCCGCCGGACCTCCGGGTTGTCGGCTAAATGGCTGTGTCTAACCACCTGAACGTGTGTATGCTAGTATTGCCGAACTGATGCTTTGGCGCAGGTCTGTACATTGCCAATTGATGCAACTACGGTTAATAAAGGTTTTCAACAAAAAAAAAAAATCAGTTCACAAACTGCACAATTATCTAACCCTAAAAATCATTCTGTGGATGACAAAATTAAAAAATTGGAGAAACTTAAAAGTGAGATATCTAAATGGTGGGAAGCCACCTCTCTGCAGAGCTATGTTGATCAGGCCATGGCGCCGCTAGGACTGCGCATCTTTATCACTCCCACCTACGAAGCCCCCAATCCAAAGATGCTTGAAGACTGGTCACAACACTCAGCCTCCAGCTCAAGAGGGATGATGGAGATACTTATCAAATATGCTTGGCAGGACAGGGAGGAACTTCTAAAACAGATCACCATGAGCATTTCTGAACTACAACAGCTGCTTGATACAGCAGCGCTGAAAAAAGTACTTGATGCTATGAAAGAAAGACTTTCTAAACATGAAGATGAAATAAAAGCTAGAAAACAAAGAAAAATGAACAGAGACCATTCTGACTATGAAAGCGGAAGAATATTGACTTTCAGCAAGAAATACGATCACTTATACAAAATCCAGGAGTCAGACAAACCAACATCTCTGGTGACCTGCAATGTGATCGCCACTGACAACTCTATTATAAGTGATACTGAATCTGATATTTCCGGTGAAAACACATCTGGGGAAGAAAGAAACTCAAGGCCTATTAATTTTTTAGAGGAGTTTCGGGTCCTCCAGAAGGACCGACAATCCACCAAGGACAACAAACCACCAACATCACGGGGTCGTGGACGGGGAAGAGGCAGAGGAAACGTCGGAACAGAAGGAAGAATCCAACAACGCTGGGAATATAGGCAGAGGAAGAGGCGCAGTGGGAAATCGTCGCACACGCTCAAACAAAAATTACTAATGGATACCGAAATGGTAAATAGAACAGTGGTGAATCTGTCAAAAAGACCTATGACTGATGTTGAAAAACGTACACTTTGCCTAGGCCTTTCATTCTGTCCCTCTTCTTCTTTCAAGTATACAGATACTCGAATTGATCTTTTCAAATATGTAAGAAAACTGAAACTCAAGAAATGGCACGCACTAAAGAGATTAGGATACCAACAGCCTCTCAGTAAAGCAGATACCACACTTGATAGTAATTTGATGATCAGTGATGTAGACAACCTGATCACTTTAGCTGAACTGGCCCAAGAAAATAACAACAGTAGTGAAATGCCGAGCACTACACAGACCCTTGATGATATGGAAGTGTCACATGCAGCAGCAGCTCATACCCGTTTTAGAACAAAATCCACCTTCATACCACTTGTGCCGCATGACAACATCGATTCTTTTCAGGATTGTACCATCAAATCCTTAATGGAGCTAAGACTCAACATACCTAAACGTGCCCACAACACCAAAAATAACCTTTCTTTCTTACAAGCTATTAAATCACTGGCTGAAGACACCAGTATTGTGATCCGCCCAGCAGACAAGGGGGGTAACGTGGTGATACTGGATAGGGATGAGTACATCAGTGAGGCTATGAGGCAATTAGAAGACAATTTCTATATACATATTACCACCAATGTATATAATCAAAGTATCACTGACATCTGGGAGAAACTCAACGTATGGAAAGACAAAGGTCTTATTGAGTGGGAAGAATACTGTTATTTGAAAAAAGACCATCCTAAACTGCCCATCCTGTACCTTCTTCCCAAATTGCATAAATGTAAGTTCAAACCTCCAGGACGCCCTATTGTGTCTTCAATTGGATGTGCTACAGAGCACATTTCTAAATACATTGACCACTTTCTGAGAGAGTTTGTTATCCTTCTTCCCAGCTATCTAAGAGACACGAAGGATTTTCTTTCTAAGATAGAAAACTTGGAGTGGAAGTCCGATTATTTGTTCATGGTACTGGATGTTAAATCTCTGTACACGATTATTGACCATACACAAGGGCTTGAAGCATGTGAACATTTTCTGAAGTTTAGACCCCTCAAATATCGTGAGCATAGCAATAACCAGCATGCAATAGAACAGTGAACTAGTCAAATGGCACACCGGAGGCCAATTAAGACTTTTTAGAAGCACGCAGAGTGAAAAGCAGACATGTAATCTGTAGCTGCTCATGGGGGCCTCTGAGGAAAGTGAAAGGATTCCCTGAAATGCGTCAGGCCAGGGAATTCAATCAGGATGGGAAGCTGAATGTTTCTTTCAAATAAAGGGGTTTACCTACCTGCTACGGAGTGCGTCCTCGAATCTGGTGAAAATCTTGTGAAGGTATATACCGATGCTGAAGGAATTAATTTAGCGGCTCCAGGAAACAGTCCGTTTAAGGCGCCATCCACATTTGTTCCCATTATGCCCCGTGATGCGCTCGACATTTTTCACGAGCGTGTCACTGAGGAATTGAAAAAACTTTACCGTAAAACCAGAAAAGCGAAATTGAACTCTAAATCCAAGAATAATCAGGAATATTTTCAACTTATGGATAAACTTAAATCCAATGCCTCTGTTGTGATTAACAACTCCGACAAAGGAGGTAATATTGTCCTGTGGGGCAAAGAGCAGTACAGAGAGGAAGCATTTAGGCAGATTAATGATCAGGACTGTTATGAACTATCTAATGCTGCTGACGTCAGGAGAATTAATAGAGAATACAAAGAAGATCTTAACAGCTGGAAACGGGAAGGGCTGATCACCAAAGACGAACTGAATTTTCTATATAAAGAATTTCCGGTCTTACCCACTTTCTATCTTATTCCCAAAGTCCACAAACAAATTGACCCAGTTCCTGGACGTCCTATTATCTCAGCAAAAGACAGTATCTTCGAAAATACTTCACGATATGTGGATCATTTTTTACAGGAACATGTTGTGGGATTACCCACCTACATTAGAGATACTAAAGACTTTCTGCTCAAATTGAATTCCATTCAGTGGTCCAGTGAGTATATTATGTTGACACTAGACTTCACGTCTCTTTATACAAGCATAAGACATAGTGATGGCCTCATCGCAGTCAATCATTTTTTAAAGAAACGCTGCATTTCAATGTATCGACATAATGAAGTTCTAGAGAAAATGATACACTTCTGTCTGTACAATAACATGTTTATGTTTGATGGTCAGATCTACAGACAGAAACAGGGCGTGGCTATGGGGGCATGCTTCTCTCCCAGCTATGCATGCTTGCATGTAGGCTGGTGGGAGGAGCATGTCCTTAAGGTCAACCATAAGGAATTGTACGATAAGCATGTGGTAACAATGTGGAGATATATCGACAATGTTTTTATTATATGGAACGGTACAACTTCGCAGGCCAATGATTTCATTGATGTGATCAACTGTAACGATTTGAATTTGAACTTTACTTCACATATTGACCCTGTAATAGTGAACTTTTTAGATCTCACAATTAACATACATAATGGTTCAATCGAGACATGTCTTTTCAGAAAGTCAACGGCGGGTAACACCTTACTTCATGCCACTAGTTTTCACCCCCACCACACAATCTCTAGTCTTCCCTATGGGGAGTTTTTGAGAATTCGTAGAGCCTGCAGCACCCCTGAAAAATTGACAACAGCACAAGGATCAGCAAAAATTAGGTTCCTAGAAAGAGGATACAATGCTAAAAAACTTGATATAGCCCTAAGGAAGGCCAACAGTAAAGACAGACAGGCATTATTACAAACTAAATCTGGAACTAACATTAACACCATATCGTCCTTGAGTCATCTTTCTAATGACGACAATGATGCTAATGCAGGCAATTCTACCTGTAGATTTGTTTCCACATATAGCAGGCAAGCAAACGCAATACGAACTATTATCAATTCACAGTGGCCTATAGTTTTGACTGATGCGGTACTTTCACAAACACTGCCAATAAAGCCTAATTTTACTTACAGCAAGGCACATTCTATGCGCAGTGACTTAGTTAAAACTAGTCCCGAATTAGACAACAAAAGTACATGGCTTTCCCCTAAAAGGGGTTTTTACATATGCAGCTCTTGCCGGGCGTGCAAGTTTGGAGTTAATGCTAAAACTTATTGTACCCCCTTTTCTGATGTCCCCATCAACATTAGTGGGCATTACACTTGCCGTACGGACTACGCAGTGTATATTCTTCAATGTGTTTGCGGATTACGCTATGTAGGTAGTACTAAGCTGCAGGTTTATGTACGAATCCTGCAGCATTTACGTGCAACAGTAAATTCTGATCCTACATATCCTGTGGCTCGACACATCAAAACGGAACATGGCAATAAACTCAGTGTTCTCCAATACTTTGTTATTGATTTAGACTCCAAGGCACCTAGGGGTCTTTATTTATGTGAAGATTTACATCACTATCTTTAATTGCATTTAATTGAACTAAACACAGTGGTCCCTGCTCAGTCCACTACTCCATCAGAAAAGTTTACTCTTTGCTGTTTCTAATTTCTAATTGGTAACCAATTTGTATATATGTGATGTTTCAATACCACACAATGCTCAATATGTTCTCTTATCTTTTTGCTTCTGCTTTTGCTTCTGTTTGAGCTTTTCTTGAATGGGGTATATAGCTATATTTAAACTTTCAATAGATAAGTCCGCTGCCTTCACTCAGAGGAATTACTTTTTCGTTATTTTAAACTTTGAAACACTGTTTTTAATGCACTTTGAGCACTTTTGGTGACTATATACACTCTATAGCCTATGGATTGCGTTAGGTATGTTTTCAAGGGATCTAGCACATTCTGTATGATACAGTGTTTTTGGTCCAGTAAGTTGTTATGGGTCAATTATTTTCAAGTCTTAGTATTTGTACTACTATGCAAACATCGTAGACAATAGGATCTATCAATGGGCATTGAATGTTTTCTATAACGAATTACCATTCATGTTTTTCTACTCAGCCCATGTGGCAGTAGGATGCATTTGTGCATAGGTAAATGTCATTGAATGTCCTATTTTATATAGGTGACGATAATGTCAGGGCTTGGATTAGCAGAGAGTCTGTATCATTCTTAAAGCTACTTCTAGGGTCCCTGTTTGATCGATAACAATGAAATTCGGAGATAAATCGACATTGCCCTAGAACTTGTTTACCTTCCTCTGCTGTTCATTTACTCATTTATTTTTGAAGACATCAAAACTGTACGGTGTAAATTTTACGTTTGCATTTACTTTATCAATTTTCGGAACCAATTGAATGTTCTAACTACAATGCTACATTGCAAAGTATTTTCTTTATGTCTATATCTATGTTACCAGCGGGCAACCAATCATGAGGCTTTTTAGTCACTGCATGTATATAAATTTGTCACTTTCTTGCGACGCGCTCATGTGAGCAAGGCCACCGGGTTGGCCGAAACGCGTTTATTCGTATTTTGCACCAGACTGATGATTTAATAAATCGCTACTGCGGCTGGCAGTATCAGCACAAGAGAAGTTGTCCGTCTCTCCTTTCGGTGCCGCAACGCACCTTTGAGTGGTAATCGGAGATATATATATATATATATCAAAAACAGGTACGAACATTTATCGGCTAGCAGGAGGGAAGGTGTGCACCCGAGGGGGGTTCCCGCATAGAATTTTCTAAAGGCGATTCACGGAGGGCACGTTATATTGCACTCACCAGATATGTCCACCGACACGCTCAGGAGAAGGGAAACAGCTGCGGCAACGGTGTTTCTAGATGTCCCAACTAATTCAGCGAGTGGAAATACAGATGGGGATACAGAAAGCAGAGGGGGCACAAGAGATTTGAGAGACCATTATCGCGCACTGGAAAAAATTAAACGTCAAGAACAAGCCAAATGGAGGGAGGCGCGCTCACTACGAAGATATCTTGAAGTGGGGAGAATACCGAGGGGCCTACGCATTATGCTGGCTCCTAGCTATGAAGCGCCGAACCCTCTAATGATGAGTGGGGCCAGTGCAATCTTGAGTCTTCACGCAAGCTTATCGAGATTCTTGTTAAATATGCCGAAATAGGGTGTGGGCGGGTGAGCGGTTCTCAGTGGGCAGAGCGCAACTTGGTGGGGGGGGGGGGGAGGGGGGGATGAAGAACCAGGGCCTTATGGGCCTGGCGGCGCAGGGTACGCCTTAATCTCCTGAGTTCACCTGCTTTGTTGAACAGAGACACAGGACACTCTGTTGAGCGTAGAAGATCAGGTTTATTAGCTAAGTACAGTTGTCCCAGAAGTACACCCGGTATGTTTTTAGGAGACTGCCTTTTTACTCCATGGCGCACAATCTTTTATAGCACATAGATTCACCAAGAACACACCCAATGCATACATGTTTAGCCAATGGGAAGAGTTTGAAAACAAGATTTAACCAATGAGAAAAGTTTGAAAACAAGATATCAAGTAACCCAAATAAACCTCTCTTACAACTGTTTTTGTCACCCCTCCCCACAAGTTAATCAGTGGTAGTGTCTACAACTCAACTTGCAGGTGGCAGGACACATTTGTATCCTTTGGAGGACAGTTGTGAAATGAGAGAATACAAGTAGAGAATAGCGAAGGCCAGAAGATAAGATAAAGTCAGGAAAGAATGGTGCAAACCAACAGATAGTTGAAACAGGGATCAGTCGGACCAGACGGGGATTAGTGGACTCAGCCAGTCCCTGACATCAGTCTTGTAAACAGAGGCAGGAGGTTATTTTGACACGTCGCAGTGAGATCAGCAGAAAAACTTCGTTCATTGTGCTGCCTGAGTGAGGGCAACACAAAATGGCGGTGGGACACAAAATGGTGGCTAAATACAAGTGAGATCGAAAATCGAATTTCCTCAGACCCTCCTTTTGCCATTACTCAGGCAAATCCTAATTCATTGCTAGGTGAGCATTTTCCATTCTACACATTTCATTTAAGCAGGTATATGTAAGCTATCAACAGGGATACAAAGAGAACAAAGCATCGAGTCATAATTAACATTCAGATAGCAGAAGAAAGTAATGACCATTATTACAAACAGGATTATCATTTTTTCACAACCCTAGGCAAAAGCAAATCCTAAAATTATTTAGCGAACCTTCTCAGGGCTCTTATGCATTTCAGTGACTATTGTATACTCAGGTGAAACAGTGGCGATCCTTATCAATGCTCTCAGGTGAAATGGGGATACTCTTCAACAGAGGATAGACTTCATTCTGCTTTTACTAAACAGAATACTACTCTAAAACAATGCCAGAAAAACAATAAGAATCAGTCTCCTAACACCCATTCTATGTAATTGCACGGGAACCGCTTGTGCAACCATAACTATGCCAAAGTCCGTTCTAAGCCTCTCTGGTAGGCTTCTATCGTCCATCAAATCTGCTTCTGTTGTTTTCTTCCGCATTGGGCCTCTTCATTCAGGCCTTCCATGAAAATAGTGCTTCTCAGTATCCATTGGAGTGCCCTCCTGGCAAACACTCACAGCTCACTCGAAAGTCTCAATGTCTCAAGGCAGTGCACCAATATATTTCCTCTGCGGCAAGCGCTACAGATATTGTGCTCTTCGTTGGTCATGGGCACAGATCATCTCGTGCAGATCCAAGTACTATTAATCGGAAAGAGCAACAGACTTTCACGCTCAGCAACACTTTCAGGCTCCAACACTCGCTGTTCAGTGTCAGAGGATGTTTGGGCTGCTCTTTCATTTAATTTTCCTTTCATCATGTAGTGCCTTAGATCCTCCGGTGCACTGCCATTCCGTTGGAGCAAAGAAAAGAGAGGGGGGTGGCCAAAACTCAGGCCAAGGGGCTCAAGGGACTGCACACTGTCAGAGGTTACCAGCACATGACAGGTAGAAAACTGAAGCCTCAAACCAGCTCTGCCATCAACAACAGGGATTCTTCTCTTTCGCTCTTTTACACTGAAACTCTGGTTTTGTGATGTCCAACGCCGTCTGATGGAGCAAGTACGATGCTTTGGAGATACCATTGATGGCGCGCTGGCGATCGCTGTCCAGCCTTGCTACTTTCTGGGTGCTGGGACTGTAGGGCCAAGACGTCCGCCTTTCATCTGTAGCTGTCACTGATGGGAATTAGGCTTAAATCAATGTTCTGCAGGTTATTATGACTTAATTCCAGCAGAATCTAGTGACGTAGGAAATGTGACACAGTTGTAAGTTTCCTTCAGTTTAGTATAAAAACAGTTCATTGTATTTAACAATAGGACTGCAGGCAGGTGGCCTGCAATCTTCAAGGGAGTGGCCAGACGCCATGGGACAACTTCTGGTTTAGAATGCACTGTCACTCACATAAGATGCAAAGGCAAAGGCAGTACTTCTAGTCCAGGGGTCTCCAACGAGTAGCTCGGGAGCCACTGGTAGCTCTCCAGTACCTTCAAAGTAGCTCTCTGAGGTGAAGTTAAGCCCAGAATCAATTTCAGAGTAGGTGCCTATTAAAGAAGGCAGAACTGATCATCTCAAGACCCTAAGAGTGACAGCCAGCCAAACGTATCACAGTAACTCATACCAACACTCAAACACACAGTGTGCCAGCCTGTAGGATCTGCTACATGACAGTCTGTATCCAATCTCAATATAATTAAGCCACAAGGAGATTGACCATGTTGCAGTCTCTCCTTTATCAGTCACAACATGTGTGTGAACAGTGCACCATCAAAAAGGTATGGCAGCAGTAGCCTGAGCTGTAATCAGTGCTGACCCACCAAAATGCGGGACTGCAGAAGTCAGAGTGAAAATGTGTCAGTTTAGATGCATGATCAGCTCAAAACCTGAGGAGAACAGGGTATGATACAGACCAGAGAAAACTAAGAGACTTTTAGAACACCATATTAAATGCTCCTAATAGAGGTTGCTCCAAGGGGAGTGTGAAAAAAGAAAGTGCTCATGAGGTAGGACAGATATAAAGGAGGGGAATCCAAAAGGCAAATTCAATAACCAATCAATTAAACATTCTGGTATCATTAGTAAAACTGGACGTGGTTCATAGTGGCACCAGTTTTACAGATAGGCCAGTCCCTTATGGATTTACACAAATATTCATTTCATGATTTTCTAATGGGATAAACATCTCTTAAATTACTACATCTGTGTGTTACTACATTCCTTATCTAGAACACCTCAAAAGGGGAAACGCATGATACAAATTATCAGGGGCATGCAGATACCTCCCTTTAATAATTGTGCAGCAAGTGCACCATGCAATACACAGGCTAAACAATATCTCCTCATGATCACTGAGAATACCTGTCACCCTAGTCTAATAATTCTCAGGTCTCTGGTGTCTGATCTACAATTTTTCCTTTCCCTAGTCACCTGTCCGGAGGGGGCACTATACCCACTTAAAATCACAATCCTGCTACTCAGGACAGCAAATAAGAAACTCTTGGTGTCTCTTATGACTACATGTAGAAGTGCAATATCATAAGGAAAGTTAGGCCACCTGTGCTGGTTCCCTTGTTTTGATCTCCCGCCCCCTATTTGGTCTTGAAAAATGATGCGGACTGCTTTAGGAAGGGATACTTTTTGTCGTTTATTGGTCAGCGTTTGTTAGGGTCACACACGCTGTATGTAGAATCTTAGCAAGTCTTAAGGCCACCGGGATTGGAATAGAAGCTTCTTGCTTGACTACTGACGTCGTCTAGGGTATTAGGGTCCTTCTTCTCCCAGCGACCGGCACTCGAGGACACCCAAAAGAAAGAGGAAAACAATAAAATACACTTAGGCTGGCTTCTACGGCACAAAAAAGGGGTGGGGAAGTGCACACCGTCACCAACCCTGCTGTCTTTGCTGTGCCTATCGTGTAGGGGAGTTTGTGCTCTACTCAAGTGTGCCCCTCATGCGCGTCCACAACCCCTGTAGTATTGAAGAGCATACGCCCGTCACTTGCCTGCTTCCACGACCCCCCATGGGCTGTGGCGAGGGGAGACCCAGTCTCCTTGGCGTCCAGGAGATCAGTGGTCCCAGGGGCAGCGCTCTTTGAGCTGTCTCTTTCGGCGTCGTCTCCCTCCCGATCCGGAGGTCGATTCTCCTGGGTGGTCCCTCTGCACCAGGCGAAGGTCTCGTCCATTCCGCACTCTATCTCACTCGCTCTCCACTCTTCACCGTTTTCCGCTCCTCCTGTCCACTCGTCGTGCGCGCGCTCCTCCACTCTGCTGTCCGCTTTTGTCGGCACGTCCTCCCAGCCACCGGAGTCCGCTGACTCCATTTCCGGGTGTGTTGGCGGCGGCCATCTTGGGTTGGTCGCCGCCGCTGTCGGATGGTCGCGCACCATCACACTGCCTTCCCCTTGGTAATGGACGGTCGGGCCATTCCAGGACAGGGTACCGAGAGAGATAGTCCGCATTCGTCTGGAGTTTCCCAGGTAGGTGTATGCCTCAAAGGTGAAGGGCTGTAATGAGAGAAACCAACGTAAGACTTTGGGGTTTGAGTCTTTATGGAGGGCTAACCAGGTGAGAGGAGCATGGTCGGTTAGCAAAAGAAAAGAACGTCCCAAGAGGTAATATTGAAGGGATTCCATAGCCCATTTGAGAGCGAGGCACTCTTTTTCGATTGTGGCGTACTTAAGTTCTCGAGGGTATAGCTTCCTGCTGAGGAATAATAAGGGTCGTAAATCACCCACTTCGTCTGGTTGGGATAAGACGGCACCAAGGCCTCTTCCCGAGGCATCTGTTTGGAGGACAAACGTCTTCTGAAAGTCTGGGCAGACGAGGACGGGGGCAGTACATAGGGCTCTTTTTAGCTGTTGGAAACTTCTTTCTTGGGAATCAGACCAGGGAAGTTGATTTCCTGTGTGGGCTTTGGTCAAGAGGTCAGTGAGAGGACTGGCGATGTCAGAAAAGTGTGGTATGAACCTCCTGTAATATCCCACCAACCCAAGGAAGGAACGAACTCCCTTCCTACAGGATGGTCGGGGTATGTTGGAGATGGCTTCAATTTTATTTACTTGTGGTCTTATACACCCTTCCTGTATGTCATACCCCAGATATTCGATGTGGTTGGTGCAAAAGGTTGTCTTCCGTGGATTGAGTGTAAGGCCGGCTTGTTCTAACGTTTTTAGGACAGCTTCTAGATGTCGTAGGTGGGTGTCCCAGTCAGGGCTATATACTACAATATCATCTAGGTAAGCAACAGCGAATTGTTGATGCTGCGCTAATATGGTGTCCATCAAGCGTTGAAAAGTAGCGGGGGCTCCTTGGAGACCAAAGGGTAGTACTTTAAATTGATAGAGGCCTGAGGGTGTGGAGAAAGCCATTTTTTCTCTGGCTGTAGGAGTCAACGGGATCTGCCAATAACCTTTTGTCAGGTCTATGGTGGACATCACTCGGACATCCCCTAGTCTTTCAATTAACTCGTCTACTCTCCGCATGAGATAGGCGTCGAATTGGGATACCGTATTCACACGGCGGAAGTCTATACAGAAGCGGATGCTGCCATCCGGTTTTGGTACAAGTTCAATTGTCGAAGACCACTCACTGTGTGAGGGCTCGATTAAGTCGACCTGCAACATGTCTTTTACTGCCCGATTTACTGCCTTTCTCCTGGCTTCCGGGATGCAATATGGCTTTAACTTAACCGGTTGGGAGGTTTTAGTGATTATTTCATGTTCTACTAAGGTGGTTCTCCCAGGAGTCCCTGACAAGACGGAGGAATATTTAGCACAAAGGGACATGATCTGATGTATTTGTTTTTCCGTTACCTGGGGCCCTAGCTGTATGGGAGTTTCTTCTTCCAGTCGTTGGGGAGGAAAGGTTACTTCTAACGGTCTGTCCACAGAAATGTGGTGGATGGGGGCGTCTGCGGTTGAAGTGTCAGATTGGGGTTCTTCCCATGCTTTGAGCAGATTAACATGATATATTTGACCAACATCTCGTTTATGCGGTACGTCTATCCTGTAAGTGACAGGAGTCACTTTTTGTAGAACTTTATAGGGGCCTTGCCAAGTGGCTAGGAGTTTTTTTTCGGATGTTGGTAGGAGGATAAGTACCCGATCCCCGGGTTTAAATTCTCTGAGTTTGGCATGGCGGTTGTACTGTTGCTTTTGTCTCATTTGTGCTTTTTCCATGTTATTGTGCACCTCTTCCCACAGGGATGACAAAGTCTCTTTCAGGGAGGAGGAGTACTGAAGCAGGGGTTTCCCTTCATCCTCTTCCTCGGTCCACTGTTCTACTGCCATATCTAGGAGTGTTCTGGGACGCCTTCCGAACAGAAGCTCGAACGGAGAAAATCCAGTCGAACTTTGTTCATGTGTCCTGATGGCAAACAGGACCAAACGTAGTTGGCGGTCCCAATCTCTACCGGCTCTGTCTATACTTTTTCGTAGAATAGTCTTAATAGTCTGGTTGTACCGCTCCACCAGACCGTCTGTTTGGGGATGGTACACTGATGTGCGTATTTGTTTCACCTTAAGTATGGAGCACACCTGTTTCATTAACCGGGACATGAATGGTGTTCCTTGATCAGTTAATAACTCAAGAGGAAACACCACCCGGGAAAAGAAAGACACAATGGCATGGCTGACAGCTGTGGTTGTGGTGGATGATAGAGGAATAGCCTCGGGATATCGTGTTGCATAATCCATGAGTACTAATATGTACTGATGCCCTCGGGCTGACGGGATCAGGGGTCCAACCAGGTCCATCCCTACTCTTTTGAATGGTACGTCTATGATCGGCAGGGGTTGCAGGGGCGCTTTGGGTATAGAAGGAGCGTTTATTAACTGACATCTGGGACAAGCTGCACATTAACGGGCTACCTCTTGGTATATGCCGGGCCAATAGAACCTAGGTAACAGATAACGTAAGGTGTGTTCTTTGCCGTAGTGTCCACCTCCCGCTTGGCCATGTGCTAGACACAACACCTGCTCCCTAAATGGACGTGGCACTAGCAGTTGTTCTTTTCGGTTGCCCCGTTCTTGGGAGACCCTGTAAAGGAGTCCATTGTTCACCCAAAAGAAGGGGCCTACCTTGTCTGGCTGGTCTTCCTGTGCCTGTTCCCAGGCGTTTTGTAGTGTGGTATCCTTTTCCTATATCTTTCGGGGGGTTGTCCTGTCACCATGACCCGACCCCGAGTATACCCTACCTCCATAGGTTCCGGAGGGGAAGGACGGGAAGGGCAATGTCTCGCTATGTGTCCCCACTCGGCACAGTGAAAACATTGTGGCCCTGGTGGGGTCGGACCGGGAGGGATTGGTTTCAGTTGGGGCCTCATGAAAGATTGACCTCGGGGCTCTGGGAAAGGCGGGGATGGTTTGTTTGGTATTTTTGGGGCTCCTAACTGAGTCCTATTTGAAGGGGCTTTAAACTCAGGAGAACGATGATATGCACACGCCAGATCAACGGCAACTGCCACAGAGAGATTGGGATGTTGTCTGATCCAGGCCCTGGTGTTATAGGGGAGGGCTTCCAGATATTGTTCTAGGTAGACTTTTTCTATGATGTCATCTGGGGAGGATGAGGTGGGTTGTAACCATCGATTACCCAGATCCCTAATTCGGTAAAATAGAGCCCTGGGATTATCCCCAACAGTCCATTTTTCTTTTCTGAACCGTGACCGGTAATACTCTTGATCACAACCTAGTCGTTCTAGGATAGCCCTTTTTATATCCACATAACTGGTAACACCGGCTGGATTGGCAGCTTGGTAGGCAGCCTGTAACTCTCCTGAGAGTAACGGGGCGATATATTGACCCCATCGCTCGGGTGGCCATGCAGCTGTGGATGCGACCCTTTCAAAATTTACAAAGAAGTACTCCGGGTCATCCCCTTGCTGGAATTTCTGGAGGACTGATCCCGGGACATTGGGGTGTACTCGGGCGCTTGCTATGGCATCCGTAAGACGCAGTACTGCAGTGTCCTGTACCTGTTGGTTTGCTGTTAACAGGGCTGCTTGATCCTTTAAGGCAGCCTGTAAAGCCTCTCTCTCGGTTTGAGCCTGTTTTGTTTGCTCCTCAAAGACTAGCTGCAAATGGCGCTGTCCTTCGGCTAACTGGGTGATGATGGCCTCCATTACAGGGTACTGTTGTTTTCCAGACAGTTAAATATCCCACTTCTGACACCACTTTGTGCTGGTTCCCTTGTTTGGATCTCCCGCCCCCTTTTTGGTCTTGAAAAATGATGCGGACTGCTTTAGGAAGGGATACTTTTTGTCGTTTATTCGTCAGCGTTTGTTAGGGACACACACGCTGTATGTAGAATCTTAGCAAGTCTTAAGGCCACCGGGAATGGAATAGAAGCTTCTTGCTTGACTACTGACGTCGTCTAGGGTATTAGGGTCCTTCTTCTCCCAGCGACCGGCACTCGAGGACACCCAAAAGAAAAAGGAAAACAATAGAATACACTTAGGCTGGCTTCTACGGCACAAAAAAGGGGGGGGGGGAGTGCACACCGTCACCAACCCTGCTGTCTGTGCTGTGCGTATCATGTAGGGGAGTTTGTGCTCTACTAAGGTGTGCCCCTCATGCGCGTCCACAACCCCTGTAGTATTGAAGAGCATACGCCCGTCACTTGCCTGCTTCCACGACCCCCATGGGCCGTGGCGAGGGGAGACCCAGTCTCCTTGGCGTCCAGGAGGTCAGTGGTCCCGGGGGCAGCACTCCTTGAGCTGTCTCTTTCGGCGGTGTCTCCCTCCCGATCCGGAGGTCGATTCTCCTGGGTGGTCCCTCTGCACCAGGCGAAGGTTTCGTCCGTTCCGCACTCTCTCTCGCTCGCTTTCCACTCTTCACCGTTTTCCGCTCCTCCTGTCCACTCGTCGTGCGCGCGCTCCTCCTCTCTGCTGTCCGCTTTTGTTGGCACGTTCGCCCAGCCACCGGAGTCCGCTAGACCGCTGACTCCATTTCCGGGTGTGTTGGCGGCGGCCATCTTAGGTTGGTCGCCGCCGATGTGGTGACCGGCTGTCAAAACAACTGACTGTCGCTTCTGACACACAGGATCAGCAGGAACAATTCATAGAAAGACAAAATGCACAAAAATAAACACAAACATTTCTTTCCAAACCCTCCTTTTTGCAATTTGCACATTGATTAGGTCCCACAGGGACATATGGAACATTCGTTCCACCACCTCATGATGTGGACCATTGCTGTTTTGTTGGCTGTTAACCCCTGCTTTTTCACTACTCCTCTTCACCTACTGTAACATTCTCAGTCCTTTCTAGTCTTCTCTCACCCTGATTTCCTGCCTACAGCCATTCAGGGCGCTCATTTCACCATTATTCCTTCACAACTGACATCTTCGTCAAACCAACTCACGTGTCCAACTGTAGTCTTGTCAGCCCTCGAACCACCCAGAACAATCCATGAATGATCTGTGGGCAGAAGCAACAAAAAAAAATGCACAACGCACAAAAGAAAAACACTTCACATAACACACAAAAATATCAACTATAACTTTTAATCAGGAGACAAAACATAACACACATTAACAAAACACAAAAAATAAAAAATACAAACCTAGTGGTACTTAACTGTAACCATCTTGTCAACGTTGCAATGACTAAAACATGTAAGCATGTTTAGCCACCTTAATTTTAACTGTCTAAAGGAAAACATTTTCACAGACACTCTGTGTTCCCTTGCGCCACAATTCCTCCTGTGAAAAATGAATCTTAATGTGCTGATCGTTTTTACCTAGGCATGTAGCCCACAAAACTCTAAGAAAGAGCTTCATCTTACTTTTTGTCTGAGGCTAATGCCACATTTGTTAAATGAAGGCAACTATGTGGACATTATTTTTCAAAAGCAGAAATCCCAATGTATCATTTTCTTCTCAGCGCCCCTTTTTTTTAATTTTTTCTTGAACAATATGGGAACAGACAGGGCTCCGTAACGATTCTCGGCTGTCCTATCTTATCAGAAAAGCTAAAAATACCAGCGAGCACTCCTGGCCCCCACCACTTTTCAAGGTTCCTATAGTGTGCAAGCATTAATGTCTTCTTGTCAGAGAAGCTTTTCCAAGCAATGGTTTCTCCATCTGTTTACACTCACTTCTAACTCCCACCTTACTGACCTCAAGGTCAAAATCTGCCTCGCGCTCTGCTCTCCTCAGCCCTATCTCTACTCACCCTGAAGCTGTCACAGACAAAAAAACCTTCCTAACTCTTCCTAACCTGCAATAATTAACCCTTTTTAAAAACACGTTATATATATTACTTCTTTTAGGGGCTACAATTTATTTCTATTGTTAAATTATTAAAACATTTACTGTGAATAACTCACAGAAAATAATTACATAACATACTAGCTTTAGAACAAATGTTTGTTACTACCCTATGCAACGGTACTTAGTTCATCAACCTTAAAAGGATGAACGTCTCAGTAGGTCTAGCTAGAGTTATAACCTTCAATCTTGATATTAAACCCAAACCTCTGCACTGGGCACATTGGCTCACTGAGACATTAAAAGCAACCCCAAATGGGAACAACTTGCAAATTTGTATTATACCTAAATATATGCATTTACTGAAGCCTAAGGCACTTCAAAGCTATTGTAAAGGGCAAGAATGCTGTTAAATAGTCTATTTTACCCACTTTCGACTTTGATATTTGGGGCACTTAAAAATAAATATCCTATAATTGTGCTACATATTAATCATCCTCAGAATGTTCTTTACAGATTGCAGATATTGGATATTAGACATATCTCTTGCAAATCCTTTAGAAAAATGAGTTTTTTAAAGCCTGCGCCAAGTGAAATTCCATATACAAATGTCCTCATTATGCAGTACAACACAACTTATAAAAATGCTTAAAGAGAGGAAACCCTTAATTGAAATGTCTTCCTGTAATACAAAATAATGAACCTTAGTTTTGGAACCTTTTTTTTAAAACAACATTTTGAAATGCAAAGTTTCACCCGTGTTCAACTGAGGGCGAAGTCCTGGCTGAGTAAACATTCCTGTCTATTAGAGCTGCTTGCTTAGCGACAATAAAAGCTTGTCTCTCAGTGTTGTAACATGAGCACGGTGGCAGTCTTTTTCAAACTAAGACATATCAATGCGTGTTGCGTTTGAGTTCAGCAAAAATGTACTTCAGCTGAAGTGTTTGCCTGTTAATATCTAATACAATGTATGTAAGTAAAAAAATACTATAAGTTTATTTTTCTACAAAACACACAATTTTTTTTTGAGGCCATTGTATTCCTAGTGAATGTGAATTTTAATGTTATTTTTTTAAGCATTTAACAGTTTGTACATGTGTATAGTTGCTTACTCTATAAATTATATAGCAACATTTAGCTATTTAGCATATCACATGGTTCATTTCTGGATTTTTATTTAATTTCTACTTAATATTAATTAACTGACATTTTGCTTAACAGACTGAAAACATCAATAAATTTCCATTTCATGATTAATCTCATTGTCTTTAAACTGCTGGGCAGCCTGTATAATCGTCCTACTTTGTGTTTTCTTATCTCTTTTTGCCTGTTTAATTTCTCTCTGTTTGGCTTCCTTGCACCAGAGGCGGAAAGAGTCAAACATTGCCGGCCGGGCTTTTCTTTTAAACAAAATTGCTTCCAAATTATCTAATATGTTAGGCTCAAAGCTACCATTCTGTGGCCACTGAAGAACACCATCGTTCTTCGTGTATCGGATCCATGCCTCATTAAAGGCAATGGGGCCAACACCATGTTTAGAATAAAGCTCATAAGTGGGAGTTCCAACCGGAGGAATTGGACAAGAGTCCTCCAGCCGGGAATCCCTTTCACAACCAAAACAACAAAACTTTCTAAACTTACTCTGACCAGGCATCGTTATTTCACTGGACTCTTCACAAACATCAAGGGGTTAAATCAAATAACACAGCACAAATGTACTCACCCCTCGGCTTCGGCTTTTGCAATAGCCGAATCAAAGACCCAAATCAAACAAAATAGTGGGAGCTACCCACCAATACTTAACTAAGAGTCTTCTTACGCCAACAGAGGCCTGTCTAACGTCTCGCGATACCATACATCACCAAAAAGGGCCAAAGCAAGGCAGCAGTCGTCAGCAGCCGTCAGGAAGGAGAAACCGCGCTGAAAAAGACCTTCGGACCACTTTGACATGCAGGGGTCGCTTGACGTGGTTCGCGATTCCTCCAGAATTTTCTTGCGGGGTTCCTCACGACCTTCAGGCAAAACCGCTACCTTTGAAGCCGCCTCACAGAGGGCACCAATTGAAGAACCAGGGCCTTATGGGCCTGGCGGCGCAGGGTACGCCTTAATCTCCTGAGTTCACCTGCTTTGTTGAACAGAGTCACAGGACACTCTGTTGAGCGTAGAAGATCAGGTTTATTAGCTGCAGCTAAGTACAGTTGTCCCAGAAGTACACCCGGTATGTTCTTAGGAGACTGCCACTTTACTCCATGGCGCACAATCTTTTATAGCACATAGATTAACCAAGAACACACCCAATGCATACAGGTTTAGCCAATGGGAACAGTTTGAAAACAAGATATAACCAATGAGAAAAGTTTGAAAACAAGATATCAAGTAACCCAAATAAACCTCTCTTACAACTGTTTTTGTCACCCCTCCCCACAAGTTAATCAGTGGTAGTGTCTACAACTCAACTTGCAGGTGGCAGGACACCTTTGTATGCTTTGGAGGACAGTTGTGAAATGAGAGAATACAAGTAGAGAATAGCGAAGGCCAGAAGATAAGATAAAGTCAGGAAAGAATGGTGCAAACCAACAGATAGTTGAAACAGGGATCAGTTGGACCAGACGGGGATTAGTGGACTCAGCCAGTCCCTGACATCAGTCTTGTAAACAGAGGCAGGAGGTTATTTTGACACGTCGCAGTGAGATCAGCAGAAAAACTTTGTTCATTGTGCTGCCTGAGTGAGGGCAACACAAAATGGCGGTGGGACACAAAATGGTGACTAAATACAAGCGAGATCGAAAATCGAATTTCCTCAGGGAGGGTGGCGATCCGAGATTCCACTTTAGATCAAAGAATGGGTTTGCATTGTTTTTTCTTTGTGGTACCCTTTTTTAAAAATTGAAAATGTCCTTTGCTGTGTTATTTCTTTATAACTGGATGCTGCAGAGGCCTCTGGGGTACAGAGCCCTGCATATAATGTGCAAATGACAAATAAAAAATTGTTGTTAAAAAAAATATATGCCGAAATAGACAGGGCTGACCTCGAGATCAAAATAGACGGACTAGAGAAAGAGATAAAACAACAAGGGGATTCTCAAAGTAGTGCAAAAATGCAAGAGGAAATGACAGCTAGATTACTAAAGGAGGAGGAGAAAATAATATCAAGAAAAAGCTATAAATTTAGACGTGACCGAGAGGACTATGAAAACGGGCAAATATTTACATTTGCCCGGAGATATGATACACTAAGGACAGCAACAATGCATAGACGAGGTCAAGATTTGGACACAGGCAAGGCTAATAGACAAGATCTGGTAGCGGTGTCGAATTCGGACCTCAGCTCAACCCAAGAAAGTGAATCAGAAGCTGAAATCTCAAAGAGACGAGAGCAGAACATCAAATTAACGTTGGGGGAAGAGTTGGAGGTTTTAAAAAGAGGACGGCGCGAGACTTTGAGACCGCGCAACAGAGAAACAGCAGCAATAGGAACACCAAGAGGAGAAGGGGGCGCTGAAAAGCAAAAAGGAAACTGAGGCTACAAGAGGAGGGGGAGAGGTCGAGGCAATCAACAATAACATTAGAACAAAGTAAATTGCCCGATTTGGAAAATACAGGAGAGGATCATGAGCAAACAACAAATGCTATTATTGATCTGGCCAATGTGAATCTATCTGTAGCAGAAAAACAACTTCTCTCATTAGGTTTGTCATTCTGCCCTGAATCTAATTTCGATTATACCAACACCAGGGCGGACATCTACAAATTCATTCGCAAATTGAAACTGGCGAAATACAACATTCAAAAGAGGAGTAAAACTAACAATGAAACAATAGAAACACCACAAATGGACCCTCATAAATTAACGGTGGTGGATTTGGCTCTTCTAAAGGATTTACAAGATCTGGGGCCTCATGTAGGTAGCGAAATACCGGTCGGTAACGGCCGATTTTCGGTAAATATGCCGTTACCGACCGGTATTCAGACAAGTGAGATGTAGGAGTCCAAAAACCACTTTTCGGTAAATATGAGGCGGTAAATACCGATTCATAGTTACCGAATTCCAAAATACCGATTCATGTTTACCGAATACATAATTAACGAATCGGTAAATATGAAGTGGTAAATATGAAGTGGTAAAAATTTAAAATGACATGTAGGAGCAGGCGGTAATTAAGAAATCCAGGAAAATCGGTAAATAAGAGTCGGTAATTAACACGGATTGAAAGCAGGTGGTAACCATCAACAATGCACATAAGCAATCCCAAAATGCAACAGCGTGGACAACATGGCCGCCATGTACGTCATTGCAAGGCGCCTACGTCTACAGGCAGCAGGACTGAGGGTGTGGCGACGGGAGGAACAAATCTACAGACAGCGCATCACACTATTACAGCTGACTGATGCAGAGATACATGAGAGGTACAGGCTACACCCCGAAACCATCATGGACCTGATAAGGGACCTGCACCCACTCCTGGACCAGCCAACAAGAAGGGCGCACGCCATACCACCACATGTGCAGGTGCTCTGCAGCCTACATCTACTGGCATCCGGCAGTTATCAGGTGGTGATAGCTGCGGTGGGTGGTGTATCCCAGAGTTGCCTGTCCCGTTTCTGCAGGAAGTTCCTGGATGCCATGATGCAGAGAATGCACCACTACATAAGCTTCCCAAACACACAGGCTGCACTGCAGAAAACAAAAACAGACTTTTATCACATGGCACAGTTCCCCCATGTCATCGGCTGTATTGATGGTACACACATCCCAATCTGTCCACCAGCTGATACAGAGCACATCTACAGGAACAGGAAGTCCACCCACTCCATCAATGTGCAGGTGATCTGTGATGCAGGGAACATCATCACAGATATTGTTGCAAAGTTTCCTGGGAGCACCCACGACTCTTACATCTTCCAGAATAGTGGGATCTACACACGACTGAGTGCCGGCGAATTCGGAGAGGGATACCTGCTGGGTAAGTAACAGTGACGCCCCTTGAAACCTGCAAATCAGAGTGTATAGAGGCATGTAACTGATGGTTCCCTCTTACTCATCCAGGCGACAGTGCATATGCATGCCGTTCATTCATCCTCACTCCCTACCTACACCCAGCAACCCAGAGTGAGAGACGATACAACGTGGCCCACAAAACAACACGCAATGTGGTGGAGCGCACGTTTGGACTACTGAAGAGCAGGTTCCGCTGCCTCCACAAGAGCGGAGGCGCACGCCAGTACAAACCCGTCACCTGCTGCAAGATTATTGCCACTTGTGCAATGCTGCACAACCTTGCCACGAAAAAAGGTACAGATGTGGAACTAACATATGTTGAGGACAACGAGGATGAGTCAGGCCAGCCAGAGGGCAGCGCAGCTAGAGTGCCAACTGCAATCGATGGGAGAGAGAGACGGGCAGAGATCACATGCAACTATTTCTGAGTAAGTGAGGGGACACAGCGAGTTGTGTGAATTCATGACGTAGTTTAATGTGGCACCACGCCATGAACACATGAACAGGCCAATCTGGCAATATACCATCTATACAAGGAGTATGTCCAGGGTTACGTCACCCAATGGGAAGTGGCTAAGCAGGGCCACATCAATGTTTGCGCATACGCGCTGCAGTGGTGGATTGCACGGCCTGTGCATCCTCACTAGAGCCAACCCCAAGCCGCCTGCTGCTCCTGCGTGCTTCTGGGACGGGGGGTGTGATGCTGCTGCTGGTGTCGATGCGCTCCGCAGCATCCCCTGCAGCAGTTGTCGACGCCTGACTAGTCAATAGCACCCCTAGTGCACTTGTCACCTGCACCATCCCCCGAGACAGGTCGCTGCAGCACTGTGTTAGGCCCTCCTGCATCGTCACAGAGCGCCGGCAAAGTAGGGAAGTCGCAGTTGCCAGACGGTTGAGTGCCCTGCTGGTAGTGTCCCTTCTCTGGCGTTCCCGGCGCCGTGCTTCGATGTCAGCATCTAATTTGCTGCACAACTGCTGGATTGACTGGGACATGTCCCGAATGCCCGCAGCCATGCCGCCAATGTTTGTGTCCATGTTGACTAAGCTTGTCTTCATCACCCGCATGTGCCTCTGGACTGACATAACTGCCTTTGATTGCAGGCGCTGTTGCTTCAACATTTGGCCCTCGAGCCCCAAGAAGACACCATGGCCGTCAGTGGGTGCTGGTGGACTCTGGACACGCGACCTGCGGCGCCCTCTTGCTCCCGTCTGTGCTGCCTGTGAGGTGTGGGGCACAGTGGGATGGCTCCCTTCCTGGTGCCCGGTGCGGTCTTCTGGGCCCATGCTGTCGTCTGACGAGGTGTCGAAGGCTCGTAGCCTGGCTGCTGGACGCCTCCTCATTCTCACACCTGCAAGCGGAGATGTGGCCGGTGATTCGAACATGAGTGGCGATGCTGGCTGTGGTTGTGGTGATGCTGGCTCTCGGTGAGGTGATGCTGGCTCTGTGTGCGGCGAGGCTGGCTGTGTTGGTGGTGCGGCTGCCAGTGGGCCTGCTCCCTGGTCTGAACTCGTGCTGGCTAGAGGTGATTTTTGTGGCAGGTGTGCCGTCTCCCCTGCAGCATGCCCTGTACTGCATGATGTCACATCTGTGGACAGAAAAACAACATTGGCTCAGTGTCCCCGAAGGGCTGCATTGCAAGCGTCACAATAAATCATTTCACATTCCAATCTGTCCTCTGTCTCCTTGTGCCTCGAGTGCGTGACATGCCCTGTTGCCCTGTGACATTTATGTCATGGTTAGTGTTGCCCTGACTACATCTCCCGGAATGCATTGCCTGTCTGCACTGACACGTGTGGACTGCAGTGTGATTCTCGTTTCACAATGGGGGATGTGGGATAGGGGTAGGGGGGGCTACATTGCTGTGCTTTCGTCTTACCTTGGTGTGTTGCGGCTCTGGCAGAGCTGTCGGCGTCCCCAAGACCCACGACGCTCTCTTGCTCGATTGTGGCCGCCACCAGCTCCTCCAGTTCGGTGAGGGCAGGTGCCCTGTTGGTTCCACCTCCGGTCTGGCTGGCCTCCTTCTGGATGTCGCCCATCTTCCTCTTGGTCACAATCCTCAGGTCATACCAGCGCTTTTTGAGGACCTCAATGTCCCTGTGGGTCACTCCCACAGCATTGACCTGCGCCTGGATGGCCAGCCATATGTTGCGCTTTTCGGCCTCAGGCACTTGCAGGGATTGCCTCCCAAACAGCTTCTGGTGCTGCTTCACCACCTCCTCCACCAGCACCTGGAGTTCCTTGGGGCTGAATTTGAGCTTCCTCCTCCTTTCCCCTCCGTCTTTCTGTGTTCTCTGGCTGGACATGCTGTTCGTTTCCCGCTCGCACATGCAACTGCTCCCTGCCTCTCCTCTGCACTCCAAGCCTCTCCAGGGTCGGCTAATTATGTACACCTGCCTGGGTGTGGCCACGTCGGCTAATTGTGTACACCTGCCTGGGTGTGGGCAGTTCCTGGTTGGGTGGGCTGTCGTTGCACAGGATTAGCTGTTTCGTCAAGTCATGTGATGTTATTTACCGAATCCGTGCATACCGATTCGGTATTTTCCGATTCGGTGGATACCACCTCGGTATTTTCCGAATCGGTAGATACCACCTCGGTATTTTCCGATTCGGTAATTATCACCTCGGTATTTACCGATTCGGTGAATTCCGATTCGTATTTACCGAATGTTACCGAATCGGTAACTGTTACCGAATTTTTACCTACATATAACTTACCGATTCTAATTTACCGATTCGGTACGGCTCGGTATTTAAGAACCGGTAAAATTTATTTACCTACATGAGGCCCCTGGAGAGGGGCACTGATACCACAGCCTCCGATAGAGACATTGGTTCACAACCGGAAGTAAGTCTGGGCAGCAACAGCACTATATTCCCGGACACTTCAGCAAAACCGGTTACCTCCTTTAAGCCCAAATCTAAATTTATTCCTTTCATGCCGCGAGATGCACTGGATATTTTTAGTGAACAAATTGTGGCACAAACTAAACGCTTATACATTACCACGCAAAAAAGTAAAAAGAAAATGAGTTACAAGGAAAAAAGTTACCACCTTCTTATGAGTAAATAAACAAAGACAAAAATGTGGTTATTCGTAAAGCAGACAAAGGAGGCAACCTGGTACTTTGGCCTATGAAGGAATACTTGGCTGAAGCAAACCTTCAATTGGGTGATACTGAATGCTATCAGAAAAGCTCCCAAGTCAAATATAAACAGATGCAAGAAAAGTTCTACTCCCTCTTATTGGCTTGGAAAAGCAAAGGCCTCATTGACTGGGATGAATACAAATATCTCAAAAAAGAGTTTCCTATAACTCCTGTTTTGTATTTGGTCCCTAAAATACATAAAAATGCAGATAAACCACCAGGTAGACCGATCATCGCGGCATGTGAAGGACCGCTAGAAAACATGTCTAGATATATAGATTCTTTCTTGCAAGTTCATGTAAAAAATCTGCAGTCCTATGTTCAAGACACGAGTGACTTTCTGAGAAAGATTAAAGATATACAATGGCAAAGGGACTACATATTAATAGCAGTGGATGTCTCTTCTCTCTACACCTGTATTAGAAATGTAGATGGTATTAGAGCAGTCAAGCATTTTTTGAACAATAGACCTATGGAATACGCAGAACACAACAAAATATTAATAACTATGTTATTGTTTTGCTTAGAGAACAATTTGTTCACTTTTAACAACAATATGTACCAACAAATACAAGGAGTAGCTATGGGGGCCAGCTTCCCCCCCAGCTATGCTTGTCTCTTTATGGGCTGGTGGGAGGAGCTGGTCCTTATGAGGGAACATGAAGAGTTGTTCAAAGCACAGGTTGTCTTGTGGTTAAGATTTATTGATGATTTGTTTATTATTTGGAAAGGTAGTAAACAAAGTGGAGTGGAGTTCATACAAGGCTTAAATATCAACAATGTTAATCTCAAATTTACTCACACTATTAGTAATACTGATCTGACATTTTTGGATGTACAGATTAACATTATTAATGATCGCCTGACTACCACACTCCACAGAAAGCCAACCGCAGGCAATACAATCCTACATGCCTTCAGTGCACACCCCTCTCATCTCATTAATAGCATCCGTCGTATATGCAGTGAAGAAGAGGACATATATATATCAAACAGAGGGAATGTAAGGAGCGGTTCCTAGCCAGGGGGTATAGCTCAACTGTAGTGGACACAGCTATCAGAAAATCCAAAGAATAAGCCAGAACTGACTTATTGAAATATAGTACCTCCAAGGTAAGCAAAGGGAATTCCAATGTGGAGAATGATCAGTTATCCATAAGACTTATTCTGGGATTGTCTAAACAGGAAAAACAGTTGAGAACTATTGTTAGACGAAATTGGCCCATAGTAAGGGATGATCCAATTTTAGGTAGATTATTACCCAAGAATCCCTCTATAACCTTTCGCAGAACATCTAACATGTCAGACTCGTTAGTCAGTAGCAGTCCTGAGGTGCAAGGCAAGTCCAATTGGTTGCATGCTAGAAAAGTTTTTTTTAAGTGTACAGCATGTGAGGCCTGCAAGCATGGGGTAAATACCTACTACTTATACAACAGCGTTCAGTGATGCAATACATGATTTTAAACAACATCTTACATGTAAAACAGAGTACACGGTATATATCCTGGAGTGTAGTTGCAAACTTGCAGTGCACAAAAGAGTATTGCAGCATATGAGAGCCATCACAAATAAAGATCAGACCTACCCGGTAGCGAGGCATTTTTTGGAATGCCATGGCAGTAATTTAAAATATTTTTCATATTATGCCATAGAGTCAGTTCCCATATTGAGGAGGGGAGGTGATCGTGAAGGTAGACTCAGGCGTCTAGAAACTAAGGGGCAGATTTATGAGCCCCTTGCGCCACTTTTGCGTCACTTTTAACATGGGAAAAGTGACGCAAAAGTGGCGCAAAGGGCTCATAAATCTGCCCCTAAGTATATAGTAGAATTGGATACAAAGCAACCTAATGGTTTGAATACCACAGAGAATTTACACACATATTTATAAATTTTACTATTCTTGTCCAAAAGCAATCTTATATTGGGTATTTTATTACTGTTTATATGTATATTTATTTATGATCATATGGTTTTATAGACATGTAAATAAGGAAGAACTAATTTTTATATTTATATAATCTTTAATTCATGTGTCTATGGATGTATTAACTTTGATTATATGTATATATTTATAAGTTTTAACATTTTAAATATTGATTGGATGGAGTAGAAATACAATCATCATGTGTGTTGTCTAGAGGTTCTAGTATCCATTTTAAGTATCCAGTTTATATAACTCATGGCTTTCATAGTCATGCATGTGAGTGTACATATATTCATGGTGTTAGTTACTAATTTTAGATTTTTCTTCTTGCGAATGCACGATCTTGCACCCCGTTATCATTGAATCGTATATGAGAATGTTCTCAGAGAACACTCAGTATCCCTACGACAAATTTCCTACGCAATTACATCTGCTAAGACTAGTGCTACAACATCTATTTAAGGACTATACAACAGTATAATATAGGGATTTTCTAGTACACACTTTTTAATATTTATTCTTAATGGGTTTTGTTTATATATTTGATGTTTACACAATAATAAGGGATACACTAGCTGTTTTTTCATAAACACCTCTTTGCACAATTTTAGATTTTATCGGTATTATGTATTTATATCCGTTTTAGAAATGTTATATCAATTGCAGGTATTTATACCATTATGAAATCTATAATCATTGTGAGGTTGAATTATCAAACAATGTATAAACATAGGATATTTGTGATGCAATAATAATATATATTTGGCATGTAATGAAATTTGTGAATTCAAGCATTTATAATGCCATGTTCATTGAAGTATTTCTTCTATGCCGATAGTGAGATTAGGAGCACTAGCACTTTAAAAGAGGTTGCACTTGTTCATTTGTGTCATGTGATCAAGGCTGTGTTGTCAGCCGAAACGCGTCATGGACATATCTGGTGGAAAATAAATATTTAATTTGCACTATTTTCGGGTCTTCACTCGCCTTTGTTGGAGAGATTCATTCTAATCTGCAAGAGCATGCTGATATATATTATATATATATATATATATATATATATATATATATATATATATTCTTTCTCTCTTTCTCACACCGACAAAGATTGACGACGCTGTGTTCTGACCAAAAATTTATTATTGGAACAGCTTAGAAGGACGCGTTTCGCCTGTCCAGCAGGCTTGTTCACCAATAGTTTAACCATTTTTGAAATCAGACATTTTAAATCGAAATGCATGAGTCCACAGTCATGTGATACGACTACAATTGCAGTATGTTGGACAAAAGACTCGTAGTTCTCAATAGTGAACAACTATCGTCTTCACTGATCAATTGATACAAAAAATGTATATTCACATGTCACGATATATTCATGTACAATATATTGACAATTATTAAAAAAACAAATTGATCATAAAGTACAATTTTAAATTTCATTCGTAATCTTTCAATGTAACTTTATGTAAAGATTTGGGTCACAGGACAGGAGTGTTTGCATAAAGTTTTATTCTAAGCGGAAGGAATAAAAAAAAGTCAAACCCACTAGGGCAAACACGCCCATACTCGTTCGAAGTTAATCACTCCTACGAGGGCTGATTACCCATGTAAGCGTGATTAGATGAGACAAGTACCTGTGACCCAAATCTTTACATAAAGTTACATTGAAAGATTACGAATGAAATTTAAAATTGTACTTTATGATCAATTAGGTTTTTTAATAATTGTCAATATATTGTACATTAATATATCGTGACATGTGAATATACATTTTTTGTATCAATTGATCAGTGAAGACGATAGTTGTTCACTATTGAGAACTACGAGTCTTTTGTGCAACATACTGCAATTGTAGTCGTATCACGTGACTGTGGACTCATGCATTGCGATTTAAAATGTCTGATTTCAAAAATGGTTAAACTATTGGTGAACAAGCCTGCTGGGCAGGCGAAACGCGTCCTTCTAAGCTGTTCCAATAATAAATTTTTGGTCAGAACACAGCGTCGTCAATCTTTGTCGGTGTGAGAAAGAGAGAAAGAATACTACGGACCTTGCCTTGGTGGTCCTTCATGACGACGCACCCGTTGGTTTGGTGAACGGCGGCTGTACCGAGGGAAAGAAAGTTGAATATATATATATATATATATATATATATATATGATACTGACGAAGGTGACTGCCGAAACGTGTCTGTGTGTTTGCTGCAGAGTTCTGATAAACCTTTTTTTAACTCACCCCCAAGAGTGCATCAATCTGTGCGTATTTTGGCACAGAGAAACTGAAGCATTTATTCATGGCACGGATACACCTCCGTGCAAAGAAGCACCCGTCAGCGAGTGCACGCACAAAGCTCAAACACAGTGACAGAACACAGAACATACCGGTATGAAATGATGCTGCACTTCACAGGCATCTCCTTGAAGAGCTGCAAACTAAAGAGTATACTCTGAGGGAGTCAGATACCTCTTTGTTTTCTTGTTAATTTTCAAATTGCAGTCATTTAGGTGTTAAGCCTCTCCTAAAATCCTTCTTTTTCTCAAGTCAGCAGAGCATGTTGTGGTATCTGGGCTGTGGTTGGAGATGTCATTTCTTAGGTGGCATTCGAATGGTAGTCATTGGAATTGTATCTCTGTTGTTTCAGTGTATGTAAAGTTGTTGTACAGAGAGATTAGCAGTTGCCCAGAGATGCTGTTGGGAGATGGATTGGATTCTCTTCATGTAGAATAAACCCTACTTCCATCAATAACGTATCTCCAGAAGTTATTGAAAACCTACGAGCCACGGATGCTACTGTTGAGTGCACGCGAGCATTGTTCAGTTTGCGTGTCCTCGTGAGCATGAGCGTGACATCGTTGTCGTGCTCATGGTCATCTTACATTATCCTTGTGATGTTCTGTGCTCATGGGAGGGAATGTTTGTGTTGGAAAATGTTGGGGATAATATAGATATGTGTATTAACAGTTGGTTGTCATTCCGTAACTGGCACTTGAAGAGTGCACTACTACCATGTAGGAGAGTAGGATCTGCACTTATGTTGCCCCCACTTTTTTTCTGATGCATACAATGGTTTCTGGCTATAGTCTGGCTGGGTCCCTGCTAATCAGGGCCCCAGTCTCTCTGTTCTCTCTAAACGACTTGATGTGCATATTAGATGCACTAGTGATTGGATACTGTGGTACCTTATGAGCCCCTAGTATATGGTACCTTAGGTACCTAGGGCATAGGTACTTCACAGGCCTACCAGGGGCGGAAGCATGTATTATGACACCCCTGGGAAGCAGACTCAATCTGACACCACAGGCCTGCTACTGCAGCCTGTGTGAGGTAGTGTTAGCACTCCTCACTGAGGTATAGGTTTCTATATCTCACCATACACACACATATAAACCTATCAGCCACCCCTATGGCAGGCCCTATCAATCCTGAGGGCAGGGTGCTTGGTTTACAATGTGAGGGGGTGCCTCTTCATGAGCAGGGCCCCTCTGCAGCTGGCAGAGTCTATTCTCTGTGGCTGTTTGTGGATGCGGTTAAACCATATACTCTTAAGTACATTATAATGCTAACTTTGGAATGACTGCATCAAAACATGTTGTGTTTAGTGTCAAACAACTTGGAATCATACCCCCACATCAGTCCATGATGTGGGAGCATGATCCCACCCTTCTAGAAGGGACGACATGTGCCTACTGTGGTAACACGGTAGAAATCTGAAAGAGCCCTGGCATCACAAAACGGATGCCACCAGCACAGACACTGGGCTGCCCTCCCGCTGCTGACTGAAACTCGCAGTGGAGGAGGCCCAACAATAGGCATCCTGTCACAGGGAGGTGTCACCACCTTCCAGACAGGATTTAGTGTATTGGAGCTGGGTGGGTGCACTCCTAGAGTTCATTGAAGTCCTGCACTGGGGGAGCAGTAGGCTCCTCTGTGCATATGCCAGCTCAAACCGGTTCAGGGGCTACCTGTCCCTGCTCTGGCGCGAAACTGGACAAAGGGAAGTGGGTGTAACCACCCCCTACCCTGACCCTCCCAGAGGAGTGGTCCTAGAGCTAGTCCCTCCCCTATCTTCAGTATAAGATAGGAAACCTTGCCATTGCAAAACAGATAACCCTGGACGACGCTCTACAAAGAAGAATCCTGGCCCTTCGACGTTCCACTACCTTTGGAAGACAGAAGAATCTCCCTCGGAGTCAAGGAGTGACTCCCCTGCTTGGCAGGCACCAGAAACTCTAATCAACAGTCGCAAACTTTCCCGCTCCCGCCGGAGTTCGAAGTCCCTGCAGCCCCAGAAGTGGATTTCCTGACTTCTCGACGGCCATTGTGAGTCCCCAGCAAAGCTGAGGCGAGTGGACCCCAACAGTGACGAGGAACTGCAATACCCGGCTACCGTGCACTATTATCGAGTGCAACCCCTTCACGACGTTCTACGAACTTGTGCTTTGGACCATTTGTGGCCCAAGCCTCCAGCAGGTTGTGCAGCGAAAATCAGAGGCCTACCCCGTCCCGAGTGACCGCGGGCTCCTGTGAAGCATTTCCTCACGAGGCGTCTTTGCGATCCCTTGCCCGTTGGCTTGTGGGTCCCCCGAAGACTTTCTTATCAACTCAAAGGGCTCCCCTTGTTGCTCCAGGCCTGCCCTCACTCACCCTCGCTGGGTGAGTCCCTCAGACCTTGCTGGTCTGCACCATCGACTTTCTTCACTCTACACGAGACTTGCTGTTGCCAAGGCTTGTTGGCTCCAATCCGGTTGGCGACACCGCAGTCAGCTGCAGACGTTGTGGGACACTTCGAATCCAGCTGCTGGTTATCGTCGATCCTTCCTGGATCTCGTGAGCGAAGAGTCAAAACACCCTTGATCACCTGAAATCACCCGACTTCCGCAGGCAACCAGCTTCCTGGCCCCCGGTCACTGGCACGTGACTGTGAACACTGTCCCTTCAATTTTCAGGTCATCTGCATCGCGAATCCATCCTTGGATTCCACCGGACACTTTTCAGTCGACGCAAGCAGCAAGTCTTCTTTGGTCTCCATAGAAAACAGCGACGCGAGCCGACACCAAAAGACACCTATGCACCCAGCTTCCCTGGGTGAGGTAACTCGTGCACTCCAGTGCCCTAGTGTGTGTTGGCCCTCGAATTACTTACCTTGTAAGTGGCTTGCTTGTAGACTTCCTCGAAGTACACTAAAACTTTAAAAATCAAACCGCGACTTGCTCCATTGTAATCAATAGGGAACCCGCGGCTGTGTTTACACACTGCATGCGTCTCCCGTGGGTCTGTTACTCACCTGCTTTCACTGCAGTAGTGAAGCCCCAGCGATTCTACAGGCCCTAGGTCTTGTCATTTTGCAAGTCGACTTTCCTAACCCTCTTTTTTTAGTATATGGTCTGGTACGCCCCTAGGGCCCCAGCCATATTTGTGCTCAACTTATTGTGAAACGTTGATATTTGAATGTGTTCCAGGCTTCTAATCTCATAAAGAGATTAGTAGAGTGTGTCTAGAAATAAATACATATATATTTGATATATATACCTGTGTGGTGTCCTTTCATTTGGTAATTCAAGAGATTATAAGGTAAAACAAGCTGCTTTACATTCCTCTGAGACTTAGCCTGAAGGCTGCTCGCCACAGCTACCACTAGGATAGCTTTCTTTAAAAGGTTGTCTTAAACCTATCTACCATAAGAGTCGAATTGGACAGGTGCAAGGTGGCCACAATAACTAGTGACCAGCATATGCCAGGCCAACTTCTTACATTGATGGGCAGTGTGTGGGATTACAGCTTGCCATTGTTTTAACAGAAAAATCTCTATTTGAATTACTAATTGAAAACCACTAAAGGTACTCAAGGTACATATAAAAGTCAAGCTTAGTATCAATAAGTTCAACTGAACTTAGAGTTGTTTATGAAGGTATAGCACACCCTTGCTACAGCTCAAGCTAGGATCAGTAGGCCGCAAACTAGTGTAGGTAGTGCAACACTGCATAACACTAGAATGTCCTCAAGGGATGGAGCCAGTGGGTCCACCCAACCCCAGTATAAGGACATGACCTTCTTTGACTTGAAGGCCATGTGTGTTGCAAGACACCTAGGATTAGGACAGAGTCCCTTCACACAACACCTGATAAATCTACTAGTAGCAGATGATCTTAGACTAGCCATAGGGTCTAGTGGATCTAGATCAGGGGGTGGGTCAGGCATAGTCTCTGGGTCTGATGATGAAAATCAAGATGACCTGGATTCTGTGATTGAAGGGCCAGACCCAGAAAGGTCTGAACAGGACAGAGGAATTCTCCCCAAGAGAGTTGACAGAGTGGGAAAGAGGCCTAGGTCCCCTTCAAGGGAATCTAACCACCCATATCACTCTGAGAAGGATTCTGTCCATCAGAGGAACTCATACTTACATAGAGAGACCTCCTCTGAAAGAAGGTACAAGATGCTCCAGTATGAGGAAGCTAGGCTTGCCCTCAGAACCAAGCGATTGGCCTTAGATAGAGAAGCCTTTGAGCTCCAGAGAGCTTCTATAAAAGAGGGGTTAGAAACCCCTGGTGGCAGCAACAGTGTCCCTAGAGGCAGAGATTACATTCCAGACCATAGGAACCTGTCCAAGGTTGTTCCTCCCTACCAGAGTGGGGATGATATCCACAAGTGGATAACTGCTATGGAGGGCCTGTAAACTTCAACAGGTCCCCCAGAAACAGTGGGCAGCAATCTTGTGGCTCTCCTTTTCTGATAAAGGTAGAGACAAGCTCCTCGCTGTTAGAGAAGAGGATGCTAATGACTATGAAGCCCTGAAGAGTGCATTAATAGATGGGTTTGGCTTAACCACTGAACAGTACAGGTTGAAGTTCAGAGATACCCAGAAAGCACAGACTCAGGATTGGACTGACTTTGTTGATTGTGCAACCAAGGCTCTGGAAGGTTGGCTGGTTGATAGTAGAGTTACTGATTTTAAGGGATTGTATAATTTTATCATGAAAGAACAGATCCTTAATAATTGCCAAAACCAGTTGTTGCATCAGTACCTGGTGGACTCTGATCTGACCTCTCCCCAATAATTGGGAAAGAAGGCAGACAAATGGGTCAGAACCAGGCTGAGGCAGAAAACCCAGAACCAAGGGGGTGACACCAAGAAGCAAGATCCTAAAGGCTCAGATAAAGGTGGGGATAAGGCAAAAGACCAGAAGTCTTCACAAAGGCCAGGAAAATCTGCATCTGGTGGGGATTCACAGTCTACAAAGAGAAAAGGCCAAAAGAAGCCCTGGTGCAAATTCTGTAAACAGAAATGGCACTGGACTTCTGATTGTACTAAGTCCAAAGACCAAACCACCACCACTCCAGCCCCTAAGGCACCTGTTCCCCCTAGTGCAGTCATTGGTGGAGGTGGTAATCAGAATACGGGTGTAGTAGGGTTGACCCTGGGTTCTGATGTGGACTCTGGCCTAGTCAGAGTACCAACACAGGCATTGCTAGTTTGTGAGGGAGACCTTGATATGTCCTTCCTAGTGAGCCCCAGTAATCTGGGCAAGTACAAACAGCAGCCTATCATAAATGGCAAACAGGCTTTGGCATTCAGGGACACAGGTGCTAGTGTCACCATGGTGGCAGAGGATCTAGTGGACCCTGCACAGAACATCCTGGGTGAAATGTACCAGGTTACCAATACAAGCAATGTCAGGACCAACCATAGTCTGGCAGTTGTGAATTTCTCCTGGGGAGGGGTAACTGGCCTCAAAAAGGGGGCGTGGCTAGGCGCGCGGCAAGATGGCCGCACTGTAGTGTTGCTCTGCCGGCCGCCTTTATTATCCTTCATTATCCTGCTCCTTGGATGCCCACTGCCGGTCACTGATGCGCGAGGTCGATAGCCTTGGACGTGAGCTACCGAAGGCTGCTCTTGACGGGCGGACAAAGAAGCTGAAAACACTTGCGACAAGACTTGCTGAGATCGCCCGCCCCGTTGGTGGAGGCTGGACACTTGCGGTGTGGAGCAGCAGGCTCGGAGCCGATCCTGTGGGTGGAGTTCAACGACACGCTCTGCCTGGCGCTGAGGCCGGGGACGCTGTTGGAAGGAGAGGGGAGCGGACGGCAGCGCTGGCACCGGGGCTCCCGTGACTGTGCACGCGCATGCTGGAATCACCGGAGGCGGTCGTCTGCCGCGGGGACGGAGGACGAGTTGAGGATACGCGAGCCGCTGGCCTCGACCACGTGAGTAGGCCTTGGCAGTCTGCGGCGTGTCCCTCTCTACGAGAACGAGGCATATCGCCTGGATGGGGCCTGCGTGATCCCTTGAAGATATCCTTTGCCCAGAACACAGAAGCTGCTGAGAGGAGGTGGGGAAGCTCTACTGGCAATATACGTTCACTGTAACTGGCTGATCGGTAATCAGTGGGTTCCTGCCTCATCTGCTGGCTTTGCCTACACCTTATGTTGGATGCTGAAACGTGGGCATTACTGGTCATCTAGGTGGATTCAGTGGGGATAGCTGATAGCTGCTGGGGCTGCGACACGGATGCTGCTGTGACGCATGGGGGGCACCGTATTGGGCTTCTTTAATTGCTGAGCCCGACTGTCTTGTTGGTCCCTTTGAATCTGCCCACGCGCGGCTGCCTTGCTGATTTTGAATCTGCGGGAAGGTTCGGTGCTGGACTTCAGCGACGGTACATCTTCAGCCTGCCAGGCTTGCACACGGCGCTTTGCATGAGTCTACACATATTGCAGCCACACTCTGGGGCGGTCTAAAACCGTGACACTACGGACCAGCCCTTCCTTCTGGGTGTGAATGCGCTGCTTACGAACTGAATACGCTTCTCGCTGGTGCTCCTTCATCATTAGGAGGAGATTGTTAGACTCCTTTTATACAGTGCTCTGTACCTTGCAGGCCGGAGACAGCGCACACCTGAGATATCAGGACTGAACATTGTAAACTCCTCCGCCCCTTGTGTCTCCCATCACTGCCTCCGGAGAGAGACCTGTGGAGAGGGCGCCGGTGACATGGGCAAACCGGAAAAATATCAGCCACGTCTAACATTTGACGTACGTAAAGGGGGTAAAACCTCACACACTGTGACATCGGACTCAGAGCTGGACTCTGCTGCACCGGCTCCTACTGCCTTGGAGAAAACGCTATCTGCAATTCAAGCCAGCCTGCAGTCTATTAACGGTAAGGTTGAGGCTCTTAATGGCCGCATGGACTACATTTCATCGAAATTAGACAAGCAGGGGGTGCGGATTGGTGAGGCGGAGCAGCGTATATCGGATAATGAAGATGGTCTGCAGCAGGTTGCCGCTAAAACCGCAGACATTACGCAACTGCTGGCGATGATACAGGCGAAAAACGAGGACATTGAAGCGCGCTCTAGGCGCAATAATGTACGTATTTTAGGCCTGCCGGAGTCCACCAACTTGGGACGACTTGAAGATTACGTCGAAGATATTATCAGAGATATTTGTGAGCCCAAGAATCTGTCAGCCATGTTTGCCATTGGACGCGCCCATAGATCTCTGGCTGCACGCCCTTCGCCTGGTGCCCCCCTGCGGCCCATTATAGCAAGACTTCTGAACTTTAGAGATCGAGACGCGCTGCTTCGTATCACTCGACAGAAGGGCACTATCAATTACCAGGGCAATGTCCTTTCCTTCTTTCTGGATCTTATTACCATGGTTCAGGTGGCACGCAAGGAATTCCAGGGAGTCAAAAAACTCCTTATGAAAGAACGGATTCCATATACAATGTTATATCCGGCCCGTCTCCGCATTGGTACTGATGATGACGCCAAGATATTCGTTAACCCGAAGCTGGCCATGGACCACGCCAAATCACTGCGACGGAAACAACGTTCCTCCATTCAAACTTCCGATGTTGATGACTGATTGTGGCTCTTCCTCCACTGTTGGTTATTTTTATGTTAACGTTTGATGACCTCCGGATTAAGATTGGACACACAGCTGCTGGTCCCCCATTGAGTTACTGAAATGCATTCACATTGTTTCCTATATAACATGTTGTAGTCATGTCTGAATAATACGCTTGAGACATCTGGGCAGCATTGTTGCCGGAAACTGGTTAATAATCAGTGATTATTATCTCTGCCTTCTGATTATAGGTGTGCTGGCAAGGCTGATGTGTGACATTATCTGCCTTACGTGTGGCTTCTCTTTGATTTTTGTGTTGAGGTGGTCAACCTGCTCATTATGTTTATGCTGTTTGTCTATCAAAATGGGCCAAATGTTAGGAGCGCACAAAACTAAAAGGCGGCCCCCTTCCCACTCTTTTGGGAAGTGGTCGAGGCCGCTACGTCCCCTATTGGGTGTCCCCCACGAATATTTGTTCACTGATCTGTTGTGGGTTATATTTATGTTTTTTTGGGTATGCTAATGGGATCTGTCTTTGGCAAGATTGGGTTGCTAAAGTGGGTGGGGGGAGGGAGTTCGATGCAGTTCTGAATGCCTATGAGGAATACGGTCAGAGTGTTAACCATGAATAAGACGCTGGACACACAATGTAGTGAGTGCCCGGTGAGGACAGTCAAATCTATAGCAGTACTTCTACACACAGATAACGGGTGAAGACTATAGGTGCCTGACATGGAATGTTCGCTGACTTAATACCCCAAAAAATGATACGGCAGGTATTGAATTATTTGGACAGGCACAATGTACAGATTGCTCTCTTGCAAGAGACGCCTCTGCATAAGCACACGGAAACTAAAATTGCTCATAAATGGGCGGATTTCCGGCTTGCATCTTCCTGCGCGGGGTGTGCTTATTCTGATTAAGAGAGGTGTTCCATTCCTACCTATACATACTTATACAGATTCAGAAGGTCGTTGGGCTATGGTACAGGGCAAACTGGGCATGACCTATTTCACGATAATTAATATGTATGGTCCTGTAGTAGATGACCCTTCACCTTTCATACAGATGCTTGCTATTTTACGCTCCTGGACAGAAACAGCTGTTCTTTGGGGGGGATCTCAATACACATCTCAACCCACAGGTCGACAAATCGAACCCAACAGGTGCCCGTACACTCAAGGTGGCTCAACGTATCCGCGAGGCTATGGCAGAACTAGGCTTGGTGGATGTTTGGCGGTTGCGGAATGGGCAGGCACATGTAGGCACACATATCACACCTTCCCACAACAGCTGGTCCCGTTTAGACTATTGGTTATTAAATGAAGACGCGAACAAGTGGGTGACCCATGTGAGCAATTTGCCCCGCACCCTGTCAGATCATAACCCTGTATACCTACACTTGCGAATCCCTACTAATCCCCATCGCCCCTTCACATGGCGCTTTCGAGCTGAGGCATTACACAACCCTATTTATAAGGATACCGTTAGAACTGCCATAACTCATTACTTTGCCGAAAACACGGGCTCGGTGGACAGTCAGGCATCCTTATGGGAGGCATTCAAAGTGACGATAAGGGGTGTCTGCATTAGTACCACCTCAGGTATTTTGAAAGATATTAGGGGTAAGCTTTCTAAAACTGAGACTGCTCTTGTCAAGTTGGAAAAGGAATATTGCGCGACACCGTCTAATGCCACGCTCGCTCACATACAAGAACTACTAATGGAATATGAAACGTTAGCAGAAACCGAGGCAAAATATAAGGGGAAAAGATATGAGGCTAGAGCATATGGCGAGGGAGGTCGGCCTGGTAGGAATTTAGCCACCAAATTACAATTTCGTGCAAACCATCATCAGATCGACAAGATCGTCGATGGTGATGGGACAGAACATTTCACTCCACAGGCCATTGTGGACCAATTCAGGGACTGTTATAAGACGCTCTACACCACACAGGGCAATGTGGATGAAACCGCCATGGCGGAATATTTATCGGACATAGCATGTGCATGGCTATCAGATGCCCATAGGGAATACTTATCTATGCCCATAGATGAAACTGATGTCAAAGACGCTATTCTTTCCCTCCCTAACAATAAGGCACCGGGGCCAGATGGCTTAACGGCAGAATTTTATAAGACATATGCGGACCTTATTGTCCCTCACTTGCTAGAAATGTACGCTGAGGCACACTAAGCTGGCACCCTGCCCCTGTCTCTGAGACAAGCCATGATCATAACCCTTCTCAAGAAGGACAAGCCGCCTTCCCTCTGTGAGTCCTACCACCCCTTATCACTGATTAATCAAGACGCAAAAATATTGGCAAAGATATTGGCCACAAAGATTCAACCTCTGATGCCCCGCCTAGTGTTCCCTGATCAATCTGGGTTTGTGCCGGAAAGATCCACTTCCCACAATTTGCGCACTATCTTCTCCATGTTCCACATACTTAACCCTAATTTGCCAGCGGCCGCTGTCATGCCTGATGCGGCTAAAGCATTCGATTCCATAGAATGGCACTATATGTTTCACATATTACGTAAAATGGGATTTCCAGGGGTCATAATACAGTGGATTCGGATTTTATACACTGACACATCAGCCAGAGTGCGCGTGGGCAGCCGTACTTCTGTACCATTCCGGATTGGGCGTGGTACGAGGCAGGGATGTCCGTTGTCCCCTCTCCTGTTTGCCCTTTTCCTTGAGCCACTTGCTTGCAAGATTCGACAATGTCATAGAGCATCCGCCCTCAACTTTAACCACCGGCCAGTTGGCATATCGATGTATGCAGACGACATGGTCCTGTTTATAAGAGATCCCCAAAAACATTTATCCCCTGTTCTCCGAGAGTATATTACATTCGGGTTGTTCTCCGGACTCACGATCAATTGGGACAAGTCGGTCGTTATACCGCTGACAACGATTACGTCCCAGCCCCATCTGGAATACCCCTTATTATGGACAACGGACCCTGTTAAATATCTCGGTGTATGGGTGCATCGTGATCCCGAAGTTGTAATAAGAGAAAACTATGGTCGAGCCTATGACACACTGGTTCGGCAGGTGGATGGATAGTTGCATCTCCCGTTGTCTTTGGCGGATCGTATTGCTGTGATAAAAATAGTTATCCTTCCCCGCTTCCTATATCTGTATTGCAATATACCGGTCAAACTGACTCAACAATTTTTTAAAACAATACGAACCCAACTATTGCGTTTAATCTGGGGTGCACGACAGCCTAGAATTAGCTGGCAAACACTAACACTATCATATGACAAAGGGGGATTTGCTGCACCAGACTTTTACGTATACTATCTCTGTGCTCAAGCCCAATATGCGTACTATTGGTTCAGAACTCACGACTTTATACCACACGTAGCGGTGGAAGACGGGGATGCCCATCCTACTCCACTCAGAGGCATACTTACGCACGTTGCTAGGCACACGCCAAAGACAGAAATTAACACACTGGACATGACTATTGCTGCCTGGCAGTCGATTGGCAGCCGGGCACACAAACTACCACTGTACGCGCCTGCACTGCCTTTGGCGCATCACGCTGCCTTGTCTGTCACCCAGGAGGTGGGTCCCCTAAAATCATTAAAAGAAGCCGGCATTACTCACATGCGGGATTTATATAATCAAGGGCACTATCTCGAAAATAATGATTTAGAATACATACAGAACGTCACATCTCTGTTTCTGTACACTTGCTACCGCCTAAAATGTGCCATACGGGATCACTACCAATGTTTTCCTGCTGAACCTCCAACGCTGAAGTCCTTACAGTTGTTACTAGTGACTCCAACTAAGAAAAAACAAATTACTAAATTATACAGGGCTGTGCAGGAGGAGACGGTTAAAGGTTCCGATAAAAGTCTTGCAAAATGGAATGATGTGTTAGACCCCCAGCTCACAGGGGAGGAGTGGGAGCGGATCTGTCAGCTGACGGGCCGCCTTACGCCCAATGGGAATTTACGCATTATTCATTTTAAATTCCTGCATCAGGTATACTATACCCCATCCAAACTACACAGAATGGGTTTGAGAGAGTTAGATCAATGCAAACGTGTAGACAGTCGAATGCGGATTTCTTGCACCTTGCCTGGCGCTGTGGACCGGTACTTAAATATTGGAGAGAGGTGCTAGACCGTATTCACACCATGACGGGGGCTTTGCTTTCCTGTACGCCTACTGTATGTTTACTGACTTATGTCCCTCAACTGAAAGGCATTGCGGGCAGATTTGTAAGGGTTGCTCTTCTACTAGCCAAACGTCGCACTCTGTTTACGTGGGACAGTGCAGCTGTTCCGAAGCTGGAAGGGTGGATGAAGGATATGGTATATTGTAGGGAAAATCTGGAACTGTACGCAGAAGAGTTGCCTATTTCTTACAGACTAAAGGATATCTGGGGTCCGCTCAAACATTTCCTTGCAGGGCCAACACCTGTTGATGCTGATTGACATTCTACACCATCCATATTGCTGTTGATGATGATATGTGACTGTACTCGCTGTGAGGGTACTGCAGGGCCTGCACTGTGTCCGTGTTGTACACTCTGATCACTGTGAATTCACCTGGGACTGTAATGTTGTAATGTTATGTTCATTATGGTTACGCTGTCAAGGATGGCAGCGAGGTATATTGTACCACAAAATAATAAAAAGATTTAAAACCAAACTGGCCTTAAAAAGGTAGTAGTCAGTGCAGACCTCCCTGTCGAATGTTTGTTGGGCAATGATCTGGAGACTTCAGCCTGGTCTGAAGTGGAATTATGGACTCATGCTGAGATGTTGGGCATACCTGCAGAGGTATTTGCTGTGACCAGGTCATAGGCCAAAATGCATAAAGCTGAACCAGCTCTGGATCCTGAAACTATGGACCAGATGCTACCCAAAAGGAGGAGCAGTAGGGTTAAGGCTGTGCCTTCCCCTCTGTCTCAGATCTCAGATTCCCCTCCTGAGGGAGGAGAAGCAGAGCCTGAAGAAGGAACTGCCCCAGAGGAATTTGAACCTGGTCAGGTTGAGTTCTTGGGGGCATGGGGAACTTCCAGGGAAGATCTGAGTAAGGAGCAACAGTGCTGCCCCTCTCTTGAACCTCTCAGACAGCAAGCTGCTGCTGAGGTTGCTGGGAGTGCTAGTGGGTCCCATAAAGTTTATTGGGATGAGGGACGTCTATATTATGAGGCTAGAGATCCTAACCCTGGAGTCACCAGGAGGTTGGTAATACCTCAGAAGTTTAGGGGGTTCCTCTTGACCCTAGCACATGATATCCCATTGGCAGGACACTTGGGCCAGAACAAGACCTGGGATAGGCTTGTTCCCCATTTTCATTGGCCACACATGTCAGAGAACACCAATGAGTTTTGTCGCTCCTGTATCACTTGCCAAGCCAGTGGCAAGGCAGGTGGCACAACACAGGCCCCCCTGATACCACTACCTGTGGTGGGGGTTCCCTTTGAAAGGGTAGGGATTGACATTGTTGGTCCCCTTGACCCTCCAACAGCATCTGGGCACAGGTTTATCCTGGTGGTAGTGGATCATGCCACCAGGTACCCAGAAGCAATTCCCCTCAGGACCACCACAGCCCCTGTGGTGGCAAGAGCCCTCATTGGAGTCTTCTCCAGAGTGGGTTTCCCTAAGGAGGTTATATCCGACAGAGGTTCTAACTTCATGTCAGGGTATCTAAAAGCAATGTGGAAGGAGTGTGGTGTCAACTACAAATTCACTACTCCCTATCACCCACAATGCAATGGGTTAGTTGAAAGGTTCAACAAAACCCTAAAGGGAATGATTAAAGGCCTCACAGAAAAGCTTAGGCGAAAATGGGACCTTTTACTTCCCTGCCTTCTGCTTGTATACAGGGAGGTCCCACAGAAGGGGGTTGGCTACAGCCCTTTTGAACTTCTGTTTGGGCACCCTGTCAGAGGCCCATTATGTTTGGTGAAGGAGGGCTGGGAGTTACCTCTCAAACCTCCCAAACAGGATGTGATGGACTATGTACTTGGTCTCCGCACCCGGATGGCAGAGTATATGAAGAAGGCAACCAAAAACCTTGAGGCTAGCCATGAATTACAAAAAGCTTGGCATGACCAAAAGGCTGTCCTGACTGTTTATCAGCCAGGCCAGAAAGTGTGGGTGTTGGAGCCAGTGGCCCCAGCAGCTCTTCAGGACAATTGGAGTGGCCCCAATACAATTGTTGAGAAAAAGGGAGAAGTCAGCTACTTGGTGGATCTTGGAACTCCCAGGAGCCCCCTTTGGGTGCTCCATGTCAACAGATTAAAGCCATAAGTGGACAGGGCTGGCATGGGGTTGCTAATGGCAACTGATGAGGACCAGGAGGAGGAGAGTGAACCTCTCCCTGACCTGCTCTCACAGAACCCTGATGATGGGTCAGTTGATGGTGTTGCTTTGGCAAGCAGCCTCACTGATCATCAGCAAACTGAATGCAGACAAGTTCGTCAACAGTTCGGACATATGTTTAGCCTGACCCCAAGTCAGACTTCCTGGTGCACCCATGAGGTGGACACTGGAGACAGTCTGCCTGTAAAGAGTAAAATCTACAGGCAACCTGACCATGTCAGGGACTGTATCAGGACTGAAGTCCAGAAAATGTTGGAACTAGGTGTTATTGAGCCTTCAGATAGCCCTTGGGCTAGTCCAGTAGTCCTTGTGCCTAAACCTCATACCCAGGGTGGTAAGAAAGAAACAAGGTTTTGTGTGGACTACAGAGGCCTTAATGCAGTCACCAGGACTGATGCCTATCAAATTCCCAGGGCAGATGAACTTATTCAATTCAATTCAAAAATTATTTATTTCGGCCAATTTGGCCATAAAAGAGTACAAAGTAAAAGACAAAAGGAAAGAAGGAGGGAAGGGAAGGCAAATAACATTTAAAATTCATTTATATACACATGGCAATATTTTCGTACAGGCAAAAATACCCTCTCATCTGTAAAATATTTAAAAATAAATCAGGTTCCAAACGCTCATTTCGTAAACATTAAAGCTAGCAATCAATATCAATTAATTTACGCCGCTTGCACCACATAGCTAGCAAACATTTAGAAAGTGCAAAAACAATAGGTCTCGATGTATTGGTTTTAAAAATTCTAAAAGCATTCAAGCAATGTTTAAAACCCAGATTTCTGCACAATGGTATCAACCAGTGTTTTCTTGGTTTGGTATATGCTGGACAGAAGAAGAGAACATGAAGCTCATCCTATAAGTCACAGCTACAGCCCGGACAAGACTTATTAGAGGAGGCCGTCCACTTACTTGTGACGGCCTTGAGGGGTAAAGTGCCATGGCGCCATTGGATAAAAAGTTTATGCGCTAAAATCGGGAAGACAACATCCATGAAGTCCTCAAAATAGTAAGAATTTTTTAATTCTAAAAAAGAGTTAGTAAGGGAACCTGCATTGGAGGCCGTGATTAAAACTTCCAGCTTTTGCCCTTTGTAAATTTTGGTGAACATCTTTCGTGATATCCGGCTGCATGCCCTATCTGGGTCTTCCCACATGGATTGTAGGCCTAGACTTATAAGTTCACGCTTAATGAACGCAAGCCACGGGATTTTACTTGCACAATTAAAACTAAGGATCTGTTTAAATTCATCCCTGTAGTTTAGAAGATCTGGAGTAGTCCATAGTCTGTGCCAGAACCTTAGGGGTTTTACTGCTAGCTCGTTTGCAATAGGCGTCAATGCCAGGTCTAACCTCAGCGGTGTTAGTGGAGTACTCTGAGGAAGCGATAGTAATCGCCTTACAAATTTGGACTCAACTTTAGTGATTTCAGGGGCAGTACTGTGACCCCAAAGCTCACTCCCATAGAGAGCAGCTGCCCTTGCTTGAGTCTTGTAGACCTCCAGGGCAGGACTCACTGGTCTAAAGCTAGATGAATTGGAAACCTTTGAGATAGCACCCGACAGCTGTGAAAGTCTCATGTGGGATTTGGCCTTTTGCGGACCCCATGACAAATTTTCATGAATTGTAACACCCAGATACTGGAAAGTCGTAACCCTTTCCAGACATACATCGCCCAGTGATGGATTTGCGCGAGTATACACTGGCGGGTTGAAAATCATGAATTTGGTCTTGTCGGCGTTGATCTCAAGGCCTCTGCTCCGACAGAATTCCCCAAAGCCGTTTATCCTCTCGATCCCCATGGGAGATTTGGAAAGTAAGAGGGTGTCGTCCGCGAACATGATCGCCGGCACCCTCCTACCAGCCAGCCTTGGTGAGTCATTGTCAGGGACACTGTCCAGATGTGAGATTACCACATTGACATAAAGACAGAACAGGGTCGGTGCTAAGACACAACCCTGTCTCACCCCTCTGGCAACAGGGAACCTTGGTGACAGCGTCCCATTCTTACCACAACGATGAACTTATAGATACTTTGGCCTCAGCCAAATATCTTAGTACGTTTGACCTAACAGCTGGCTACTGGCAAATCAAGTTAGCTGATGATGCCAAGGCATAAACAGCATTTTCAACCCCTGGTGGGCACTATCACTTTGTGGTAATGCCCTTTGGTTTGAAAAATGCACCTGCCACTTTTCAGAGGTTGGTGAATAAAGTTCTGACTGGTATGGAATCTTATTGCTCAGCTTATTTAGATTATATTTCTGTCTTTAGTTCCAACTGGCAGGATCACCTGGTCCACCTCAGAAATGTTTTGGAGGCCCTGCAAAAAGCAGGGCTCACTATCAAGGCCACTAAGTGCCCGATAGGGCAGAGTCAGGTTGAAACCTGGGCCACCTTGTAGGTGGAGGCCAGGTTCAACCATTGCAGAGCAAAATCCAGACCATAAGGGAATGGGTAGCTCCAACAACCCAGACACAGGTTAGAGCCTTTTTAGGCCTGACTGGGTACTATAGGAGGTTTGTTAAGGGATATGGATCTATAGTGACCCCCTTAAATGATTTGACCTCTAAGAAAATGCCAAAAAAAGGTTCAGTGGACAGCTAGCTGTCAAAAGGCATTTGATGACCTAAAGCAGGCAATGTGCACTGCCCCCATCTTGCAGAGTCCAGACTACAAAAAGAAGTTCATTGTTCAAACAGATGCTTCAGAGCTGGGTGTGGGAGCTGTACTGTCTCAACTTAATGATGAAGGTCAAGACCAGCCAGTAGCTTTCATAAGCAGAAGGCTGACCCCTAGAGAGAAACGTTGGTCAGCTATAGAGAGGGAGGCCTTTGCTGTGGTGTGGGTCCTGAAGAAGCTGAGGCCATACTTGTTTGGCACTCACTTCATAGTTCAGACTGACCACAAGCCCCTCCTATGGCTCAAACAGATGAAAGGTGAAAATCCTAAACTGCTCAGGTGGTCCATTTCCCCACAGGGGATGGACTATATAGTGGAACATAGACCTGAGACCCAACATGCCAATGCAGATGGACTCTCAAGGTATTTCCACTTAAAACATGAAGACTCAACTGGTCAAAGTTAGTTTAATGTCCCTGCGTTTGGGGGGGGGGGGGGGGTTGTGTAGGAGAGTAGGATCTGCACTTATGTTGCCCCCACTTTTTTCTGATGTATACACTGGTTTCTGGCTATAGTCTGGCTGGGTCCCTGCTAATCAGGCCCCCAGTCTCTCTGTTCTCTCTAAACGACTTGGTGTGCATATTAGATTCACTAGTGATTGGATACTGTGGTACCTTATGAGCCCCTAGTATATGGTACCTTAGGTACCTAGGGCATAGGTACTTCACAGGCCTACCAGGGACGGAAGCATGTATTATGCCACCCCTGGGAAACAGACTCAATCTGACACCACAGGCCTGCTACTGCAGCCTGTGTGAGGTAGTGTTAGCACTCCTCACTGAGGTATAGGTTTCTATATCTTACCATACACACACACATAAACCTATCAGCCACCCCTATGGCAGGCCCTATCAATCCTGAGGGCAGGGTGCTTGGTTTACAATGTGAGGGGGTGCCTCTGCATGAGCAGGGCCCCTCTGCAGCTGGCAGAGTCTATTCTCTGTGGCTGTTTGTGGATGCGGTTAAACCATATACTCTTAATTGCATTATAATGCTAACTTTGGAATGACTGCAACAAAACATGTTGTGTTTGGTGTCAAACAACTTGGAATCATACCCCCACATCAGTCCATGATGTGGGAGCATGATCCCACCCTTCTAGAGGGGACGACAGGTGCCTACTGTGGTAACACGGTAGAAATCTGAAAGAGACCTGGCATCACAAAATGGAGGCCACCAGCACAGACACTGGGCTGCCCTCCTGCTGCTGACTGAAACTTGCAGTGGAGGAGGCCCAACAATAGGCATCCTGTCACAGGGATTTGTCACCACCTTCCAGACAGGATTTAGTGTATTGGAGCTGGGTGGGTGCACTTCTAGAGTGCTTTGAAGTCCTGCACTGGGGGAGTAGTAGGCTCCTCTGTGCATATGCCAGCTCAAACCGGTTCAGGGGCTACCTGTCCCTGCTCTGGCGCGAAACTGGACAAAGGGAAGTGGGTGTAACCACCCCCTACCCTGACCCTCCCAGAGGAGTGGTCCTAGAGCTAGTCCCTCCCCTATCTTCAGTATAAGATAGGAAACCTTGCCATTGCAAAACAGATAACCCTGGATGACGCTCTACAAAGAAGAATCCTGGCCCTTCGGCGTTCCACTACCTTTGGAAGACAGAAGAATCTCCCTTGGAGTCAAGGAGTGACTCCCCTGCTTGGCAGGCACCAGAAACTCTAATCAGCGGTCGCAAACTTTCCCGCTCCCGCCGGAGTTCGAAGTCCCTGCAGCCTCGGAAGTGGATTTCCTGACTTCTCGATGGCCATTGTGAGTTCCCAGCAAAGCTGAGGCAAGTGGACCCCACGAGTGACGAGGAACTGCAATACCCGGGTACCGTGCACTATTGTCGAGTGCAACCCCTTCACGACGTTCTACGAACTTGTGCTTTGGACCATTTGTGGCCCAAGCCTCCAGCAGGTTGTGCAGCGAAAATCAGAGGCTGACCCCGTCCCGAGTGACCGTGGGCTCCAGTGAAGCATTTCCTCACGAGACGTCTTTGCGATCCCTTGCCCGTTGGCTTGTGTGTCCCCCGAAGACTTTCTTATTGTCTCAAAGGGCTCCCCTGGTTGCTCCAGGCCTGCCCTCACTCACCCTCGCTGGGTGAGTCCCTAAGATCTTGCTGGTCTGCACCATCGACTTTCTTCACTCTACACGAGACTTGCTGTTGCCAAGGCTTGTTGGCTCCAATCCGGTTGCCGACACCGCAGTCAGCTGCAGACATCGTGGGACACTCTGAATCCAGCTGCTGATCATCGTCGATCCTTTCTGGACCTCGTGAGCGAAGAGTCAAAACACCCTTGATCACCTGAAATCACCCGACTTCCGTGGGCAACCAGCTTCCTGACCCTGGTCACTGGCAAGTGACTGTGAACACTTTCCCTTCAATTTTCAGGTCATCTGCATCTCGAATCCACCCTTGGATTCCACCGGACACTTCTTCAGTCGACGCAAGCAGCAAGTCTTCTTTGGTCTCCATAGAAAACAGTGACGCGACCCGACACCAAAAGACACCTATGCACCCGGCTTCCCTGGGTGAGGAAACTCGTGCACTCCGGTGCCCTAGTGTGTGTTGGCCCTCGAATTACTTACCTTGTAAGTGGCTTGCTTGTAGACTTCCTCGAAGTACCCTAAAACTTTAAAAAATAAACCGTGACTTGCTCCATTGTAATCAATAGGGAACCTGCGGCTGTGTTCACACACTGCATGCGTCCCCCATGGGTCTGTTACTTACCTGCTTTCACTGCAGTAGTGAAGCCCCAGCGATTCTACAGGCCCTAGGCCTTGTCATTTTGCAAGTCGACTTTCCTAATTCTCTTTTTTTAGTATATGGTCTGCTACGCCCCTAGGGCCCCAGCCATATTTGTGCTCAACTTATTGTGAAACGTTGATATTTGAATGTGTTCCTGGCTTCTAATCTCATAAAGAGATTAGTAGAGTGTGTCTAGAAATAAATACATATATATTTGATATATATACCTGTGTGGTGTCCTTTCATTTGGTAATTCAAAAGATTATAAGGTAAAACAAGCTGCTTTACATTCCTCGGAGACTGAGCCTGAAGGCTGCTCTCCACAGCTACTACTAGGATAGCTTTCTTTAAAAGATTGTCTTAAACCTATCTACCATAAGAGTCGAATTGGACTGGTGCAAGGTGGCCACAATAACTAGTGACCAGCATATACCAGGCCAAATTCTCACATACCGCAAATAAATGTGGACCTCCAGCCACACATCTAGAGTTTCTCTTTTTATTGTACTGCATGGAATATCTTCAAACAGATATCTTTCGCTACACTGGCGACGAGGGTGAGATGAAGCTACGCTATTTTGGATATTTTGGAACTAATAGGATACTTCTTGTGCTGGAGTGCATACTATTCATGGATTTGTTTTTTCGAGTTGGGAGTTCAGGACTCCATTGGCACTTTTGATTATTTCTTTACTTCGGATGTTCTATTACAATTTTAAGGAGTCCTCCTACCTTTTTGCACATACGAGGCTCGAGCTTCCTTTCGCTTGCCTCCAACGGCTGTTCTCATCTCTGCCTTCTTCATCACGCCGAACGTAGTGACGCAGGAATCATCGACACGTGGCCGTACTATGTCTGCAAGATTAGCTAGATTAGCGTCTAGGTTGCAGAGTTTTCAATTTCAGTTGGAATATTTTCAAGGTAAATCTAACGTACATGCTGATTGCATGTCTGGATTTCCTCCCTCTACACCCGACACTGAGAAAATGGAGAATGAAGATTGTGAAGTAGCCTTTACCTTGCATGACGTTAATTTAGTTTGTGGTGAACAAACCATTGTCCAAGAAGATTTATGGTTAAGAGAAATTAGTAAAGATGAGGAATTGAAAAAGGTTATGCATCATATTTTGCAAGGGTGGCCTGAAGAAAGGAAGTTGTCAGGTGAGTTAACGAGTTATTTCAAGATTAAGGAGGAATTAGCTATCGCAAATGGTATTGTGTTAAGAGGTGACACATTTGTCTTTCCTTACAATTTGAAGAAGAACATTGTTGTTTTAGCCCATGAAGGTCTCTTGAGCTGACGGACTGAGCTGCAACACGAGTACTTGGCGGGGGCTGGATGTGACTTTGTGCCCTGCTTGTCATATTATCTATAGTACTTTATGCTGCCTTTCTCCCTTGTGCATCCCGAGGATCACAGACTTGAATGTATGTTTACTGAAACTCAATAAAAATCAGTTAAAAAAAAAAATATGAAGATCTCTTGAGAATATCATGTACGAGGAGACGTGTCAGAGAATCTTTCTGGTGGCTGGGCATTGATTTATCTCTAGAACATTTTGTTAGGAATTGTTCCAAATGTGCTTCCAGTGACAAGTCAGCAGTTCCTATACGTCCTGAGCCACATCCTGTGGAATTTCCGGATGGTCCTTGGCGTAAGTTGGGTTTAGGTATTATTAGGTATTATTGGACCGTTTCCTGTTTTGCCTAGACAAGAAGCTTTTGGCATTGTTTTGATTGATTATTTTTGTAAGTGGCCTGAGGTCAAGATGGTAAAGGATGTCACTTCAGAAAAAGTAATAGAATTCTTGGATGAACTTTCTTGTAGGGAAGGTATTCCCCAAGAAATTATCACCGATAATGGTCCTCAGTTTGTTAGTAATAAGATGGAGTTTTTTTTCAGAAATGAGGAATTACGCATAAGAAAATTGCAGTTTTCCACCCTGAAGCAAACAGTCAAGTTGAAAGATTTAACCGTGTCATAAAGGAGGCTATTCAGTTATCAGTGAAAAGTGGGTTAAATTGGAGAAATGCTTTACAATCCATTAGCATACACAACGTCTCCTAATTCAGTGACTTTAGTCAGTCCCTTTGAATTGTTGAGGGGACGCAAGGCATGTACCAAGCTTGTTCCTTGGTGGCTGAAGATAAAGGAAAGTAAGTTAAGTGACTTTACTGATGTTGACTATCAAAAGGTCCAGTGCAGAGTTGAGGAATATAAAGAAAAGATGAAACAAGATATGAGTAAGAAACAAGGTCCGGTTAGCAAACAGGTTGTTGAGATTGGATCTTTAGTGCAAATCAAAAGGAAAAATGTTGTTGGCAAAGGTTATCAAATATGGTCATCTCCCAAAAGAGTCATTGAGTTTTATAAAAATGCTGTAAGAGTGGATGGAGGAAGTGTTTGGAATCTCAACATAATTTCTTTGTTTAAGGGAGGAACGATCATTAATAATGATCATGGGAGCAATGTGTTTCTCGACATTAAGGAACAAGACTGCACCAAAGATTTAGATACATGTTCCACAGGAGATATTGGTGATCCTCCAAGGTGTACTAGTTCTCGTTGTCCTCCTGCAAGATTCCAAGATTATGTCAGGTCTTAAAATGTATCTTAATATTCATTTTATTTGTATTTTTTTTAAAATATTTTTATTGCTGTTTTTTTTTTTAAGGGGGAAGGTGTGTTGAGTGCACGCGAGCTTTGTTCAGCTCGTGTGTCCTCGTGAGCATGAGTGTGACATCGTTGTCGCGCTCATGGTCATCTTACATTATCCTCATGATGTTCTGTTCTCGTGGGAGGTATTGTTTGTATTGGAAAATGTTGGAGATAATATAGATATGTGTATTAACAGTTGGTTGTCATTCCGCAACTGGCACTTGAAGAGTGCACCAATACCACAAATAAAAGTGAACCTCCAGCCACGCATCTAGAGTTTATTTTTTTATTGTACTGCATGGACTATCTTCAAACTGATATCTTTCCCTACAGCTACACTGGAGTAAGGATAACTAAATGGTTGATAGCGCTTCAGGAAGTTGATGTTGACATGAAATATAGACTAGGGGTAGAGAATGGTGTTGCTGACATGTTGTCAAGATTGGTTTCAGGAGGGCATTATGAGCAAGACGATTCTGATCAGTTTGATGAGGAAACTCAATTTGTGTGTGTGACAGAAAATTGTGTCATTTCAGAGGAGCAGTGGCGGGAAATGTTGGATGCTGATCCTGTAAGTGTTGTCTCTCGTGGGGAATGGTTGGCATACAAAAAGGCAAGGGTCTGATGGGTGTAAAGTATTTTGGGGAGTTAAGGATGAGTTGAGCACATACAGTGATCTCTTGTTTAGGGGAGCTCGTTTAGTGCCTCCTGATAAACTTTGTGGGAAGTTAATATACTTAGCCCACGTTTCCCATCTGGTTATGTCAAAAACGAAGGAGAGGTTACGTTCCTCTTATTGGTGGCCGGGGATGTATATACTTTGAAGAATTGTACAAGATTGTTTGCCATGCTCCCTGAGTGAGAAGACTAAAAAAACACAAGGGTACAGTCCATGTTGGTCAGAGCTCGTCCTTCTGGGCCATGGAAGGAAATTGCTCTAGACATCCTTGGTCCAATTCATGGTGAGAAACATCAAACCTATGTGATGGTGGTTGTGGATATGTATTCACGATGGCCTGAAGTGTGCTTGACAATGGGAGTTGAGACCAAACATCTAATTGCTTTCCTGAAGAGAAGAGCCTTACTTGAGAGATTTTGTACAATGATTTCTGTATTTTTAGTTTGCAGCCTTGCTGGTCTCATACTTTTGTATGAGATGTTTCTTGTATCCCCTAGCTTTACTCGAGATACAAGCTTTACCATGTTTTAACTTTTGTACATATGTTAACACTTTGTGTTTGTTATAGATGGGAGGTGTGTGGTATGTAGGCTGTGGGTGGAGATGTCATTTCTTAGGAGGCATTAGAATGGTAGTCATTGGAATTGTATCTGTCATCAGGGCCGGCTTTAGGGCAGTGCGACTGGTGCGGCCGCACTGGGCGCTGACCTGTGGAGGGGGCGCTGACTTCAGGGGGGTGCTGTGTTTAGCAATAACATATGATTGGAGAGATGAGGGGCACTTTTGCCAGGTGGTAGGGAGAGAATCTGAGGAGGTGGTCATGTGGTGTGGGGGCGCCAAAAATGATTGTCGCACCAGGCGCTGCCAGCGCTAAAGCCGGCCCTGTATGTCATTTCAGTGTATGGAATTTTGTTGTACAAAAAGAGATTAGCAGTTGCTCAGAGATGCTGTTGGGAGCTGGATGAGATTCTCTTCATGTGGAATGAACTCTAGTTCCATCAATAACGTGTCTCCAGAAGTTATTGTAAATCTACGAGCCACGGATGCTACACATGTGTAACATTGACATTAAAGAGCATCTCCTGACGTCCCTTACTCTGCTGGCTCTTCAGGCGTGACAACAAACTGATTTTAGGAGAGATTCCGCATCTCAAAGACCAAAATTAAATATTTAACTAAAACCCACAGCATACATGCCAACATTTGGGAAGCAGAAAGGAGATGCAAATAAAATTGTGGTATTTATTTTGTCTAATCAGGATTCTCCCACCTGGATCGGGTCTGTTGGCATGTATGAAAGAGGTCTTGCAGCCCCCAGTTTGCACTTCAGGTGACAGCGCTTTAACGAGGAAGGCAATGTACAGCAATGCTTCAGATAAACGTGATCTGTATGACACAGATGAGTTTCCAATTCCATATCACTCTCCACTCTCTTCTTCTAACAATTCTACTCAATTCACCATTCAGACCATCTCTTCCGTCAGTACTTACCAGCCTCCCTCTCAAGGGGCACCCTCATTCAAGAATCTAATCCCTATCCCCCTTATCAGCCCAAACACTCCCATCACCAAAACAGGCGAGTCAGAGCTACATTGTATGCTCCACAACTGCAGATCTGCAACCAAACACAAACTGGAAATCTCTGACACTATCACCCACCACAATCTCGACATGCTCTTTCTCACTGAGACCTGGTTTAATGACTCCTCTCCCACTTTGTTTGATCTTCTGATACCTACCGACTACTCTATCCTCAGAAACGACAGAACAGACAAGATTGGGGGAGGTGTTGCGATTATCTTCAGAAACTCCCTTCAAATTAAAGCCTTTCCCACCATCTTCTTCCGCACGTTCGAATGCCTATCCCTAGAACTTCAAGTTCATCACAGCTCACCCTTCAGGTTCCATGCCACCTACCACCCGCCCGGTAACTGCTCTTCCTTCATGGAGGAACTCACCGACTTCATTAGTGTCCAATATTCACAAAGCGACAGGCAGATTTCTCCTAGGTGACTTCAATCTCCACTGGGGCTCCGTGGAAGACTCGGCTGCCAACAAGCTTGCAACCTTTCTCTCAGCTAACGATCTTGTCCAACACTGCTCGGAAATTACACACGCCAAGGGCTCAATTCTGGACCTTGTTATTTCTAAATCAGACCAGCTTACCATTGTTCCCCCTATCCTTGTAGACTGGTCAGACCATTTCCTCATTCCATTCCGGTTTCACCTCTCGCACGTTATAACTCTCGGCCAACCTAAAAGGGCTTCTACCTGGTTCTGCAACACTAAAAACATTGATCTTGAGACTCTGTGTGCTTCTGCTATGCGTTCACTTCCTAGTCTAGACCCTAACGCGGATGTCAACGATCTCACCCCCCATTGCCTCTCAATCCTTGCAGTCGAAATCGACAATGTCGCTCCACTCCAAAGCAAAAGGAAAAGACCCACCCCCTCAGCACCTTGGTTCAATAAAGCTTTCTATGACGAAAGGAAAAACCTTAGAATCTTAGAGAAACATTGGAGACAATCTCCATCCACCTCCAATTTCTCTTTTACGTTCAGCAAGATCCAATAACCACAAGCACATCTTCCATGAAAAAGCATCACATTTCAGATCCCTCCTCGACTCAGCTAAAAACAGACCCAAAAAACTTTTCGACCTCATCAAAAACCCAAAATGTTCTCCCCAAACTATCAAACCTGAGGATGCTTCAAAGAAAGCAACTGAATTTGCTATATTCTTTGATGAAAAGGTTAAATCACTGGTGGATCAGGTCACCCACCCCACCCCCATTGAGGAGCGAAAATCCTTAGTCACTTGGCAGAACTTTGCCGCCATCTCGGAAGATGACCTCCTCAAATGCATCCTCGAAACTAAACCCTCCAACCATTCTTCTGACCCCATACCTAGTGTCATCGCCATTGATTTCTATACCAGTACTCTCTCTTATTGGACCAGGCCAGTTAATCTCTTCCTCAGTCAAGGATCCCTCCCAGCTGTCCTCAAAATAGGACAGGTTACCCCCCTTCTAAAAAAAAAAACCTCTGCAGATGCGAACAACCTCAATAACTTCCACCCCATCACCAAACTCCCTTTTCTTTCAAAGATCACAGAAAAATGTGTTGCAAAACAACGTTCCCAACACATTATGGACGATAATCTCCTGGACGTGTTCCAGCCTGGCTTTATTAAAAATTGCAGCACTGAAACAGCCCTGCTGCGAGTGATCGATGATGCGCTGCATATACTCGATTCGGGGGAATCGTGCCTTCTGATTCTTCTTGACCTATCTGCAGCCTTTGACACTGTTATCACAACACCCTCCTTAACACTCTTCAACAGAGAATGGGCGTGGAAGGCACAGTGTTTAAATGGTTTACCTCATTCCTCTCGGACAGATCCCAAATGATCAAGATTGCGAACAGTCTCTCGTCTCCACTGGTGATTGGTCAAGGCGTCCCTCAAGGTTCCATCCTTGCACCCACTCTGTTTAATCTCTATCTGGAACCATTAGGGAACCTCCTAAGCAAATCTGGAATCCTCTACCATCTCTATGCAGATGACACCCAAATCTACCTCAAGGTGTCTTCCTCTCAAGATCTCTCACTACTCAACTCTACTCTCAACTCTATTCACAACTGGATGTTAGTTCACCAACTCATTCTCAATCCCTCCAAAACTGAATTCCTCCTCCTATCTACCTCTCCTCCCCGTCTCCTGTTCAATCCTGGATGGATCAGCTGAATTTACTCAACAGTAAACCCATTATTGTCGACTGCGCTAAATCCCTAGGTGTCATACTTGACAAAAGACTCAACCTAATCTCACACATCAACTCCATTGCCAAGAACGCACGTTATCAGCTGCGCCTTCTGTGGGGGATTCATCGATTCTTCCCGGAGAAAGACCTAAAAACCTTGGTCCAATCACTAGTTCTCTCTAGACTGAATTATTGTAATTCTCTTCTGACTGGCCTTCCCAAATCTCACCTCTTCCCCCCTTAAATCCGTCCTCCATTCAGCAGCTCGCTTCATTTCAGGGTCCAAACGAAGTGACCACATCACTCCTATTCTGTCTTCTCTCCGATGGCTTCCCATCGAGGCTAGAGCTATTTACAAAACGGCTTGCATCACCGACAAAGCCTTGCACTCTTCCTCCCCTCGCTATCTGGCGAATAAACTGAAATTGTCCGGAGGCATGAGACCTTCTCGGAATGCGGAAAAGTTCTTGCTTGAGCCCCCCTCCTTCAAAAGGGAAAAATTGATGGCTCAACGTTCTCAGGTAATTCGGTGAGAATCTGGAACTCGCTTTCTCCTTTGCTCCGTGCCACCACCTCCATCCGGATCTTCAAAGCGGACCTCAAATCTCTTCTATTCCAAAGACACTTTCAGAACTAATTCCTTAATTCCCAGACCCCGCCAGGAAGTTCGTTAGTCATTGTAAATTTGTTATATTTATTTATTTTTTGTACATTCCTTGCTTGCTGTGTTTGATATTGTGTTCCTCTTGCCTGCTGTGTTTGATTCTGTGTCCTGCTATTTTTGTAAGTTTTATTTTGTAACTGGTTCTATTGTACAGCGCTCTGACACCTTCGGGTAAAGTCCGCGCTTTATAAAAATGCATAAATAAATAAGTAAATAAATAAATCAGTGTGGGGGGAGAAGGAGGTCATTGTCCCCTAGCCCCCTCCCCATCCAAATTCGGGATGAGCTGGGGGGATAAATAAATCACCCGCCCCTTACATTTCCTACCTCATGGTCAGTAATTAGGCCAGCAATATACGCCTGTGGGGGCGCCACCTGTAACTCAGCAGCCAACTTGGAAAAGGTCTGATTGAGAAATACTTGGAAGCAAACAATTTCTCTCGCAAGCGAGGGCGCATGTGCTCACCGCTGTCACAGGCGAGACCATAGAAATGTAGAGAACTCAGTTTCCTCATTTTCAACGTGCATTGTAGCTGTTGAACCTTTAAGCGGGAGAGCTATACCAACAAACGTTAAAAACCTTAAAATCACGAGTTTTTAGACGGCATGGCAGCAGGAGGCCTCATTATCACTGACTCGCTCGTACTGCCTTCTCAACGAAGCGTCGCCGTAGAATAGCCTCTTTGCGCATGCGCGAGCCTCACGGTGCGTCGGTCAGACAACAAACGAGTCACCCGACGTCCGGAGACCGGAAGCGGAGCCCAGCAGTGCCCTGCTCAATTAAGGCCTTGAGTGAAACTGGAAATCACGCGGAATTTTTGGGGGGGAGGGATTCAGTCTGCACATTTCAAAGAAGTAATCTTCAGAGAAGCAATATGACTTTAAAAATGCATCACCGTCAACCGAACCCATTTTATGTTAATTTTATAGGTAATCTCGTGGCTAGGGTGAATTTCCCTCGTTGGTAAGTTTGTTTGAATCAATTATTATTTAATATTTAATTTATTATGACCTATTGAAATAAAAAGATCTGGACCTCCTTCGAGCCGGATTCGAACCAGCGACCTAAGGATCTCTGCTCTCACCTACAGTCCTCCGCTCTACCAACTGAGCTATCGAAGGTTCCTTGCTAAAGAGGTGCTATGAACTCGTTTTATTCACTTGTTGTATGAGAATACATGAAATGCACAAAAAATGGAATCCTAGGATATTACATGAAATATTTAAGATTTTAGAATATTGTGATTAATCTGATAACACTGTTTAAGTTTTTCAATATGAAAACAGTAGTTTGCTATTGTACCCTCTTTAACAAAAAATAAAAATGATATACTTTCTCAGGGGTGAATTTACAAATAATGTTTCAATGTAAATAGGAGTACTACATGTAAATTGTAATTTAATTATATTTTACATTGTAAATAGGAGTACTTTACACACAACAAATGCAACTTATGAATCCATCCTTGTTGGGGTGCAACTGGTGGGGCAGGTGAACTTTGATGGAAGCCGAGTGAAGCTTTGGTTGATGTTGTTGTGGCACCAACTCATAGTCAGAGAGCACAATCGGCACCTTATCCTCCGGCGTCAATGGAGTCGGCATGAGATTCCAGTAACCAGCGTGGATCATGGTGCAGACGGTAGAGTCACAACAGGAGCTGGAGAGGGCACAGTGGTGGATTCAGAGGGTCCAACTGGCACAAAGGGTGTACTTGCCGGCGATACCCCAGATGGAGAGCCTCTGTGCTCTCTGGGTCCAAAGGCGCACTAGTGGAAGGTGGTAAGGATCCAAAGAGTTGGAGCATGGGCTCGAGGAACTCTTCGCTCTACCTTGGTGTCGCAGTCGGCCCCGGAAACATAGGTTGTGCTGCGATAAGTTGTGGGATAGGCTCTGATGTCAATCGACTTCGGGTGCGAGATCGAGAGGCATGGTAATACCAGCGGCGGTTCTTTTATTTGGGTGGAAGAGTGTCACCCCCACCCCCTTCTGCCAGCACAGCAACAACAAAAAATAAAATGGTAATAAAATTAATTTACAGAGAAGCTATGACACTAAGAGGAGAAAAACTCCTCCTGTCTCATAAGGGCAGAGAGGAAATCTCTGGTGGGAGTACGTCCTCTCATGGTAAACACTAAGTCACAAAAAGTACCCCACAGATATAGAAATAACATTAACTAACCCTGGTTCGGTATAGGAAGGTTATCTATGAAGCATCCTAGTTATTACCCACTAGTTTGTGGGAAAGGAAATGATTCCTTTTGTTTATATTACCCTCACACACCCTAGTGGTGTCATGCTTCATCATCGGGTCACCCTTACTCCTAAAGGTCAGGGTGGGCTCGACCGTTTTTCAGGGAGCTCTTCCAAGATGTGGCCTGGGGGTCATAAAGATTAAAAATCCTCAGACAGTTCCCGGTATCCCTTTATTCTTGGAACTGTTGGGGATATTGAAAGATAAAAGCATATAAAGGGTCGATTGGATGATTGTGGTCCTATGACCGTAGTGCCGACATGTTTCAGCCCAACAATTGACCTAAAATGGTCCTGGTCTTTCTTCATGGCACCAAAAAGAACTTCCCTCCCTGGTAAGAGCAGAGGATCAATATCAAACTACTCCTATTTCTTGAAAAAAGCACCAGGTAGCTGTTCCTTTATTTAAACAAAAGATAGACTTATCCAGTGCTTTGTGGTTTTTCTTTTTACTCCATCCCGTTTTGGGAGAGGTAAATCAACACCCCGGGACGCAGAACCAAGTAAGTTACCACACGGGGCAGGACCCTTGATGAAAGCTGACTAGAGAGCTACCCCTCCTACTGTGATTCCCTGTGATGATTTACCTCTCCCAAAACGAGATGGAGTAAAAAGAAAAACCACAAAGCACAAGATAAGTCTATCTTTTGTTTAAATAAAGGATATGAAAGAGATAACATTATTATTTATATTATCCTGTCCCCTACACTCAAAGCACCATTTATCTATGCTCCCTCTAGACATACATGGCAGGGACTCAGACCTGCTCCTTCGATTCTTCAGCTGCAAGAGCACGGGTATGTCCCTGACTGACTAGTCCAATATGTCCTACACCCAGGTGGAGGCCATTTTACTACTATTAATATCTTGGAACGTTAAGGTCCGCGACTGATTCCGCCATGTCTTACATGACCCTTCCTCAATGAGGATCATACAGTAGAAACCTGTACACTCCTACCTCTCACCTAATACTCGCAATCTAATCTCGCCCCACCGCGCTCAGTGCAGACTGGACTCCAAACTAGAGAAGCTAGGCATGAATAGCTACATAATTAATTACCTGCCCAACCTATCCAAAAACTCGACTAAATCCCTGAAACACAGACTACTCAAAGCTAATCCTGAAATCCTCATCTCGGACCCCTATTTCGGTCTTAAAAAAAGGGTCTATTACTAGTGACCTGATCTTTTATACTAAATGACGAGCTCAATTGAGAATGGCGTTCCTCTCTTTACTTAGAATCGCTTCGTCTAAGAAATTTCCTCACGGTCGAAGACTCTTGGCTGTGACGTCACCCACATTCAGAGCAAATGCTACCATTTTCATCTACAACAATGGGACTATCCTAATTCAGGCCTCCGATCGCAACCTGAGCATCTTTGATGACAGTTTCGCCTTCATTAAAAAATCGCTGGACCAAAGTGACACGCCTACTCACTCGGCGAACGTCCCTACCCTAACTCCGCCACAGGACCTCATTGATTCCTCTCCAACTTACTATACCCACACACTGATTGCCCCACCTACATCGAACAACACTCATAGGACCCTTGCTGCACCAGACCGGGGTCCCACAGACTCACCCATCGTCTCCCGACCATCAAGTACTGACCAACTCTATTCCCATATGGCTGGAGCAAATGTTAGCACCAGCTCTGAACACCTCTCCTACACTTCCCCCACTCACTTTCCTCCTGGCTCTCTCCCACATATTCCCCTTTCCCCACAGGGGGCTCACCCACTCTCCACCAAGAAACTAGTTCCCCCAACCTACCTATCTACAAGAGACACCGCTTGCTCTCTAAGCCCCAACTCAGCAAAACCGTCCCCCCTCCCACCCAAACTCCTTCCTCAAGCCAATTCAAGCACCCACTTACCCTGCTGTCCTGTACATCAGAGACAGAAATCCTCCTTAGGGGACGTTCTCTCTCCTCATCGTCCCCTTTCCTTGGGCTTGCCTACCTTCACCCTAATGAACACCCCTCCCCCCCTACAAGAGCCACATCCCACAATCGGATCCTACTTCTAAGCTCAAGGAAATAAAGAGGGAACTTCTAAAACTCAAAACTGACATACAAAATTTCATTAACATCACCACGGATCTGGCCCTTGACCTCTCCTCCAACAAGATCTCACAGGAGACACTGCACTCGATCCAACATCACCCTAAGCTGCCATTCACATCCACTATGTCTCCGGGTGACCTCGGGCAGACTCTTCCAGGCCAGAACTGGATTACCACTCCCCACCCTAACACGCCATCTAGACCCACCAGATCCAAAAACCATTTATCAGAACCAGACATTCTCTCCCTCCTCCGACATTACAACTCCTCTCTTACGGTCATCCCTATCCTTTTTGGGAACTTCACAATCCACCACATTAAATATGCCTGGAGCGACTAATCCCAAGCAGGGCCACACTGAGGCTATACAAAGCATCACTTCTAACCAGCGTAGAGCTCTCAGACTCAACGCCAGTACCGTAAACTTTAATAACCTCATGCAGATCCCCATTACACAGCCCTCTCTCACTGACCACAAACCACACCTGAAATGCATGTTAGTCAACTGTAGATCAGCGGTGAAACATGCCACGGACATTGCCGACCTCATCCTTGTTCAGGAACTTGACCTCCTTATCCTCACTGAAACGTGGCTCGCCGTCTCCTCAGATCCCATCCTTGACATTCTAGTCCCTCCAAGCCACAACATTTTCAGACTTGACGAGTTAAGAAAACGGGAGGTGGCATAGCCTGGATCTACCACAACTCTCTAACAGCAAAACAGTCCACTTCAGCAAATCTCTCATCCTGTGAATATCTATGCATTGACATCACTAGTACTCATAGACCCTTATGCAGCCTGCACATCTTCTACCACCCCAGGAGACAACCTCCCTTTAATTGAACAAACTATGGAAACCATCTCCTGCAACCAGGGTCAACACTGCCCCCAGATCTTCCTTGGTGACTTCAATCTCCCTTGGAATGACCCACACAATCAGGCGATTAAAAGTCTCAAAAATTTCCTAACTGATATCGACCTAACTCAATTCTGTAACAGCACCACACACAACTTAGGCTCGACCCTCGATCTAATCATCTCCAAGCCCAACTCCATTCACCTTAAATCTATTCTACCCTGTGACTGGTTGGACCACCACTATATCACCTTCCACATCCTATAAAGCTGGAACTCCAAAAGATCTCAACCACTACAACAAAAACACTGGAAAAGAATGCTCCAAAATACAAACGTAAATGAGCTCATAGCTTGTTGCAATATCTACCTACCTCCGCCTGCAAACATGGTTGACATTCACAAACTCATTGAGCACTATAACATCACCATGTTGTCTGCCCTGAATGCAAATGCCCCCCCTCCAACTAAAAAGAAAACCCATCAAAGACTTCAAACCATGGTTCAATGACAGCCTAAATGCTGACAGACGCAGCCTAAGATTAGCAGAACACGCTTGGAGATCAGCTCCATCCACTGATCTACTAAAAATTCTAAGAATAAAAAGGAGTAGATACAACAAACTTATCAGAATGGCGAAAGCAACCTTTTTCAAATCTCAACTTGACAAAGCCAAAAAATGCCAAAAAAGGCTGTTGGAGTTCATTAAATTACAATCCAATAACACTCCTACCCAATCTCCTCTCATCTCATCTCCGGCCATCAGCCAAACTGTGATGCCGTTGCTGACTTCTGCCTCATAAAGGTGTGTAAGATCAAATCAGATTTAAAGTCTGCCCTGATCGATCTCTCACCCCCTACTGACTCCTCCTTACCCTCGCCCCCTCTTATGCTGCCCGGTCTCTCACCTAAAAACAATGCCTCTTGGAGCCAATTCACTCCCCATCAATGACACTGCCATCTTCAACATACTCTTGAACCTTAAACCTTCAATTCACTTCAATGATCCCCCTCCCCCCCAACTTCTTTAAAGACATGATTGATTCACTAATCCCGCCCTGGTTTAAGATCATCAATGCTTCTCTTCTTCAAGGTGAGATTCCTGACTGCCTGAAGGTGGGCCTAGTTCTCCCTATTCTCAAAAAACCCACGGCGGACCCTGGTGACCAGAATAACTATAGACCAATCACTAATATCCCTACCCTGACAAAACTCCTTGACAAATGTGTACATGAACAACTGCGCAAACACATTGTACATTTCCCACTCCTTGACCAATTCTAATTGGGCTTCCGTCCTGGCCACAGCACTGAAACGGCCATCACTCATATAGTGGACGACGCTCTCACACTGCTTGACCAGAATGAATCTTGCCTACTAATATTACTCAATCTCTCGCCTGCATTTGACACTGTCAAACATGACAATCTACTTAACCTTTTGGAATGTGGGATGGGGCTCTCGGGCACTGTACTAAAATGGTTTGCCTCTTTTCTCAACAACAGAACGCAGAGAGTCAAATCCAATCAAAATCTTTCCAATTCCAGCCCCTGCACTCTGGGTGTACCTCAGGGGTCCTTGCTCTCCCCCACACTCTTCAACCTCTTCATTGAACCACTTACTGTAATCCTCAAAGCATCTAACATCCAATACCACATGTATGCGAATGACACCCAATTGTACATGAAAATCTCTTCCCCTGACGATATTAAGCCTCTTAACTGAACACTGCACAAAACCCTAAATTGGCTAACCACCAACCACCTCAAACTAAACGCCCTAAAAACGGAATTCCTCGTCATCTCACCAACTAAGCAAACCCCCATTGTTGAGAAATCTCTAAGAAACCTCACCGCTCTCAACTGCAAACCACATATCATTGATTCCACAAAATCACTGGGAATTGTGCTAGATAAAAACCTAAACATGCAAGACCACATCAGAGCATCTACCAAAGGAGCAAACTTCCAACTGAGCATACTAAGAAAACTCAAACCCTACCTTCCCCAAGATGACTTCAGATCTGCAGTGCAAGCACTAGTCATCTCAAGACTAGAATACAGCAGTTCTACTCTATGCGGGTTACCTAAACTCAGTTTAGCCCCCCTCGGAGCATCTCTGAATTCTGCGACCAGACTCATCATTTGCTCCAAGAAAACTAACCACATCTCTCCAGACCTGAAATCACTCAACTGGCTTCCATTTGAGTGAAGGATCCAGTTAAAAATTGCATGTATGAACCACAGAGCATTACACTTCAGCACTCCTCTGTACTGTCAAATAAGCTCGAACTATCTGCTGCTCAAGCCTAAGAAATTAAAAAAATGAAAACCTACAATCGTTCGTTCTCTGGTATTGCCCAGAGAATCTGGAACTCCCTACCGGTTGAAACAAGACTGATTCGCTCAACATTTGCCTTCAAAGGGGAAGTGAAAGCTCTTCCAATGTACACTGCGCTGATTAAGAAGCTTTTCTCCTTTTGGGCCTCCACTCTTGTTTAGGCAATGAATCTACTACCTGGCCTATGGTACGGCCTCAGTGTTCGCCCGCTAATATGTCATTACGTACTTGATGTATATTTCTCTATTTTTCTCCCACAGCTATTTAACTATGTCTTCCGGAACCCATATGTAATGCGCTCTGATACCCGCTTGGGTCATGTTCGCGCTATACAAAACTTTAAATAAATAAGTAAATAACATCTTTGCAAACCCAAAAAATAAAAGTAGAATCTCTAGTGCAAAATGAAATACACCAAAAAAGCATAGGTATTTCTAGCAAAAAAGATATTAGTATTGTTAATACAAGTCAGATTAAAAAAAAAGGGCTGTAGCTTGGAATGTGTAGAAAAATGCACAGAGATTCTATTTTTTTGATAACTACCTTAGGAGTACAACAAATAAACATGTTGCCATGAATGTCTAATTTCCGCTTATCCAAGTTCATGTAGAAAAAAGAAGGAAAAGCCATGGTTCAGTTTTTTTTTTAACTGCAGCTTTAATTATGCTCCATGACCGGCCTTTCAACTGTCTGCTGACAGTAGGTACTATTATGTTAGAACTCAACTGTAATAAGTTATTACAGTTGAACAGCTACGTCATTTATCATAGGTGACTAGGTGCATCACAAGTCACCTGTAACAAGGAAATTCGAGATGGGTTTATGCAGGGATTGCAGGCTCCCATGTGTTATAGTTCGTATGTTTTAATGCTTTTTTAAAATCTCGTATACAATTCAAGAGCAAGGATGACTCCATGAGGGGTCTCCAACCAGTAGCTCGTGAGCTACTGTAGCTCTCCAGCTACCTCTGAGTAGCTCACCTGTGTGCAGCCCATTTTATTAAATGAGAAAGCTTTTGCTTGGTTGAATTATTATACTTATGATTTTTTTTTAAATTATACAGCACTAATAATATTAGTAGCTGTTAATGTGATTCACTGGACATAAGTAGCCCTCAGTACAGAAAAGGTTAGAGACCCCATACACTTCCCTTTAAAAAGATAGCCCAGCCAGCCTCACTCTTATTAACAGACTTCAAACACAACCAGAGGAAAGTTCATCCTGAGAGAGCGGAGTTCAAAGTTAAAAAAAACAAAAACAACACCGGAAGTCTCCGCCTCTTGGTTGAGGCTAGGCAGGCCAAACTCGACTCTAATGGCTTCAATGCTAGCTTCTGGCAGCTAAGAGAGAAAGAGAGGTTAAGCGAGTGGGTCAACAAGCTGATTACCTCTTAATACAAATTAATTTATTTCTCTGAACAATCTTGCTCAAAGGTTTCACTCTCTTCTTTTAAAATCTGTACTGAAATTATACCTTACAATAGGGTATAAACATGTTTCTTAGGAGCTTGCATATAACAACATTGATCATATATGTATAACCTGGACATTTCCTAACTTCATTTCTAATACTTTGAGTTGTTTGAAATACAAAACTGAAAATGAATATGGGCTTGTGTATCAGCATTGTATGTTTTTGTACTTTATGTGTTTGTACAAAACACTAATGTCCCTTTGCATCTCTGCATAGCTGTTAAACTTTAGAAAAACCTGAATTGGTTTATTCTCAAAGACATTTTGGAGCATGTAAAGTAGTACTCTTTGATGCCCTCTTATTTACATGACTTTCTGTATTGCCCTGAAGACATCTAAAAGTGGACTAAAATGGGAATATTCTTGCAATAGTCATATAGCTAATTAATACAAGATAGCTAATATTGTGGCCATTCTTCACTTTTACTAGTAGTGACTGACATTTTAGGGCACATTCACAAACGCATCTACGAGTATGTAAAAGAGCAATACTGTAGTAATATGGTACTCCTGCAGTAATACTTTCCATACTCATGAATGCTATTATGAATCGGTCAAAAGGTTTTCTACATCCTCCTGTAGGCCGGGTGATTCTCAACTGATCTTGCAAACACAGGAAACGTTCCATAAAAATAGCCAATTTCTCTCTCTCCGTGTTTTGACTTTTGGAGCACGAAAGTCAGGAAGCATTCACAGCCAATGTAAAGGACTTGTAGATGGAAGGAATCTTATGTGCAAAGAAACAGAGAGCGGACTGGTAGAAAACCTTACAAGCAATGCAGTGTCCATCTTTGTAGCGGGAACCAGTACTGCCCATGCTTATCATGGGAAACAAGCGCATTTTCTATGCCTGGAGCAACCAAAATACATCATTTTGTACAGTCAGACATCTCCTTAGTTGGTGATCAGGATTCCAGAGTACAGAGCATTACTGTAAAGTAAGGAGGCAGAATTTAATGTGTTAAATGTATTGGGTATATTAATCGCCTGAGCCCTATGGATGGTGGAATGTGTAATATCCCCAGCTGTCCCAGCTTGAAACATCTCAAAGAAATAATCAAGTTTCCTTGAGCCTTAATACAATGGTAACTGACAAATTAGAAACCAAAATTTGATACCACTTCTGTATGTAAGGGAACAGCAACACTGGACTGTTATAATACTTGTAAGACTGGTATACTAGTGGTATCGTTCAGTTCCACTACATTCTGCATGGTTGACCGGAGGGATTTTTTTTTTTTTTGTATAAAGCTTGATAACTGATCATCTCACAACAAAGCTCCAAAACTACATGAATTTCTGTATCACGTTCAAGGTGTTCAGAGTCTTCCTGGGATGCCGGGGGGATTTCACTAGTCATGGGGGCATTTTCAATTGTGGTAGACCAACAGAAATTGTTTTGGTAACTTGAACAGTTTCTGATTCTTTTGATACTTGTCCAGTATCTTTATTAGAAAACTCAAAAATCAATTTGTTGACTGGTACGGTTTCTGATTGATTTGGCACTTGTCCATTTTCTTTATCAGATAATTTGGAAATCAGTTTGGTACCTTGTAAGGTTTCCGATTGCTTTGATAGCTGTTTTTATCTTTATCAGAGGTTATACGGAACAGCTTTGGGATCCACTACCTCAACCCACCATTACCTTAGAGGTACTACTAAAACCACTATCCTTTTTAAAGTTTTAAAAATAATTTAATATGACTGCTGCCTCACTACATCAACCTTACATCTACACTGGCCCTAACTATAATTAACCCTAAAACTTCCCTTACATTAAATCTAATTAAATAGTATTACACTAAATAACACATTTTAACCCAAAGTTAATGACAAGTAGACCTGTAACCTTAAATTAACATAAAAACTTTGAATATAAAGTTGAATTCAGTTTAATTGAATAATATTAACATCAACTTAACACTAATGCTTTGGTTCTACAATTGTAAAGCTAGACGATAGTAAGCTAATTTCTAGTACTCGGCCGGTTAACCCTCACTGTGTCTATTGCACTTCCTTTCTTTTCCTTCATTTATCCTCCTCATTTTGAGCTTGTGCAGCATAATCAATCAATCAGGGTAATTTAATAGCGAGACTACTCACCCAGTGGGGGGGAGGGGTAGGTCTGCAGTTCAGATGAAGAGCTAGATCTTGAGGTCTCTCTTGAATTGAGGCAGCGATGGTGATTGTCTGAGATGCAGAGGTAGGGAGTTCCAAGTCTTCACAGCGAGGTAGGAGAAGGAACTTCCTCCAGCTGATGTTTTTCAGATGTGTGGGATCATGGGCAGGGCTAGATGGGCAGAGCAGAAGTGTCTGGTCGCCTTGTCGAAGGAGAGGCGGTGATTGAGGTATTTAGGTCCAGTGTTGTGTAGTGCTTTGTAGGCGAGCGTGAGGAGCTTGAAGTTTGTGGCCATGCTCACTAGTCTTAAACTGCTGCATGATGGGTCTGGTTGGTCACCGCGCCAGTAAACCTCACCCACTTACTGTCAGTCCATTCCTAGCCATTTAAAAGTGACACATGGCAAATGTCTTGTGTTTCAGAACCCCCACTACTGTGTTAACCATCAATGTTTGTACAAACCAAGAATGTGTTTTATTTCTATCTAGTTCATCCACCAATTTTAAATTCCTATTCAGACATGTTTGTGTTGTGATGGAAACACATACACAATGATTAACTAAGACAATGTTAATCAGAGTATACCAACAAACAGGGCCTATTTGTGTGGGAGTCAACAATAACTGCAAAGCTGTCCGTTCTCCCTGTCCAATCCATAACATTTCTGAATAACAAATCACAATTCTACTCTATAGTTCTAAGGGACTTATGTGCATTGCAATGGCCCCAAAAATATTTCATGTGATGTGTTCCCACCATGCATAGCTTCTCTTCCTGCAGTTCTTGAACATGCTGTTGGCTTTCATCTCAGTGGGATGCATTTCCAATGGACTGTAACAATTCACTTAATTTTGTACTCCCTTATTTGTTTAGCTCTTATAATTTGTGACAAGTATTTTTGTATATTTGTTGTGGTGATTCTCATTTTCGGTTTAATTTTAACCTAAATAAGTCACCAACTGTAACTCTAAATTAATTTAAACTAAATGACATTTTTACCAGCTTTGAAATGATATTAATTGGCAGCACAGAAGAAAAGAATAAGGGCCATATGTATCAAAATGTTCTTTTGCGATTCTCAAATAGCGATTTTTTGCTAATCGCTATTTGAGAATCGCAAAACGCTATGTATGTAGGATTTGCAAATAATTTTGTGAATCTTACACATTCCTTAAATGCGAATTGCAAATTGCGATTCGCACTTAAGGAATACCACCCCATTCATTCCTATGGGCATAGAGGCCCGCATGAATGAATGGGAAGACATTCTCAATTTGCGATTCTCAATTAGAGAATCGCAATTTGAGAATGCAATTTCAAGGGTGCCAGGGTGTCAAAAGGACACCCTGTTGCACCCATGAAATGGGCATGTGTGCACATGTGGCACACATACATGCCCTAAGGGCATGTATGTGCGCCACATGGCACTTTGAAAAATGCAAAAAAGTGCATCTTTCATCGAAATCGCAAATTACCACCAACTTGAAGTTGGTGGTAATTTGCGATTCTTTATGGCCAAATGGCACTTTTTCTGTGCTTCTTACATTGCATTTAAGGAATCGCAATTTGCGAGGAGGAATTGGCCCTTCTCTTAGTAGGACAACATTTATGGCCGTCCACCCCCATAAAGGCTTTAGCGGATCAATAATGTTGGTAGGGAAGGAGCTGGAGAAAGTGCTATATTTTGATTATCTTGCATTCGTCTCTCTAGTACAAATACCTGGGGTTCCCAGGTTATCAAAGTACTCTTACACTAAAGCACAGGGCAGCTGCAATATTAACATTTGCAAACAAGTCCTCGTTCCATCTAATTTTCTCCTTCTTGAGGTCTGGATGGCCAAAACTGTAGCCGCTGCTACATATTCGGATTCCCAACTCTGGGGATATGCTAATTGTAAAGTCCTGGAGGTGGCTGAGAATACATTTTTAAGAGCAGTCATTACATTTCTCCAAAGTACGCCACTGATTTTTAAAAACGACTAAGGCTTCCGATCTATCGCACCCCTAGCGCTTTTGAAACCTATTCTGCTTTGAGTGTATAGGGTGGGATTAAGAGATGTTCTCGATAAATCACAGAGAGGTGTTCTGTTACCATGGTTGGACTATCTAAAACAGTTCCTATACTCTATGAATCTATAGGAGTATTAGTTGTCCCCAGAAACTATTCCATCTTCCACAAATATGAGTTTAGACCTTCTACTGGGACCTTGAGGAGGGTAAATTCTCGAAACAGGCGGGCTTGGGCAAAATGACTGATTGTTTCATAGGACTCAAGCCCACCCCTTATTTTGAAAACTATATGGATGATATCGACCCTCCATTCTCGAAAGCTCTTTATATAAGGTTCAGGTTAGGTTCATTGCCACTTGCTACCTTTACCACTAAATGGAATAGTCAACAAGGTGGGAAGAAAATTTGTCCTGCCTGCAGAAGTGCTGAAGAAACTGATGACCACCTCCTCTTTTATTGCCCAGGTACTATAGGCAGCGTAGGCGTTGGATTGCTCCTTTGTGATGCCTTTTAGATGTCATACAATATAGGGCATCCATAGGGATATGTAGAGCAGACACATCCCCAGTCACTGTTTTCTCCATTGTTTAATCTTTGGAAAGCATACGGCCAATTTGACAAAAAATTGGCTCTTTTATCCTTTCTGTCTAATGTATATCCCCGTCCCTCTAGTACCTCATGTTTTTACTGCTTTTAGAATTTATTTTAAATTATAGTGTAAGCTGAAGTACTTGCACTTTACTCAGCTAGGTTGTCTAGGCAATAGGGAAGGGTGCATAATCCTAGTTGTAGTTCTGTATCCATGACATCTTGTTCCACCATGGATAAATCCATATGTCCTATGTGTTAAATGTAGTACGCGCACATCTATCAATGTTTTTTATCGGGGTACCCACTTTTTAAAGTGTATTATTCTGGTCCAAATTTTTCCAACACCCTTACTACAGCATGACATGTATAAAACCTTTGAGCATGAAAGACCATAATAGGGTTTTGTATACAGTGAAATGTTTGTACGTCTGCTTTGTGTTTTTAGGCCAATAGTGGATACTTCTATGAATATTTTATGCCCAGTATTTATTTATGCCCCAACTGCATTGTATTCTGCTTCTTTTTACAATTATTTTAATTGTATTGCGTTTATGTCCATTGCCCAAAATAAAGTTAATAAAGAAAAAGTAGAAGAACAATGTAATTGCAAATCCAATTTTTTCTTGCATAAAGGGCGTAATTAAACTAATCTGAAAAACTCATTTTTTGTTTTCTCCGGATTATATTTTCCCCAGACAGGCTCTCAAACAAATGCACCATATGTATAATTCAACTTGACAATTTAAGCTATATATTCAGCAATGTATGATTTTCTTTCCGCCTTTTGGGGTAACATTACTGATGCACTGGAATTCCTCTTCGACAGGAGGATGAAGGCAGGCGGGCAAACATTTGTTTTTGGAGTAGAAGAAAAGCATCCAATTGACTATGAAGTTAGGTTAATAGTTTATGATGTACTGATGGTAAGGATACAGATAATGAGAAACTGAATACTGACATGCTAGCATAATTTGTTTCAGAGAGAGATGTTAAGAATAATGCGTCTCAACATTAAAATTAAGGAAGATCTCGAAGAAAGTAGTGATGTTAGGTTTTCTGGGCTGTGGAAACAGATTTTCAGGAAAAATTAAGGATTCAATGCTCTATAAAGAGAGTAGACTAGTGCACAAGCCTTAACCTGTTATTTCCATCTTAACATGCGGGTATGGCTTTGTTTGGTTTGGTTAAGACCATTTCGAGAACTTCCCAAAGATCAGACACTGCAATCAATCATAACTTTATAAGGTGTTAGGCAATCACTTGCAAGGCTTAGGAAGGAGGGCTTTTCTGTTTGTCGGCTCCTTGCATTTAGCTATGAGGGGAAACATTTAATTTAATTAAAAATAACCTTACTCTAACCCTAATGCTAATTTCCAACCATTACTGTAACCTTGAATTTTATTCAATAAAAAACATATTAGTTATCCTCATCTTAATGCATCTTTAACCTTAAATAATTAGTTACCATAACTTGTTAAAACAGTCAATATTTTACTAGCCTATTCAGTGTAGTGGCATGCTCAGCAGTGGTGGCATCAGCAGTTGCATTCTTGAGGGGGTGGTAACTCAATGAAGTGGATTTAAGATAGTGGGTTGAACCTTATCAAACTTCCTGAGCCTCAGTGCTACATAACAGGTTTAATAGGCAAGAGACGGCACCTGAGCAAAATTACTGAACTGCATCTTCCAGTCTCTGGTTTAATTTTATACCTAAATTGGGCAGTCAATTATTTTTTCACAATGCAGAGGCTAGTAGTTACCACTTATCTCTAAAAGTTCTATTTGCTACTCTATCAACTTGCGATAAAGCATCAAGATGGAGATTGTGAAGGACCGGGTGCAGAACCCTGCCCCGCTGCTACAACCGCAGGTCCTCCCAGAGGGGCAGCCTAATTGGCGGACAGATGATCAAGCCCAGGAGTTCTGGGTGCTATACTGTCTGTGCCCAATCCGAAGCCACCAGGATGACTTGGACCCTGTCAGTCCTGATCTTCTTGAGAACTCAGGGTAGGAGTGTGTGAGAAATCCCGGGAGGGAGAACGCAAGCAACACCTACCTTCATTAGGCTATTGGGCACAGGAAAGAAGAAGCAGAGGAGAGAAACTAAGGAAGAACTTTTGTAGTCCCTTACAGAACAGAAAGTGGGGAGTGATGGACACCACAGACCAATCGCAGGACGCCAGAGAAGGAGAAAATCTAGCCACCAATCTAGGCAAAGAAAAGACGATCGAGGGCGTGAACAGGACATACAGGAAGACACGCAGATCCACCTGCAGGACGCAGAGATCGGCAATCTGGTATTGGTGTGGCCAGGATTCGCCACGGAGAAGTGTCCTGAAGGCAAGGGTCTCGACAAGAGCCAGGAAGCCTGGTACGAGGAGTGGTGGCCACCATCGGAGGAGACAACACTATCCTCCGCAATTCAGGAGAGTTGCTGCAGAAGCGGTACGGGAGCGGGAAAGAGGGTATTTCTGTTTTCCCTTTCTTTTTTCCTTTTGTTTTCTTTTTTCTCATTCTCTTTTTCCCCACATCTCATGGGAAAGGGAGGGCATAGGCCCCTGAAAATTTGAATAGTTTTTTCTTTCTTTTTCGTTTGTGCTTCTCTCTTTGCAAACTCACAGGCGTTCCTTAGACCGCGGTGACTGGTAGAGAAGAGGAAACCAGTGCACCCAGTATAAAGAAGGATAAGGAAAATCTGTCTCAATGTCCTTTCTGTTTTTACTGACTTACCTCAAACCGTGTCCCATAAAGAGACTAACTGGGAGGTGACCCTACTACTCATTACCCGGTTCACCTTACAAACTCGATCATCCCACTAAATAAAATAGACCACACAGTCTCCACGGCGTCTCACTATCTTTCTGGGTTCGGTGAAGGGACCTATGCTACATCAAAACCATAAAAGCGACTCATACTTACTTCCACCTTCATGTTTCCATTTTTTTTTTTTTTTTGTCTCCGAGCGGTCCCTCCTGAGGAAAGATGAAGATCGGCAACATCAACCTGTAAAGAGAAGAAGAGAGCAGAGGAAATAAAAAGCCCTGTTTAGACTGAGAGACTTATCCTAAACAAAATAACATTCAATCCTTCTGAATAAATTCGCTCATCATTAAAAAGCTTGTACACCCTCCTCGCTTCTGTTTCCGCCCATCCCTCCAACAGAGTGGTATAGGCGGAAAGGCACACAGGAGTCTAAAATTCCACTTGAAGTGAAATGCATCAACGAGTGAAAGATGCCTTGGAAACTCCAACACACAGAAGTGCTGACATTGTGCGATCTTGAATGTGACAAATAGATCAAGCCTAGGTTCTCCCCATTATCATAAGAGACCTTGCACCACCTTGTGGTGTTAATTGCCACTGGTGATCCGCCAGGTGTAGAAAGTTGGTCCAACCCGGCATTCAAAGAACGTACCAGGTGATTCACCACCAGGAAAACCCCTTTATGGTCCAGCCATTTCCAGTGGTGTAGGGCCACCTAGCACAGGTTCTGTGACCCCACCTCACCTGTTTGTTGCAGTACAACATGCCAGGGGTGTTGTCCGTAAGCACCTGAACCAGCCTCCCCTTGATGGATGGAAGGTGTTCAACACAAACAGGATAGTCCTCAGCTCCAGAAAGCTGATGTAGAGCCAGGAATCGGCCAGAGATCAGAGGCCTCTGATCTACATCTCTTGCAGATGGCCACCCAAACCCGGAAGCGATTCATCAGTCACCACTGTGAGCTCTGGGTAGAGAAGGTTGAGGAGTCTGCCGCAGACCCAATCTCAGACCAGTATCCACCACTGCAGACCTTTTTCAGTCTCCTGGGGACATTTCTGAGGTAAGTGTCTCTGAGAGATTAGCGAGCGCACTCTAGATCAGCGTCTGGTGGCATGGAAAGAAAGGAACCACCGTCAGCAGGCTGGAATGACCTCTATAAAGGCACACATAATTTCCGGAGCAGAACAACGTCAGTGCAGGGACCCACAACTCCACCTCTGACACACAGAGGTATTACTGAAAAGTTTCCAGATCCAGTCTGAAGCCTTGGGAATATTCAAAAGGTGAAAGAGTGTTATCAAAGGTAAGTAACTTGTTCTTCTGATGGATACTTCCAACTTCAGATTCCTCACCTTTAGAATGCATACCAAAGTAGTAGCTCCCTATGTGCCGGTCTATGGAAGGGCTCAGATCAAAAAGTCCTGCAGGACAGAATGGGCGAAGTGTCCTTCTTGACAACCTGGCTATCAAGGAAGTAGTGCTTAGTGAACATGTACAATGATGGCTATGTCATGGCCTGACATTTCAAGGACAGACGCACTGCGGACCAACGCAATGATAGCAGCCTTGGTGGAATGGGCCCTCAGTCCTTCCGTAGGCTGCTTCTTGTCCAATTTGTAGCAGATCTTAATGCAGAGGACTAGCCACCTTGGCACAGTCCTTTTCCTCACTACCTTGCTTTTCTTTGCCCAGAGAACCCCAAAAAAGCTGTCCGTTAACCAAGTTCTTTGGTGTGATCGTGTAAAAGCTCAAACCCTCTGGGATTCAGCTGATGGAGTCTGTCCTCCGCTTCCAAGCAGTGAGGTGGACCAGAGAACGTTGGGAGGGTGATTTATTGCCCAACGTGAAAAAGAGTGAAGACTTTTGCCAAAAAGACCATCCTGGTCCTCAACAGCAGTTTATCTGGGAAAAAGTGGCGTAAGGGGGCTGCACTGAGAGATGTCGCAGACATGATGAGATGACGGTATCGCAACAAAGAAAACAGTCTTCGGAGTCAGGAGACATAGTGGACATCGATGCATTGGCTTATAGGGAGCGCACATGAGGAAAGTAAGGACCACATTGATATCCCACTGTGGTATTACAAATGATTTGGTGGGGAAACGTGTGTAAAAACCTTTTGAAAAATGTCATCACAAGGAGTGATTTAAACAAGGAAGGATAGTCCAGGAAACACAAAAAAGTACAAAGGGCTCACAAATAACCTTAAAAGATGCCCACTGCAAGTCCTTAATTGTTCGGAAATAAAACAAACAAGACTCCCAAAAGTTTGGCTAGTAACATGTCCATAGAACAGGTGCCACACGAGGCTGAACACTTGTCTGAGCAACTGGCATAGACAGACTCTGTAGAGGTACGGGTGGCATCAAGGATGGCATCCAAGCTCTGGAGGAAGATTGAACCCAACCAACCATTGCTGCTCAATGTTAATGCATGGAGACGTAGATGGAGCAGGTTTGGATGCAGGACCTTGTCTTGTTGCTGTGACAAGAGATCCACCCGAAGCGGTAGCCTAAATGAAGGATAGATGCTCAAAAACATGTTACATAGCAGCACTGTAGCATGATTTTTATTTAAGTAATTTTTGGGGCGCTTTTATATAGCGCAAACCCGACCGGACGGTATTGGAATGCTTTACATGAGCGCCATTTACACTACACAGGGACACATTTTTAAACACATGTTACACAGCAGTGTGAGCTGCTGTGGCTTAAAGTTAATTTTAAAAAGCCATATGATGCAGTCAAAGCTGGTCCTGTCCTAACGCTTTAAAAAAAAACATTTAAGTCATGTTGTACAGCATCTAACGCCCCTGTGTGTGCAACATGTTTTAAAAATTAAAGTTTTCCTGTGTAATGAAAGTAGTGCTCATGTAAGGCACTCCAATACCTTCGGGTTGAGTTTGATGTGGTTTGCAATACAGAAAACAGATAAATAAAAGTGAAATAGCTTTTAAAGGTTATTGGACAAAGTAAAAGCTTTACTCCATATCACCAGTGAGTAACACAATTGGGCACACTCTTCACCACAGGGCTGCTCATCATGTTCCCAGGTTCAGTGTGTAATATCTCAATATATGCTCAACTGCAGCTCATTGGCGACTGGTACATATGTGCGCTGGGAATGTTCCATCCTTGTAAAGTTCCAGTGTCATTGAAACAGTGTCTATTTCTTTATCAGTCTCTTTTTGTATCTGCCTGTAAGCAGTATGACTATGTTCCTAACTGCATAGCTTTCCGCCTGACATTCAGACAAGAATACATAAGACAGCAAGGAAGAAACAAACACAGAACTCAAAAATCTCACACAAGCTAAAAAGACTGCAGGCAGTAACTATGACTTAGCAGTCTATAGTATACTTTTCTTCCTCAAGTGCCTTCTTAATACCAACCTTTTGAAATTGCACAACATCCACCCATCTCTCTGCTCCCAGTGTAATGGGGCGAGCTGCGCCCTCCAGGGTCACTTGCTGGGCGATTGAGCTATAATTCAATACCAAACGACAATAATTCAATGCCAAATAACAAACATAGATTTTAGCGGCTGGGACAGCATAAGGAAACATAATAAAAATATGGCAGTGGAGAGGAGCTACTGCTTTAAAAAGAATGCGCTGAAGAGACAGCTCTGCAGACAAGTCTTTGCTGGGATCACGCATAGACGATATAGAAATAGAGAATGCGCAATGGAAACACCAGAGAATAGAGCACGGCCAGGAGATATGTGGCTGAACAAAGTATTTTAGTGAGAGACGCTTTAGATGAGCAGATGCGCAGAAGAGGATCTGTGCACTCGATCCTCATAATTGTCTGGACAATTGCATGCAGTTATATTGAAGCACATATATTATCTATTTTCAGTGAAAAGTGACTGCAGAGCCAATGTGTTAAAAAGTGAGAGTAGTAGAGACCTGTGTTTACGCGCACTTCTTTGAACTTCGGATTTAAATGTAAAATGGAAACGAGTGAAGTATATTGCTTAGGAGAGTCGTGCAGAGTCCCACAGTGGATCCCTGCTTTGGCCCTGGTGGGGGACTGATGAGTGCGTGTTGCCCCGGGGGGACAGGTGAGTACCACCGCGATCAGAGCGTGCGTGCAGCTCCTGGTTTCACAGAGGCTTTTACTCTAGTGCAGTCTAGAGGAGATTATGAGGGCTGAACAAACAGGAAGTGCTGTTTAGCCAAGGTGCACACTGGAGAGTAGCCTCACAAAGAATCAAGAGATAAAGGCATCAAGAGGGCAGCCTCACAAAGAAGTTCAGTGGATGAAAAGGAGTACTTGGGCCTTAGGACACTGATAAGAGCAAATAGAAACAGAGGAAATGTAAGTGGCAAGCACACAAACCAATAAAAAGTAGGGGCAGGATGTAAGCCTCTTTCAAGATTTATATGAAACACAATAGATTTCACAAGCACAGCTCAAAATGTGCTTCAAAGAGAAGGCCACAAAGATGGCTACACTCACCCGCGATGTGGTAAATTCCAGGATACACATGCCTTCTATAAGGATTTTAGAACTTATCTGAAGTCAGGTATTGTGAAAATGGCCAGAAATCTGCATGTGGTAAATGACGGTCGGCCACACAGGTATGTTGTGTGCAGGACACAATGGTGAGAGTCTTTTGAGGCACACGGGCCAGGGATTACAAGTCATGTGCCTGTAAAATACATTAGAATGACCAGCGGCACATTAAAGTAAACACATAAACAGTACCTCAGTAGTGGTCATGTGTTGGTTCTGCAATTCCTTACCATTGCTTGATCTCACCCCCCCCCCCCCCCAAAAAAAAATCAGATGTTTCTAATGGTTTCTCCATGGGTGACGCCGTAGACAAACAAAAAATCTGTAGCTTAAGCTGAAACTGCATCAGGTTAAAAGCATCATCTAATTTGGTAAATGACAATCAGCCACACAGGGAGCTGAAGCAAAGGTATTTTAATTCAAATACGAGAGATCCGGAGAAATGTCCCAGCCATCTCAAACGCAGGTGGTGGGCTGGATCCTCTACATTCTAACCTCAACCAGGGTTCCACGTTCCAACCCCATCAGATACATTCTACCCACTAAGCATTGGAACCCCATAAGACATAACACAGATAATACAATCCTAATACATTAGGTTACTACACAGGAGTTCCTTATAAAGTGTGTTGGGACATCGAAAAGCAAATGATCTGTTTATTTGTATCTGGTGTTCTAGGACCTTATAGTTGAAGGGTAGTCTAGGATATAATTTAAATAATCAGCAATGAGACGTTCATCCGGCTATTCGCCAGATGGGTGGTGACTGTAGCCGCTGCAATGGCGATTAGTTTGTTCATAGTCTGATTGTGTATGGTTGATCTTAATGGAACTGATTTGAATTACAGGGACTGATTTCTGAAGGACAGGGGAGGAACTGGGGTGATTGCTTGGATCCCTCCCCCATGTTTTGCAATTCTGGGTCAAGAGCTTGAAGCCCACTAGATGAATGAGCCTTTTCTGGGCTATGGGGAAGTGAAATTCTCTGAGACTAGGTGTGTTTTACCCAAGTTTTCACAAGTTAATATTTTTAATAATTTAGAACACACAATGAGCTAACAACGTCTTAATTTATCATGCAGGTTGTTTTTTTCTTTGTCCTGGTGAATACATGTCTTGAAGTTTATACAGCTCTCACATTATAATTGGGTTGAAATGTCAACACATCTTGTAATTTGGCTTGTACCTTGATATATAGTTTGGATTAGAAGTAAAGTGGATTGAATCATCCACCTGCCGTAGGATACGTGACCGTAATAATGTTGACCAGACTTCAGAACAACTCCAATTGTTGCCCATTTGTATTTTTGTACACTTTCTTATTTGACCCTATGCATTGCACAAGCACTTCTGCGAACACCCACATATCATGGAGCACCTTACTTGTTGATTGTGCTGTAAACAATGCAAAAAATGAGTGGAATTATAATTAGGGCTCCCGGTTTTATGGTATTTATTTTTTTGACATTTCCGTCTGTACTTATCCATATATATTTTTTGTTAATTTTATCTGTATTTATCCATATTTATTTTGGGTTTTTTGGAAAAATTAAGCTGAAATTAGTATATTTTCAAATTTTTAATCAGTAAATATGCACTCATGCTTGAATGCCCAGCAGGTTTCAATGCTGTAAACACCCACAGACAATTAATCAATGCACTTATAAGAAACTATGCAAATTTCAGTATCAACCTTGTGCATATCTACTGCTGTTAAAGCCTCTTTACTAAAATTCCTTTCTTTTTTAGCCCACTTTTCTATCAATCCATACAGCTATTGGCCCGGCAGTCATAGCAGACACCATTTAGAATTACTCAAAAAGCAACCCAATTTACAATTTTATTCACATTTTAAAAATAAATACAGACAAGAAAATAAACGTTTTCTGTCTGTCTTTATCTGAAAAAATTAGTAAAAACAGAAAACAGGGATCCTTAATTGTAATATATATATTAATAATATATTATGAACATTTTTCTGCCTTGTGTGTTTTTGTGTTCTACAATTAACTTGATTGCATAGGTTGACCAATAAAGCACCAATAATACAGCTTTGCATGTATAGAGTAAATACAACAGAACCACATATGTTGCATTATATGTGACCCAGTATCTGGGGAATATAGAATCACCCCATTGATATTAATTCTAATGCAAGAGGAATCAAGGATGTTCCTTAGTCTGAAACAGATTTCCCAACCACGTCAAGATGGTATACAATGAAAAAGATGCTGCGTAAAACTTAGATGCAGAGGTAGGTGACTGATATATATTCAAACTGTAGAGGGGCAGGGGAAGTAAAGGAGATCCAGTCATAGGGGGCAATGATCAATATTGTGAAAAGTAAACAATCTTGAAACCTTTCGAAGTGACTCAAACATTGAGGCAGGCTACACTTTGTTGTATAAATTTATAAGGACTCAATAACACTAAAGATTCTTGGCATTACACAAAGATAACACTGCAATGCTGATTCTGTACACCACCTACTGGGTAAACAACTGTGTTTTGAGGTTTTTTTCAAAATGGTAGTAGATGTTCCATAGCTTAACGGCAGCCCCACGGCTAGCTCTAACCTCTATTACGAAGTCGCATTTCACCTTTACCACACATTTATTTTTCCAATGACTTACCTTTGCAACAAAACATATGATCCTTTACAACGGATGCCTTAAAAATGCATACCTTTACAATGCACATAAGTAGGAAGGTAAGTATCTAATAATGTCATTTTTCTTTTTAGAGTTCAGGGACAGGTAGAAGTAAAGAGAGTCTAGCAACACCCCAACCCACTGCTGGAAGAAAATTACAGAAACAGAATGGCTCAATGCCGTCTAACTAAACTACCCAGACCCCACCAATGACTTCATCGACAACACAAACAACTTAAACAACTTCCAACCAAGATCAACAGCAACTTTGAACCCCAGCAACCCCCATCGACCTTCCCAGCTTTCTAAGCTCATCAACCAAAGACTACCAACTGACAGCATGCAACCCTTTATCCTTTAAGAACACTGCAGCAATAATGAAGACAGTCCACTAAGGGGCTCCCACAAACCCCACCCCCCACTCAGTTCGATCAACACCTACCTCATAATAGCCACCTTCCCAGATAGCTGGAAAGACAGCAAAAACACTGCTCTCCTATAAAAAAAAACCTCAGCTGACCCCAAAGTACTCAGCAACTACAGACATATCTCGCTGCTCCCCTTCTTAGCCAAAGTTATCGAGAAGTCCATCAACAAACAACTCTTGGACCACCTAGAAAGTCACAAATTCCTGGACGACTCACAGTCAGAATTCCAAAGCACCCACAGCATCAAAAAGCCCTCATCACTGCCATAGATGACATTCATTAGTCAAAAAACAAGGGGGAAGTAGAGGTTATCGGTTAGGTTTACCCTCCACAAATACAATTTCTAGAAAACAACTACCTGAACAAGTCAAGTAGACAGAAACCTAACCAGGAAGAACACTCAGGTGTTCCAGAAGTCAATTTGATCCTGAAAAACACCGAATGGGAAGAAAGGGAAGAATTATCTCTTTCTTTAGTCCCCTCACTCACCAGGGTTTCCCCACGGTGACATGCTTCATCATAGGGGTCCTCCCAGTCCTCTACGGACTGGGGCGTGCTACGACTTGCGATGTTACGTAGGAGCACTTGAAAATTGTGGACTATGTGTAGTGTGAGTGAAAAAGTGGTGGAGTGGGATAATTAAAATAATCAGCTAGTGGGCTAAGAATAGACTTTATTAGTGCTCTAAGCTGAAAAAGGTTAAAAACGGGGTAATATGCCGAGGAGACCTAACTATAATGGAAAGGTGTGCCTAGCATATGATTGGTCAACTAGTTTCGAGCTTCCCCAGCTCTTCGTCAGGACTACACTGGGACCAGCCCAGTGTCGAGAAACTTGCCACTCCTAGTTAACCTGAGTCAGGTGCAATAAAGTGTAATGCCGTAATTGTAAGGCATGCGTTTTAAAATACATACGTAATGTACGTCAGCAAATGGTCTGTAGGATATAAAACAAAGATTAATGAGGAAAAATATCTGATTATGAGTACTGTAATCAATGTTTAACCGTGAGCACACTACACCCAAGTGTCCGCACACTTCTCTTTTTGATGTGCCGCTATGTGAAGAAGAGATATAATTATTCACTCCATGCCGGCGAAGTGCTGAAAAAAGTGTAATGAAATTCATAACACAGACAAATCTGACTTAACACATACACAAAACCACAACAAGGAAAACATATAACATACTTAATAAAGAGCAACACTGTGCTTCATGGTCAACGGAGGGGATGTGGCGATCTCGTACATCTATGAAAGGGTAGTAATTGAGATCAAAAGGTTACTGGCGCTCTCCGTAATGAAGGTTCACTCTGCGTGGTAAAAAAGGGGGGAGGAAAGGAGTGTATCCTCGTAACGTACAGCTGTCGAGATCTAACTCCCATGCAAGCACTTACTTGTACGTCGAACCCCACATTCGGTAATACCTATTTGGAGCCAAACCTCACGGACCGCATTCTGGCGTGCCCTCGCTGCCGATCTGTTTTATCAACAAGCGCGTCTGTGGAGGAAAGTAAGAGAAAGCGAGAAAGGCTCCGGTGCCGGTACGCCAGTGGAGCCGCCATCTTGGATAGGGATGATTGAGGTAAAAAGCATTATTGAATTTAACAAAACTATAAAGCGATCATTTAATGGAGACCAGTGTTAGTAATAACACCAGCTCTCGTCACCAAAAAACGTTTGATAGCAGGGCATTCCCAATACCAAGTTTTGTATGTGAAAATTTTTATATACAAAACTTTATTCAAAAAAATCCGACAGTTGCACGTCGGTGATTAGCTGAAAAGGTCAGGATTAGTAATGAGGTTTAATGCTAGGCCAGACTGTAGTTGGTGAAGGAGGATTAATAACAGTTTTTTAATAGACATGGTATCATAGGGCCCCACAGGGTAGATGTGAATGGTATGTTAGGTGAATTTCCCAAAAGGGGTAGTCAAGCAAACTGGCTCCAGGGTATATCATCATTTAAACCCTTGTTATCTGAGCGAAGTTTAAACACCCAGCGTTGTTCTTTTTCGTGTAGTTGTTTTTCCATGTTGGGGTGATTGTTGACGTGCTCCAAAATGACCCAATTGAAGTCATTTGGTGTGTGTCGCTTTTCCAGAAAATGAGTTGTCATCTTAGTGTTGTCGCGTTTACACCTGAAATTGCTCCGGTGTTCAATCATACGGGTGTTTACTTTCCTCGTGGTCATCCCTACGTAATGAAAATTGCAAACGCAGGTAATCAAGTAAACTACACCTGTAGTGTTGCAGTTTGTAAAAGACCGAAGGTTCCATGTTAATCCATTATTGCATGTCACTGTCTTGGTCACTTTGGTGAGGTGACAGACACTACAGTTACCACACGGAAAATGTCCCTCAGGTAAAGGATGGAGCAGACGTTGAGGGCTTATGGTTCTCGTCGCTGTAGGACGTGTATGGACAAGATAGTCCCTCAGATTTATGGCCTTGCGATGACTGAACATAGGTTTCTGTAGATCTAGACCTCCACTATTCAGGATACGCCAGTGTTTCTTGATTATTTTACTAACCAGATTAGATGCAACATTGTATGTGGTAATGCAAATTTGCTTTCGTGGCTCATTTTGTGGGGTCACAGTTTTTGTTTCCAAAAGGGCCTCCCTGTTGTTGTTAAGGGCTCTTTTCCTGGCCCTGGACACAAGATGTTGTGGGTATTGACGTTGTATCAGTTTTTTTGATAGTTCTTTTGCTTGGATATTATAATCTTGCCTCGTCGTGCAGTTCCGTCTGAGGCGCAAAAATTGGCCAAATGGAAGATTGTCTTTTAGGCTTCGTGGGTGGAAACTGTCGTATACAAGTAGGCAATTCCTCGCTGTTGGTTTAAAATGTGTGGTACTGATGAGATGTCCGTCATGTGCTGCTATGTTAAGGTCTAAGAAGACCATCTTAGATCTGCTCATTGTACAAGTGAATTTAAGGAAGGGGTCTTGTTGGTTAAGCCATATTAGGAAATCTTCAGCTTCTTGTTCATTCCCTTCCCAGATCAGCAGTACATCGTCTATGTACCTCTTCCATAGTTTGATGTGTCTAATGTGTGGGTTGTGTTCATGGAGGATGTTCTGTTTCTCCAAATGGTGTACATACAACCCTGCCACACTCGGCGCAAATGTGCTTCCCATGCTGGTACCGTGGGTTTGTTTGTATAGGGAATCATTAAACTGGAAGAAATTCTCCGTCAAAGCCAGGCGACAACACTCCAGGACCACATGTCTAGGTGTGTGGTAACCCCAATCATTTAGATAGAGTACCTCCTCCAGGATATCTAAGGTATCCTTGTGTGGGAGACTAGTATAAAGGCTCTCTACATCTAAACCAATCAGTATGTTAATAGTGGGGTTGAATTCAAGGTCCTTGATTAGACAAAGGACTGCTTTGGTGTCTTGTAGGTAGGTCTCGGTAGCCTGAACCAGGGGTCTCAAGAAAGCGTCTGCGAACTTAGACAAGGGTTCCAAGATGGAACTGATCCCTGATACTATGGGTCTTCCTGGGGGTGCCTCCATTGATTTATGTATTTTGGGGATCGTGTAAAAATAGGGGATTATAGGTTTCTTGTTTTCTAAGAAATCCGCTTCTTTTTTACTGATCCAGTCATTGGTCAGGGCTTCTTCCACTAGGCTCGCGATCTCTTTCCGCAGGAGTTTGGTGGGATCCCGTTGTATTGCCAGATAGTTCCGTTCGTCGCCCAGCAGACGTAGGCATTCTCTTTGATAGTCAGCCGTATTTTGTAGGACGATAGCTCCTCCTTTGTCGGCTGGCTTTATGGTTAGGTCTTTGTTGTTGGATAGTTGGTGAATCGCCTCCAACTCGATTTTGCTTGTATTGTGAAAGACTTTTATGGTTCTTGGGTCTATCTCTGTCACCTCTTTCATAACCGCTTTTTCGAAGGCTAATAGTTCAATAGGGAGATTATGCGGTGGGGGGGTGAAATTAGATTTTTTGTGTAGTCCCGTGTCAGTGGTGATGTTATCACTAGGTTCTTTGTCTTTGAAGAAAACTTCAAGTTTAATCTTTCGAATAAACTCTTTTAATTCACATATCAACCTGAATTTGTCCAGTGATGCTGTGGGGACAAATCCTAATCCTTTCTCCAAGACAATTTTTTCCAGTGGCAAAGTGAGCAACCATTTGCCACTGGATTCAAGCAAGCCTGGCTGAAGACGGCTGGAATGCCAGAAACCGGTCCCAGGAAGCTTGTTTCCGGTCCAGGGAAGGCATGGCTTGGGAGTTCGGGCTGGACTGTTCCCTTGAGGCACAGGGTCAGACTGATTTGCATATGGCCATGTCTGAACTGGGGTGGCAGAGTGGGCTAAAGAACGGTGATGGATCAAACCCAGATCTGTTGACTGGGTGTGAGTGTTTGATTGGTTCTGATGATCCGTCTATCACCACTCCCTTTTGTACCGCTTTGTTCGCCATAAGTTGGCAGGGTATGCTCAGACGTGATTTCCTTGCTCACTTTGCCACTGTATTCAAGCAAGCCTGGCTGAAGACGGCTGAAATGCCAGAAACCGGTCCTAGGAAGCTTGTTTCCGGTCCAGGGAAGGCATGGCTTGGCAGTTCGGGCTGGACTGTTCCCATGAGGCACAGGGTCAGACTGATTTGCATATGGCCATGTATGAACTGGGGTGGCAGAGTGGGCTAAAGAACGGTGATGGATCAAACCCAGATCTGTTGACTGGGTGTGAGTGTTTGATTGGTTCTGATGCTCTGTCCATCACCACCCCCTTTTGTACCGCTTTGTTCACCATAAGTTGGCAGGGTATGCTCAGACGTGAGTCCCTTGCTCACTTTGCCACTGGATTCAAGCAAGCCTGGCTGAAGACGGCTGAAATGCCAGAAACCGGTCCCAGGAAGCTTGTTTCCGGTCCAGGGAAGGCATGGCTTGGCAGTTCGGGCTGGACTGTTCCCATGAGGCACAGGGTCAGACTGATTTGCATATGGCCATGTTTGAACTGGGGTGGCAGAGTGGGCTAAAGAACGGTGATGGATCAAACCCAGATCTGTTGACTGGGTGTGAGTGTTTGATTGGTTCTGATGCTCCGTCCATCACCACCCCCTTTTGTACCGCTCTATTCAGGCCCAGCCTCAACGCACACCTGCACTCACAAGCAGTGCTCTATAAATCCACATTACATTGCAGGGTTTTTTAGGGTTCAGGGGTGGTTAGGGATACAGGGAGGAAAGGTTTTGTAAGGGTTTAGGGGTGGGTGAGGTAAAAGGAGGGAAGGTTTTTAGAGTTTAGGGGCAGGTAGAGATACAGGGAGGTAAGGTTTTTTTTAATGGTTTACAGGGGGTAAAGGAGGTCAGAGGTTTTAACGATTCAGGGGTGGGTAGAGGTAAAGGGGTTTAGGGGCAGGTAATGGGAGGCATTGGTTTTTAGGGTCCAAAGTTAGGTAGAAGTAAAAGGGTAAGGTTTTTATTGTTCAGGGGCAGTACGAGATAAAGGGAGGTAAACGGCTTTTAGGGCTCAGGGGCCGGAAGACGTTAAGGTTTTTTTAGGATATAGGGGTGGGTAAAGGAAGCTAACTGTATTTTTGGGTGTGAGGGGTGGTAGGGTTAAGGGATTTTTAGGGTTGAGTGAGTAGAGGTAAAAAAGGCATATAAAAAAAAATCAACAAAACCAATACATGGGGTTTTTGGTAGTTCCTTCCTAAAAGTAAAAAAGAAAAAATATATATATATATATATATATATATATATATATATATATATATATATATATATATGCCACAATCCTGGAGCGATCCTTGTCTAGATCCAAAACAGGTACGGACCACAGCGTGGAGAAAATTTTCTATTTTTATTTTTGCTGATTTAAAAGTGCAAGTGCATATTTATGTCTGTGGTCCCGTCATGACCATGAAAAATTGAAGCGCACACTCGGAGCTTATGTTTATTGCCAACACGTTAGAAACACTTGCAGGACGCGTTTCAGCACAATCGCCTTCTTCAATGTCAGTGTGTCCATAAATCATTGAACACTTTAAAGAAACAAAAAAAGGGGGGCCGTTAATTAATTCAATAGTGTAGCGAAATTGACAAAGGTCATATCATTGAAAAACATGCAATTCCATGGTGGTCATCATAAAGAGGTCAAAATAAAACAAAACACTTTTCATTTTCAGATCTCGGCTAAAAGTCAGTCTAATTCATTTTCTCTAATCAATCCATAATGTAAAGAGATCTAATTCTATTTCATTTGCAGTTACTATTAATGTCCTAAGTGTTGTAATCTTACTAGTGTCTATATTTACTGGATGTCATTTTGTGAGACCACATAAAGTTTGTTTAACCATGCCCCAATTGGGTTACTGGATCATATGTTCTTATTCTTTAGAATGGAATAAGCAATCTAGCTTTTTTTTTTTTTTAAGGTTCATCCCTTTGTGTACCTGTTAGATTTGGGGGTCTCTAGTTTGCAGAGGTAAGTACCTTTGACCAAATAGGGACCCTTGCGTCTAGTCAGGGTAAGGGTGTACACTCCTAAAATAACCCCTGCTCACGCCCTTGGTAGCTTGGCACGAGCAGACAGGCTTATCTCAGAGGCAGTGCAGTGTGTAAAGCATTTGTGAACACATACAGTAACCCAGTGACAACACTACAGATGGACACCACACAAGTCGTATATCAAAAATAAATATTCTTTATATAGTTTTAACACGACCATAAACTACAAATCCACAATGCTGTACTTAAAATGGCAGAAATAGCTTAGTTCTCTCAAGATGTAAAATGCGACACTTTGAGTTCAATGTACCTTAGGATGCGTAACGCTATACAACGAAAGTGTTGCAGGGAAGTTGATGCGTCGATTCCTTGCACGCAAGAACGGTGATGCGTCGGGGTCCCTACTGCTGCGTAGGGAATGCGTCGGTTCTTCTCTGCGAGGAGAGGTGATGCGTCGGTTTCTTACTGCGCTTCCGTGGCGATGTGGCCCGCAACGCCGTGATGCGATGAAGATGCGGTACAATGCGACAAAGATGGTGTCTTCGTCTTGATGCGACACGATGCGTACACGCCCGACGGCCGTGCGGCGACTCAACTATACTTCTGAGTCGCGACACGCTTCCCGGTGATGCGGAGGCGTCTGATGCGACGTTGATCCTCTTCTCCGGCGATACAAGACGCTTCGGCAACGATGCGACGGCCCTGTGGTGACTCAATGATTATTCTGAGCCACGACAGGCCCTGCGACACGCTCCCCGGTGATGCGGCGGCATCTGATGCGACGTCGATCGTCTTCTCCGGCGATGCAAGGCGCTTCGACGGCCCTGCGATGACTCAACGATTCTTCTGAGCTGCAACAGGCCCTGCGGCACGCTTCCCGGTGATGCGGCGCGGCGGCGTCTTCTCCAGCGATGCGAGGCGCTTTTGCATTGTGAAGCGACAGCGGCAGTTCGGCATCACGCTTCTTGCCTGTGAGTCGCGCTTCCAGCTCCTTGCGACACGCAGTCCCTCAGAAAGCCCAACACAACTGCAGGCACTTCCAAAGAACTCTTGGGGAACTGGTTGGTGAAGTCTGTTGTCCCTGAGACTTCAGCAGGAGGCAAGCTCTTTTCTCAGGCCCTTGGAGATCCTTCACAAGTTGAATAAAGTACACACAAAGTTCCTTTCTCCTCTGGCAGTCAGGCAACCACTGCAGGCCAATCCCTCAAGCTTAGGGGTAGTCTCTCCTCAGTCTCTCTGGTTCCTCTCCTCAGCAAAGGTTTCTTCTTGTTTCCCAAAGTGATCTAAAGTTCTGGGGTCTGGGTCCCCTTTTTATACGCAGTTTCTCTTTGTTCTCTGAAGGCAGAGGCCTTTGCCTAGTCCAAACCATTTCTTGTCAGTCCTGGAGCACTCTGCTTACATGACTCCTTCTTTCCTTTCACAGTGCAGGGCAGAGACATCAGACGCACCACAGGAGGTGTAGCCAGCATTGTGGAGGGAAGGCACAGCCCTGTTCAGGTCCCAGGTGTAACTCCACAGACCCACCTACATGTAGATCTCTCTATTCAGCCTTGTGCTGACTCACCCGGTCTCCTGGAATCCCCCAGCCCCTGTCACTCAAACTCCAGACAATGAATACACAACCTAGCAGAGGCAGGCTTGGATGGTTAGACAAGAAAATACCTACTTTCTAAAAGTGGTATTTTCAAACACAGAATGTTAAAACCAACTCACTAAAAGATGTATTTTATCATTCTGAGTTCAGGCATACTAAACTTGAATTTCTACCATGTTCCCTGGGTCAGTTAGGATTATAAGATGTAATAATCAAACTGCGCATTTTGGCCTATGGGGAACAGGTAGCCTTGCAATAGTGAAAAACGAAAATGGCTGTAATTCACTATTAGGACATGCCACACACATCAGGGCTTGTCCTACCTTATTCTCACAATGCACCCTGCCCTTGGGCCTACTATAGGTGTGACTAATATGCAGAAAAGGGAAGGTTTAGGGACTGGCAAGTGGGTGCACTTGCCCAGTCAGCATGGCAGTACCAGACTGCCCATAGGCTCTGCAATGGCAGACCTGAGACACACTTTACAGGCTGCTTCTGTGGGTGGCACAACCAGTGCTGCAAGCCCACCAGCAGCATTTGGATTACCAGCCCTGGGCACTCCTGGTGCACTGTACTAGGGTCTGACAGGTAAACCAAACCAGCCAATCATGGAATCACTAATCCATACATCAATTTACCATAGGGAGCACTTGCACTGTGGCACCGGATAGCAGTGGCACAGTGTCCAAAGCATCTAACACCAGCAAAAACACATGAGGCAACAGCAAAAAATCAAAGGGAGACCCACGCCAAGGTGCCAGGTCTAACAGTACCCATAGTTTTTATTCATTGTTCAGTTCTCTTGGATTTTTAGTCTGTAGCTCAATTATATATTTAGATTCAAGAACTCTACTATTTAGTTCTATCCTTCTTCTCTTGGTACTTGGTCTAAACAAAAATATTTCAGCAGATTACAATTGCTGTTGTGTTTTTGTTCAAAATACCGGGCCACCAGATAAGTATAATCTTTATTAGTGATGGCCTGCATATGTTCAAGCACTCTTTTCTTGGCCAGGTGTGTTGTGCTTCCCACATATTGCTTCTCACATGGGCAAGACAGATAGTGTACAGTGAACTCAGAGTTACATTTGAGAAGTTAGTTAACTTTTTTGTTTTTTGTTTTTCTCCCTGGAATCTTAAATCCACAAACTTTGACTGTTTTTACATGCTTTGCATCTCATGCATGGGTAGCATCCTGTAACAGGATCCTTTCTTCTCTGTCCCGCTACAAAGTGGCTCTTTACCAGGTGATCTTTAAATGAGCGGCCTCTCCAATAGGTAATAAGAGGAGATGTTGGGAGATGGGATCCTATTATCAGGTCACTCTTTAGAGTGCGCCAATTTCGGCGGAATATCTGATATACCTCCGATGAATGGACTGTGTAATGAATGATCATTCTTATCTTATATTCCTACTGTTGCTCTCTTCAAGTTTTGTCTCTTTCTAATAATAGCTGTTGTCTTTGTATCTTATCCTTTTTCTTTGCAGTCTCTCGTGAGATTTCTTTTGTGTATCCCCTCTCTCGGAATCTATTTAAAGACATGTCCTGTGCTTTCTTGTATTCCTTTGTTGTTGAACAATTGTTTTTAATACGCATGAGGTCTCCATATGTGATACCTCCAATTTCACTTTGGTGATGGAAGCTGCTTGCATGTAATATGTTATTTCCTGCAGTGGGTTTCCAATAGAGGGGGGTCAATAGCTTGTTTTTTTCTACATAGACCATGATATCTAAATACGTCACTTTCGTATTGCTGATGCATTCTGTGAAGTTCAAGTTTAAATCCTAAAAAAAAAAAATATGTATGTGTATATATATATATATATATATATATATATATATATATATATATATATATATATATATCACTTCGAACAAAGTTGCCTGCTAGAGAAAGACCCCACACCAGGTGAGTATCTGCCACGATTCTTTATTGGAGGAAGAGAAGTAGCAGTTCAGCCCAGTCCACCAAACGATATCAGCCCGACGCGTTTCGTGAGTTCATCACTTCTTCTGGGGCTTACGGCTTGTCAATGAACCAGCGCGGCAATTTTTCAAACACTCCGAAGCATGATAATCTCCGCCCAGGTGGGCGCGGCCACCCCAGTGGCCTGTGGTAGTTGGAGTGCAATCATTTTCTCAAGTGAGCTGCCGTGCTGTCCAAACAATATTGCACAAATTAAAATCCAAATGATGTGTAGCGGCTTGCCTGAGCCGCGGAAAGGTGCCCGCTGCTTTCTGGCAGTCCTTTGGAGACATCGAATGGCGTAGCTGTGTTTGAACATCAGGAGCCGTTGTTGGTGGAGTAAGCAGTGGAAGCGGCAATCTCCAGCCCTGTACCGCAATCCACTTGGATTTTAATTTGTGCAATATTGTTTGGACAGCACGGCAGCTCACTTGAGAAAATGATTGCACTCCAACTACCACAGGCCACTGGGGTGGCCACGCCCACCTGGGTGGAGATTATTATGCTTCGGAGTGTTTGAAAAATTGCCACGCTGGTTCATTGACAAGCCGTAAGCCCCAGAAGAAGTGATGAACTCACGAAACGCGTCGGGCTGATATCGTTTGGTGGACTGGGCTGAACTGCTACTTCTCTTCCTCCAATAAAGAATCGTGGCAGATACTCACCTGGTGTGGGGTCTTTCTCTAGCAGGCAACTTTGTTCGAAGTGATGTGTAGCGGCTTGCCTGAGCCGCGGAAAGGTGCCCCGCTGCTTTCTGGCAGTCCTTTGGAGACGTCGAATGGCGTAGCTGTGTTTGGACATCAGGAGCCGTTGTTGGTGGAGTAAGCAGTGGAAGCGGCAATCTCCAGCCCTGTACCGCAATCCACTTGGATTTTAATTTGTGCAATATTGTTTGGACAGCACGGCAGCTCACTTGAGAAAATGATTGCACTCCAACTACCACAGGCCACTGGGGTGGCCGCGCCCACCTGGGCGGAGATTATCGTGCTTCGGAGTGTTTGAAAAATTGCCGCGCTGGTTCATTGACAATCCGTAAGCCCCAGAAGAAGTGATGAACTCACGAAACGCGTCGGGCTGATATCGTTTGGTGGACTGGGCTGAACTGCTACTTCTCTTCCTCCAATAAAGAATCGTGGCAGATACTCACCTGGTGTGGGGTCTTTCTCTAGCAGGCAACTTTGTTCGAAGTGATGTGTAGCGGCTTGCCTGAGCCGCGGAAAGGTGCCCCGCTGCTTTCTGGCAGTCCTTTGGAGACGTCGAATGGCGTAGCTGTGTTTGGACATCAGGAGCCGTTGTTGGTGGAGTAAGCAGTGGAAGCGGCAATCTCCAGCCCTGTACCGCAATCCACTTGGATTTTAATTTGTGCAATATTGTTTGGACAGCACGGCAGCTCACTTGAGAAAATGATTGCTCTCCAACTACCACAGGCCACTGGGGTGGCCGCACCCACCTGGGCGGAGATTATCATGCTTCGGAGTGTTTGAAAAATTGCCGCGCTGGTTCATTGACAAGCCGTAAGCCCCAGAAGAAGTGATGAACTCACGAAACGCGTCGGGCTGATATCGTTTGGTGGACTGGGCTGAACTGCTACTTCTCTTCCTCCAATAAAGAATCGTGGCAGATACTCACCTGGTGTGGGGTCTTTCTCTAGCAGGCAACTTTGTTCGAAGTGATATATATATATATATATATATCCAAAAGCAAGCTTTGATGAAACAAAGACGCCGCACTCTTCCTGAATCTTTGAAGTTTAAAGTTTTATTTTCTCTTCACCTACGCGTTTCGAACTATGGCAGTTCTTGGTCACGGTAGTATACATGAGTCCCTTCTCACTTTCATTATTTATACCAATTCACCACTATTTCCCGCAATGAGGCATTGTGGGTATGGTAGTTCTTTATACACAAAATGTATTGAATACATTTAGGATTTACGTCGAGTCTGAGTGACTGTGTGGGCACCTATGTCAAGGATTGATTTAGGGTCCTAAGTTGCAAGTTAGTCTATTTTATGCACTGAGATGACAAAAAAAACAAAAAAAACACTTATAGTAAATGTCTAATTTTTGCGTGTAGTCGCAATTCATATACACGAAACCTACGTGTATAATGTCAGAGTAGCTAGGTATTTAAAACAGACATTATGGCTGAGTGCCATTTCTAAACCTCCATTTCCTTATTTGACAGAAGATGACCACACAGCACGTCTGACAACGACAGTAATCCATTATTATATACATAAATTATAGTCTTAGTAAGCTAGTTTGCATTTAAATTTCACTCTATCAATTCCAATATGTTACAAGGGAAGCTGTTTTTGTCTGAAATATGGTGTCAATTGTTCATGAAGTTCTTACAAATGTACATAAAGTTCATCATCTCCGTTCAATCCTCCAGGGATTCTCGTTTTGAAACGGATGATTAGTTTTGATTCTAATCGTCTCAATTTTTGAGTTCTGTTCCCGCCTCTTTCATGTTCTTTGATGCATGCAATGCCCGAGTACTTGGATATATATTGGATCAACAATATGCCCGCTGAAAAAGCGCATCCTTGAACATATACGCGCAATCCAAAAAAATGACTTGACATATGCAATGACTAAACATCTACAGAGTCACATTGGAAAAACTGGGCAGGATATCAAGTACTCGGGCATTGCATGCATCAAAGAACATGAAAGAGGCGGGAACAGAACTCAAAAATTGAGACGATTAGAATCAAAACTAATCATCCGTTTCAAAACGAGAATCCCTGGAGGATTGAACGGAGATGATGAACTTTATGTACATTTGTAAGAACTTCATGAACAATTGACACCATATTTCAGACAAAAACAGCTTCCCTTGTAACATATTGGAATTGATAGAGTGAAATTTAAATGCAAACTAGCTTACTAAGACTATAATTTATGTATATAATAATGGATTACTGTCGTTGTCAGACGTGCTGTGTGGTCATCTTCTGTCAAATAAGGAAATAGAGGTTTAGAAATGGCACTCAGCCATAATGTCTGTTTTAAATACCTAGCTACTCTGACATTATACACGTAGGTTTCGTGTATATGAATTGCGACTACACGCAAAAATTAGACATTTACTATAAGTGTTTTTTTGTTTTTTTTGTCATCTCAGTGCATAAAATAGACTAACTTGCAACTTAGGACCCTAAATCAATCCTTGACATAGGTGCCCACACAGTCACTCAGACTCGACGTAAATCCTAAATGTATTCAATACATTTTGTGAATAAAGAACTACCATACCCACAATGCCTCATTGCGGGAAATAGTGGTGAATTGGTATAAATAATGAAAGTGAGAAGGCACTCATGTATACTACCGTGACCAAGAACTGCCATAGTTCGAAACGCGTAGGTGAAGAGAAAATAAAACTTTAAACTTCAAAGATTCAGGAAGAGTGCGGCGTCTTTGTTTCATCAAAGCTTGCTTTTGGATACATATGCGAGGTTGTCCTTACCTCGCCGCCGGCACCAGCTATACAGTGCTCCTCCCGCAGGGACAATTTGTTTGACTCATATATATATATATATATACACACATATATAACCTACTGGTGGTCGTCACTAGATAGTTATAGTTAGGTCTGCTTTTCCATAGATGGAGCATTTTTGATCTCCTAATAACTCTGGCCCATTTTGATGAATCTTCACTAAACTTTCCAATAAAAAATTCATCTACCTCAGCTCCTTCCTGGAAAGTTTCGGGGTGATCCGTTCAGCAGGGGCTGAGAAAAAAAGGGGGTCCCAAGACGTAAAATCCCCATGAATTTTCCATATACTCTTTAAGACAGGTTATAGCAAAAAATGCTGACCGGAATTACATCAAATTAGGCAGGAATTTAGATCTTGGTGTGCAGATTGTGTTTTTTGTCATTTGGTGTAAATCCGTTCAGTAGGTTTTGAGATATTAAGGTTAGAAAATAATTGTCTATTTTGGCAGTTGGGCTTGCAGGAGTCCTGCGGGCGTTCCCGAAATTAAAAATGTAGGTCTGTGATTGGTCAAGAACCCAATTTTTTCCATGGGCCTTAATGTTCTCGGGAGAGAGAGGCTCCTGCAAGTCTCGTGAGAGTAAGTGCTCGGATTGGCTGGATGTTGCAATGTTAGAAATGAATTGGCCACCACTACTGTTTACTGTGAAAAAGGTGCTGTGGAAATGAGGTAAAAAAAAGCTATATAAAGGGGCAGCAGAAAGGCATGCTGTCCTCCTAGATTTAGAGAGGTGTTAAAGGGAGAACTACTGTGAAGACAATAAATGTATATTGTTTTTAACTAATTTGTACTTCTGGCGGGATGCTCGCGGGATCGTGAATAGTAAAGAGGAGTTCTCAAAACACTAGCAGTCAGAGTGCATATTGTGGTCCTTGCTTTTGAGAGGAAGTGTGTAAGAGTGTGGAAATATGGATTTTTCTGGTCAGTTATGTCCCCTATCTTGGACCCCAACGGTTTCATGTATGAATCACAAGTACATGTATGTTCCCTCCAGTTCCAGTTATGAAGACGCAAACACATGTGCGTCCACCGTCAACATGTCCTCTGTCAGATCCGCCATGAATAGGCCGGATATTCCATTCCTAAGTATGAAAAGCCACCGGCTTTATATGGTTTACCTATGCCATTTTACAGTCCAGGCAAGTAGGCCCTGATTTTGTCATCAAACTCTTCTTGCCTTCTGCCTCTGAAAACTCCAGTCTGAGCCTGCATCTGTGACCATGAACTTTGTCTCATTCTCTGCGCGGCTCACGAAGCCTGACATCAGCCTATTCTCTGCCAAGAACTGTATTTCACCTTCAAGTTATCTGCTTCGCCCCTCAGCCGATGCATTCCTGTCTAGTAGTTTAAGTAAACATTCCTTCCAGCTACCGAGCAATGGCTCGGCTTCTCTGTCTTTATGCAAGTAATTCATAGTCCTGTTGCCATGGAATATTCCTACCCCCTCGCATTTAGTGTAGACACTTAGACGCTTGTACACGCACGCACAGTCAGTATAGAATAGATTCTGTCCGAGAGTCCTTCTTTTGTGGATAACATAGTTCTTTAAACATAGGATGTTAGATATGATTTGGGATTAGGTTGACTTGACCCCCCAGACTTTTCGTCTCCACATATAGAGCTAAACGTCAAGTCCCCTTCACCCCCTAGTTGCACGTCAATCACACGTCATGCTGCTGCGCGCGCATCTATGCCAAGTATTATCTTATAGATCCACCTATATATGACATCATAACCAATTATGTTCCTTTTTAACTCCTTATTACACCCATTTTCGGTTAAGCATATGAATCGTTATTTTCCTTATCAATTGTTACGCCTACTGCATTCGCTTCATTGTAATGTATGTACTATAAAAGTCATTTCTTGTCAATAAAGTATGTACTTCACTTCCTGAACCTCCGTGGTGATGGAACTTGGAGCAACCGATTATAATCGTTCATTGGAATAAAGCCCATTCCGAACCTCTGATACCACGGATTCTGCCTCTCATTTTACTGAGCTATTTTATTATGTTTCCGTATCAAATTAAGTCCCGGTAATGAATTTTATTTACCACATGAATGGCGCCCGAACAGGGACACTTTCTCATCTCACGCGCCGGCGGTGAGTTGCAGGCCCGGTCTCCTGCCACAGCTGGACGGACAATAACGCGTACCAGCAGGATTTCCTGTATCTCCCTCCGGTCAAGCGGGGGCGACTGAGGCTGCGATCAACACCCAGACGAGGCGGTGAGAAGTGCGAAGTTTCCCGACCAGAGCCTAGCTGAGAGAGCAAGATCCGAGGTATACAGAGGCCCACCAGTTTCCGAAGTCCCAAGTCGAGTCCAGTCTCCGTAGTGTTCGAGTCGAGTCCAGTCCGGTCCAAGTTCAGTCTCCGAGGCCTTCCGTTTCCGAAGCTACCCGGTGAGTACCATTGCTGGGGAGGCATTTCTGACGTGCACATAGGTTGTGCCGGTCAAGACGGGTTTGGGTACACAAATCCGGTCTGCACTGTTTTAGCAGTGTATATGTACTGTTTAGCAGTATATCAAGTATTCCGAAGTATCTAGTTATTGTCAAAGAATTATGCTTGGTGATTAGTTATGCAGACGATCATCATTGTTGGTTATTTTAAAGGTTAATGTTTAATGTTTAATGTGTTAAACGTCCTGCATATTGTGGTATGAATGGTTGTTCATTATTGTGCTTTTGTACTAAGTGTGTTCAAGATTAAGTATCAGATCAGTTCGCAATATGCCGCTCTTTTCGAAATTAAGACAGATCACTACAAGAAAAGGGGTACTCGAAGAAGCCGTTCCTATTCCTCCTAGGGACACTCCAGGGTACTTCATGTATCACAAACATGGCTTAGACGCTATATTATTTCTTGATTTATGGGTAGACTACACCAAGGAATTACCAGAAAGTCAGAGGTGGCCCGCAGCGGGGACCTGGGATGCAGAGTGCATCATGAAAGTCGAGGAAGAGTTATGGAAAAGGAAAGCTAGACAATCACAGAAAGACGCCGTTGAGTTATGGCGTAAAGAATCTCATAGACGTACAGAAAAAGCACTCCGACAGGAAGAGAAGAATAAAGAGAGTTCAAATAAAGTTCGAGAAAATCTATTAATTGAGGAAGGTATCCGAGTGAAATCAGAACAAGTAGACAGACAAAGAAATGCCCTTATGAATGGTATGTATCCCCTTCTAGCCGAAGGATTACCTAAAGCTACTCCAGAAATACCGAAAGACTTGCCGCCCCCATTATTCCCAATAAAGGTACATCCTAAGGGGCATCCTAGAACCGCAGAAGATGTTTTTCTTTCCTCATATTTAGACGACGCAGCTCCCGAATATGCTAATTCCGCCCCACATAGACCGCATACCAGGGAGGTTCAACGCCAAGACCCAGTACCCGTATCCCTACAGCAACAGATCGTGTCACAAGTTCCGACAAGCACATCTGTTTCTACATCTGTTCCTACAGCTGCTTCTATAGCTGTGTCCACACCTATAGTTGCTGTGTCACGTTCAACGAATCCTTTCACACCCGACACCCCAGATGGGGCTACGGGAGGTGCTAGTAACATTTTTTCTACGCCACCCAGAATAAATAAACTTACTTTTCAAGAGTCAGCACATTCACGTACCCCCAAACTCATAAATGCCCGTACGCTTAAGGAACTTCTTGTAGATTGTAGATATGACCCCGTGCCCGGCAAAGAGGACGAAATGACCCTGGCATCATTACGTATCAGACGAGCCGCAGTGTACTTAGGGAAGTTACCAGGAATGACTGCGCATCTAGATAAAATATACCATTTTGTCCAAACAGGGCGAGATCCAGAATGTATTAACAGAGCTATGGAATACCAGAAAGTGGAGATACAGGGGGAACTGTTACGTTTCCTCATAAATTGTGTGATCAGAAATGAAGACCGACCGGGGGTAGACCCGGAAGCAATGAAAATTCTTACCAGATGGAGCCAGAATATATCAGAAGGTAGACATGATAAACAAAATTGTATAATAGCCATGTGCCGAAAGATCCGTAAAGAAATAGAACGCCTACACGAAGAAAGATTAGCGGTAGACGAGTTCGAACAAAACGAGGAGGAAGGGTCAGGACTGCCCGCAGGACAGTCAGACACCATAGCCTATGTAGGTAAAGGAAGATCTTGTAATAGTAATAGATGTCCTATTGACCCGATACGTCCGATATGTCCAGATAATAACAGGAATTTCCAAATACCTATAATTAACATCAGGTCTAACGAGCATTCGTTCCAAGCCGCCGACAAACTACTCCGAGAACGAAGGGGTTATCATTTCCTCGATTCTATGGATGAACAAGATTTAGCTAGGGCAGCTGTCCATTGGGTGGACAGTCCCGGAAAATATAGTGATGATACAGTAGCACGCGCATTTTTGAATCTCACCCCAGATGAACAGCGGTTAGCTGGGATTTATATGATTCAACAACTCATTATACTATATCAGAGTCAGCATTCGGACCCTGGTCCCTTACCTGATATATTGACTGAATTGCTTATGAATAGATGGAGAGGTTCAGGTACTAAATTAATTAAAGAAATTCTAGAATCAAGAAAGCAGTATATTCTTTTTGTATGTTCAGACCGTGTCTCATTGCCCATCAAGGAAAGAACCACGTATTACATGGATAGACAGAATCCCTTACGAGAAGTGCACCCAATAAAGGGCGAGGACAACGAGTTTAAGCGCGTATTTGTATATACGCCCATATCAAAAATAGAATTGTTAGAAATGAAGAAAGTGGTACCCAGTCATGACAAAGATCCAGCGGGTTTTCACCGAGAAATTAAAGACATGTTACTCATGGGAGAGTATACCTATCCCGACATTATGACAATATTAAAGGTATTGATGCCTGCTGGCATTTATGAGAAACTCAGGGAAAAAGAGTGGGAGGTAGGAGACCAAAAGATAGAATGGTCAGTATTAGAAGCAGAAGAAAAGGCCCGAACTGCAGGAGCAGGACTCGGGGATAAAACTAAAGCACTACCAGGTTTATTAGTACAGGTACTGCCACGTTTACTAACTACAAAAAAGGAAGATTGGGGTACAATTTCAGCCTGTAAACAGAAGCAAGATGAAGACACTAGTGATTACTATGCCCGATTTGAAAAATGTTTTGGTATAAATAGTGGCCTAAAAGCAAGTAGCGAATCATACCCACATCTGTTTGTAACAAAATTAGTAGAAAATGCTCTGCCCCAAGTAAAGAATAGAGTATTAAAATTCGAGAGTACCTGGCAAGGTAACACTCCATCACAAATGTTACAAATGTTACAGTACCATCACAATAGAATTAGAGAGGAACAAGAACATGAACACAGACGCATGAAAGACACAAAAATGAAAATGTTAGTTTCTCAGACAGTCCCAGCTGAAGGACATAAAAAGGGTATGACACATTCCGGTGATTCAGCCGGACCTGTAAAAGGGACATGCAATTATTGTAAAAAGCCAGGTCATTACGTACACGATTGTCCAGTTTTGAAACATAATATCGCCATAGGTAAAACACAAGAAAGACCACGGCCACCTAGACAGGACCAGAATGAACAAGGAGCTCCGCAGCATGCACAGTCCATGCCAGCTTCACAACAGTCTATACAGTTTGTGCCAGCTGCACCAGCGCTGCCTGTTGCTGCCACACAAACCACGACACGACAACTGTACCAGACCGCACAGTACGACTATCCTGATTATCAACGATACGCATGAACAAGCCTAGAGAGGGAAGTTGACTTACCCCTTATCGAGATCCCTGTAGATCAAGAAGGACCTTATGTACATAGTGAATTGTTAGGCCAAGACAGAAAATTTTTACTCGATACAGGGGCAAGTCGAACGACCATAAAACGTAGTGAAGTTCCAGGGGCACCCCTCTCAGGCTCACAGAATATTTCCCTTGGTTTTTCAGGAAAACCTATTGTTAATGAAGTGTCACAGCCTCTCCCACTTACGATAGGACCTTTGACCCGAACTACAGATTTATTGCTTACTAAATCATGTCCAGAAAATCTGTTAGGAATAAAAACACTGAAAGCTCTAGGAGCTATAATATGTTGTTCTCCGGAAGGAGTAAGGTTGTTTTTACGTGATTTTAAAGGTCATTATGTGTCTAGAGACATGGATCCCCGACTGCAGACTTTACCTACACATCTATGGGCACAAGGCCCTACTGATGTTGGATGCATGAATATTACACCATATCGAGTCACATTAAAGGCAGGAGTGGTGCTACCACGAATGCGACAATACAAGTTACCACCAGATGCTGTAGTGGCTTTACTACAAATCATTGACGAGCTCATTACCCAAGGAGTAGTTGTAGAAACAGACTCCAATGTATGTAATTCACCGATAATTCCGATTCTTAAACGAACAGATCCAAAGGCCCCGCCAGTATATCGATTGGTTATTGATCTGCGCGAATTAAACAAATGCATTGTGCCACAATTTCCTGTGGTCCCAGATATCTCGTCATTACTGACAGCTATTGATTCCGAAGCGACATTCTTTACTGTAATCGATCTCAAGAATGCCTTTTTCAGCGTCCCAATAGATCCGGAAAGCCAATATTTGTTCGGATTTAGTTTAAATGGACGTAGCTTTAAATTCTCACGCGCACCTCAAGGATTTACAGAAAGCCCCAGCATCTATAGCCAAGCACTAAAACGAGAACTCGACAGTATCCACATGCCAGTTAACACTGCCTTGCTTCAATACGTCGATGATCTGTTGATCACCGCGAGAAGTGAACCGGAATGTGAAAAAGCATCACTGACAGTTTTACAATTTCTAGCCGAAAAGGGGCACAAGGTGTCCCCTTCTAAGCTGCAATTCTGTGTCCAGCGAGTTATTTATCTTGGACACTCGCTGTCCAAGGAGGGAAGGCAGCTTACACCCGACCGCATTCAGTTAATAGCTAACATGCCAATACCCAAGACACAAAAGGAGGTGCGGGCTTTCATAGGCCTCACGTCATATTGCAGGCAGTGGATCCCTCAGTACGCATTTCTAGCAAAACCACTCATTCAGTTGACAACACAGGAGGCAGCCACATCGACTGTTCTCCCTTGGACCCAGGAACATACACAAGCTTTTGAAAGCCTAAAGAAAGCTTTATGTCAAGCACCTGTTTTAGCAACGCCATGTTACAGAAAACAGTTTACACTCTTTGTTACAGAACGCGAAGGTACTGCCTTGTCAGTACTCACACAGGAACAAGCAGGAGCACACAAACCATGTGCTTATTTTTCTAGTACATTAGATCCCGTAGCTCAGGCTTTGCCTGCATGCCTAAAATCAGTGGCAGCGACAGCTTTAGCAATCAGACAAAGCGATGCCATAGTGTTAGGACATCCATTGACAGTTCAAGTACCACATGCAGTAGAGGTTCTTGTAAATAGAACGCAAACACAACACTTGACTATAGCGCGACTTACAGGGTACGAACTTACATTGTTTCAGCCACACATAGAAATCAGACGCTGTAACACATTGAATCCTGCCACACTTTTGCCAGTAACCGGAACAGACCCACTAGCCCATGACTGTATTGAAGTTATTACAATAACGACGAAACCTAGACAAGACTTAACCGATGTCCCATTGTCAGACCCAGACCTGACATTGTATGTAGATGGTTCATGTATGAGAACAAATACAGGAGAGTTGGTGGCTGCTTACGCAGTCACAACAGATACTGAAGTCATTGAAACTAATCGTATAAATACTTTGTCAGCTCAAGCCGCAGAGCTTATTGCTCTGACACAAGCCTGTATTCAAGCCACAAATAAAAAAGTCAACATATACACTGATTCACGTTATGCATTCGGAGTTGTACATGACTTCGGCGTGCTATGGCGAGAGAGAGGTTATTTAACTTCCCACGGTGCCCACATTCAGCACGGACCCCTCATTCATGCCTTATTAGATGCAATACATCTACCTACTGCAATATCAATTATGAAATGTAAGGCTCATACGAAGATTACTGATGTCATTTCTCAAGGCAATGATCTAGCCGATAGAACAGCTAAACAGACTGCTCAAGCTCAAACCTCCGACATGACAAAGACAATAGTCCCGATGCCGACACATTGTATGACAGTTAAAGATCCTACTTTTGACGTAATTGACATCCAGACACATGCTACACCAGATGAAATAAAGAAATGGACCGAATTAGGAGGGATCCAAACGGATCAAGGATGGATTATGAAGGAAAAGTCTGTGTGGTTCCTTCCTGATTCAATGGTCCAAGTTATAATTAACACTATACATAGTCCAGCACATCTAGGAGAAAAAGCTATGCTAGACAGCATTCAACACATTTGGTTCAATAAACATTTACGAGCAGCAGCCAAACAAAAGGTCCGTACCTGTATGATCTGTTGCCAGTTCAACCCAGGAAAAAGCGTTCCCGTAGAACAGGGTGGATTTCATCCTCCTGATCACCCTTTTGAAGTCCTCCAGATGGATTATATCCAGATGGAACGATGTCGAGGATTCAAATATGTTCTCGTAGTTGTCTGCGCTCTGTCCCGCTGGACGGAGGCATACCCGGTTTCAGATTACACTGCCCCGACTACTGCCAAACAGTTAGTTCGAGAATTCTTCCCACGATACGGTTTACCACGTGTTGTTCACTCAGATAACGGCCAGCCGTTCTCATCCGAATTAATGAAACATGTTTCACTTTTGTTAGGTTATCAGTGGAAATTCCACTGTGTCCGACACCCTGAGGCAGCAGGTCTCGTAGAAAGACATAATCAGATCCTGAAAATTAGATTGTCCAAAATATGCAGGGAGAAAGGTGTCGACTGGGTAGTAGCACTACCAGTTGCACTCTTTTTCACAAGAATGGTAGCACACTCTCGAACAGGGCTATCCCCGTATGAGGTGATCTTCGGCAGACCACCAAATATGTGGGGGACGCCTATACCACGCAAAATAACTGATATTGACTGTAATATGCTGACAGATTACTTGGCTTCCTTGATGTCTGCACTACAATCTTGTCGTTCACAGGTAGCTGCAGCCTTTCCCGACAACACTGAGGTGAAACCCCTTGACGTAGTTCCGGGGGACCTTGTTCTTGTGAGGAATTTCGACCGAAAGACTCAGCTGGAGCCCAGGTGGAAAGCACCCAAATTGGTCCTGCTCACCACAAGGACAGCCGTGAAGATCGAAGGCAGAAAAGGATGGATTCATTCAAGTCATATCAAGAAATTTCATGGACTTCCTTCAGATGTAAACAGCCCACCTCGTGTGTCCTCACCAATTGACTCAAAACTACCTCTGGCTGAGGCCGACAGTAAAGAACTATATAAACTAAAATTAAGGCCTAGACCGTCGGACGATTTGATTGTTTAAGTCCTCTCCTAGGTGAAGCGGTTGAATCTGTCTCCGACATGTATCGCCTAGACCTGAATCATGGACAGTCGCGAAAAATGATGAAACGACAGGCGTATTGTAAATCACTGCGTAGCCATTGCATAGTGACATTATTAATCTTGTTTTTCTTAAGTCTTTTAATAATTACTGCAAGTATATTGTTGCACATATATTACCCTATTGCCAGAAATGTTTACAATGTTACTGCTGAACATTCTTTTAGTGACTTACCCCCGCATGAATTGTCTTATAGACTTGCGCTGCGCAATAACACTTTCATTAGTATGTTACATCATTCCCATCAGACTAGTAATGCAACTAATTGTTGGGTGTGTGGCCGGCTCCCTCCCTATCAGAATTATGAAGGAGTCCTGCCTTTCTTTCCACATCCGTTTACACATAATGGCTCCTGTGGAGCATGGTTCAGCTTAATGAATTCCATAGACTCAGACACAGCAGTTTATCAAGACCATTGGGTATGGGGAAATCTGAACCTAGTTTTATTCAAAGTCTGTTACCCTGACAAGGAGGGTCGCCCCAAAGGAACAGGAACTGATCTAGAAAATGAAGTATATGGATTAGGTAACTTCACACCTAATCTCATGATTCTAAATGTCGAATCCGAAGTTGAACTAGTTTTACCAACCATGTCAGTATTCCCAGCGAAAGGTGAATTGTGTGTAAGAAAAGTTGGTTCCATACATATGGGCCATAGTAAATGCACTACTACAGTAGAATTCAGTGATCAAGGCAAATCTTCATTTAGAGCTTGTCGCCACTCCTACTTTATATGTGGTCAGACTGCATATATGCGTCTACCCCTAGATTGGGATGGTACCTGCTACATTGCATTCCTTTTGCCACCTGTTTTCCTAGCTCCTCCTGATTATTATAGAAATATTCATTTAGTACACAACAGAGAGCGGAGAGATCGCCCAATTGTCGATTACACTGAAACAGCATGGGAAAAATACACAGATTTCAATAAAGGTCTCTTTCCCTATATAGGTACTGTTACTAATAGTAAGCTGATACGTAGATTAACTAGAACCCTTGAAGCAGTAGTGAATGAAACTATTTCCGCTTTAGGCAATTTAACAGAAGAGCAGTCTGCTATGCGGATTGTTGTGCTTCAAAATCGTCTTGTCCTTGACGTCATCCTGGCTGATAGGGGCGGAGCTTGTAGGGTCATCGGATCAAGCTGCTGCGTATTCATACCAGAAAATTCGCCATCTGTATATAAAGCTATAACTCGCCTTCATAAGATTGTAAGCCAGATACACCAGAACCCAGGCACTTGGACTTGGTCCGGTTGGTTTTGGAGTGTGATATCAGCCTGGGGATGGAGAGTTCTATCATTTCTAGGTATTGGCCTTCTCATACTATTCAGTTGCTGTCTATGTCTACAATGTGGACCAGCGATCTGTGGTCTGTGTGCCACATCGTGTATTCCACCACCAAGATCTCATTCGTCACGGAAGAAGAAAGAAGAACAAATGATGTTATATGAACAGATCAATGGATTGATGAAGATTGATATCTCTTAACGGGCAAGTAGGGGACAAGGAGGGAATGTGGAAATATGGATTTTTCTGGTCAGTTATGTCCCCTATCTTGGACCCCAACGGTTTCATGTATGAATCACAAGTACATGTATGTTCCCTCCAGTTCCAGTTATGAAGACGCAAACACATGTGCGTCCACCGTCAACATGTCCTCTGTCAGATCCGCCATGAATAGGCCGGATATTCCATTCCTAAGTATGAAAAGCCACCGGATTTATATGGTTTACCTATGCCATTTTACAGTCCAGGCAAGTAGGCCCTGATTTTGTCATCAAACTCTTCTTGCCTTCTGCCTCTGAAAACTCCAGTCTGAGCCTGCATCTGTGACCATGAACTTTGTCTCATTCTCTGCGCGGCTCACGAAGCCTGACATCAGCCTATTCTCTGCCAAGAACTGTATTTCACCTTCAAGTTATCTGCTTCGCCCCTCAGCCGATGCATTCCTGTCTAGTAGTTTAAGTAAACATTCCTTCCAGCTACCGAGCAATGGCTCGGCTTCTCTGTCTTTATGCAAGTAATTCATAGTCCTGTTGCCATGGAATATTCCTACCCCCTCGCATTTAGTGTAGACACTTAGACGCTTGTACACGCACGCACAGTCAGTATAGAATAGATTCTGTCCGAGAGTCCTTCTTTTGTGGATAACATAGTTCTTTAAACATAGGATGTTAGATATGATTTGGGATTAGGTTGACTTGACCCCCCAGACTTTTCGTCTCCACATATAGAGCTAAACGTCAAGTCCCCTTCACCCCCTAGTTGCACGTCAATCACACGTCATGCTGCTGCGCGCGCATCTATGCCAAGTATTATCTTATAGATCCACCTATATATGACATCATAACCAATTATGTTCCTTTTTAACTCCTTATTACACCCATTTTCGGTTACGCATATGAATCGTTATTTTCCTTATCAATTGTTACGCCTACTGCATTCGCTTCATTGTAATGTATGTACTATAAAAGTCATTTCTTGTCAATAAAGTATGTACTTCACTTCCTGAACCTCCGTGGTGATGGAACTTGGAGCAACCGATTATAATCGTTCATTGGAATAAAGCCCATTCCGAACCTCTGATACCACGGATTCTGCCTCTCATTTTACTGAGCTATTTTATTATGTTTCCGTATCAAATTAAGTCCCGGTAATGAATTTTATTTACCACAAGAGATAAGAACTGTGATGATTAGAAGGTTAAATCTTTGTTTTATATAAAAATGTTACCAATGCGCCAGACTCTTGTGGGGATCGGGAAAAGTAGACAAGAGTAGGTGATGTTTGAATACATTTGTTACTGTATGAAGGAGTCTTACTGGCGATGGTCTTTATGAGACTCTACTTTTTATTTATTTGAGAGCTTTATATAGTGTTGACTAAACCGGAGGGTATCAGAGCGCTTTACAAGATATATGAACAGAGACTAGAGCAATTAATAGAAAGATTTAAGGTTGACATAGCGTATCCACAAGGAATACAAAACAGTGCAATATTATATAAGTAACTCAGAAAGTGCCAGACATTACAACGTTATCCATCTGAGACATTGGTCACAGATTAAAATGCTATATTGAGACAGGTGACCATATCGAATGATCCTTTTGGTGTAGCAAGTACAGGGGAGCAAGTTGAAGTTTTTGTTCAGCAGTAGTGATTTGAGGTACAGTTTGGAACGAGAATAGGAAGTGTTACAGCAGAGGTCTTTAGGAAGTGAGCTTCAAACCCATGGAGCGTTACCCGAGAAAGAGCGTTTCTGGGATGTTTTTTTCTTCAATTTGTGAGTGATGAGAATGAGGGAGTTGGAGCTTCTTAGGGCCCGATTTTTACTGTCTCTCGCAGTTTTCTAAATATTTAGGGTTTGCAGAGTGAAGGGCTTTGTGAGTGATACAAGCTGTCTTGAAGATGCATCTTCCTTCTATTGGGGGACAATTGAAACTCTTGAGAGCAGATGAGATGCAATCAAATCTTTTGGTGCCTGTGAGGAGTCTAGCGGCTGCATTAAGATTTGTTCTTAGAGGCGCAAGGTGGCTTTTTGGGGTCTCGGTGAGTATGGCATTTCCGTAATCAAGTTTTCAGAGAATAGGTAATTGAACTACATTCTTCAGATCTTCAGTTGGGATAAATGGTTTGATTTTTTTTTTACATATATCAGGGTGTAGAGCGCCCCTTTGACTGAATTGTTGATGTGTTCTTTCATAGACATGTTTTGGTCCTGGGTGATAACCAGTGACTATACCGTGTTCGAAAGTGAAAGAGAACAGTTTAGTGTGTCTAAATTCTTTTTATTTTTTTAAAACCATCTTTTTATTAACATTTCCATCAAACAGGTCATGGGGTAGGAAATGCATTTCGAATACAATACATAGCAAAGTGATATTCTTAAGATAAACATGTATGTAACATTTCTCGATGCATTATAATAGATCAGTTGCCTCTCGCACCAATGATTAAAAAGCACAGATGCATGCATCGTTGTGAACCCAGCCTAAACCCTGTGTCTTGGCTAGTTTCAAAATCCTCTGAACGCCCTCCAGGCCCCCCAGATCCTCTTCCATTTTTTCGGGCAGCCTCTGCCCTGATACACCACCTGCTTGGCATTCTGACACCAATCGAAATCAGACATCCATTCCCCCATCGACGAGGGCTCCCTCTTCCCCCATGTCCCGGCTATATTTCGCTTGGCCTCTCCAGCTCTAGTGTCACCCAGATGTTTTGATATCTAGGCCTGGGTTTCTCCAGTGATATGTTAAACAATAACTCATTTGCACTCAACGGGGCTGCACTGGACGTAACCCGGGTCATTACCTCAGTGACCTGTGCCCAAAATGTCTGGATCTCGGGCGTGGCTATAGAATCTGAAAAAATGTAGCTTCCTTGCCATAACCGTGTAGGCAATGTGGGGACTCTGTCCTCCCAGCCCTAAACAGGACTGTCCTGGAATAGTAGGCCCTATGCAGGATCCTTAATTGGATCAAACGTAATCGGGCCCTGAATGCAATTTCCCTTGGTCTTTGCAAGGCTTTAGTGCATCCAAATTCTTGGCTCATTCTTGGATTGGTAGAGGCTTATCTTTTGGGAAAGGATATTAGTTCAGTTTTGTTGGGGTTAAGCACTAGGTGGTTGGAGTTTAACCAGGTTTGTATCCTATTTAGTGTGGTATTCAGATGAAAGATATCTCTGGGTGATGTTATTTATTAGCAGAGTTGTGGGTCGTCAGCGTATACGCAATATTTGACCCCTGCTTGATTTAGAATAACTGTAAGTGGTTCTATAAAGATATTAAATAGGGCTGGAGGATTGAGCCTTGGGGTTCACCTTATGGAACTGGAGCAGGCCTCGAGAGACAATTGTTGATTTTTATTTGTTGAGACCGGTGTTGCACATAGGATGTGAACCATCTCAGGACTGTGCCATGGCTACCAGGGCGGTTCTTGAGTGTCAAGTAAAGCTTGATGATTTACTGTATCAAATGGTGTAGATAAATTGAGTAGGATTAGGAAGCAGGATCTGTGACTCATCTGATATATTAAACATCGCAGTTTCAGTGCTACAGCCTTTCCTGAATCCGGATTGGAATGTGTCCTGGAAGTTGAATTCCTCAATGTGTTGGTTGAGCATTAGTAGGACACACTTCAATAGTCTTCAGTAGGAAAGGAAGGTTGGTAACTGGTCTGAGGTTATAGAGGTCATTTGGGTCTGCCCCTGTTTTTTTTAAAATGGGTGTGACTTGGCCTAGTTGGAGGGAGTGGGGTACATGATGATGAAAGAGGCATTGATGATTTTTGTCCAGAATGGAGAGATGATGTGGTTGAGGTTTTTTTTACAAGGGTAGAGGGGAGGAGTTTAGAAGTGTGGGATGTGGGCTTCAAGTATGCGATTATTTTGAAGACTTTTCCTCCCGTCAAGGTTTGAAATCAGTCCATTTAGCGTTGTTTTTCAGTTGTAGGATATCATTATTGTCTTTAATTATTTTTGGGGCACTCCATTCCTAGGTTGAATCTTGGGGGGAGGGGAGTTTTTACAGTAGTTTGTGTGTCAATGGAGCAAGAGGGCTAGGGAGCCTGACTTGTGTAATGGATAATAGATCGTTCAATTTTTGAAACTTTGTCAGTGAAGAAGTTGGTGATTTCTTCGAGTCGTTCATTGTGGGCTATTATTTCGTGGTCAGAGTGGTTTGTTGTTTTATTATGTTGAAGAGCTCCTTCGGTCTAGTCTTCACACAGTCAAGTTGATTACAAAAGAACGTAGCTTCCTCCCCAAAGATGTGTTTCTTGTAGGAGAGCAGTTCCGATCTGAAGAGTGAAAGTTATGCTGGTGAGAGGTTCTGTCTCCATAATCTTTCAGTCAGTCTTAGCAGTGTCCTCGCTTTGTTAAGGTCTGAGTTTAAGCAGACTCTAGATTGAGTTTTTCTGGATTTCTTTAGTTGGAGCAGGGCCACTTGATCAAGAACATCTGTCATCGTTGAGCTGTAATGTGTGGTGAGGTCATCCTCGAAGTGAGGGACAGGCTGAGAATGTAATTGGGCGCTGACCCTGGATTCCAGCTCCGTTAGAGGGTTTTGTTTGATGTTCCTTTCCCTGTGTGTGTGTTTGTTGGGTGAGACTGAGTAGGATATGTGGTAAGCCTTGTGATTGAACAGTATTTGATGGTTGTCCGACCAGTCGATGGGCATGAGAGATCAAAGGGAGACCAGCTCATTTCTGGTAATTATCGCATCTAAACTAGATCCTTTGATGTGGGTCTGTTCGTTACAGAGTTGCTTGAGGTCGTTGAATTCAAGAAGGCTTGTTAGGTGACCGATTGTGGCGTTATCTGTGTCATTCCAGTGCAGGTTGAAGTCACAGAGAACATGCTGTTACAGTTAGTTAGGGAGAACCGTGTTACTAGTTAGGTTGGTTAGTTCTTCAGTAAAGAGTATGGGATCACCAAAGGAGTGATAGATGATGTGGAGTTTGATAGTACTGATGTCTTTTGTCATAAGTTTGACTCCAAGGTATTTGTAGTTCGTAGTCTCTAAGGTGTTAATCCAGGTTTCTTCTTTGTGGATGATCACTAGCCCGCTCCCTATTCGTCCTGGTCTGTCCCGTCTAATGATGGAATAGCCCAGTGGTGTGAGCAAGTCCAGAATTGGGGTTGAGTGATCATTAAGCCATGTTTCTGTTAGGAATGCAATGTTGATTCTGTCTGCTAGTATAGATTCTACTGTTTCTGTGGCATGATTAACATGTGATCAGCAGTTAAGAAGCACACAGGTTAGGGAGCTACGAGTATTATTTTTAGTGTGTAGTGTCCGGATAGTTGTGTATTGAGAAGGTGATCTGGGTGATGTGTTAGCTCGAGGGATTCTTTTTGTGCACATGAATACTGGAATTCTAGGCTTGGGATCCACTTGAGGGTTTTTTGTGATGTATGATTCTTTGAGTGCTTCTACTTCAATAGTGGATAGGGTGTTGAGGGCTTGGTAGGGTCTGTGGGACAGGCGGCACATGGGGATGGAGGTCTGGACGATGTGCCGGCTGTCGCTTGGAGGACCTTTATGGGGTGTTCTTTTCTCCATTCTCTGGGAGGGATTGACTGTTAACTTGGTCTCAATCTCAAGGTCGTTTTTTACTTGAGAGATGTCTGACTAGAGAGTCAGGATTGTGTTCGATTTGACTAAGGTAGAGGCTAAGTATGTTAGGGAGGCGTCGTGCTCCATATGAGAGTGTACATGCAGCAGGTCCCATGTCTAAAGAAGGCGTGAGATCTTCAATAGAGAAGAGTGTCATCAACATTAGAAGTGGAGATGGTTCGATTGGTCTAGATATCTTCCACATTGGGAGTCCAGGGTGTTTGAGAGGGGCTCCATTTTGGATGATCTTGGGTTAGGACTAGCACTAACGTGATCAATGTGCATGTCATGGGGCTGTGTTTTGGTGTGCGATTAGCTAAGGTGGTTGGACTGATGTTTTCCTTACTATGGCGTGTGTTGGGGGGAAATAGTGCATTGTATGGCAATGGAGTCCTGGAAGCGAATAGGATCAGGCTTGATAGTCAGAGGGGAGGAGGTGCATGGGGAACAGGACCATTTTGTGAGAATAAGGTGAAAAGTGACGAGAAGTGATGCGCGCTGACAAGATGGACACCAGAGCGTGAAGCTCCTGCCATCAGGTGCCATAATCCTGTAAATTCTCCTGCCTGCGGCGCGGGTGACCGCGGCAGACGCAGCCGGCCGCGGACCAAGGACCTCCCGCAACCCTACGGAGGACCTCGGAGTCGGAGATAGCCTGCAGCCCCAAGCCGAGCCGCGCTGAGTCTGGAGCCGACGGGAGGTGAGGAGCGGGACCTAGTCCTCGGCCGGCCGCGGGAACTACAATAGCCCGCGGCTCGCCACGAGGCAGCTGGGCCGCAAGGGCAGTGCTGCAAGCAGTGAAGTCGAGGCGGCGGCCGGCCGCCCGGGGCACGGAAGCCGGTGACAGCGGAGAAGGACAGCGACGACCCCGGTGGCTGCCTGCTGTTACGGGGACCCAGCCTGCCGGGCTGGCACGGCAACGAAGGCGGTACATGCACGGGAGAGACGGCAGCTAACAGTCGGCCTAGCAGATCCCGCGCTGGTGAAGCGCCGCCACGGAACGAGTCGGTGAGGTCGCCCCTGAGGCCCTATGCACGACCCTGGCACTGAGGACCATGCTGAGTGACCTGGATGCCCCCGCCACCGGAACTGCCCGGGTGAGTTGTGCAGACCTGACCCCAGCACGCCAGTGTGGACGTAGGGTGTGGCGGGGAGGCCCAGGAGCGAGGTGGGCCTTACTGAAGGCTGCGGCAGCGTGAGGGGCCTGGCGGCGACTGATGCAACCGATTGGGGAGTGACGGGATGCCCCCACCCCTAGCGGACACAACATCGGGGGCCTGGGGCCTGCGGGACTTGTAAATGGTGCCCAGGCCACTACACACAGCCCAAGTGGTACACGGCTGAGAAGGCAGCGGGGGGCTGCTTGGCCTCCGCAACGAGATTAGTGACAGTATTTGGTGTGCACCCCTACGACGCTGGCACACTGAGGAGGGATTTACGCCCCTGTGTACCCTGTGCGCACAGGGGGTGTTCCAGCTGGTGGCAACTGTGTAGGGGACCCGGCCTTGGACGACACTCAAGGCCCTGCCCGGACTGCACCACTATATATGCGCAACCGGCGGCAAAGGAAGGGTGGCCGGTTCGCTAGTGACCCAGGCGTACTGGGTACTGGAGACGGAGGTGGCATAGTGTCGAGCCTGGCAGTTGCGGGACACAGACGCTGTGGTGGAGGAGCGGTGCCAGGCAGGGAACACCAATACATTATGTGGGCAGTGTGAGACGGTACCGGCGGCCCCGGAGCCCTGTGGATACCGAGCAGTGGGCCTTGGATAGAAGGTGCTCATGCTGTCCCAGAAGGGGTCTTTGCCTTCCTCCCTCCCTCCTTTCCTTCCCCCGCGCCAGCAAGGAGAACGTGGTGTTCATTCAGTCACACCTTGGCGAGGCAGAAGAGGGAGGCTGGACTGCACGTAGGGGGCGGGGGTTGACGCCGAATGCCCTCCGCACAGCAACTGGCCATGGGCCGGCTGCGGAACAAGCTGCCCGTGGGCCGGTCACAGACGGAGAAGCTGGGCACCACATCCGGGCGTCATGATGGAGATATGGAGCTTCCGGCGACAGCGCTCGAGGCGAAAATGGACACAGTATTGGCGACGGTGGAGCGACTGGGTACTACACTGGAACAGACTAGGGCCTCCTTGGAGTCCCGGATAGACAAAGTCACGGTGGACTTCACCCTCCTCCACGTGGACCATCGTAAGTTGGCGGATTCTGTCACCCAGCAACGCCAAACGCTCCAGGAGGTCAAACCTGTGGTGCGTAACCAGACCGTGGTCCTGCAGGACCTGATCGACCGTGTCCATGCCTTGGAGGACCGTGCTGAGAACGCGGAAGGGCGCTCTCAGCGCAATAACGTCCGAGTGGTGGGTCTGCCGGAAGGTGAGGAGGGACGGAACCCGGAGCAGTTTGTTGAAGGGTGGCTTCCTGACATCCTCCCCCCAGGGATGCTCTCTCAGCAGTTCTTGGTGGAGCGCGCGCACCGGGTCCCGGCGCGGAGGCCTCAGCCCGGGGCACGACCGCGCCCCTTTCTCTTCAGACTCCTCAACTTCCGAGACAGGGATGTGGTGCTTCGTGAGGCCAGGAAACTGGACACCATCACAGTGGGCGGAGGACAGGTGATGCTTTTTCCGGATTATACTGCTACAGTCCAAAAGCGGAGGAGTAACTATCTGGAGGTGAAGCGACAGTTGCGGGACCTGGGGATCCCATATTCCCTGCTGTTCCCGTCGCGCCTCAGAGTGATCACGAAGGAAGGGACCCGGTTCTTCGATGCCCCATCTGACGTCTGGGATTGGCTGGAGGAAGCAGGGCTGAGCGGAGGCCGGAGACCTCTGGATCCGGGAGCTGATGGACACCAGGACAGGAGACCGAGATGGTGACGATGGAAGGAGGCCCGCAGGGCTGCGGGGCTGAGCTCCGCCGTGGCGCCCAGCCGTGAAAGGATGCGGCTGGAGCGTCAGGAAGCCCTGGGGGTGGTGGCAACCCTGGGGTCCACGAGCAGCCAAGGCGCAATGGCTGTTCATGAACATAGTGAACCTGAAACTAGTAGATAGTCTTCCCCGTCCACCGTACTTTCAGAAGATCAAGTCCTCCCACTGGTGACGCCCCAAACTGCTGACCACATTGTATAAGCCCAGGGTGTTGGGGTGGTGGCAACTGCCGAAGCGAGGACCGACATGACTGGGACAGGATGTTGTGGGGACAGCTGGAGGGGTCTCTCCCTATTCCCCTGTAAGATGTGGTGCAGTGTCGGATGCTGGCATGCACAGGTCTGCTGGCTCATGCTGGGTGGATGGGGTGGAGGGTGGGGAGTCCCTGCTCGAGGGGGGGGCCTGAGTGCTGTGGGGGGGATCGGCGGCAGGCGGTGTGGGAAGGCGCGGTGGGGCCACCCACGCATGCTTAGCACCATTTGTGTCATTAGAGGCACACCTGGTGAATGTAGGAGTAGCGCAGGGAAAGTGCAGGTTGTGTCAGCTACAGCCGCATGGCGCACCCGTCAGCCATTACCTGGCTTAGTTTCACTCAATAAGCGTTTAGCTTGCAGGTTGGACGAATGCCTATTTGGGGGTTTGCCCTGGTAGTTATACTGTTATTGTTCTTTATTACATGTACTCAGCAGTACGTAAGTGTTCTTTTGTTAGGGGGGTTTCTGTTACAACACACTGGCATGACACACAAAGTCTATATTCACCCCTGCCCCCGTGGCCAATGTAGACCTCAATCGCTCTAGATGGCTGCCACTGACGTAATCACATGGAATATACGGGGAATGCACACGCCTACGCGTCAATACTCCATTTTCTCTTAACTGCAGCGGCATAAGGCAGCCATTGCCCTTCTCCAAGAGACTCACATGACGCAGCATGAGCTTGACCGGCTGCGCGCTCGTTGTAGGGGCCAGCTATTTGGGACCACATACTCTGCACATGCCCATGGTACATTAATCTGGGTGAGGGCGGGCACTCCGTTCACATGCACAGAGGTAGTAGCTGACACAGCAGGGCGATACACACTGGTTCGCGGGAGACTGAACGGTCAACACATGTTACTAGGTTCAGTATACGCCCCGAATGTTGACCAAGCGTCGTTTTTGGCCCACTTGTCCACAGTGCTGGCGCCATATGCGGGTCTTCCCTGGCTACTAGGTGGGGACTTTAACTCTGTCCTTGACACACGCCTAGATAGGTCCTTTCCGCCCCTCCGCAACACGCAGGCGGTCTCTAATGCGTGGACCCTCACCGACTGGTTGTCGCGTTGGGCATTATACGATCTGTGGCGCACCCTACACCCGGACGATGGCATCTACTCATATTATTCAGTGGTACATGACCTACACGTTCGTATAGACAGGGTGGTGGGCTCCCACTCTTTGACTCCCCTGTTGGGCCAAGCGGAGTATCTGGGTCAGACCCATTCAGACCACAACCCTCTTAGGCTGCGTCTTGCATGGGACTCCGGTCGGCCCCCCTGTCCCTACGTGGCGGCTTCAACCGGTGGCTTTGGAGGACGCTGAATTTCGCGCCTCCCTAGGCACAGCGATCGAACAATTCTTTGATCTGAACGAGGGAACGGCGAGTAATGAATTAGTAGAGTGGGACGCTCATAAATCCACTATCAGGGGACACTGTCTGGGTGCGACGTGGAATATCCGCAGGCGGCTCGCGCTGTCGCTTGCGGGCCTGGAGTCACGCCTTCTCGCTTGTGAGCTTCATGGCGAGGGTGGGGGTCGTGACTCGGTACGGCTGGCGTGGCTTCAGGCACGCCATGCTGAGTTGCTGGAACGCTTGCGCTGCCATAATTACGCTGCTCATTCAGCTCGCGTTCACGCCACGTCCGACAGGGCGGGACGGTTGCTGGCCTGGCTGCTCAGACGGGAGGCCGCTCATGCACCGATAGACGCAATTAGTAGACCCGACGGGTCGTTCGTGCGCACACAGTGGGAAATCCATCAGGTAATGACGGAACATTATGAGGCCCTATATCGTTCGACAGGGCGCCGGCAGGCGCAGGACCTGGATTGGTTTTGAGGCTGACTGTTTGTCCACGGTCCAGAGGAGCATCAGGACACGCTCGAGTGCCCCCTCACCGAGGAGGAGATCGTAGACGTGGTGGCCTCTTTGGCCTCTGGGAGGGCGCCGGACGGGCTCCCAGCAGAATACTACAAGGCCTATCGGGAGTCCCTTGTGCCCAGGTTGCATGCTCTTTACATTACGGCTCTTGAGGAGGGCACCTTGCCCGCCTCTATGCGAGAGGCCCACTTGGTGTCTCTACTCAAGCCTGGAGGGATCCCGCCAACCTGGGGTGAGATCGCCCCATCGCTCTACGGATTATAAAATTTTGGCTAAGGTTCTAGCGGAGCGGCTGACCCCAACGGTGTCGGTGCTAGTACATGGGGACCAAAACGATTTTGTACCCAAGCGTAGTACCTCTCTTAATCTGCTACGGTTTTTCCGGGTGGCCCATGACAGTGTGCAGCAATGGCCTAGGGCGGGCTGTCTGGTCCTAGATCTCGAGAAGGCCTTTGATTGCCTGGAGTGGGGGTACCTGGTAGCGGCGCTGTCACACTATGGGCTGGGCCTCGGGTTTCTCCAAATGGTGGCCCTATTGTACAAGGACCCCACGGTGAGGGTAAGAACAGGGCCATATATCTCTGACGCCATCCCGATATGTTGTGGCACCAGGCAGGGGTGCCCGCTCTCACCCCTCCTGTTTGCGCTGGCAATAGAGCCCCTGGCCGCCACACTTCGCAAGGTGCTAGCTGATGGAATCCCGTTGGGGGATGCGACGCACCAGGTATCGCTTTATGCGGACGATCGACTGGTCTTCGTTAGGGATGTGGCACACATCCCAGTCGAACTGGAGCGCATTCTGCTAGACTTTGCCGCTCTTTCGGGCCTCAGGGTGAACGATACTAAGTCATGCCTCTACGCGTTTCGAGCCGACACCCAGGACCCGAGCTACTATCTCGGAAGCGTGCAGGTCAAATGGCAGCCAGACACCTTCCGTTATCTGGGTATCCAAATATATAGACAAAGAGCAGACCTCGTGGAGGGTAACCTGGGCAGAGCTGTGACAGCGGTCAGGACCCAGATGTGGTTCTGGGGCACCCTCCCCCTGGCGGTCACGGGGCAAATTGCCTTAGTCAAAATGGTGATTCTACCCCGGCTCCTGTACTACTTCGCTAATTTGCCCACCTATATCCCGGCTTCCTTTTTTACAGCCCTTACACGGTCCCTTCGGGACTTTATATGGGGTAATGCCCGTCACAGAGTCGCGCTGCCCAAGCTATATCTCCCCACTGACCAGGGAGGCCTTGCGATGCCGTGTTTTGAGCATTATTACCTAGCCGCGCAGCTGCAATGGATAGCCCGATGGTTGGCGGATAGAGGGCGGGACGATACGGCGACCACGGCACCCCCCCTCCCCCTAGCTGATCTCCTCAACCTATTCCACCCGGCCGCGAAAGTAGTGAGACCTGTACCCCTCCTTATGGTGGTGGCCTACAAGTGCTACCGTCGCGCTCTCTACCTCACCCGAGCCCGGACCCCTTATGCCCCGGCTATACCGATTGAGGGCTCCCCTTGCGGACTGGGAGTGCTTGGTGCCTCGGAGCTGGCGGACTGGACCGCGGCAGATATACAAACGATGGGGGACCTTTATCGAGATGGTGTTCTCCTCCCGTTCGCCTCTCTGGCGGAGGAGACAGGGCTACCGCCTGGCCACTTACTTCGCCACCGGTCTCTGGTGGCGACGCTCACGTGCCGATGGGGAGATCTTCGGGAGGAACCAGAACAGCATCTCACGATGCAATACCTTCATGTGATGGGACGAGGGAGGCACCTGGTCCGATGGTTCGCGGCCTCACTGCGCACGCATGCAGCGATTAGTCTGACTCCACTGCGTCGTAAGTGGGAGGCAGATCTGGCCCGACCCATGGCTGATAAAGAATGGGACAGAGTGCTGCAGGGCCCGACGAAGATCCCCCGGAACATGCGCTTCCGCCAAATACAATTTTTTATTCTACATAGAGCGTACCTTACGCCCGAATCCATCAACAGATACTTCCATCGTGCGGACGCGGATTGTCCTCGCTGTGCAGAACTAGATGCCGGACTGGTTCACATGTTATGGAGCTGTCCTGCGCTGTGCTCGTACTGGCATGTGGTGCACGCGGCACTACACATGCACAGGACACAACATCCTGTTCGAATGGCATACCTACCTGCTGCACCTTTTCCGCAGTACCCCCTCCACGAAGACGACCTCTCGGTTTATCGACTTGTGGATGGTGGTGGCGAAGCGGCTGCTCACTAAGCGATGGAAAGCAGCTGACCCACCTCATGCGCGGGCATGGCGGGGATTATTCCTAGTGTGGGCCAAGGCAGAGGCTCTTTCAAGGGAAGAAACACTGGGCCTCAGGAAGATGCCTATAGCACATCAGTGGGAGGCACTATTGCAGGCCATGGTGAGACTAGACGGGGAGTGTATGGGGATCGGTCACGGGCGCGGGGTGGGCACCCCCCTAGAGCGGCCAGATAGTGGCCAACCCAGGAACGAGGTAAACAGTACTGCGATGAGGGTCTAGTCACACAGGTGGGGCGCAAAGCGAATATGACATTGCCAATAGAGTAGTTATATAAGGGGCATCGAGATGGGGGGGGGATGGATCGGGGGACAGAGTTAAGTGACGCTAGAACATAAGCCGGATGTTGCTGGGGATGTTGTTGTTTTGCTTGGGTATCTGAAGTTCTACCCCATTATGTCTTGGTTCCCTAACTGTTTATGGTAAGGCATCTGGGGAAGGTGGCCGACACGCTGACAGGCCTCCATGGGAGGAAGGTCTCTCGGCGGCAAGAACTTGGCAGGGGCCTTATGGTTCCCCCGCAGCTGAGACGCCTTGAATATCGATATGAGACCTGGACATATGCCTACCTTCCGATACTTCATGTGTATCTGCTTGGGTAAATGCCGTTGATATCACTATTGCTGTAAGTTGCTCTGACTTCAATGTGTGCTGTAAACGTTGATAAATGCCAATAAAACAGATTATATAATAATAATAAAAGTGACGAGAAGTGATGGTCAAAGATGGTGAGGTGATACTGAGTCGCTTAAATTGGCATATTCCTCGTTCTGAAGATAGATATGTGGATCTCCCCTCTGGAGCTTTTGGAGGGGGAGGTGATGAGTTTAGTTTCATAGGTCATTTTGATTGATTTTGTATTATGTAGGTAGAGAAGGAAGATATTTCTCCATTTTGCACAGCATTTTGAGTGAAACATAGTCAGTTTTCGTGTTGCAGTTGCCCGTGTTGTCGTAGATATTTATGCTCACTGGTTTGAGAAGAGTTATGAGTAGAGTTAAGGCTCATCCAAACACCCTACTACGCACACCCATCATCTGAGAGAGAGCTCTAAAAGGAGAATTCAGTCCTTCTCCACACCCTACTACACACACACTTGTTATCTGACAGAGGTCGGACAGGAGAGGCCATTCTTTTTCCACACCCTACTATGCACACCTATCATCTGAGATGCAGGTCTGAAAGGAGAGGACTGTCCCTCTCCACACCTTACTACACACACCGATCATTACAAGAGGAGGTCTCAGCAGAAAGGCCAGTCCCTCCACACACCCTTCTAAGTACATCTACCATCTAAGAAAGAGGTCTGAAAGGAGAGGGCAGTCCCTCCCCAAACCTAGTACGCACGCCAGTCATCTGTGAGTGAGGTCTGAAAGGATATGCCAGTCCCTCTCCACAATCTACTGAGCACGCCCAAAACTACAGCGAGAGGTCTCAGCAAACAGGCCAGTCCCTCTACACACCCTACTACGCACACCGGTCATTGCAAGAGTGATGACACCTAAACAAAAGAGTGCTGTTGACATGGCTTGATATCAGAGGTACAATAACTGAGCAAAAAAATAATTTGTATTGCATATTTATGTGTTTAATACTCACACAAGATTAACAAAGATTTTGCAAACTGAACCAATCCTGTTTTGTTACAATAAAAACGTTATTTTGCTGAAAATAATGTCTGAACACAACATATATTATAAAGTCATTCTGCCACATATAAGTTCACAAAATAATTAATTTTACTTTAAAAAAACGTAGAGATATACTGAAAAAAACAAAGGTTCAAGTAACTTTATGGTTAGGTGAATTTGTGAGTGGGAATATTAACAATTTGAACTAATAATAAAAACACAGGAATTCACCACTTATAGTTAGCATTGCTAACTATATCTTGCACCCCCACCATTCACTGCTAAGACCTCATATATTTCACTCATGACATGTTCTATGACATTTATGATATCACTGATGAGATCTGAAGTGACATCATTGATGACATCACTGATGCCATCACCCAAGCTTCGTTTTCCCTCATTTTGCTGTATATATTGCAATTGCTTTACACATAGCATTGTTCTCATTAACAATCAATAACACATATATATGGAAAATTCTTATTAAATATGCTGTTTAATCTGTATTCAACTGTTCAGAGAAAGTGAAAATAGTGAATGCCAATTCCAAAACAAATACCCTACTACGGACAGCCTTTATTTATATCAAACACCTGACACACCAAACCTACATTAAGAAATGAAATTGATATCAGTAGAAAACGGAGTACTCTAAAAAGTGCTTACTCTACGGAGAGAGTTTACTTTATACCACACTGTTTACTAACACCAAACATTTCATAAGAAATACACCACAGACTATTAAAAAATATCTACCCCCTCCTTGATGGGCTGGAACCTGCGAACTCCCCCTCCCCCAGCACCTTGAGACCCTCACAGGTGAGTAGTAGCACTTAAACACGTGATTGATTGATTTTCTGACTACTTACACCCATTAGAAGGACCCAAAATCTACAAAATTAAGTGGAAAAGTAATATGGTAGTTATTCGCCACAATCTAAACTATAAACCAAACAAGTACATGTTATCAGCATGGCAGAGGCACCAGTTACAGCTAGTGCAGCTAACTATAACTAGTAAATTTCTCAGTTTTTTTGTTTGAAACATTAATGTTCACACTGACAAATTCACCTAACTATAACGTTACTTTAACCTTTGTTTTCTTCAGTATATATATATATATATATATATATATATATATATATATATATATATATTCAAAAATAAGATTCTCCCTGGTATATAAGAATTAATCGTCCAGCACTCCAGAAGGGTTGAATGTATATATATATATATTTATCTCAAAACAACAAATGCCACTTCGGACCGGCGAACACTTTTCAGACCGGGTGCATCCTTATTGTGCAAATGGCTGCATGTAGTACATTTCTCTACAACAACACCCTCAAGCAAGGAACATCTCGGAGCACTCATGGTTTCAAATCTTCATTTATTTTGTGGACAGATGCGTTTTGGCGAGGATTTCCCTTTTCAATGTTGGAAACCACAGAGAGTATCACATTGTAAGTTATTTATATGCGAAAGCTCACTCCCATTGGTCAAACAATTAAAGTCAATGATGACGTATCCCGAGTTGTCCGAAGTGGCATTTGTTGTTATTGTTAAAGGAGGACTGCCAGAACTGTCGCCAGCCTGGAAAAGGGAAGTCACACTTTTTTTTTTTTTTGCAGAGTTTTATATAGCGCGAACTTGACCCGAATTCAATCAGGTATCAGAGCGCTTTACATAGCACCAGTTACGTTACATGAGGACACACATTATTTTTTTTTATTAGGCACGGGGAGATTAAATGATTTGCCCAGAATCACAAGATGTTCAGAGTCTTTACCGAGACTCAAACCCAGTTCCCCAGGTCCGAGGTCGAGCTCCCTAGCCATTAGGCCAACTCCTCTCCCCAAAAGACACTTGGCACCAAGTCTACATTACTTAATCAACAAGTGTGAGTTACTTTAACAAACAATTGGGTGCGATGTCCCTAACTTGGCAAGAAGCGGTCGACCGAGGGAGTAAAAGGAAATGTATTTGAAACCGCTCCCGAAGTAGCAAAAAATGAAAGAGGAGGCAATAGAACTCTCAAGTTGAGATGTTTGGAGTCAAGACTTATCAAATTCAGGACCAAAACCCCGTATGGTTTGAACAGGGACGAAGAGCTTTATGTTCACTTACAGATTATTTGGCTACACTAGTTAATCCTGGATGGAACTCCCCATAAACTGAAAGAGTCTCCCTTTTCAATAGTATGCATTACTGGGCAAAGAGTAAATCATGGTTCTACACGATAAAAATGGGCACTAAGCCAATGGAAGTGAAACATTATTATTTCTGTAATATTAATAAGGTGATGATAGCACATTTAGTGCCTAACAGAATCAATTAACTACTCACCCATCACCTGAAAAATACCATATGGCTAGGGATATACAAGATGCAGATAGTATACATACTATCATAGAATAAGTCCAAGCACACAAAATAGTTCTATGAAATGCACTGTGGATTTGATTTTGTTTAATTTTGGAATGTTTGTATTTTGGAATGTTTTAATTTGAACTACTAATCCCATAATGCCTCATTACAAGCATGCATGGGATATATGATACCAAATAAAAAGGAATCACCTGACCGCGAACAAGACTTTTTAGTCGAAACACGTAGATTGTTGTGCTATGTGGCAGAAGAAGGCCACTGAATAAATGAACTGTTAATCAACTCCTGGAGTGCAGCGTATTCTCTTGGTGGATTATATATATATACATATATACACATACATACATATAAAACAACCTACTCGCGTTGTTTATCCAATCTTCGTGAAATTTTCCCAAAAAAGTGTCAAGGTGGGTTCTATTGTTATGGAAAGCTTGGGGGTAATCCGTGCGAAATAAGGTTGCGTTTGTAATATTAATTCCTATAGCAACCTTTAGCCACACCTACAGACCGAAATGCAGAATGGACTTACACCAAATTTGGCAGGGAGGTAGATGTCAGTTCAAGGAAGCGCCTTTTGCTTATCTGGTGTAAATCCATTCAGAAGTTGTTGAGAAATGTACGTTTAAAATTATAGTGATATCACTGGCCGCGGATATTTCACAGTGGTTACGTGATGAATCGTGAATGCACGCGCCAATGTGAATGCGCTGTTTGGCTCGACATAACCTCAACAGAAAGTTGCGGCCGCCATTTTATCTATTGGGAACAGTTCCTGGGGCTGAAAAATTCTGAAAAAGCTAACAAAGGGTCAGCGCAGAGGTACTTTGACCCCGTGTTTGAGAGATGGAGGTGTTAGTGACACAAGTAAGGTGTCCAAAGTCAATTATTTTAATCACATGCGATATTCACGACAACGCTGTGACTACCAGTGCGGCCTACCCGTGTACCATCGCAACTATGAACATCGTCGTGAAAATATAAAAAAATATATATATATCAGTGAATCATTAATACGCATTGTTATAGAAATATTGAGATTTTGATAAATGTTATAGAGTTATTTATATAATCATGTATCTGCTGTAATGGCTAGAATTAATTATATAGTTATAATTTTTGGATGTGTTGGTGGCCATTGGCTCGTCTCTGGAGTCACAGCGAAAACAGAAAATAGGTTTTAGAGATGGTTGTTCTAGAAATACACTAGAACAGTATGAGTTTGAAATGTGCAGTAATAAACCAACCAGTGTGTAAAATACTGTAATATGTGTGGATACATGTGTTTTCACTTTATGGAAAAGGCGTGATCGTCGTGGTTAACGGCAATGTCCAGAATAACCGCGAAAACGGAAAATAGGTCTGAAAGATGGTTTTTAAGAAACTTAAGGTAAAAATATGAGTTTAAACATGCTTTGATAGAAGTATGTATACAGTAATATGTGTAGAGCAATGTTCAGAATGGATTTTATTTTGTACATATTTTTGAATGTGTTGGTGGCCATTGAATGTATGCTTTTGTTTTCTGCTTTCACGACGTGTCTGCGTGCTTTGTGATTACCGACATCATCGCGAACTCCGGCGTCCCCGCGAAAACATAAAGTAGGTTTTAGAGATGGTTTTTATAGGAGCTCTCTAGACATTGACCACTGAGCAGTACCCAAACAGGATGCGAACAATAAAGGCATACACTCCCTTACCACACATGAAATCCTGTTTATCAGTTTAAAAGCAAGTAATGTTTCTCCTGGATACTTGTAAAATTTGGCCCATACTTTGTGTAAATGCTTGCAGAGACACCTCATTTTAACCTTGAAGTGTTTTAGCAGCATGCGGCTGATGTGATGTACAAGAGTAGCCATAAAGAAGGATTTGAACCATTCATCTGAAGCCAGTGGGATCTAGCCATCTAAGTGGGAGGGCATAGTGAATGCCATCAGAGACTGCTGACAAATCCAGCAGGACAAGCACTGCCATGTCATGTCACCTACATTAGGTTGAGCACAATTTACATGGTGAAATTCTGCGTAAAAAGGGTCAAGCAACTAATTGAAGTTGGCAAACGTGTGGATCTGCCCTATGACTATCAGCAAACGTGTTACAATCGAAGTCATAGAAGATGGGTATGGAGTGTATTTTTTAAGAGATCTTTTACTATTGGGACATACTATTCCACTGGGATGCATTCATCTTTCAGTGAGCACTGTAATACTGTCATATGGTCTTTCAACAGTGCAGGAGATAAGAGTTTGAAAAGTCTAGTGTGGCAACCCTGCCTGGGGGATCCAGACAGGCGAGTAGCTTGCATATGGTCAAAGAGAAATCAGTCAAATAGTAATAAACTCTGAAAAGGTTTCCAGAACAGAACTGTGTTAACTCTCACAAAGGTCCTGATAGTTACTAACAGACAATAGAGTAACGTCCTATCATAATTTTGGTACTTTGGATACGAAAAAATTGATACCCTTGTAGATTTCTTAAAATGGTAGACAGGCGTCAGTCAGGTCCGGCACCCAACCCCTCGAAAACGGCCAAGCCCCCCATGGACTCCCAACCCAAATTAAGTTTGATCTATATATACATTATTTTTTGCAGGTACGGCGGTACTCTTGTGGTACTGGCACGCATGATTCACCTCTACGGTACAGTGCGTCACCCGATAAAGCTTGCACGGTACCATGGTACTGCAAGGGTGATGCTTGTGTGGCAGCTGACACTGGAGAATCACAGCACCCCACTAGGTAGGATGAGAGTACTGTGGTACTAGTGGTGTGTGTGTGTGTGTGTGTGTGTGTGTGTGTGTGTGTGTGTGTGTGTGTGTGTGTGTGTGTGTGTGTGTGTGTGTGTGTGTGTGTGTGTGTGTGTGTGTGTGTGTGTGTTCACTTAAAAAACCATAGGTTTCACACAGGTTATAGTTAGGTGGATATTTCACTCGTAAAAAAACTAATGAAATTCCCCCGTTATAGTTAGTTCAGATAACTATAACTCGCGCGCCCGCAATCCACTGCTCATGACGTCACATATTACATCACTCATGACATGGTCAGTGGCATCACTCATGACATCACTGAGGACATCATCCTTTTGATAGAGTGGCGGTCGCGCAAGTTATAGTTATCTGAACTAACTATAACGGGGGAATTTCATTGGTTTTTTACGAGTGAAATAGCCACCTAACTATAACGTGTGTGAAACCTATGGTTTTTTAAGTGAATTTGTACGGTTTTTTAAATGCTAAGTTATGTATTTATTATTTATTTATTTTCAAGGTTTTTCACCGTGCGCGCGCTTTGGGCGCACGGTGCACTGCGCGCACCCCGTGATTTTTTTTAATAAAAAAATAAAATGCTTTTTTCCCATTTGGGGGTCCTTCTGTGACCCCGTGACAAAGGCTAGGGGGTCAGGAACTCTCTTCCCTGCCCCCTTTTCACGTTTCCCACCTTTTTTCCCCCTTTCCTTTTCAGTGCGAGAGACAAAATGGCGGCCGACACTTCCTGATTTCGACCGATTCGAATGTTTACCGACATCTAACAACCAATCAGAATTTCGCTCGCGCATGGCAACGTGCGCGCACAGTGCGCGCATATAGATATTTATATGCTTTTAAATGCTATTTTCTCAGGAAATACTGAACAGATTGACACCAGACCTGCAAAAGGCACTTCCCTGACCTGAGGACTACCTCTCTGCCAAATTTCAAGTAATTCTGTTCAGCCGGGGAGGAGCCAAGATGGCGACCGGGACGGCAGCGTAGATTCCCGGCTCCGTGAACCTCCGCATCCCGCACGGATATCCTGCATGAGATCCTTATTCTGCGCTACGAGATCGTGTTCGTAAACGAAAGTGGCAACCGATCGTGTGACCCTGAGGTTTCTGACTGCAGTACCGCCGGAGAAATCAGCGATTGAACTTTGCGGCCCGTGCGGTCCCGAAGCCGGGACCTCGAGTGGACGCCTTGGCCGGGCGGCAGTTTAACAACAGCGGCCTGTGGTGACTGGGTGGAGTCGGTCCGCCGGAGTGGTGCTCCCCTCGGCCTGCATT